>NC_132846.1:41294226-41934858 GCF_048164855.1 Canis lupus baileyi
AATTCTACCAGTGAAGTTATTTGGGTCTAGAGTCTCTTGAGAAGGGTGCAAGGTTTGAGTTTGAGTGAAAGGGGGCATGACGTAAGGTTTTAAATTCTGAATTTGATCTTTTCAATAGAAATTGGCCCATTCAGTTTTCTATTTTTTTTTCTATTTTTTCTTATATCGGTTTTGGTAAGATGTGTTTTTCAAGGAATGTGTCCATTTTATCAACATTTTTAAATGTATAAACATAAAGTTGTTCATAATGCCTTTCTAATTTTCTTCTCCATACCTGTAATACCTGTAGTGATGTACCTTTTTCATTCCTGATATTAAATGTGTTTTCTCCTTTTACCTTGCTAAGAGTTTATCAATTTCATTTACCTTTTCAAAGAAGTAGTTTGATTGTTATTTTGTTTTTTCTCTAATCATATGTCTGTTTCTATTTTATTGATTTCTTCTCTTAGTTTGATAATTTCTTATAATCTCTTTTTCATGTATGGTTTTTTGTTTTTGTTTTTGCTGTGGTTTTTAAAACTTTTTCAGGAAGAATTTTATATCATTGATTTTATTTATTTATTTATTTTTTAAAGATTTTATTTATTCATGAGAGACACAGAGAGGCAGACTATGTATAGGCAGAGGGAGAGGCAGGCTCCCCATGGGGAGCCTGAAAAGGGACTTGATCCCTGAGCCACCCGGGTGCCCCTATATCAATGATTTTAAATCTTGCTTCTTTTCTAATATATGCTTTAAATTTCTAAGCAGTTTTAAATTGCATCCCACAAGTTTTGACAGTGTCCCATTTTAATTGTAATTAAAATAGTTAAAAATTTAAAAATATTTTCAACCTACTGTCTGGTCCCTTATACAAAATTTGCTGACCAAAAGTTTGTGTGAATGAAGATGTATTCATTTTTAGCTCTTGTCTCTCTTAATCTCTAAATTGCTATGCATATTGCATGTGGGTATTGACATGCTCTGAAAGTAAGACAAAGTCCAATTATTGATATTATTCTTATCTTTTTGCTTATAAATATTTATATACTTTATACCTTTCATTTCTTCTTGTTTTATGCTTTTACTCCATGTTCAGCTATCCCATGTTTTCATCAGTCCGCCTCCTTGAAGCAGCTTAGACTTGGGGCTGAAATGGGACTTATGGGTAAGAGATTGGGTATGTTTAGAAAGGAACAGTCTGGTGAAATGAAAGGAGTGTGAGTTTCTCAGATCTGTATTTGGATCTCAAGTATACTACTTACTAAATGGTCTTTTAAAAGATTACAATCTTTCTGATATTCAGGTTTTTCAGATGTAAAATGGTAATAATAATCTCTATTTTGGAATTTTGTTAAGTTTTAACAAGAGATTTAAAAGCTCATTGAGAAGCCCTCCTTTGTATTAGTAGTTATTCACTAAACAGTAATTTTTCTAATGGTAGTTTATAAACTAGTTTTATACCCTATGGTAGGTAGTTAATAATCTAAAAAGCACATGACCTTATATACTTTTCATGGAATTTAGAATACTTATTTCCTTTGTTTCTAATAGAAAGAATTCTCTTATTTCAGTGGATTAAAATTCAGAAACCTACATATTTTTTAGAGTAACTCTCTACCTTGAGAAAACTTAACTTCTGTGGGCCTGGAATCAAAATTACGAAGAAAGTCAGTTGGGATAGATGATCACATTTGGTAGATCTGTACGTTTTTGCAGAGACAAAAGAGTTATATAATACACTAGGTTGAATAGCATAGAATGGGCTTTATTCCTTATAATTTGGTTTCCTGGCTAAATTTATATTTTTTTTAGCTGGTTGATGCTTTTAGGTATAAGAATTATAATTCCCTATCCTAAGCTTTATTTAAAATATAGGAATTTTAGTTATTATCACTACCCAGAAAGGTCTCTAGGAAAGAATAGATCATTCTTTCAGAGAGATGTCACACAATAAGAATAGTAAAATCTTAACTCGATTGAAAAAATTTAAACTTTCTGTTTGAATTATTTTCCATGTATAAATGCCATAGAGACAAAGTGAATTTGCATTAAATATTTTAAAATGTATGAATATTTGAGTTTAGGAGCTGGATTGAACATTTTTTTTTACATATTACTCTTTATTCTCTTATCCTGATATTATGGAGTTGATAATAGCTCTGAGCACTTCTTGATAATTGAAGCTAATAACTATAGGAAATATGGCTTATAGTGATCAATTTCTGTGCTATCTGATTTAGACGACACATAATCTAGTAGTTTAGAAAACAACTTTTCTGGACTATTTCTCATATTTCTTTTAGGTAGACGTTTATTTCATTATGAAGATGTTTGTTTTTGCAAACTGCAAAATATGAAATATGAATATGAAAATATTCAAAATATGAATTGATATTTCATAATTCATTCAGTTAAAATCATGAAAGAAAATGGTTATTTAGTTCAGAGATCAGTATTCTAGACAAAGCTGTCTGAAGGAAAATAAATATAAAAAGATTATAAAATATTATAGTTAGCCTATGAATTATGATGGATAGAAGGAAGTATAGTTTAAAATACCATACTGTGCTTTTCTTGTTGTTGCTGGTTCAAATAAAATAAGTTTGATTTTAATCCAGTCCTTTTGTTCTTTTAAACTGTATGCAAAAGGTGTTGCTTGGCAGAGATGTTTCACATCTTAATCCTTAAAAGAGTCTAATAAGGTTTGGAGAGAAACAGGTTCCCCTAATAAATGCAGAATGCTAAATCTGCAAATAAAGACAAAAGGGACTTTCAGAAGTATAGTTTAATATTACTTCTAATTTGTATTCAATAGCACTTCAAAAATATTATACCACACGATGTGTACAGAAGCTAAGTGACTTAGTCATTTTTCTGCAAGTTAGTTGTAGAAACAGAAATAGAATCTTCCAAGGAATTATGAGGTGGTATTTAATTTTCAGTACACTGAAACACTGTCATTTTTTATACCATTTCAGATTTCTCTTCCTTTAAGTATTTACTCAGGACAGTATGTTTTACTAGCCTATCAATAATGACCAAAATATCCAAATAACATTATAATTACTTCTGGTCATTGTTATATGTTATCTAAGATTCCCATATGCTGATATCAGAAATGGCTAGCTGAATCATTAAATCTTTAAATTATATAGATACACCCATTTAAGCATATAAAGGGTGTGTTTAATATTTATTGAACTTAACTATAATAAAAGCTTATAATCTGTACAAATAAATACAAATGGCACATTTGCCACAGAAGTTTGCTATATTCAGTACTTGTAGCATTTTATGTGGGTCATGGATTTGTAGGAAGAAACCATATGCTATAAGATTGGTCAAATAACTTAATCTAATCATATATAAGTTTATTACAAGTGGCCACGTAGAGTAGGAATACATGTAATATGTCTAAATGTAGCTTCTGTTGGCCCTTTAGATTCCCTCATGGCTCTTTAGAGTCCTATAAACTACATGTGTAATTGTCCATATGAGGTATTGTCTATCCAGCTCTAAGGTCATTTGTTGTTATATCTAATCTTTTTATACCTGGAACTAATGTCATCATTTTTTTTTTTTTTTTGGAAGAATGTGTGCTAACAGTCAATGCATTTCCATTTAAGGGAATGTATATCAGCTTTGGGATCTATAAGTTCTTGAGCCAGACCTAACACCAAGAAAGCCCTAGAAAGCAAAATTCATTTTAAGATATCCCAATAATCAATATGCCTCTGGCTTCCCAGCATTTTGGAGAGTATATCTTTCCACAGTACTGTTAATGTTACATACTCTACACACAAACACACACACACACACACACACAAGATTAATTGCAAACTAACCTATACCAGTTGATCATTATTTTTATTAGCTATTGGTAGCTTCCCCAGACTAAAGGTTAGCGAGGAAGACAGGCATCCTCCTCCCTCATAATTTTGCTGACATTTAATATTTTACAGTAAAGACAAGGCTCAGATTGAATTCTGCCTGTTGAATATAGAAACATAATAAGCAGCTGCAAAAATAGTCACATGATCTATTCTGTAACTCTGAAATCCACACTTCTATACTTTTAGGTGTTCTTGCAGTACCTTGTGTAAATGGTTCTCTTAAGGCAGTTGTGGCATTATTTTAACTACTGGATTTGATCAACCTTCTGTTCAGGTATCAAAGGATATCTGAATCAGCTCCTGGACACTATGGTTTTGGAACCTAAGCCTAATGCACTATCCCTCAGGTCATGGACTTTTGTATTTACTAGATTTTTAGTTGTTGACAAAGTGCTTCTATAACAATTCTAGATAGTTCACATTTTCATGTATATTGAATTAATTATAACAATGAAATAATATTTCTAGATTTTTCTTAGCTAATAAACTGCCTTTTATTGGAAATAAAGCTGGCTGAAGAGTTTAATATTACTGTTTCTTTTGGGATATTGTCTCCCCCCCTCCAGATTTATTGAGGTTTTTATGTTATTTACACATAACATTATGTAAGTTTAAGTTGTGCAGTGTGATGATTTGGTGTATATTATGAAATGGTTACCACAGTAAGGTTAGTTACTTAATTATGTGTGTGTGGGTGAGAACTTTTAAGATTTACTGTATTAGTAACTTCCAACTATACAGTACACTAGTATAAGCCATAGTCACCATGCAGATCCCCACAACTTATAACTAGAAGTTTGTTCCCTTTGACCACTTTCACCCATTTCCTCTACCCCTCCATTCCCCAACCCCCTGGCTACAGCTAATCTACTCTTTGTTACTAGGAATTCAACTTTTTAAGATTCTAAGTGAGATTATACAGTATTTATCATACTGTAATTTATTTTACTTAGTGTAATGTTCTTAGGGTTCTTCCATGTTATTGCAAATGTCAGGATTTCCATCTCTCTCATGGCTGAATAATATTCAGGTGTGTGTGTATGTGCGTGTGTGTATGTGTGTATACATGCTAAATCATATGGTAGTTCTATTTTTAATTTTTTTGGCAACCTCCATACTGTTTTTCATAGTGGCTGCTGTACTATTTCACATTCCCTCCAATGATGCACAATGGTCCCCTATTCTCCAATACTTCTTATATCTTGTCATTCTAATAATAGCCATTCTAACATATGTGAGGTGATATTTTATTGTGATTTTGATATGCATTTCCATGATTGTGATGTCATGCATCTTTTCATGTACATGTTGGTAATTTGTATGTATTCTTTAAAAAAAATATCTATTTAGTTCTGCCCATTTTTAAACCAGATCATTTTTTTGCTGTATAGTTGTATAAGTTATTTATAGATTTTAGATATTAGTCTTTTATAAGACACATTATTTGTAAATATTTCTCCCATTTGTTAGATTGTTTTTTTATTTCATGGTTATTGCTGTGCAGAGCTTTTTTATTTATTTTAGTTTGATGTAGTCCCATTTATTAATTTTCCTTTTGTTGCTTGTGCTTTTGGCATTATATCCAAAAATTATTGCCAAGACTGACGTAAATGAGCTTTTCCCCTATATTTTCTCCCAAGAAGTTTTATGATTTCAGTTAAGTCTTTAGTCCATTTTGAGTTAATTTTGTTAGTGATGTAAGATAAGGGTCCAATTTCATACTTTTGCATGTGGTTATCTAGTTTTCCCAGCACCATTTCCTGAAGAGACCATCCTTTCCCCTTTGGGTATTCTTGATGTCTTTGTCAAATATCAGTTGACCATATATGAGGGTTTATTTCTGGACTCTTGGTTCTTTTCAATGGTCGTCTATGTGTCTTTTATGCAAGTAGCATACTGGTTTGATTACTATAGTTTTGTAGATGGTTTGAAATCATAGTGTGCTGCCTCCAACTTTATTCTTCCTTCTTGAGGTAGTTTTGGCTATTCAGCATCTTTTGTGGGTCCATACAAATGTTTTTTCTATTTCTGTGAGAAATGCCATTGGAATTTTGTTGGGGATTGCTTTGAATCTGGAGAATTTAGTACACTTACATTTAGAGTGATTATTGATATTTAAAGAGTTATTTATGCCATCTGATTAACTGTATGGGCCAAAACTTTAAAGAGGAGGAAACTTATTTTATGAGACCAGAATTATCCTGATATTAAAAGAAGGAAAAGACTCTATAAAAAAGAAAACAAGAGAATATCCTCGATGAATATGCTAAAATTCTCAACAATAAAATATAAACAAATTTGAAGGGCTTATTTCCCAATAAAATATTTTATTACTCTTTGAGTATAGATTTAGAACATATATACACTAATACCCACAAATGCATTCACCACATACACCATTTGTTAAGATATTTTGAAGTTTATTACTGTCATTGTAGTACTGTATATAGAGATTGACTATTATTGATCATCCTTTAATGGAAGTTACATTTGGTTTTCATCTTATTTTTGTTTCTTTTCTATTTCCAATAACATTTATATAGAGAGAACCACTGCTTCAGAGCAGATGTCATGCCTACCTAGTCTACTTAATTTAAAGGAAATCAGGTTTGTGGAAATCATATTATGTAAATGATTCTTTTAATGACCACTTATCCAAACTGTGGTATACAATATATATCAGTAGAACACTCCTCTTTAAAGTGATATTCTGTAGTCAGATAAGAAATCTTAAGTTAGATGAGCAATTAATTAGTACTAGTCTAGTAAATGAAAATAAAGATGTATATGCTACCTAAATTGTATTAACGTTCAAAGATATAACAGACTTAAGTATTTGAAACTTCTGTTGGTTTAAAGAACCAAGCAAATAAAAAATTGCATCATGCTTTCAAAGTTTAAACCCGAAGAGAATGCTGTTTCTGATATATGCTTCTCTATGCATGTATAAATGTGCATATATTTATACTCTCCTCTCTTCCCCTGAGTTTGTCCATTGAGGTTCTGTCCATTATTTAGGGCCTTTGTCCAATAAGCTTCTTCCTAAAGCCTTTTCCCAGTTTCTTTCTTGCATAAAATTGTCTGTTATAGCACTTTTTACCAGGTATTGTATTAAAAATATTAATAGATTTGGGACACCGGGGTGGCTCATTCATTTGGGCATCTGACTCTGATTTAGGCTCAGGTCGTGATCTCAGAGTCTTGAGATCAAGCCCCTCATTGGGCTTCCATGCAGCAGGAGTCTGCTTTTCCCTCTGCTTCCCACCTCCCACTTGTGCACTTTCTCTCTCTGTCTCTCTCAAATACATGTTAAAAAATATATATGGACTTGTTTTATCTTAACCTCTTTAGTGCTAACCACCTTGAAAGTAGGGCCTATTTCAATCATCTTTGTATCCTCCACAGTATTAAAAACATATTGCTTCCTACAAAGGAAGTTTTGGGTATGTTTTTAGGAATGCATTTATTTAGAGTTTTAATACCAAAAATTTCCAGAGCAATTCATTGTAAAAATATTTCTTTTTTCATCATAACTGATTAATTGGAATAATTTTTATATACTTTTTTTTTGTTGTTATTGAATCCAAACTGCTTCAAGGGAAGGTTCTTGGAATCCATTTAGGAAGCACCCTGACATATTTGGATTGAAAAAAATTATATACATATCTTTATAACAAAGTATAAAAATTGGCAAGAACCAGTGGTAATTATAGGAAGATAGATGTTTAAAAGGCATGCCACACAGATTGATATTGTGCCTCTCTACTCTTTACTGCATTCCATTTCCCCCTCTCTAAATATTCAATCACTAGAAAAAAAGTAGACTAGGGGATATTTCTTTGACTTTAACTGCTAAAGTTATTAATGATGTTTAAAAATTTTGTAAGACCATGATTTGCTCTTATAGTTGATTAATGTTTTTTGTCACTGTATAAATGAGAGACAGGATGGTTTACACGTTATATTTAATGTAAAGGAAAACTTGAAAATAATTTTATACTCTGTATTTGTGTTCTTTATCTGAGCAAATTTTTTTTCTTTTTGATATAAAAAAAAATTGGAAGGATGATGCTGTAATGGTTTATAACTAGACTTCTGATTTCATCGAATCACCCCAAAGCAGTGGTTTTCAAAGTGTGGTTGTCTTTTTTTTAATTTATTTTTTAAAATTCAAGCATAATTAAAATTCAGTTATATTATTTTAAAGTGTATAATATAGTTATTAAACAGTTCTGTACATCACTAATTGTTCTTCAGGATAAGTGTACTCTTAATTGCCTTCACTTATTTCATACACACACACACCCCACCCCTACCACATCTGTCTTGCAAAGTATGGTCATTTGACAGTAGCATGAACATTACCTGAGAACTTCCAAATGCTCAGGCCCCACCCCAAGGCCTGTTGAATCATAAACTCGAGATGTCGCTCAGTAATGTATTTTAACTAATTATCTAGATGGATCTGATGTGTATTTTTAATACATACAGTTAATAAGATGGCATTAGTAAGTCCTTACTAATAATTACTCTCAGTGTAAATGTATTGAATTCTCCAAAAGACAGAGTGACTAGATAGATTAAGAAAACAACAACAACTATGAGACCATTTCAGCTTTGAGGATGCATATAGATACAAACTAGAGGGATAGAAAAAAATTAAGAACCACTGTCCTAATAAGTATAAAAATGTGATATTTAAAGTCCTGAAAAAAATTCATAACGGAAAAAGAAATAGTTAACTACCAGTAAATCATCTTTGGAAGCTTATCGTGACCAGTTATTCTCAGATACCTGGCAGAGGTTACTAATGAGATAAATATTCACATCTTTTTTCTGTTACGTGTAGAACCTCATGTAATATGATAGAAGTGAAGTTTATATTACTTCAGAAGCACCTATTGGGAACCTTCTGTTTATTCATTTTAGGAAGATTGCTGCTTTTGCAAGATTTATATTGAATCATTTATACAGCCAAAGCTTTTATTAACAACAAAAGCCTTGAAAGGAGAATGTGAATAAAATATTACCTTACTTGTTTGTGTCAAAGAATATAAACCAGCATGTGTAAATTTCAGTTTACGTATTCTGGCCTTGTTTTCCTGTTAAAACCTATGGAGATTATTTTTCATAATTATCTATGTGTGATATTGAGTTGGTATATATTATTACTAATAGGTATCAATCATTTTTATCTTTTTTGTTCTACCCATTATTCTTTTCTTGAATGATGCTGTTATTGCCAAATCAACACAGACATATTTATGAATTTTTTGTTTTCTAATGGGACTTTTGTATGTTTACACAAAAATTTGGTTACAGAAAGGAAGGTATTGACATTTGATCAGATTTTTACTTTCTTAATCTTGGGAGGAAGCAGTTTATTTTGTCCATTACATCTGGCTGAGGCTATTGGAATCCCATTGTGATAGCTAAAAGTCATGATGTTGAACTTGTCTTTGAGATATAGGAAATAGAACAATGTACGTGAGTGCACTTTGCTCCACAGAGGCATAGCTTGAAAGGAGCATAAATGTCAGAAGAGTCAGTTTAACCAGAATTTTTTTCTTCCATCTAATTAAAGTAATATTTAAAGTCATGAGTACCCATTTTTGGTTGTATATCCATATTTTATTCATGGTAAGCACATATGATTTCTTTCATTTTAAATTTATGTGTTTTTCCCCTGGAAATTTTATGTTGTTCTGAAATATTTTTATTTAAATGTACTTCATTAGTTTTAGATAGAGTTATAATAATGTTAGTATTTTATGATCTCTGCTTACTTCACTAACCTTTATTCTCAATATTCTTAATTTGGATTCTAAACTGCTTTATTGAGCAATTTATAGTTCTTCAAAAGCACTATGCTTCCTGCCTGTTCTAAGTTTTAGATCTGATTAAAATAGAAGATAAGTAGCATGTTAAGGCAGTTTTATTTATTTATTTTTTATATTATTTTATATTTTTAAAGATTTATTTATTTATTCATGATAGACATAGAGAGAGAGAGGCAGAGACACAGGCAGAGGGAGAAGCAGGCTCCATACCAGGAGCCCGATGCGGGACTCGATCCCGGGACTCCAGGATCGCGCCCTGGGTCAAAGGCAGGCACCAAACCACTGAGCCACCGAGGGATTCTGCCCCCCCCCCTTTTTTTTTTAGGATTTTGTTTGTTTATTCATAGAGACACAGAGAGAGAGAGAGAGAGGCAGAGGGAGAAACGGGCCCCATACAGGAAGCCCGACAGTGGGACTCAATCCTGGGTCCCCAGGATCACACCTCAGGTTGCAGGCGGCGCTAAACCGCTGTACCACCGGGGCTGCCCCATTAAGGCAGTTTTAAAAAATATAATGATTTATTATCCAAAGTTTACATTTAAAGTTTCAGAAAATTTTTTCTTATATTTTTGAATAGATTATCAATCACAGATATATATATTTTTTTACTTAGATGGTATTTTGAAAACCTTAGGATATTACACACATTTAAAATATTGTAGCCTAATACATGCATATGTATATGTGACCATACTCCAATTTATTGAGGAAAGAATATCAAAATGGCTGTCAAATAAAAGACTTGTTAATTGGAAATTCATATAAAGGAAATCAGAATACATAAAGAAAATGGGGGTATGGATGCTAATAAAAATGGAGGCTATAAACTTTTTCTTCTCTATTGAGGCTCAAAAATATAGTTGGTTTGTGAATGATATACATTTACCTTCTGCATGAAGGGCCAGGGTAATTCCACCGCATTGATAACATGGGCAGACCTGCCTAAAGTTAAAGGCAGAAGTGATTTTAGGGATCATATAGTTAACTTCGAATCAATCAACTGCAGTAGTATGAGCAAAGTGACTGTGACCATTCCTCTGACTAGTAAAGACATTAATGTTTACAAAATACAGCAGCAACATCAATTAGTTGAAGGTTATATATAGCTCAAGTGCAATATATCACTTTATAGGAATATCCACTTAAACCTTTAAAAAATTTTTTAAAATGTCTTATTTATTTACTTGACAGAGAGAGAGAAAGAGAGAGGCAAGGGTAGCAGCAGGCAGAGGGAGAGGGAGAACAGGCTCCCCGCTGAGCAGGTTGCTCAATGATGTGGGGCTCAATCCCGGGCCCTGGGTCATGACCTGACCTGAAGGCAGATGCTTAACCTTGACTGAACCACCCAGGTTGCCCCCCCCTTTAAACAGTTATTAACAAATCTCCTTAGCTTGGAAATAAGACACTCTTTTTTTTCTCCATCAGAGAAGACAAATGAAGAATACTTTGCCAAGTGATCTTTAGAATTTGCTAAATCACAGATCTCTGCCCCAAATGATTTCCATCATTTGAGATGTTAAATGTCTTTCTTGATAGATTTTTTATTTAAAGTAAGTTCCATGCCCAGCATGGAGCCCAATGAGGGGCTTGAAGTCACAATCCTGAGATCAAGACCTGAGCTGAAATCAAAAGTTGAACACAAGCAACTGAGCCACACAGGTGTCCCTTTTGTGACAGATTCTGTAAACTACGTTCAGGTTCAGTTTCAGTTTCACATAAATACATTGTAACTTTCAGAATATAAAACAATATACCATTTCCTATAAAAATTACTACCAAAGTTTACTTCTCAAGCAACTGTTAGAATGACAGATTAACCTTTTAAATCAATCTATAATACTAGAGTTTTGAGTCAATTGGCTTAGTCGATGTCAGAGGGCATGATGTTAAGGAAAAGGTCATGAATTGGTCCACACCCCAAACTATTATATTTGTATGGGGAAAAATTCTATTTTGTAGTTAGAGATGGCATTCTTAGGCATTCTTTATCTTATGTACATGAAAGTACATATCTTATTGATTCCTTAGTCCCTCTTTGAACAGTACTCATTTGAGAAGTGGGATAAATTTTGTAGGAAATAAAAGAAGTTACTCAAAACATATTGTTCCGTGGTCTTAGTTTATCATCTGTTTCTGTGTAGCAGATTATTGCCTTAGAATTATTTTGGAGTATTTAATGACATGACGTCTGGCTGCCCCCAGAGAAAGGGATTCAAAAAAGTCAGAAGTTGCAATGTCTTATAAGACCTAGCAATCAAAGTTATGCTTCATCATTGGCAACATCATATTTGTTATTACATAGGTCATCTCTAGTCACTGTGGGAGATGACTACATGAGAGAGTGCATACCAGGAGGTGGGAATCTATCTGGGCCATTTTGTAGGCTAGCTGCTGTACCTAGTACAATAAATTACTTACATGTTCATAGGATTTGATAACCGTAAAGGATTTTAAGTGTTACCTCTATTAATTCTCTCATTTTTAATGCCAAAAGAATGGAATATTAGATGGCTTATTGAGTATTTCCCCTAAGATGTTATGGCTAATTCATGGCACAGCTTAGACTAGAATAAGCCTCTGAACTTTAGGAAAACTTTGTTCTTTTGGACCTTATAATGTCACCATTGATTCTACTAGCATATTATGGTTTGGGAATGTATGTAAACTAAATATTTAATTGTTCTAATAGATACTTTTAATTGTTTATACATTTATTGGTTAATTCATTTATAAATACTTTTATTTGTCTTCCAACTCATCTCTTAGGATATTCTCTCTTTCACTGTCTCCCCCACTCCCTCCTTCTCCTGGTCTCTCAATTTTATGGTTCTCTACCCTGAATAAGATTGATTTGAAATGATAGCCAGGGTAAAAGTTCTGGCTATATGTAATGTGAGGTAATAGGAAATAACATTAACATATAAATATGGATATTTTTGTAAAAATATGGATGTTTTTAAGCTGTTCCTCTTTTGATACATGTATAGATTACTTGTATTTTTATTATGATTTTAGACAAGGAGCAAAAAAAAGTATAATTTTTCTTACATTGTTACAAAGAGTGAAGATAGAGGAGTGGCATGTCTAGTTACTAGTTTCCTTCAGAGATAATGGGGGCTGGCAGAACTCATCATATGGAAGTCAGGTTGCCTTGCCTTAGATACTTACTCTGTAGTACTTGGAAACATAGTTACTGAAATAGTAAATAAAGTAGAAATAGGGATCCCTGGGTGGCGCAGCGGTTTGGCGCCTGCCTTTGGCCCAGGGCGCGATCCTGGAGACCCGGGATCGAATCCCACATCGGGCTCCCGGTGCATGGAGCCTGCTTCTCCCTCTGCCTTTGTTTCTGGCTCTCTCTGTCTCTCAGTCTTTCATGAATAAATAAATAAATAAAATCTTTAAAAAAATAAATAAATAAAGTAGAAATAGCAGAAAAAACAATAGATAAATTATTAACATTGAAGAAACACTTGATATAATCACAGAGAATACAGGTGAAAAAGTGGGAAATAAAAGCACAGAGAATAAATTAGATACAGAGAACCAGCAGAGATCCAGAATTAAGATAATTGCATGATGTAGAGAGTGGAAAATGTGAAAGAGAAAAATTATTCAAAGATATAATAAAGTTTTCTTTGAAAAGAATAAACAATCATCAGGTCAAAATAATATTTTGGGTCCTAGAGATTTTGATTGCTTGACACATCTAGGTTAAATGATAGAATTAAAGGGTGTTTGGGTGGCTCAGTTAGTTAAGCATCTGTCTTTGGCTCAGGTCATGATCCTTGATTCCTGGGATTGATCAGAGCTGCACATCAGGCTCCCTGCTTAGCAGGGAGCCTGCTTCTCCCCCCTCTACTTGTGCTCTCTCTTGCTCTCTCTCTCTCAAATAAAAATATTTAAAAAAAAAAAGAATTTTGCTATTTTTCCAGGTATGCAAAAAAGAAGAACATATAATTTCAAAGGGAGGAAAATCAAGCTTTTAGTAAATGTCTTCCCAGGAGCAGTCAGTGCTGAAAGCCATTTTCGCAATCTCTGTACACTTCTGAAGTAAAAAAGCCATTGAGGAATGTTATGCCTAGCTAAGATACCATTCAAGTATAAATTTAGTACAGTTATTCCCAAATACCCATGAGTACTCTTAAGAAAATATCACTTAATTATGAAATCCAACCAATTAAAAGATACAACAAATTGATAACAAAATTGGCAGTGAGCCATCTAAAATGAAATACTAGACATTTATGCAATTTATGATTATGGAATATATTTGTTACAAAGTTGGACAGCGTGAATAATAGCATGCCCACAAAATTTAGAGTTGCAAATGTGAATATTCTTATGTTTCAGTTAATAAACATCTGGAATTAAAAATATAATTTTAAGGATGCCTGGTTGGCCAGTGGTTGAATGTCTGCATTTGGCTCAGGCATGATCCTGGAGACCCAGGATCGAGTCCCACATTGGGCTTCCTACATGGATCCTGCTTCTCCCTCTGCCTATGTCCCTGCTTCTCTCTCTCTCTGTCTTTCATAAATAAAATCTTTAAAAAATGTAATTTTAAATATATGACATTGCAATTTTTTAACCTTAATATTTTAGAAAATATCAATTTGAAATTGTGGAGTTCATGTATTTTCATTGAGGTTGTGCTTGTAATAAATTAAAGTAAAATTAGGTGTACTATATTTAAAAAACACAAACAGTATCCATTGGATACAATTTATATATAAACTTTATTTCTGCATATGCACTGAAGTAGCTAGAGTTATGTTAATGTAAATGATAGCTATTTTTGTGTAGTGGTATTTGAGGGTTTTTTCTATAGTAAAAATCCCTATTAAAGGGATTAAAAATCCCTCTCAAGTAGTAAGTCCTAACTTGCACAAAAATTAGTAAAATATTTATAAGTTTTAGGAGAAGTTATTTACTATAAAATATAATATTCATGTATTCAGGAAAAAATTATGACGCTTACACAAGAAAAAAGAAAATGAGGCCCAGAAATGACATGTTTCTTTGTCTACTGTTCTTTTTACTCTCTTACATGAATAATAACATGGAATTAAGATGTTTCCAGGGCAGTGGTAGAGACAGCCACAGTGTGTTACAAAGAAAAAAATAATAGGCTCCATATTATATATGTATGTATATAATAGGCTAAAAATCTTTAGTAAGGTAAACTTACCTACTTAGTACATGTAATATTTTGTGAATAAAATTATACTGTTAAGGTTAACATTTAGAAAATTTTACAAAGTGGGCATAAAAGATGGTAGCATGGTCTTAACACTGAGCCTCCATGGTTTCTTGGACTTAAAATAACTATTCAAATGGTATAAAAGGGGATACGGGGCAAATAATATCCCCACACTAACCCATTCTTCAACCCTTCATTTCCTCTTCCCATAAGATCTCTTCCATCATGATCTTGTGCATCCTTTCAGAGATATCCTCCCTATCTGTGAGGAAAGAAATATATGACCATACCAGTGGATCACCTCACATATTGGCATGGTCTCCTAGCTCTTTGTTCAGTGTTTGAGAGCTCTGCCTACTTGTTTTGTTCCTGTAAATTCATTTTTTTGGTCTTTATAACTGTACAAAAATAAGAATCATGTGTTGAGGGACACCTGCGTGGCTCAGGGGTTGAGCATCTGCCTTCAGCTTAGGGCATGATCCCGGGATCCAGGATCGAGTCCAGCGTCAGGTCCTTGCATGGAGCCTGCTTTTCCCTGTGTCTGTGTCTCTGCCTCTTTCCCTCCGTCTCTCATGAATAAATAAATAAATCTTTTAAAAAAAAAAATCACTTGTTGATCATGAGGTTATGGGCAGAAAATTTAATAGCCACTTGAAAAACATTGGTGTGTCTGGTGGCTCAGTAAGTTAAGCAGCTGACTTCAGCTCAGGTCATGATCTAAGGATTCTGGGATCAAATCCCGCATGACACTCAAAGTTGGGAGTCTGCTTCTCCCTCTCCATCTGCCCCATCCCCCCGCTTGTGTGCTCTCTCCCTCCCTCTCTCTCTGTTTCTGTCTCTCTCAAATAAATAAAACCTTTTTTTAAAAACCTGTGAAAAACATTAAGTCTTTATAATTGGAAATGACTTTGCAATGAATATGTTTTCAAACCAGTATAACCAGTTCATTTGTCACATGATATAAGAAGAGATAGGAAAGTAGAGATTATGCTTTTGTTGAAAGCTGAACGTCTCCACATAACTTGCAGAATTGTTTTTATATCTTTGCATCATGGGGCCAAAGAATAGGTACTATGGGGAAAATCCTTTGGGAGGTCTCTTTCTCTTTCTTCCCTCTTTAGCAAACATTGGGGAATAATAATAACGGAAAAGTTTTGTTGCCTAGATGGCAGCGTGCTGGAACCTAATGTGTCATTCATTCATTTCCTGGAAATGGATTAGTGTCTAAAAGATACTTAAGCATGTGGGAAAACTAGTTATTTTGTGAAGTAGGAACACAGTAAAAACCTGTGATTCTTAACTCCAGACAAAAAGTTTCAAGACACTGCCAGGGTTCAGTACCTCAGTAAAATCCTACTTAAAACATTGTTTCAACAATCTCCTGGTATTTGTTGAAAATAGCTTTCATGCTTCAGGCTGCAATTATATGCCTGAGGGCACATGATAGTAATGTTCTTTCACCTCCTTCTGCCACTCCATCTGTCTTGATAAAAATCTCTGTGGGGAGAAGAGGTGATGTTAGTGTTATATTTTGAGGAATTTTACACATTCATCATTTCATTGTAGAGGAAAAACAAACAAAAGCATTTCAGTATTTACTTGGGAAAATGTTGTATCCTAAAATTTGAGTTATTTTACCTATATTTTGTTAAAACACACACATATATAACAGTGCTGTGCAATGATGGTAGGAAATAGAAAGTACTTTGTTGATACTTTGGAAACAAAGCTCAGTCTTTTGAGGGAAATGCTTCTTCGTGAATTGTTATGTGAATACATTTGTTACTTCAATAAATATGGAATGAGTGGTTTTTAAATTTCCCATTTCAATATAAAGAAACTCAAATTTACTTTTGAACTTGCTTTTAACAGTCTATGTGGTTTTCATTTGGCCTGTCATTTGTTACTATTTTCAATGAAAAGCAAAAAACAAAAATTAAAAAAAACAAACAAACTGATATTTAGTTCAGGATTAGATTTAAGTATTGAAGAACATGAATGGGACATGAAATTCTACTTCTGAGAGCTTATAATGCATTCTGCCTTTAAACTTGAACTTCCTTATTCGGACAACTGTGTTCTACTTCAGTCAGACAGCAAGATGATATATAAGTAAAATCCATGTTTTTCTTTGAAAGGATTAACCCTCAGTTGTTGATAATGCTTACTTACCTCACTGGGATTTTATATAGCTTAATTAACATTGGCAAAGCAGCTTGATACGATTGGATTAAATGAAGTTAAGTTATTAAAGGTTAGATAGTGCTATTATGATTGTGGTTTTACAAACCAATGATCATTTTTTCATTTGTGACTTGAGGGAAGGCTGAGGAGAATATTTTGGTCTTAATCTGTAAGATAGTGTAGTTTGAGGCTAGAGGGCTTTTTGAAGTGGGTCTCATCTTTAATATCTCAGCTAAAAATTAGTAGTCTTTCCCTTAAACAATTCTAGTACATTAACCAAAGGAAATGTGCACTGTTCAAGTTGGCTTTGAGGGGGGGCATGTGAGAGAGAGAGAGAGAGAGAGAGAGAGAGAATCTAGTAGCAGTTTGCTTTACTGATATGGTTAACACTGCAGGAAAGTCACAGATTGATTATAACAATTCTTTGCATGATTCGGTTGTGACTACAAGGATATAGAATTGAGATGCCTGGGTGGCTCAGTGGTTAAGTGTCTGCTGTCAGCTCAGGGCATGATCCTGGATCGAGTCCCACATCAGGCTCTCTGCATGGAGCCTGCTTCTCCCTCCGCCTGTATCCCTGCCCCTTTCTCTTTCTCTCTCTCTCTCTCTCTCTCTCTCTCTCTGTCTCTCATGAATAAATAAAAAAAATATTTTTCAAAAGGGTATAAAATTTATTACAAATTAATAAAATTTTAACTGGAAATAAAAGGTCATTGCTTCTAGATATTACCTCCTAGTTCTTGAGGAAGTTTCTAATTGTTTGTTAACACAGGGATTAATTATGAAGGTGTTTCTGCATCCTTGTGCACTTGCAGCCATATGTGCAGTTGGTTTTTTGACAGCTCCATTTTTAAAACAGGCATTGAATGCCTATGGATATATATGAAGAATTTTTACTTTAGTTTTATGTCATAATCATTTCCCTGCTTGAAAGTAGTTCACAAAAAATGATTGTGAGTGTGACTTGAAATACAAGTTTACATTTGTAATTCATGGACAAAAGCATGAGGGTTTGGTGGAGGGAGGTTTGGTGGAGGGAGAGGGAGTGACCTATGACCTATTCCCCTCCCCCCCTTTATTCAAGTATTGGCTTTTTCTAGGGGATGTAATTGTGTTCTCTTAGAGAATGAAATAAGTGGTGAGGTCTTCCTTAATTATAAAGATTATAATTAAAATATTCCTCTCTTTTACTTGTTAGGAAACTATCTCTAGTCATTCTTAAATGCATCAGTCATTTGATAGGCATTTCCTGAGCACTTACTACGTGCCAGCACTTGGGCTAGGGCATGCCATGTTCATAGAATTGAATAAGACAAAGTAGCTGCTCTCTAAGTGAGGATTATTGTTTGGGGATATATTGAGTGTTTTGTCCTTCCTCCCTTCCTTCTTTTCTCCCTTCCTTCGTGCCCTTTCTTTCCTTTTATTTTCAAGTAACAGATTAAATTTACAGTTATATTACCTTTCACATGATGCTGTAGCATATCTTCATTAAGTCTTCCAGAAGTTCCTTAGCAATGATAAGGTGGTTATTCTTTATAAAGTGCTTTTTGTTTTTCAAATGCAAGTCAATTATGTTCCACAAATTATATTTCTTTTTATTTAACTGAATAGGAATAATGAGAAATCAAAAAAACTAAAATTTCCATTGAGTAGTTTTAGGATACCTTTTTTGCTCTTAAAAGTAAATATTCACTGTTATACCTGGTGAGGTTTTTCTACCAATACTTTTTTCTCCCTTCAAGTGGGTAGGCTTCCCTTTTGTCCATTTTCCCTGTCTTATTGGCAGTTACCAAATAGGTTCTAGTGCTGAGACTTTTTATCTACCTTACTACTCAGAAGATGTTTGGCTCACTTCATTGCTCTTAGTTGAATTCCAAGTAGGTCAGGCATTATGTACTACCAGTATATGGTATAATTGATTTTAAAATATGATATTAACCTATGCCTTTTTTTAAAAGCATTCTTTCATGTTAGATTCAGAATCGATTTAAAATCTGGCTAATCATCATAATTACCAGATGTATTATTATTATTGTCATCATGATTATTATTATATTTCTGTACCATTTTAAAGGATTAATATTGTTTGTGAAGAGGAAAGAACCAGGGATGCCTGGGTGGCTCAACAGTTGAACGCCTGCCTTCGGTCCAGGGTATGATCCTGGAGTCCCAGGATCGAGTCCCACATCGGGCTCCCTGCATGGAGCCTGCTTCTGCCTCTGCCTGTTTCTCTGCCTCTCTCTCTGTGTCTCTTATGAATAAATAAAATCTCTAAAAAAAAAAAAAAAAGAAAGAAAAGAAAAGAAAGAGAGAAAGAGAAAAGAACCTGATTGCCCTCTCCTTTCCTATTCATTATTGTTATTGTTTTTTATAAGATTCATCAACTATTTCTTAAAGGCAGTATCTTTGATTCACTTAGGAATCCCAGTTCTCTAAATTGATGAGAGAGGTAATCTCCTGAAGTCTCAGTTCTTTCCTTTTACTTCTTAAACAGTATTTCTCTTCACATCTATTATCTTTTATGATTTTACTCTGGATTTGTTATGGAAGTAGAGGAGCAGAAAGAGATTCTTTTCCCCAGATTCTATCTAGTAGTATGCCATCAAACTCCTCAGCATCTCCTGCCATAATTACTGCTCTCTTAGTTCTAACTATCACTGCTATAGTGATTGGTCTGCATCCCTCCCTGTCTTCTATTCCCTGTAATACAGCTGATGTGAATGCTCTTGACAATATTATCTTGCCACAACTTGTTTAAAACCCTTTAGTGGCATACAATCATAAACATTTAACCTCCTTTGGATGGCATAAGAGGTCTTTATGATCTGGCTCTTACCTATCTTTTTTGCTTTCATTTTCCACTATGTCCACTATCAAATCAGTAGTACTGAGCTGCTGTTATTCCATTTTATACCACCAGTCCTTTGCATGTGTTGTTGTTTCTACCTATAGAATGCTTTCCATTCCTTTGGCCTAGTTCTAGTTTATCCTTTAAAATATAACTCATGCATTATCCTTTCTGTAAAGCCACCTTTGCCTCTCCTCAATCTGTATAGTAACTCCATAGTCTAATCACTTTCTCCTCTCTGCTACCTAGACACAAATTTGTGTTGCACTTTTCACCCTGGCCTTTCCCTACTAGACAGCTTTTTAAAGATAGGATAAGTGTCGGATACATGTTTTACCTATCATGTATCCCCTGGTATTTGTCCTACTGTCAGGTACAATTTTAAGCCATAGTAAATATTCAATAAAATTGAATTGGATTGAAGACCAAATACATAAAGTGATTAAAGTACTCTAAAGCATTCTGAGGCCCGATTAAGGCTAAGTCAGTGAAGACCACCTGTAGATTATGTCAAAAAGTGGAGCGATTGCCTTAAATGAATGGAATGTTCTGTCTGGGATTCCAGAATCTTCATAGTCCCAGATGTAATATAAATGACCCCTTTTAGGAAAGGGTACATTCTTGTAAATATTAATATTTATTAAATCAGAACTGCACAAGGCTGTGAGACCGTGTCTCCAAAGAGTAAATTCTGTGTATATTCTTTTGGTAGTTTCTTTCCCATTGTATTCACATATGATGGATCCAGTATAGTTTCTTACAACTAGTTCAGGCAATTGATCAGTCCTTCCAGGCTTCAATACTATTTATCATCCCCACCATAATACCATAGGATTTCCAAGCTAATCTTACATTGCTTGTTGATCTTTACCATGTATTTTTCTTGATTTACTTGAATCACTGTAAAATAGTCACCTGGACTGCACTCCTTTTATGAGTCTTTATGTGCCAATGCACATATAGATGCCTTATATTTACTTTTTCCAAGTGAAAAAGAAGAGTAAGGAAAATATCCACTACTTTAAATAAAGAATAATATAACAACTAAAATAAATAAATTTTGAGGTTAGGTGAGGAATCTACTACTTTTATTTTGAAAGAGGGATAATTATTCCTTTAGCAAACAAGATTTTTTTGCTTTTGAAATGTTCAAAGTTTTATCATAGCACTGTAGATTCTGTATTTCACAAAGTAAAGATACAGACTAAACTTGTCTGCTTAATATCTATGTAAAGATAATTTTTGATTTTATAAAAAATTAAAATAGTTGTGAGATGATATGCTTTTCTGAAATGCACTTTTCTAATGAACCTTACACTGCCAATTTGACTAAGAAATCTCTATTATAAGTACAGAGAGGTACCTGGGTGGCTTGTGTTGCCTGCCGCTTACCCCCTACATCAGTCTCATGCTTAGCTCAGAGTCGGCCTTTCCCTCTCTCCACCTCCTCACTCTTGCTCTCTCATTCTTTCTCTCTCTCAAATAATTGAAATCTTTTTTAAAAAAGTAATTAAAAAATTAAGTGAAAAATTGCTTTTAAATGTGAATTTTTAAAATACAAATTAGAATATCTAATCTTTGTTATTTATTAATCCTTAAATCTGTCACTAAGGGTCAGAGTATCATTAACATGAATGGATATAATAAACTACAATTTCATTAGCCACATTTCAAAAGTATTTAAATACGGACTTATCTTGAACTGTCTTGTGTCTATTTGACTATTTTAATATGAACTCAAAGTATTAGATTTTCTTTTTTGAGGTGAAATGATAGGGGAAACTTGTTTGCAGGGTTCATTTCTTCCTAAAAATAAAGTGTCATTTTCTTTTTCTCATTTCCATGATATTCTTCAGTCTGGTTAGTAGTAGTTTCAAACCAGTTACCTGATTTTGAGAAGAAAGGTCACTTTGCATTAAGTAGAATTTGACATATATTCTTTATCAAAGAACTTGGTGAGAGTCATCTGTTTATTTTTCACGGCATTTTCTTCTATCATTTATACTCTAAAACATTACTGCTGGGACTGATAATTATTCTGTGTTTCTTAAAGTATGAACATAAATCATATTATCTGGGCTAGAAAAAACAGACTTGTAACAATGGAAATGAAGTTTATAAATGACCTGACAAACTGGTGATCTGGAATCTAAAACCTTTCCAGTCAAATTGAAATTAATTTTTGGTCCCTTTAGATTCTGTTGGGATTTTTTTTATTATATTTTTAATTTTAGGAATGATTTTTTTAACCAGGTTAAATAAATGTACTCAGAAATGACCACATGCACATATGTATGCAAAATGGAAAGTTATAATTTTGATATGTTATGATTTCAACTGCAGATCTTCTATAATAAAAACCACATTTTTTACTTGGATGTGAGTATGCATAATTTGAAGATTAAATGTACTTATTAATCATTGCTTTGACAGCAGCAGTGTTCAGTTAAAATTCTTGATATTGTCATATAATTTATATAGTATTCTTTCAAATGCTGTTAATTCATTTATAGCAGTTACCAAGACTTTTGTTCTGGAGAAGGATTATCTTTCTTTCTTATATGATAAGCTATTTTAATGTTACTGAAATTTTTTAAAGCCATCCTTCTTTCATGTTCCTTCAAATATTCTTAGCAGACTATGATGTGAGTGTGCAGAATAACTAGGGAAGTTACTATTTATTATTTTGATAGTTTTCAGCTAACATCTCCAAGATGCCATAAGAAACAGATAGAAACTACATAATTCTTTGATGACCCAAGAGATTCTTTTGTTAAAAAAAGATAGTAGCTTAATATTAGTGATTATTTTCTCTCAGAGGACTTACTATATTCTAGTATATTGAGTTTTCTAAGCATGGTCCTATGTAAACACTTATTTGAATATAGACCAGTCAGCTCAGTAGCATAATTCATAAGAAGAAGGTGTAATCATATTCTTTATAATCTTTATAAAATTTTAGGGATGTACCGTAAAGTTATTCCACAGTGTTCTGTGCTGTTCAACAATAGAACACAGTACAAATGTTAATAGGTAACATTTATTGAGCCTCTACTATTTTGGAGCAGTTAGTCCTCAAAATGAGTCTTTGTGTACTGTTGTTTTTCTTTCTTTTTTCTCTTTTTTACAGCCTTTACTTTGAGACATGATGGAAAAATCTTTCAGGTACACATGGAAAAGTAAGATATGATCACAGTTTGTGTTACTATTGTTATTGTCATAGTACAGATAAGGAAACAGGAGCTTAGGCTAAATAACTTCAGAGTCACACAGCTAGTAGGACCCTGATCAAGATCTGTCTTACTCTAAAACCACTGTAGTGTACCTAACCAGCGGTTAAAAAGGCACTGATTTGAATGATCTTTACAGTGATAGTAATGATTAATCATCTAATTTATCCATACTTACTAGAATGATGTATATCCCAGAGTATGGCTTGGGGTAAAGGGCATAGTGTAACATTTCTTTGGTGGCCCGGAAACTCTTTCCACCTATCTTAAAACAGCTGAGGATATTTGGCTCCATACTGACCAATATGGATAACTCAATCAGGGTAACATTGAGTCAGATATTTATTTATTTATTTATTTATTTATTTATTTATTTATTTATTTATTTATCTATCTATTTATTTATTTATTTTAAGGGTGGAATTTAATCTTTATTTACAGGACACTGTAAGATAGGAGATTCCACATAGAAATAAGAAGCCCACTGAAAGGAGCTTCATACAGTTTGTACAGTTCGGAACTGGTTAAGTATAGGTTCGTTGTAAAAAGTGCTACAATAACAAAACACATTTAAAAAGAGTTCTTAGTAGAGAAACTGTTAAGACAAACTTCTACCAGAGTACACAACAAACAACTTTCTGTCTCAGCTGTACAATCTAAAAGTTAAAGGTACCAGGAGTGCCATCCTGAACTTGGAATGTATAGCCTTCAGAGGTAGTTTCAGGCACACACTCTGATCTTCCTCTTCTGCTACAGAGAAATACTTCTGAATCAAGTTTAATGAAGCTTTGTTACACAGACTCATTTTCATGGTTTTGTAGAGCTTCAATTTTGTCTAAACCCCCACATTCTTCAGTCATTTACTAAGTTTCTCAGTTTCACTTAGTTTCTCAGTAGCCTGAAAGATGTTTAAAATGGCATCCAGAATAACCAGAATAATTTTGGTATCTTTTGCAGCTAAGAGGTTCATCAATGTTTCTATTATGCCACAATGAACAAGGTATACAATCTGTTCAACTGTTCCACCACTTGTATCGTTGGTCACAGCCCATATAGCTTCCTTTTGTGTCTTAAAGTCTGCCTTAGAGAGAACACTAACGAGGAATGGAACTAATCCATGATTCACAACTTGCTGTATCTGGTCCTGGTGACCAGCTGTGATGTTTGATATTGTCCATGTAGCTTCCTTCTGAATATTAGTTTTGGGGTTCATTAGCAGGCTGGGAAAGACAGCAAGTGCTCCTGCATCTATTACAGTCTGAGTCTGTTCATGTGTCCCAGTGACAATATTTCCTATAGCTCTTAGCGCAGGAGTCACAATGGGTAATTCAGTAGCTCCTAGAAGCTTCACAAGTTGGGGCACAATTCCTGTTTTCACAACCATTTCAATCCGTTCATTTGGACCATCAGTAAGGTAGGAAATGTCCCAGCAGGTATCTGCTAATACTTCTGAATCATCATGTTGTAGGAGACGAACTAAGGTAGGAAGAATCTGCTCAACAGCATCTAACGGGGGTGCAGGATTCTTGTTGCAACAAAGATCTGAGAGTGTCCAAGTAAGGTTATGTAAGTAGCCACATGCTAAAGATGATATATCAGGAACTGCAAGGAGAGCCAACAGTGGGTCAGCTGCACCATACTTGATAACCAAGTCTGGAAAAACTGAACAATCACCTGCAATGTTTCCTAGAGCCCATACAGCTGTTCACTGATGTTAGTGAGGGCCCAAGCAGATTCAAACTGAATAGGACTACAATCAGTTCTACCCAAGGAGGCCACAAATTTTGGAATCAAACCAGCCCGGATTATGTTGTCTATGAGGGGCTGTTTTTCGCTAGAAAGTAGTTTCCTAGCAGCTTGAGTAGCCTGGAGCTGGCTTTCCAAATTGTTGCTATTTATGCCTTTGACAATGTCATCAACAGACCAATTTGCAGTGCCCTGGTTGTTGCGGTTTTCTTGCAGTGGAGAGGTAGCATCATCAGGAAATGAGCTTACATTTCTCATTCTCAGCATCTGGTCATCCTTCTTAGCTTTCCTCAGCTCCACATTAACTTCTATTCGGTGCCGCCTCATTTCTGTACTGTTTTTCCCCTTGTTCTTGAATCTGTTAAGGTGGGCAGCTGGTAAATTAGCATTCTCGTTGGTGGACATCATTATGAGACAAAGGGAGAAAGCTCCACAGCCGGCTCAGGCTTCCACAGGAGGCAGTGCGCGTAGGCTGTGGGTCAGCTGCCCTCAAAACATGCACCACGGATCAGCCCAAAGATGGTGTCCGAGTTAAATATTTACAACTCATGCTACCTTATAGTAAATTTATTCTTAATAGGTTTTATTTTATTCTGTTGACTACCAGGAAGGATAATAAAGGCCTGAACTCCCAATTCTGGCTGCACCACATATTAGCTTTGGAACTTTGAACAAAGTTGCTTAACCTTTCTAAACTTCATTTCCTCGTCTATAAGAATAAATTCCTTTTTCATGATTATTATGAGTTGTAAATGAAATAGTTCTCTTAAAGGCTAAACACAGTGTCTTGAAGATAATGGGAGTAGCATATATTACAATAGCTGTTATAACTATATTGCCATTTTCATTATTCATGTTAGAACAAACAAGAGTGGGGGTTGATTGATTGGTTGATTTGAGAGAGAGAGAGAGAGAGAGAGAGCGTGAGAGAGCATGACCAGGGGAGGAGCAGAGGCAGAGGGAGAAGCAGGCTCCCCACCAAGCAGGGAACCCAATGCAGGGCTCAGTCCTGGGACTCCAGAATCATTACCTGAGCTGAAGGCAGATGCTTAACTGACTGAGCCACTGAGGTGCCTGGGAATAAATTTTCTAAAAATTTGCTTGCAAACTTGAGCACTTTAGAAATAAATAAGCAGCTTGGTGATAAGCATTCAGACAAACTAATGTGCCCTACCCTTGTATGAGAAACATTATAGTCGTAGCAATCTGCCAATTTAATTTGAGTTCTATTACGAATATAAGTATACATGTTTCTACTTTTAGATATGTCTGTGTACATATATATATATGTACTTTTGGGAGAAAAGAATATGTGTATGCATCTATTAAATCTAGACTAATTTAGCTTTTAGTGTTTTTGTTTGGTAGAAGTCTTACCCTCATTTCTTAGTTTATTGTTGTCATTGAAATGTGGAAGAAAATAATGTTAGGTTTCCATAATAGTACACTTACTTATTTCAAAAACTAAACTATTGTTTGCAATTTTTTACAAGCCTCTGAACATAAAACTTAATTTTTGCTTGAGCTGTTTTTCACCTTGTAAATGAGAAATAAGCAAAAACAATCATCAGCACTAGTAAACAGAAAACATGATTTTCAGAATATGCTGCCCACTCTAATATCAGGCATATAAATAAGGTAATCATTTTTATAAAAAGAAATTGGATGGAGGAAGAGAGGGGAAAAGAAAACCTAAATTCATCGAGAATGCTTGCAGTTTCCTCCTTTCCATGCATACTTTTAACAGCATTTCTTGTAAGCATTTTTTAAAAAATGAAGGTGTACCTGAAAGGAGACAAAAAAAAAAATACCCTTTTAGAAATTTATTTTCCAAAATGTCATTTTAATTACTTTAATATATTCCCAGTTTGCTTATGAGTATTTTCTGAAATTTTCTAAATTCTTACTCATGCTAGGGAATGGCTGGTATAGGCAAGCTACTCAAGTTTGGACCTATGTCATATAAAGGCCTGATCTACCACCTTGAAGGAAGTCTATGCTTAGAAGAATTTGAGGATATATTGCTGGGCTAGACATCCAGAGATACTCTGTGGTTTGCAAGGTTTCCAAGTCGCTTTTCAACATTTTATCTTAAGGGTTCTGCTTCACTTAGTAAACTAGTAGTGGTACCTTTTTTTCTACCTTCAAACCTTGCATCTAAAGAGTCTTAGTAGCATGATTTGGCAGGCTATTGAGGTCTTTCCATTTCTTAATAAAGCCATTCACTGTCTTCTTAATTTGTAAGAAGAAATTTCCAATAATAGTTTATCAGGTCTTTGTATATAAGCTTTGACAAAAATTCAGTGGTCTATAAATCTGCCCAGAAGATATTCTCACCAAAGATTTCATGCCATTTGAGTACATGAAGAAAATTAGCTGGTACTATTGAGAAATGTTGGAATGTAGGAATTTCTCCAAAAAGTGATAGATGTATTAACAGAAGAAAACTTGATAATAAGGCCAGCATTGGACATTTATTTTAACCAAAAAAACCTAGAATAGAATGTCCAAATTTTTTACAACAACCTGTGTTTTGGGCATTTTCTTCCATTTAAAGTGTTCATTCTTAGGGCATGGTAGGGTGGCTCTGTTGGTTAAACATCTGCCTTTGGCTCAGGTCATGATCTTGGGGTCCTGGGATTGAGTCCCTTATCTGGCTCCCTGCTCAGCTCTGCTTGTTCCTCTCCCTTTGCCCCTCCCCCTGCTCAATCTCTCAGTCTCTATTTCTTAAATAAATAAATCTTTTTTTTTAAAGTGTTCATTCTTAATAAAAAGCATGAATTTATAAAAACAAATGTGGCAATTGGATTTTTGAAAAAGTAATTGAATTTTCCATCTACTCAGATTTCAATTTCACAAGTGCTTTATTTTCACTTCTCACTGATCTTTAGCTGGCTACATAACAGAGCTTTATTGTTTCCCCCTTCCTTTACACCTTCTTCTTTTCCCCCTTGGCTCTGATAAATAGTGATTTGTTTGTTAGTTCATTTATTCAAAAAAATATTTATGAAGCAATTACTGTGTGGCAGAGAATGTGTCATATGTTATATATAAAATAGTGCCCTCACCAATTTGCATGTAGCAGAGAGGAGAAACAAGCTTTTACTTTAAATGTGTGGTTATAGAAACAGCCAAAATCACCATCAATAGGGGATACATTGAATAGATTATGATATTTCTGTAAAATGAATGTTTTATATATATCTCTCTCAGTGTGTATGTGTTTTACATTTTTAGAAAAATACCTAAGACACTGCCAACAGTGAAGTAGAAGACACAGCTTCTACTGAGGGTCCATGGGGACTGGACTTGTTATTCATTATATGTAATCTTGTACCTTAAAAAAGAAATAAACCTCTATTCACGTACTATATTTTCAAAGAAACTTTAAGTGAATAAGATTGAAGGAAAATTAACAGTACAATGAATAAGCAAATAAATAAGTAATTACACTTTTGTCAAAAAAAATCTGGAGATAAAACCTTCAAATTTTACAACAATCGTTCATTATCTTAATTTTTGTGTTTTATCCAAAATGCCTTCTTTTACCAGGGGTGTTGTCACATTTGAAGTGAACAGGGACAACTGTCAGTCTAGATTGTTCTGTCTAAGGCTTGTTGGATGATGAAAGAATGGCCAAATTTACATTTTCTATTTCACTTGTCAAAACAAACATGGTCACAGATTTCCTGGGAGAATTGAGCCTGAGACCTCTATTTAATGTTGATATTACAGTATCTAGAGCTGAAGTTGGATACAGATTATCCCATGTGATTATTCTATTGAAGCTGATGTGTTCCTTGACCCTTGTACTCCTTCTTCCATTCCATTTTGAATTTCTTCACATTAGGTAAAATGAATAGGTATAATGACAAGAAATAGCTTTTCTAATCATAAATCAGCCTGTTATTCTTGGATAAAGTTTGGATAGTCCTGATGTAATTTTAAATACATTGCTGTACTTGTTAATATATCACTTGAGATTTTGAAAATAAGTTTTAAATTGAATTGGCCTTTTACTTTCCTTTTCTTGATCTTTTTATTCCTTCTATATCAACCTTATCCTAATCTTAGGAATAGAATTTTGGAGCATCCTCTCTTATATTCCATAGAAAACTTCAATTCAGATAATTGTTTTATGAAGATTTTTATAACTCATCTATAAAAATGCCTGGATCTAGCGTTTTTTTAATTCAGTAGATTTTTGACTACTGATTCAATTTGTTTCTTTTTAATCTATTTGGTAATTTAACTTCTAGAAATTATTTACTTTTTCCATGTTTTTAAGTTAAGTGCCTGAAAATGTTTATAGTATTTTGTGATTAATTTTTAATATTCTTGATCTATGTGTGTAATTCCCTTTACATTCCTAATATTGTTTATTTGTATCTAGGTTCTTTTTCTTAATTAAGGTCTTTATTATTCCAATATTCATGGTATAACTGTTGCAACTGTTTAAGAAAGCAACCTGTTTTAAATCAATTATTAAATATATTTCTGATGATAAAAGTTTAATTTTTCTGAGAGCACTGTATAATCATTCCACTTAGCTACGAATTCACTGTTTTTTCATATTCTGACTAGAAAGTAAGCATTTACTGGTTTTCATATTTTTGGACAGGTCCACTGAATTCCTTGAAGAGTGGGACTTATGTTGGGTATTAGTAGGGCACCTTCATGTTTTTTAATAAAGATTTTTGTTAAATGTTTTCTTCAGGGGAGTTTTATAACTTTTGGTGTATACAATGAATCTCACCTGGTAAGATCAAGAATTGTTCCTAACCCAGGGAATGCCAAGCACTGATTTCATTAATTCTTTTTTTTTAAGACTTATTTATTTATTTATTCATGAGAGACACACACACATAGAGAGGCAGAGACACAAGCAGAGGGAGATGCAGGCTCCATGCAGGGAGCCCGATGTGGGACTCGATCACAGGACTCCAGGATCATGCCCTGAGCCGAAGGCATACGATCAACCACCGAGCCACCCAGGCATCCCTTTATTAATTCTTTTAGAGAATTATTTTCCCAGCCTTCAGAAGTTTCCTTACATACACCTGCTGATTGTCAAGTAGACCTATGCATATCTCTGGAGTTTTCTCCCTGTTCACCTCTCTCTTCTGTGGTACTCTGGTCATCCATACTCTGAGACAGCTAGACTCAGCTCCATCACTCCAGATGTAGTCAGGAAACTCTCAAGACAGTAAACTGGGGCAATAGAATGGCTGTGATCATTTGTATTCCCTTCTCTGAGAATCACTGACCTTTATTGTCTGATTCTAGTGTTTTTTTCAGCTTTATTGAGATGTAACTGATATAAAACATTGTGCAAGGTTAGGGTGTACAACATGGTTTAATACATATCTATATTATAAAATGATTACCACTGAAAGGTTAGTTAACACAACCATCTCAACCCATAATTATAATTTTTTTGTAGTGAGAACATTGAAGATCTACTTTCTTTGAAATTTTCAAGTATAGAATACAGTACTGTTAACTATAGTCCCTGTGCTGTACATTAAATTCTTCAGACTTTATTTATTTTAGGACTGTAAGTTTATACCCTTTGACCAACATTTTCCCATTTTTTTCCAAACCTCAGTCCTTGGTAACTACCAGTCTACACTCCATTTTTTGTGAGTTTGTAATTTTTATATTTCATGTAAAGGTGTGTGTGTGTGTGTATATATATATAATTATGGATGAATAAAGAGTATATGGTATGTATATATGGTGGGTATGTGTGTATATAGTGTGTGTATATATATATATGCCAATACACACACATGCACCATATATACATACCATATGTTCTTTATCTATTCATCCTTCAACAGACACTTAAGTTTTTCCCATGCCCTAAGTATTGTGAATAATGCTGCAAAGAACATGGGAATGCAGGTATTTCTTTGAGATACTGATTTTTATTTCCTTTGGATATAAACCAAGTGGATTGCTGGATCATATGGTAGTCCTATTTTAAATTTGTAAGAAATGTTCATACTGTTTTCCATAAAGACTGAATCAATTTACATTTCTACCAGCAGTATCAACGTTTTCCTTTCTTCCACATCCTCCACTAGCACTTGTTATTTCTTGTCTGTTTGATAACCATTCTAATAGGTGTGAGGTGGTTTTAATTTGCATTTCTATCATGATTAGTAATGTTAATCATCTTGCATATACCTTTGTAAATGTCAGACATTTATATATTGGCTTTGAAAAAATGTGTATTCAAGACCTTTCCTAAATTTTTAATCAGATGATGATGTTTTTGCTACTGAGTTGCATGAGTATTAATAGATATTTGATATTAACCCCTTATCCAGATACATGGTTTGCAAATATTTTCTCCCCTTCAATAGATTGCCTTTTCATTCTTTTGATCATTTTGATTGCTGTGCAAAAGCTTTTTAATTTGATGTAGTCCAGTTGTTGGTTTTTGCTTTTGTTGCTTATGCTTTTGGTACCACATCCAAAAAATATCATTGCTAAGACCAGTGTCAAGTTTTCCTTTGTTTCCTTCTAGAGCTTTATGATTTCAGGTCTTTCATTCAAGTTTTTAATACATTTTCAGTTAAATTTTACGAATGGTGGTAAGATAGGGATCCAGTTTCATTCTTTTGCATATGGTTTTCCGGTTTTTTTTCCAGCATCATTCCTTAGAGAGAACTATCCTTTCCCCATTGAGTATTCCTGGCTCCCTTCTTAAATATTAGTTGACTATATATGTAAGGATTTATTTCTGAGCTCTTGATTCTGGTCTGTATATCTGTTTTTATGCCATGCCATACTGCTTTAAATTCTATAGCTTTGTAATATAGCTTGAAATGAGGAAGTGTGATGCCTCCAACTTTATTCTTTCTTGGTATTGCTTTGTCTATTCAGTGTCTTTGTGTTTCTATACAAATTTTAGGATTTTTTTTTATTTCTGTGAAAAATGACATTGGAATTATGGCAGAGATTGTGTTGAATCTATACATAGCTTAAGTGGTATGGATATTTTACAACATTAATTTTTCTGATTTAAGAATATGAGTATTTTTCTATTTGTATCTTTTTTCATCCAAGTCTTACAGTTTTCAGTGTACAAATCTTTCACCCCCCCTTTTATTCTTAAATATTTTATTTTTCTGGTATTATTGTGAATAGACTTTTTTAATTTGTTTTTCAGATGTTTCATTATTAGCGTAAAGAAATGCAACTGATTTTTCTGTTTCTTTTGTATCCTGCTACTTTACTGAATTTATTGATTAGTTCTAACAATTTTTGGTGGAGTCTTTAGGATTTTTTATATATAAGGTTATATTATCTGCAAACAAAGACAGTTTTACTTTTTCTTTTCTAGTTGGGTGCTTTTTATTTATTTCTCTTGCCTGATTGTTCTGGCTGTGAGTTCCAAACTACATTGAATAGGTATAGTGACAGTGGGCTCTCTTATATTGTTCCTGATCTTAAGAGGAAAAGCTTTCCACCTTTTACCATTATGTTAGCTGTAGGCTTGTCATATATGGCCTCTTATACCCACTTTGTGAAGACATATTACCATGAAAGAATGTTGAATTTTATCAAATGCTTTTTCAGAAACTATTGAGATAGTCATAGGATTATTGTACTTTATTAATGTGATGTATCCTACTTAATCACATACATTGAACCATCCTTGCATGCTAGGAATGAATCCCACTTGATCATGGTATATGATCCTTTTAATGTGCTGTTTAATTTGGTTTGCTAGTATTTTGTTGAGAAATTTTTCATCTATATACATCAGGAATATTGGCTTGGAGTTTTATTTCCTTGTAGTGTCCTTATCTGGCTCTGGTAATGCTGGCTTTGCAAAATGAATTTGCAAGTGTTCCCTTACTTTAGTTTTCTAGAACAGTTTAAAAAGGATTGGCATTTTTAAAAAATGTTTTGTAGAATTTGCCCTTGAAGGCATCTAGTACCGAGCATTTCTTTGTTGGGAGATTTTTGGTTACTTGCTCAATCTTTTTGCTCATTATTAGTCTATTCAGATCTTTTATTTCTTGATACATTGTACTTTTTAAAGAATTTACTCATTTCTCCTAGGTTGTCTGATTTATTGGCATGTAATTAATTCATAGTAGTCTCTTACAACTCTTTGACTATCTGAGATCAGTTATAATGTCTTCTCTTTTTTCATTAATTGTTTTTAAGGTTTCAACTATACCTTATTTCTTCAATCATGCCATATTTTAATGGGTGTGCAGTACTTTTACTTGGCATCAATCATGAGTTGGCTTTGAAACAATACTGATTTCTTCATTCCTTTAGGATGACTATGCCAACAGGAGACAGGTCCCATTCTATTCCAATTTGTGTTTCTGTGTATGCCCATACAGAAACACAGAAAGTAGCTCTGTTAGCTAATACAGCATAGCCATATTTGCCATGGATATCAGATGCCCCTTTCTGATGGCTCTATTTTGCCATTGTTTGCTGAATGCTTTGAACTTGGAGACAACTTAGAATGTTTTTGGCTGTGGGAAACACCATGAAGCTGAATGAATGGTGGCAACTGCAGCTGTTGGTTTGCTGCACTTTGTGCCAAGAGCCCTGAAAAACCTAATTTTTTTGGTCTTTTTTTTCTTGGTAAATCTAGCTAAAGGTTTGTTAATTTTGCTTATTTTTTCAAAAAACCAACTTTTAGTTTCATTAATTGTCTTATTCTTTTCCTTTTTTCTATTTCATTTTCTTTCTGCTCAGATTTTTGTTATTTCTTTCTTTCCTTCTGCTTATTTGGAGTTAGTTTGTTCTTTTTCCATTTCCTTAAAATATAAATTTAGATCATTTATTTGAATGTCTCATTTCTTAATGTAAGTATTTATTGCTATCAACTTCTGTCTTAGATCTGCTTTTCTGTATCCCCTATGTTTTAGTATGTTGGCTTTCCATATTCATTTGTTTCAAGATTTTAAAAATTTCCTTTTTGATTTTTTTTCTTTGACCCAATTTTTTCTCAGGAGTGTGGGGTTTTGTTTTCACATATTTGTGAATATCTCCTTTTTTCTCCTGTTACCTAGTTCTAATTTCATACCATTTGATCAGGAAAGATTCTTGGTATGATTTTCTAATTTGCTGAGACATTTTTTGTGACTTCAAATATGATCTGGGACGCCTGGGTGGCTCAGCAGTTGAGCGCCTGCCTTCGGCCCAGGGCGTGATCTTAGAGCCCTGGGATCGAGTCCCACATCGGGCTCCCTGCATGGAGCCTGCTTCTCCCTCTGCCTGTGTCTCTGCCTCTCTCTCTCTCTCTGTCTCTGTGTGTGTGTCTCTCTCTCTGTGTGTGTCTCATGAATAAAAATAAAATCTTTTTAAAAAATAAAAAATAAAATAAAATATTATCTGTCCCAGAAAATGTTTCATCTGTGCTTGAATGTATATTCTGCTGCTGTTGGACTGTTCTGTATGTGTCTATGAAGTCCATTTTGTCTAAAGTATAGTTCAAGTCTAATATTTCCTTATTAATTTTATGATTGAATGATCAGCCCATTGTTGGAGATGGGGTTCCCACAATAGTAGTGGAACCTGCTATTGTTATTGTCTGTTTCACCCTTTAGGTTTGATAATACTTAATGTATTTAAGTGCTTTAATTCTAGGGACATATATATTTTCATTTGTTACATAGTCTTAGAGGACTGACCTCTTTCTCATTTTATAATGGGCTTCTTTGTCTTTTTTATAGTTTTTGACTTAAAGTCTATTTTGTCTGGTATAAGTATAGTTACCTTTGTTCTCTTTTGGTTACCATTTTCATGGAATATCAATTTTCATCCTTCACTGTAAGCCTGTATGTGTACTTAAAGCTGATGTAAGTATTATAAGCAACATATACTTAGATCTTGTTTTTTTAACCAGTTAGTCTATTCCTTTTGACTGGAGAATTTAATCCATTTACATTTAAAGTACTTATTGATAAGCAAACACCAATGCCATCATATTATTTTTCTGGCTGTTTTGTTAACCCCACCCCACCCCCACCCCCGGCCTTCTTCCTCTCTTGCTGTTTTCCTTTGTGATTTATGATTTTACTTGATGGTATTCTTTGATTCTGTTCTCTTTACCTTTTGTGTATCTGCTGTTAGTTTTTGTTCTGTGGTTACCATGAGAGTTAAATGAAACACCATGAAGATCTAGCAGTCCATTTTAAACTGATTACAACTTAAGTTTATCATACAAAAAAAACCTCTCTCTCCCTTTTTACTCTCTCCCCACACTTTATGTTTTGATGTCACAATTATATCTCTATATTGTATAGTAATTAACAAATAATTGTAGTTACGATCTTTTAACTTTTATACCAGAATGAAATGATTAAAACACTACCATATTACAGTACTGTAGTATACTGAATTTGGTTATATACTTCCTTTACCATTGTGTTTTATATTTTAATGTTTTCATGTTACTAATTAGCATCTTTTCATTTCAGCTTAAAAAGAACTTTTACCATTTCTTGTAAGGTTAGTCTCATGGTGATGAACTCCCTCAACTTTTGTTGTTCTTGGAAATTCTTTACCTCTACTTCATTTTTGAAGGACAGCCTTGCCAAATAAAGTATTCTTGATTGGTAGTATTCTTCTTATAGTGCTTTGAAAACAGTATCCCACTCTCCTAATCTGTAAGGTTTCTACTGAGAAAGCCACTGATAGCCTCATGGAAGTTCACTTGTATGTGAGGAATTTTTTTTCCTCTTGCTGCTTTTAAAATTTTTTGTGTTTGATTTTAGATAGTTTTATTATAATTTGCCTTAAAGAAGATTTTTTTAGGTTGAAACTGAGGACTGTGAGGCTGCATTGAACTTAGATGTCCAAATCTCTTAGCAGATTCCTTTAAGAGGATTATTCTGAATTCTTCTTTAGACAGTTAATTAATTAATTAATTAATTAATTAATTAATTAATTATATCTTTATTTCTTTAAGGCTATTGGAGCTTTATTAATTTATTAGCTTTATTAGTTTTCATGTTTACTTGATTCTTCCCAATCTTCATATTCTAATGTTGGTATTTGCTCATTTGAGGAAGCAGTTTCCTTTCCAGACTTTATAGATTTGCTTTGACAGGGAAAGACCTTGCCATTCAGCTAATCAGGGGCGGGGAGGGGGGGGTCAACAGGCAGCTGCTAGCAGCTTCTTGAAGGCAGTGCTTGTTCTCGGGGGCCCCAAATTGGGTGGGGCTGATGTCTGTTCTCCGAGGTTGGTGTGGGGAATTGCCAGTGTTCTGCAGTCAGGTCTGATGGCTGGGCTCTGCGTTCAAGCATAACTGCTGGCTTGTATTGGTGTTCAGGCAGAGCTACTTGCTGGGCTTTGCAATCACATATGGTTGGACAGGTTGCAGGCTATGTTTCCTGGCAGGGTGGTATTGCTGGTTGCACTCTGTGATGGACAAAGCCACATGCTGAACTCCAGATTTGCCTCCTGTCGTTTGGAGTTTCCCAAACAGTGTCCCCTGGCTTAATGGTGCCACTGGCTGGACTCTACATTTAATTAAGGCCATTCACAGGGCTTTGCAATCAGATGGGAACTCAGGCTGTGCTTCTTGACTGGGTGGGGTTGTAGGCTGTGCCCTATATTGGATGGGGCTGCACATTAGGCTCTACGATTGAGCAGGCTACGGGTGGTGTTCTGCTGTTTGACAATGTCTCTTGCTGGGCTTTCTGGTTGGGTAAGGACTACCACCTGTATCCTACAGTTGGATGGGGTTAGAGGCTGTGCTCCATCATCAGGCAGGGTTGCATTCGGGGCTCGCTGATTAGGTGGAGCCACAGGCTTTGCTTTGTGATTAGGTGGGGTGACTGGCTGTGCATTCTGTCTGGGTGACTCTGCAATCTATGGCCAGCAATTGGATGGAGCCATAGGCTGTCTGTGCTCTGCATGGGCTATCAGGTTGAGCTTTAGAGCTAGCCAGGGTCTCTAGATGGGCAACCTTTTGAGGCAGGGATTGAAATTATGCTCAACAGTAGGATGCTGCTGCTGGACCTGGTTCCCTACCTGAATGGAACTATAGAATGGGGTCTGTGGCTGCCAGGATCCCTGGCCAGAATTCTCAGGTAGGAGCAGCTGGAAGCTATGGAGTTTGGTGGGGCAAACTTACTTAGCAGTTTGGTGAGGCAACTGACTTGCTTTACTGCCTAGGCAGGCCATAGAATGTGTTATATGCAGCCCATGGCTGCCTGGCATCTTTGGTCAGGCTTCCCTGTTGGGTGGGCCTGAAGGCTATGCCCAGCAGTTAGCTGTGGCCAGTGACTTGTTTCTCTGCTTTCGTGTGTCATAGGATGCCCTATAAAAACCCAGCAGCTTAGGGCAGGCTTCCTGCTTAAGTGGGGCCAGAGGCTATGCTCAGCATTTGAGCAGGCTGCTGACTTGCTTCTTGTGTAGGTGGGGCTCCTCACCAAGATAACCCTCTAGCGGGGGGCCCAAACAAAGCAGAATTGCCATTTAAGCTCCCTGGCCAGTTAGAGGCACTAGCTCAGCTCTGCAAATGATCAGAGCCAGGGACTGAGATCTGTGTTCAGGCCCCACAACTAACAGGAATGCAGTTGGCCAAGATCTGCACACTTGTTCACTTGTTGCTTCCAGTAGTCTCCATGAAGCATTTCTTTAGTGGACATTCCAGGAGGCATCAGTGATGTGAGGGAAGCTTGATACCCACTTTGCACTATTCCTTTTCTCGCTAGAGAAACTGTAGGCCCAGGGGGGACCCACTTGTGTAGCACTGCACTGACCTGGAGGAGGAGAAATGCAGTCAAAATGAAACTGCTCCTCTTATCTTATTCTAATGAGGTTTTCTCGTTTCGTTTTGTTTTGTTTTTTGTTTTTTGTTTTTATAACCAAAGTGGATGCTTCAGCCTCACCACCATGTTCTGGAATCTTTGCAAATGTCTCTATATAGTTGCTAGTTGCCCTTTCCGTGAAGGGGACTGAAGTGGGGAACCACCTATTTTTCCATCTTTCAAATGGCTGATTCAGTTTTATTAAACTGTTATTTCATATATTTTGTCTCGTTTTTCAGTTGTTTCAGACATTATGGTAAATTTAATCTCTGGTGCTTCATCTTGGCCAGAAGATATCCTATATATCTTTTGCATAGTTAGTATGATGCAAAACAAAATCAAATCCTAAATATTCAGATAATGTCCTTGCAGATTGACTCTTTTCTGGAATGGTTTTGGTAAGAATAGTCCTTATTGTGTACTTTTTTTTTTTTTTTACACTGGCTTCTCTATTACTTTTATCTGTAGTTTATCCACAGTTGGATTAGATTATTATATATAATAATGTAATATAAATTACTAATTCATGTATGTTTTATTAAAATTAGATTGGATTTAGTACTTCATGGAAATCTACTGAAATGATTTAATGCTGTTTTTTCTTGCCTTTTTTACACTAATTTTTTTCCATCAATATAAGAGGAAATGAGATGAAGAAGAGAACCTAGACATATTTTTTTTGTGTTGTCTGGAATTTTCTGTCATTAAGGTATGTTCTGGAAAAGGACATGCTTGTCCTATGGCATATTGCTCTCAAAAATAAATTCTAAGAGGTAGTAGTTTTAGTCTCTTATCAAATTATTTCCTAGAAATCAGCCATCTACTTCAGAAAGAGATTAAAAGCCAAATTTTAAAAACTGTATACCAGGAAATGCCTCATTTATGAATGTATGCACATTTGAGCTTATAAATTGGGTAATTGTGCACCTAACAACTCTGTTTATTTTATCATTATTCACTCTATGTATACAAATTAAGGCTTTGTAATTCAAATTTTGTAGCCTGGGATACTCATGATTAGAGAATGGTTATTTTTCATGCTGCTGTTCAGTGTTAATGCATACAATTACAGAATACCTCATTTACTCTGGTAGATTTGTACCAAGAGCTACTTTACTAAGCCTTTATTCTGAAGTGGTATAGGTAAGTAATAGTTAATTTGGCTGTTATATAAAAAAATATTCAAAAAGGTATAAAAAATCTGTATTGCAGTCTTTGCATCAAAGGACTGAGTTGACATCTGGATTTAAGTTCTGCCAAGTATATTTTAAAAATTAAGTTCCCTTAAAATGATTGTGATAAGAATAGATAACCCAGATATTTTGCAATTATAGCTCATCTCTGAAATGCCTGAGCCCAGATACAATGGTCCTGATAGTTTATTGCCAAACATTGTGCTAAATACTTCCATAGATTTTGGAAGAAAATCAGCCATTATTTAATCTTGACAGTAATTATGCAAATATATACATAGATGTATGGATGTAAGTATTATGTGAACGTGTGTTAGTTTTCTATTGCTGCCGTAATAGTTACTACAAACTTTGTGGCTCAAAACAATAGAAATTTATTCTCTTACAGTTTGGGGGGGCAGAAGTCTGACATGAGTTTTACTGGGCCAAAACCAAAGTGTCAGCAGGGCCACATTCCTCTGGGAAACTCTAGAGGAGAATCTGTTTCCTTGCTTTTCCCAGCTTCTAAGGATGCATTCCTTGTATTTGTTGCTTATGACCCCGTCCTCCCATCTTTAAAGCTAATAGCTACACCATCTTCTCTTCTTTTGTAGTAAAACCTTCCTCTGCCTCCCTCTTATAGGAACATTTGTGATTACAATTAAGGCCCACCTACATAATCCAAGACTGTTCATTTTTTTTCCAATATGCTCATCTTCTACTCTTGTCTTTCCTTTCTATAAAACCAGTACTTAAAAAAAAATAAAGTAAAATAAAAAAATAAAATAAAACCAGTACTTAGCAATCTAAGGTCATGAGTTTATGAATTGAAGCACCAATTTACATAACTTGATATTGTGATGAATTCAGAAATAATTTGTATTTGCTATTTGAACACCCGCACATGTTTAGATTCATACCTTCTTATTTCCCTTAAGCCTTTTTGTCACCTTCTCTTTCACCTTTGTTGCTCTTGACACTAATGGAGAATTGACCACTATGCCACGGGTGGTGTTTTTCTAAGTGATATGATGAGAGTTTTTAGGACACAATCCTAAAGGCTCCTGTATTCCTAGAAGGTCATAGATATCTGAGCTAGATTATTTTTTTCTGGTTTTGTTCAGTATCATTCCATTGTTTATGCTTTATCCTATACCTTTGGAGAGAAAATTTTATTTTGTACTTCTAATATATGATTTATGACTTCTAGAGTTACCAATAAATATATTGTAGCAAAGTAAGCATTAATTTTATTGTATAATTTATAAGCGAAATGTTTACATTTTCTTTTTTGAATTACAGGATACCAGAAGGTCCCATCGACCAGGCGCCAGCTTCAGGAAGGGTTCGTGCTTTAGAAGAACAGCTTTTGAAGGCCAAAGAACAGATTGAAAATTATAAGAAACAAACTAGAAATGGTAGGTGATTATGTAGTCTTTTTCTTCTTTAATATGTTGATATTACCACAAATAATTAAAATTTTCTTTCATCAAAATATGAAAATGTTAATACTATTTATTCTTTGACTGCAGGTCTGGGGAAGGATCATGAAATCCTAAGGAGGAGGATTGAAAATGGAGCTAAAGAGCTCTGGTTTTTTCTACAAAGTGAATTAAAGAAATTAAAGAATTTAGAAGGAAATGTACTCCAAAGACATGCAGATGAATTTCTGTCAGATTTGGGACATCATGAAAGGTGCTATTCTTTTTTTACATTTCATTGGGGCTTTGGTAAAGATTATACTCTAAGAATATAAACTGGAATTTTTGTTAATTTCCCTATTGAATGGTAAGTGATACCTACCATAGTTAGAAGAAGAGTACCTAAGATTTTAAGGACAATAATTCCCAAGTGTAGTTCATCAACTAAAATATATCACTGGAAAATATTATTTAAAATGTATTTTTAGAAATCTTTATAACCCTAAGTGAACTCTGAAGGTGTCAGCCAGTAATGCATTAAAATATCTTCCTATAAATTTCCTTCATATACAATCAATAATTGGAGTATGCAGTTTTACATTATAGTACATTGGAACTCATACTGAGGCTGGCAGTTATGTTTCTAATTCACACGTTAAAGACTTTAAAATAACACCTTTTTAGGATCTCTAATTAAAGGTTGCACATGTTTTTAATAAATGGCTACATTTCTTTTAATTCTTTTCTACTTAGTTGCTTTAGAAAGAAGAACCTGAGATCTCCCTAGTTAAATTTATTTCTCCTGTTTACATATTCCTGAAAATATGCAGTTTATCTTCCATAGAAAAGAAAACATTTTGGTACTGGAGTATTCATGTGGAACACAGTGTATCTGAGAATCATTATAAATACAGTGAAACCTGTCCTTAGGCCTGTTATATATACAAGTCTATATTCCCAGTAGGATTCTGATGGCAATTACTGTCTCATTAGTGAACAGTAAAAGAAAAATTGTTGTATTAACACAATCTACCACTGGGAAGAAGAAAAGAATTACCCCACAACCAAGAGATTTATATATATTAACAGCATCCCCAATATTGTACAGATTTGAAATACTGTTTTGCTATTTTAAGTGAAATTACAAATAAAATCCATCAGTTTATTGGAATCATTTTAGCATTAATCTACAGAAGTAAGCATTAATCTCAAGGGGCATTCAGCAGTCCCTTTTAAAATTTTAGCCATATTTAGACCATTAGACCAATTGCTGATTAATTCCATCCTTATTGCTTCTCTACCCTAAAGCTGATTCTGAGCATCATGATTCTGCTAATTGGAGCTGTATGCTTGTATGCTTTGCTTAATGCAGTTTTATAGGATAATGCAGATCTGAAGAGGATTTGAGTTGGGTAGACTATGTGGTATTTAAAGGACAATTTTGGCTATTGAATTCTTTGTGTTTAAAGTTTGAGTGATTAAATTACTTGAAAATTTAATCTTCAGGTCTTTTCTAAATTAAAATTATTATTTAAAGAATTATTTTGTGCATGTATTTTGTGACTGTATATAGAAATAGAAAAATATGTGCAAATATACAAATGAAAAAAGTGTGGAGCCCTAAAGTTGATGTAAATCATTGTTAAATTTTTTGTAAGTTGAATTTTGTTTTAAATATATTATGATTCCTGACACTACCTTTTAGTATATGTTAAATAATAATATTTCACTGAAAAGAAAATGGAAAGGTACCCCAGTCAGTTTCTTTTGTTATCTTAGGCAGAAATTCTAAGGAACTTGGGATGCAACTTCACTGGGTAGTAATTTCACTTCAGGTAGCTGTATTAGAATGCAATGATAAAATAATGAGCAAAGCACAGCCAGACATTGGAGAAATAACCCTAAAGTTATGAATGTATAATTAGAGAGAATTTGTATGTATGCAGAATATGCCATCTTATAATTTTCAAGATTTTTAAGTGTAAGAATTAAAACAGACTTTTGTGTTTGCCTCTGGTGATTTTTACATTGCACAAAAATTCCCATTTCACTTTTTCATTTCCCCAAATGTAGTGTATAGGTTGTCTCTGGACTAAAAGTTTGTGTTCTCTAAGAAATCAGAGGGTGCGTCGATTAGTGTTTTTGTTCAGCTTTCCCTATGATCACTGTTGTCATCTTTTGGTTCAGAAAGACATCAGTTGGGTGCGTGGATGGCTCAGTCGGTTGGGCATCTGCCTTCGGCTCAGGTCATGATCTCAGGGTTCTGGGATCCAGCCCTGGTGTCAGTGTTGGGCTCCCTACTCAGTCCCCTCTTCCTCTGCCATTGCCCTCTTATGCTCCATCTCACTCTCTGTCTCTCTCTCACTCTCTCAAATAAATAAATAAAATCCTTTTAAAAAATTTAAAAAAAGAAAGACATCAATTATAGGAACAAATTTAGAGGCTTTTGTTTCTTCAAAAGGGTTTTTTTCTTTCTTAGAACTTTGTTCTGATAGAAACATTGATCTTTTTCCTAAGTCAGTTTTATTGTGACATAATTTATATACTATAAAACATATGTATTTTAGTCTGTAGTTCTATGAGTTTTCACAAATGCTTGCAGTTTTGTTACCAACACCACAATCAACATACAGAACATTGCTATTAACCCATGAAGTTTCCTCATGCTCCTTTGTAGTCAGCACCTGCCCATCCCGTAGTCCTTGGCAGTCATTAGGTCTGTTTCCTATACCTATAATTTTGCCTTTTCCAGAATTTTATGTAAATGCAATCATTGTGTAGCTTTGAGTGTGGCACAATGCATCTGAGATTCACCCATGTTGTTTTGTGTATTGGTAGTTCATTTCTTTTTATTGCTAAGTAATATCCTATTGTATGGATGTACCATAGGTAGTTTATCCATTCACCAATTGAAGAACATTTGAGTTGTTTATATGTTTTGGTGATTATGAATAAAGCCACTATAAACATTAACATACATGTTTTGGCAGAAACATATTTTCATTTCTTTTGGATTAAATATCTGGAGCGGGATTTGTGGGTCATATATTGAGTGTCTCTTTAATTTACAAGACATGGCCAAACTAGATTTTCAAGTGATGATTTCATTCTAGCAATTGCATGTTACCATACATCATAGTAATTCAGCCAAGTTTACCTGCTGCTTTTGACAATATTGATCATGAATTTACTGTGGCTTCTTTGAACTAGCAAAAGGGAGATTAACAGTTTAGAGTAATTATTATTGTCGTGATTTTATTATTTGTGTAGCAGTACAGCTTTAGTGCTTGAATTTATAGCTATATATATTCATCCCTTAACCTCTGGGCATATCATGGGAAATTCTGTCTTACCATCATCTTAGGTTGACTATAGACATATTTAACTTAATCACTGTTGCTTTGGTTCTTTTTGCATTCCTTATATTGCTAGACACCAGGGTTTATGAAATAGTTCCTGGAGCTACTTCTTTCTGATTTTAGATTATAGCCATTATTAAACTTCAAACTGAAGAACAGGAGGGCATACAGGGTTGATGAACTCTTTCTCAATGAAGTTGTCTGAAACTATTGAGAAATAATCTGGCAAAGCAGCAATCTCATTGCCCTGGCCTGGTCTGTATCATCTCATTATCAGTAATATAAAAAACAGCTTTGATAAGACTGAGGTGAGATGTTTCCCAAATGATAAATAATACTTATGGCTAATTATGCTGATTGGCTGTTGAATACTGTGTATTGGGGTTATGTAGCAAGGGAAAGGACTTCAACTCAGGTAAGAGGTGCAATCTCTGGTTATAGGGAAGATTAGTAGGCCAACAGCTTATAGATTTATTTGATCAGAACTGCTGATCATAGCTATTATAGCACAATAGCTTGTGTTTTCACTATTTTTATACGGCAAATGCTACTAGACTGTCTTTGAAAGGTCAAAGAATTGGTATTTCCACTCTTGAAAAGTTAAGTTTTGTGAACCTTCAAAGCTGTTATTTGTTTTTTATTTCACGTACACACACACACACAGAGGAAGGAATCAAGGAAGACCTTAAGTTCTTTGAGATGTGATTTGATTGAGACTTAAATTACACTGGAATGTAGATACTCATTCCTCAGTTGTTAATTTCTTTGGACAAAGTGTTTTTGTCTGATTGTCTTTCTCCTAAGGAATCAGGCTTATTTTTAAGTGCTGCTAGAACACTCCTCCTAATATCCGTGGACAAGGGAACATTGTCATATGAAGTTGTCCTTATTCTTCTTATCACTTAGTCTCTATCAACCAGATCATGATTCTCAGAAACACCCTCCCCTAAAATAAAATTTGCACTGGAAGGAGAATCTAAAGGTAGAAAAGGTGTCTCATCTAATCGCTCTGATTCTGCTTTGTCTGCCCCCAACCTTACATCTCCTTGAGTGTGGTTTCCAAACTCAAGAATGATTTGACATTAAAAATAGTTAGGTAGGATTTCCTACATGTCAGTTACTGTGATAAAGGCTTTCCATTCATTGTCTTATTTTATCAGCGTAGTGATACTTTGAGGCAAGTATTATCATTTCCCATTATATAAATAAAGTTATATTCAGGCTTAGAGAAATTAGAGAGTTTACACAAGTAAGTAGCTAAGCTATTTTACTCCAAAATACTTTTCCTTAATTGTTAAGTTCTTTTTTACACATGGGGATATAAGTCTTTTATCATAGCATTGTGTTGATTAAATGTGGGAAAATATATAAAACACTTTCCACAGTGACTGAAACATTATAGATTCTAGTGGGTTCTAAGGAGACCTGCGTAAGGAAAGCCCCAAAAGAAGATATAAATAGAAAACTCTTAGATGCTGCAGGGCAAGCACAGATAAGGGGAAACTGTTATAGTGCTCAGTAGAAAGAATTTCAAGGTTTAGAACCTAAACATGAGGTTGGTAGGACATCACTCATCAAGTAGCATAATCATGGCCTTATGTGATAGTATGAACTATTTTTGTTCTTGCTCTTCTGGACTCCTCCCCACCCATGTGGGCTGTCAAAAAGAGATGGTCCTAAACTTCCTCCTTGAGACCAGGAAGGCAAAAGGAACATTGTCTCCCTATCTGTCTCCTGGTGACATTTTTATCCTTTGCACTGCTTATTTCTGCCCCAGGAGCAAATCATAGTAAAAGCAGCCTTGGACAAAGCCCAAGTAAGTTTTCTTGCCCGTGATCCAGATTTACTTATGGGTTAGACTCTGTGGTATAGCCTCTCTTAGTCACATTTACTTTAACAAATGATGGATCCTTCACCTTGATATTTTCTTGAATTATGTCTGCTCTTTGCTCACCCTCAGAGGGGAATTTTTGTCTTTAACATTTCGAATCAGGTATAAACAAAATACTCTACTTGTGGTTCTTCATTGACATAATTGAGACTGACTGAAACATTTAAAAATGGTTTTATGGGTATTAAAATATAGAACTAGGAAAATTTACTGAAAATACAAAAAACATAAATGTAGCCCAGCTTTTGAAGTAGAAGTTTGATACCTGTCGTAGCTGGCTTGCACTCAGAGTCACAGATTATATTCTAGTCTACTGGTTATCTTCAGGCATCTATACCCTACCTCAAGTGACTAGCACTAGTCTGCTGGTATTTTGCCTGGGTTTGTATTTCCCACGCTTTGACCTGGCCTCATACCAGACCTTAAGATTTACCACCTACCTCCCAAATTTCTTGATATCTATTCATAGTCTAAACCAAGACAGCCAGATTACCAGCTTTTGGAACACTTCTAGGAAATTTAATCTGAGTAGTCACTGAAAACTCAACATTTCTGTAGAATGACTTTTAGTCACCTTGTTTCCCAGTAATGATCCATAACTTTCTATTTGATTTTTGTCATGTCTTTGGCTAAAAGATGATAAATTTTATGGGATGGTAACTTCTAAATATTATTGTATCAGCAAAGAATTAATTTAAATTTAAGATTGTAGGGCAGCCTGGGTGGCTCAGGGGTTTAGCGCCGCCTTCAGCCCAGGGCGTGATCCTGGAGACCCAGGATGGAGTCTCACAACGAGCTCCCTGCATGGAGCCTGCTTCTCCCTCTGCCTGTGTCTCTGCCTCTCTCTCTCTCCTCTCTGTGTATTCTCATGAATAAATAAATAAAATCTTAAAAAAATAATAAGATTGTAGGCTACCTGGGTGGCTCAGTCGGTTAAGCATCTGCCTTTGGCTCAGGTCGTGATCTTGGGGTCCTGGGATTATGTCCCACATCAGGCTCCCTGCTCAGTTGGGAGCCCACTTCTCCCTCTCCCTCTGCTGTTTCCCTTGCTTGTGCTCTCTGGCTCCCTCTCTCTTTGTCAAATAAATAAATAAAATATTTAAAAAGAATAAAAAATAAAAATAAGATTGTTTCCTGGGCTTGTCTTCCTTACATGGTCTCTAACAGAAAAGCCAAGAAAAAAGATTTTAAAAGCAAGCTTGATTTTAGTTGACTCTTGGAATAGAGTAGCTGAGACTCTGTGTTATCATAAAAAATTAGTGCACTTTTTTCTTTTTCTTTTTTCTTTTTTTGATATTTGGCTCTCTAATTATAAGCTTGGTTATCCTATTTTCTTAACAGGTAGGGATTGATGTGAATTAATTGCCAAGACTTAGTACTGATGTAATTTGGTAAAAACATTCATTATTTTTTCTAATTTATTAAAAGATACAGAGATTAGCTTTTATTCCCACTGGTTAAAGAATGGCTTGCTTACTATGATGTGAAAGCATAACTGAGCCAATTTTTATATTTCAAAGAACTCTCACCTCCAAATTAGACCTAATGTAGTTTTTACCTGTATACAGTGAAATGAAATGTAGTGCTGTTTGTCAATGAGTATGTGTAGGTTTAATGTTAAAGCCATGCAGAGCATATTGGATTTCCTTTTTTTCCTTCAATAGGCATTTGCCTGTAAACTGCTTATTTATCCCACTATACTACATCTCCAGAAAGAGTACTGCTATTTAAAGTTGAGGCTTACAGGATCCCTGGGTGGCTCAGCGGTTTGGTGCCTGCCTTTAGCCCAGGGCGCGATCCTGGACTCCCGGGATCGAGTCCTGTGTCGGGCTCCCGGCATGGAGCCTGCTTCTCCCTCTGCCTGTGTCTCTGCCTCTCTCTCTCTCTCTCTCTCTCTCTCTCTCTCTATCATGGATAAATAAATAAATAAATCTTTAAAAAAAAAAAAAGGTTGAGGCTTATAACAGGTTTTGAGATCGCTCATATTTAATAGGCAGAAAAAAGCAAATAACCAATAACCATATTTGGATATGATGAAACCTATGAGGTATAAAAAATAATCATCATGATGAGAGTGATGGGGCAGAGGCTTATAAAACTGAGGAACTAAAAAAAAAAAAAACTGAGAAACTGGGTGGCTTAATCCATTAAGCATCTGACTCTTGGTTTTGCCTTAGGTCATGATCTCATGGATCCTGAGATTGAGCTCTCTGTGGGCTCCACCCTCAGCAGGGAGTCTGCTTGAGGATTCTCTCCTTTTCCCCTCCCCCCTGCTCACACATCTGCACACACTGTCTCTCAAATAAATTTAAAAAAAAAATATATATATATATATAAACCCTGAGGGCAGCCCCGGTGGCGCAGTGGTTTAGCGCCGCCTGCAGCCCAGGGCATGATCCTGGAGACCCTGGATCGAGTCCCACATCAGGCTCTCTGTATGATGCCTGCTTCTCTCTCTGCCTATGTTTCTGCTTCTCTCTCTTTGTCTCTATCAATAAATAAATAAAATCTTTAAGAAAAATAAAAAATAAAAAATAAAATAAATAGACCCTGAGAAACTAATTTAAATAAACTTCCAGCAGAGCCCTGTAGCACCATTATAGTCTAAGACTTCTCATGTGTTTCCATGATCAACTCACACAATTTCTTATGGGTAGTGACATTTCCCCTAATAAAAGTAAAACTTTAGGGATCCCTGGGTGGCTCAGCGGTTTAGCACCTGCCTTCAGCCCAGGGCGTGATCCTGGAGTCCTGGGGTCGAGTCCCACGTTGGGCTTTCTGCATGGACCCTGCTTCTCCCTCTGCCTGTGTCTCTGCCTCTCTCTCTCTCTGTGTCTCTCAGGAATAAATAAATAAAATCTTTTTTAAAAAATGTAAAACGTTATAAAAATACTGTAGGCTACCTAAAAATCCACAGGGGCCTCAGTTTTATAATCTGAAAAAACTTAAAAGTTGAACCTCTATCCATTGTGTAAGACTATAAGTTAATTTCTTTTTTATTTTTAAGATTTTATTTATTTATTCATGAGAGACACAGAGAGGCAGAGACATAGGCAGAGGGAGAAGCAGGCTTCATGTGTGACTCAGTCCCAGGACTCCAGGATCACAAACTGAGCCAAAGGCAGATGCTCAACCAGTGAGCCACCCAGGCATCCCTTTAAATAATTTTCTATGATAGTAAATAAGACTTTAGTTTTTCCTGTGTGGTGTTATTGGTTTTTTATTAAATGGTTTAGCAACTAGTTAAGAGCCAGGAATAACAGAGAATTAAGACTATGCCATGTACTCCTAGGTAAATCACAATTTTTAAAGGCTAGCTTCATTATCTCCTAAATGAGTTCTCACTGATCAAACAAGAGTCCTGTAAGGCACTGGGTATTGGATCATTTTTCTGACTGGCCGTCAGTACCATGTCACCCACACCCAATAGTTACTTTCTCTTAGTTGTAGAACTATTCATAGGCACTCTTCATATACAAGGTAAAAGCTCTAAAACAACTCTGAGGCATTGTAGTGTAAATAGCAATGCCTAGTCTGTTCAGCTTTCTACAACAAAAATAACAAAGACTGTGTAGTTTATAAACAACAGAAACTTATTTCTCATAGTTCTGGAGCCAGGAAGTCCAAGATCTAGTCCATATTTGGTATCTGGTAAGGACCTGCTTTCTTGTTCATGGACAGCACTTTCTCACTGTGTTCTCATATGGCGGAAGGGGTTAGGGAGTTCTGTGGGGTCTTTTATAAGAGCACTAATCCCATTCATAAGGGTTCCGCCCTCATGACTTAAGCACCTCCCAAAGGTCCAAATTTGGCCCGTAGCCTGTTTTTATGAATAAAGTTTTATTGGAAAACAGGCACATGCATTCATTTACATATTGTCTATGGCAGCTTTCCTGCTACAAAAGCAACAGAGGCCCACAAAGCCTGAAATATGTATTATCTGGTTCTTTACAGAAAAATGTTTGCTGAACCTTGGTTTGGACCATTGTTTAAGACTTATGTCAGAACTTTCCTCTATCTTTTATTCCAACCACTCAGAGTGTTTATGTATGAAGAGATCATTTAAGTGGGGAAAGGAAATGACAGAGAGAACAAAGATGTAGTATTCAAATACTGGCACCAACTTATTTCTCTCCCTTATATTAATTTACCTATTTCTTTGCTGTGGGTTTCCATTTCCCCCAATGTCTGTAGCACTTTGCATTGGGAAATAAATGCAGCTGACTGGCATGGGAAAAACCAGCATGTTTTTCTCAACAGTGGAAATTTACTGAAGGAATGAATCTTGGATGTTAGGAACTAATTGTTGAATTTCACAGTCTTAATAGAAAATAAAGGAAGAGAACTAGCATCAAAAAAAAAAAAAAAAAAAGAACTAGCATCAGTGTGAGCACCAATCTTTATGAAGAATTTGGTTCTCTTCTTATGACTCTGTGTAATCCTATGATGAAGTACAAATAAGTTAGACCTCCAAATGTTGTTTGTCTATAGGTCTATAATGACGGATCTATACTACCTCAGTCAAACAGATGGAGCAGGTGATTGGCGGGAAAAAGAGGCCAAAGATCTGACAGACCTGGTCCAGCGGAGAATAACATACCTTCAGGTAAGAAAATTAGGTAAAGAAGTAAACCTGAGTGAGAAAAGAAGGAAAATCATATAAGCATATAAGAGATGTTGGTTTTTAGTCTTTCTAGCCCTTTTTTTTTAAAAGTATTTACTCATTTTATGTATTTATTCAGAAAGATGCTATGTTATATCTCCAGTACAATACAAAGACGGCTAAAACAAAGTCCCTGCCTTAAAGGAGCTACTGCTTACATATACACACACACACACTACCATGCAAAGTAGAAAGTGGTATTTTATGTGCGACATACAGGTGAAATGTTCATTGGAGGAAGAAGATGTCAGGGATAGCTTTGTGGAAAAGCTATTTGAATTGAGCTAAAAAGGATGATTAGGTAGGATTTAGACACATAGAAATGGAAAAGAGTATACTAGCTGGAGCATATGATATGAATAATAGTCCATAGCCGGGAAAGTGCAGGACAGGAACCCATTGAGTAATGGAATATTTTAATTTGTCTGGAGTTTTGGGTTGTATGAATAGGTGGGGTATAAAATAAGCTAGAAAAGGTAGGTTTGGGAGCCAAATTGCAGGGTTCTTTGGGTGCCGGTTAAGCTTTATGTTGCATAAGCAGCAAGTGGTTGCTGAGAGAATTTGTTGCAAAAACATCATTTTAACAATAAACAGCCTCAAGTCCTAGGCCCTTTTAAATGTATTCTCTTTATTTTTTGTGTTTTCTTCTCTTATTAATATGCATACCTAATCTTAACTATTTCTAATAACAGAAGTGGTTTACTTTTTAAATTTTGGATTTTTGCTTAATATGCTTTTCTCCATTTTGGAATTACAACCCACTTTTGAAAAATTTTTACATCTAAGAGTGGCATGATGAGGGTGTTGCTATTAATTCGAAAGTATTATTTTGGCTGAACTGGAATAGTATAGAAAGAGACTAGAGGCAAGGAGACCATTTAGGAGGTGAGGACCACCCTGCAGATGAGAAATATGGAGGTGTGTGTCAATTTGAATTGGAAATGAAGAGACAAAATTGAGAGAGACTGGGAAGGTATAATTGATAGGCCCTTCCAAGTGGCTGAGAGAGCTGAAGTGACTGGGATGATGGGCGCATTGTTATCTGACAGGGAACTTAAAGAATAGTCTTGGGGTAAACAATGAATTAGTAAGTAACTTCAAAATGCTTGAAGTTGGAACCATGCCCATCCATTTCTAATACTATGGATGGTATACTTTCTGTGTTCAGTCACTCTGCTTTCCTTCTAAGGTTGAAGTGCCTTGTAAAAGCAAAATAATAGCCAGTGACCTAATTCTCTATATTTCAAGGTGCACGTTTTCCTAAACTTACATAGGAAAAAAATAGAAAATCAAGTGTTTAAAGAGATCATTAAAAACCAAACTGATCTTGGCATGCTGTCTTGGTCTCATACTCCCATGACCATTTATCAGGGGTGTCTGCAGAATGAGAAACACTTGCCTCCTGTAGGGAAGAGGTAATTATCTCCTATCAACCAGAACTTCATTCAATGAACTATAAACAGCTGGTGGTGCAGAACTATCATCCTCATTTAAAATGGAAATAACTATAGTTTCTGAGTTTCTTCCATTTCCACATATTCATTAGATTTTATTCAACAAAAGTTATATTTAAACTATGATTTGGTCGTAGTTGAGCTCTGCATACTGTAACAAGTACCTGCCACCTGCTTTAGTTTATTTTTTCTCCTTGTCCAAGTGCTTTTACTTGTAGTGCAAATCTGATCCTCTATGTGCTGATTTCTGTGGTTCTATATTAGAGAATTTCACTTGTAAATCATGCTAATGATTTCAAACCATGTTGGCTTTATTAATCTTTTAGAGTAGAGCAAAACAGCATTTCAGTTGGACCTTGCTTTCACTTTCAAATATTGCCATTTAACAGATGCTTACTTTCATGCTTTTCTTCAAGGAGATGAGGAAAATCTCAGTAGGAAAAAACATATTTCAGAAAAATATTTTTCTTTAATTATTTAATGTATTCATGATCATTTTTTCCATCTAGTCCAAAAGCTCTTTGAATTCAGGAACTATATTTTTAACATATTATTTGTTAGAGATTAACAATGCCAGTCACTTGCACTTTTCCTTCTTTGGCTACAGGTAAATAAGAGTCCTTTCTCCCACTCCAACAAAATTAAGCACTTATGTTAGTAAAGAATGCTTTCTCTGACTGGAACTTTTATTCCCAGTTTAGAAAAGCACAGCAGCTACTTTAAAAAGAATGATTTGACTGGTTCAACTAAATGAATTAGAGAGTTTACAGATGAGGTCAGCTATTTATACATATTTTTTAAGTGATTACATTTTTTTCTTGTTATAACTTTTCTTGGCATTCAAATGTACTGGTGTTCCCAAACCATTGCTTTAAGTGAAATACTATTGTAAAAAGGCTATTTAAGCAACTTAAATCCCAAAAGACATCAACAGGCTTAGAAACTGAGTACTATACTAGAAAATAAATATGTAAAGGACGATAATAGCTTCTTGGTCTTTTGGCTAGAATCAAGTGTAAAGGAGGATAAAGAAAAAAATCTTTGACCTTGGGCAGCCCGGCTGGCGGTTTAGCGCTGCCTTTGGCCCAGGGTGTGATCCTGGAGACCTAGGATCGAGTCCCGTGTCCGACTCCCTGCCTGGAGCCTCCTTCTCCCTCTGCCTGTGTCTCTGCCTCTCTCTCTCTCTTTGTGTCTCTCATGAATAAATAAATAAAATATTAAAAAAAAAAACCTTGACCTTTGATACCTGTATTCTACATAAAAATAAGTAGTTTACATAACTTAATAGAGAATTTACAAGATTCTTTTTATTTGGCCTATCAGGCAGCAGTTATATAAAGAATGATAATAATTTATAGCTAACAAGGAAATAATAGGGAAAAGGTACAATAAGAGAGGGGATCCCTGGGTGGCTCAGTGGTTTAGCGCCTGCCTTCAGCCCAGGGCGTGATCCTGGAGTCCCAGGATCGAGTCCCACGTCGGGCTCCCTGCATGGAGCCTGCTTCTCCCTCTGCCTATGTCTGTGCCTCTCTCTCTCTTCTCTCTCTCTCTCTCTCTCTCCTGAATAAATAAAAAATCTTAAAAAAAAAAAGGTGCAATAAGAGAAAATGTTTTTAATAGTTCAAATCTGTTTGGGAGATTTTAGTCATACCTTATTGTATTCCTAATAAATAATTCAGATGATTTTATAATTTACTTCAGTGATTGGTCCGGACAGTTGAAATCATTTTAAGCTTTACTAGATTTTTACTCATTTTGATGAAATTTAGTATCAGTTCTCATTATTACTAGTAAGCATTATTTTATTTTTATTTAAATTTGCCAACATGTAGTATAACACCCAGTGCTCATCTCGTCAATGCCCTCCTTAATGTCTGTCACCAGTTACCCTATTCCCCCATCCACCTCCTCCATCTATATATATATATATATATATATATATATATATATATATATACACACACACACCACATCTTCTTTATCCATTCATCTGTTGAAGGACATCATGGCTCCTTCCACAGTTTGTCTGTTGTGGACATTGCTGCTATGAACATTGGGGTGCAGGTGTCCCATCATTTCATGACATCTGTATCTTTGGGGTAAATACCCAGTAGTGCAATTGCTGGTTCATAGGGTAGCTCTATTTTTAACTTCTTGAGGAACCTCCACACTGTTTTCCAGAGTGGCTGTAGCAGCTTGCATTCCCACCAACAGTGCATGAGGGTTTCCCTTTCTCCACATCTCCAACATCAGCAACATTTGTTGTTTCCTGTCTTGTTAATTTTAGCCATTCTCGCCGATGTAAAGTGGTATCTCATGGTGGTTTTGATTTGTATTTCCGTGATGCCAAGTGATGTGGAGCATTTTTTCATATGCTTGTTGGCCATGGGTAGGTTGTCTTTAGAGAAATGTCTGTTCATGTCTTCTGCCCATTGCTTGACTAGATTGTTTGTTTTTTGGGTGTTGAGTTTGATAAGTTCTTTATAGATCTTGGATACTAGCCCTTTATCTGATATGTCATCTGCAAATATCTTCTCCCATTCTGTAGGTTGTCTTTTAGTTGTGTTGACTGTTTTCTTTGCTGTGCAGAAGCTTTTTATCTTGATGAAGTCTCAGTAGTTAATTATTGCTTTTGTTTCCCTTGCCTTCATAGATGTGTCTTGCAAGAAGTTGCTGTGGCCAACTTCAACAAGGTTGCTGCTTGTGTTCTCCTTTGTGATTTTGATGGATCCTTGTCTCACATTTAGCTCTTTCAACCATTTTGAGTTTATCTTTGTGTATGGTGTGAGAGAACGGTCCAGTTTCACTCTTCTGCATGTGGCTGTCCAATTTTCCCAACACCAGTTGTTGAAGAGACTGTCTTTTTTTCCATTGGATATTCTTTCCTGCTTTGTTGAAGATGAGTTGACCATAGAGTTGAGGCTCCATTTCTGAGTTCTCTATTCTGTTCCATTGATCTGTGTGTCTGTTTTTGTGCCAATACCATACTGTCTTGATGATCACAGCTTTGTAATACAACTTGAAGTCAAGCATTGTGATGCCTCCAGCTTGGGTTTTCTTATTCAACACTCCTCTGGCTCTTTGGGGTCTTTTCTGGTTCCATACAAATCTTAGGATTATTTATTCCAACTCTGTGAAGAAAGACCATGGTATTTTGATAGGGATTGCAGTGAATGTATAAATTGCTCTGGGTAGCACGGACATTTTCACAATATTTATTCTTCCAGTCCATGAGCATGCAATGTTCTTCCATCTCTTTATATCTTCCTGAATTTCTTTCATAAGTGTTCTAGTTTTTAGAGTACAGATCCTTTACCTCTTTGGTTAGGTTTATTCCTAGGTGTCTTATGGTTTTGGGTGCAATTGTAAAATTTTCTAAACTCTGATTTATTTAAAGTGTAATACAAAACCTGGTCAAAGAAACAACCTGCATTAAGCCTTTATCTTAATCAATAATAGGTTTCAGTTTAAATCTAAGCCTTTTTGCAATTCCAACCCATTGACATTTATTATGTCCCATGAAAATGCTGCTTGACTTAGTCACGTAGTTCAGTCAAGTTTAGTCTCCATTTTAGATTTTCATTCATTAATTTTATATCTTGGTTTTACTTAGGAGAAGCCATTTCACAAAAGATACTAGAAAATAAAAAAATACTTATGGCAACTAGACTTCATTGGGACAAAGTTCTATGGTTGTCTTAGTTAAAATTATTTTCTCTTTAGAGCTGAAGGGCTTATGGTGTAGTATAAAAAGACTAAACTGACTAAAAGATTATAATAATCTTATTGAGCAACCTTGAATATGCTGTTAGGCTCTAGTAGAATGGAGCAAGTAATTCTCTTAAGGTGTTTGTCTTCTATATGTTTACCTAAAATGTTCTTTATCCATAAAGTAACCATGTAATATTGGGTTGGTTTAAGTACCATTTTGTGGTGGTCTTTACAAGTGTGCTGTGTAATGATAACAAATTGAGAAAGTGCTGTTTTTGTATTTTGAAATCTAGTTTCTGATATCAATTCCAGGCTCATTTTAAAAACTATACATTGCTGATATTGTCATTATGAGTCCACATTTTGCCATAATATAAGTCATTTTTCTAGACTTTTGAATGACATGGAAGAGATTCTATTTTCATTACTGTTATTAGAATTTACTTTGTGGCTTCTAATTAGCTCATATTAAATTCTAGTCTGGTTATATTAAACACACTGAATGATAGAGATCACAATGCCTTTGTTTCTTAACTTGTTTGAAACAGTTTGAATTCACAGTGGTGAGTGCTACTAGTTATGGCATATAGCTTATGGCAAAAAGCATTTCCCAGTTTAACTTGAAATTAAAGTTAATTTAATTTCTGGTTCAGGTTGATTTTTTTTCTACCTAGACCCAAAGTTGACTATTTAAGTAATATTGAGCCCATTTTCAGTGGACTCTAAGTAAAGCATATAAAAAGTAACAAAGATGTCCTTTTTTTAGGGATTTGTTTATGTTGTGAATAGGACTTTTACTGGAAATCAGTAGGGTGATAATTTTCCTTTTTTTCATAGAATAGTAAAAGATGTGCAAATAGAAAACAAGTATTCTACTTCTTAAATGACGATAGACATTTGTTTTTTCCATTCAAATATAACAGACTGGCTAGAGAAATAGTAATTTCTCTTTTCCTGTATGGATTCCAGCAACTGTAGATGGTCTATAAAATGGAAAGTGGCCAGGTCATACTAGGAATGCATTGTTGGGGCTATTAAACATGTATTTCAGATTTTGAAGAAACCCTAACTCCCAACACAAAATGTAGACACATTTGTCTTTGACAAAACAAATTCTTTAAAATAGATTTAATGCGGGGCACCGGGTGGCTCAGTGGTTAGGTGTCTGCCTTTGGCCCAGGGCGTGATCCCGGGGTCCTGGGATCAAGTCCAACATCAGGCTCCCCACGGGGAGCCTGCTTCTCCCTCTTCTTATATCTCTGCCTCTCTCTGTGTGTCTCTCATGAATAAATAAATAGAAATATAAAATAAAATAAATAAAATAGATTTAAGGCGAGGGGCCCTGGTGGCTCAGTTGGTTAAGCGTCTGCCTTCAGCTCAGGTCATGTTCCCAGGGTCCTGGGATCGAGCCCTGCATCGGGCTCCCTGCTCTTCCCTTGGCTATTCTCCCTGCTTGTGCTCTTCCCTTTCTCTCTCTCTCTCTCTCTCTCTCTCTCAAATAAATAAAATAAATAAAGTTAGAATATAACTATAAATTTTATTTGTCTGCTGGTGTACTGAACATGAGATCAAACCCATCATCAGGTATTCTCAGAGTTGTAAAATGTGTTCTACTGAGTGATTCAGGTAACACTTGTATTTCTGACCAACAAGGATGAAAACTAAAAATAAAGTCAGAGGTACTAATATTTATAACTCATTAGGCAAAGTCATTAGCTTAGCTGTATTAAGATGTTAATTAAATATATAAAACGACTGGAGTAGGTAGAAACTTTCACAACCTTTCCTTGTTTGAAAGAAATTATTAGTTTTAAAGAGATCAAATGGAGAAAAGTAGACAGTTTCTTAGATCTAAGACTTAAGAATATACTGAGAAGGAGAATATCTTTCCCAAGAACAAGAATATAAACAGGTTTGATGAGGGAGGAACAAGAAGTGGTAAGTAGATACAACATCAAGAATAGCTTTCATAAAATGAAAGAGGGGAATTGTTATACTAAAAGTCGATGGACAAAGGTGGTGATGAGAAAAAAGGAAAATTTATTAAAGTTAGTTTTCTAAGCATTATTAAAAACCACACTATCTTGAATTCTTACAGATTTTACAGAGTCCTTGCATATGGGAGCATAGGTCTGATTGAATTGTTTGTTTATTCAGTAAGTATTTGGATGTACTAGACATTAGGTATGTTGCTGAGGATTTAGGATGGTGAACAAACAGATAGGGTATGTTGTCTGCTCTTGGAAAGCTTAAAGTTTAGTAACATTCTCAGAGTATCTCTGAATTAATTATCCTCAGATATACACACTTGCACACGCACACATTGTTTTTTTAATTCCCATTGTTTTGTTTTGTTTTGTTTTGTTTTGAGGTTTATGTTTCTGTCTCATTATTTGGATCTTTTTATTAATTCACCTATTACACTAATTTTGCTACAGGCTTTTTTATTATCCCTTAAATATTTTTTATTATGGAAAATTTCAACATATATAACAATGAGAGACTCGTGAACCCCTATGTACGCCTTATCCAGCTTTAATAATTATGAATTCATGCTCAGTTTGTTTCATCTATACTGCCACCAGTCCTTACCATCTCCAGGATCATTTTGAAGCAAATCCCAGATATTTATCATTTTATTTATAAATGTTTCAGAATAAATTTCTAAAAGTTTAAGATACTTTTCCAAAACATAACCACGTACTATTACTCCACCTAGCATACTAAGAATAGTTCTTTAATATAATCAAATAACCAGTCATCGATCAAATTTCTCTGATTGCCAAGCACATTTTAATGTGCTAATCAAAAATTGATTATCTGGGGAGGAATTCCAAGAAATGGCAGAGTGGGAAGCACCAAGAATCTGTCTCCTCACCTAGACATCAGTTGCACTGCAGAAACTATGTAATATAACTATTTTGGAACTCTGGAGTCAGTTGAAGGCTTATAACTTCCAGGGGAAATCTTCAACTATAAATTGCAGTTAAGTTTGGTTAATTTCCTCTCTTAGTTCCACAGCAGCTACCCACCCCATACTCCCAGCCTCATGACAGACAGCTGTTATGTGTTCCTAGAATGCAAGGATGGTTCAACATATGAAAATTGATCACTATAATATGCTGCATCATCAAAATAAAGCAAAAAACCCATTTGACCATCTTGATTGCTGCAGAAATAAATGTTCAACAAAATCCAGTACTTTTTCATGATAAAAAGACTGAACAAAATAGGAACAGAAGGAAATGACCTCAACATATAAAAGCTTGATTTTTTTGTATATTGATATTGTATCCTACAACTTTATTAAACTCATACATTAATTCTAGTAGCATTTTTGTAGATTCCATCAGGTTTACCACATAAATTATCATGTCATACCAAAATAGACACATTTATTTAGTCATTTTCAATTTGGATGCCATTTTTGCAGTATTCTCTTAAAAGCCACTTATCTTAATTAAATAGTGTAACTTAATATTAGCATAACAATATAGTGAATCACAAATTTAGTTCCTTCTTTTAAAATCTTTGCCAAAGTCTGATTTGGGATTTTAGGTTTTCTTAGCAAGAGTTTAAAAACATTTTGAAGGGGATCCCTGGGTGGCTTAGCAGTTGAGCATCTGTCTTTGGCTCAGGGCATGATCCCGTGGTCTTGGGATTGAGTTCCACATTGGGCTCCCTGCATGGAGCCTGTTTCTCCCTCTGCCTGTGTCTCTGCCTCTCTCTCTCTCTGTGTCTCTCATGAATAAATAAACAAAATCTTAAAAAAACAAAACAAAACATTTTGAGATGTCCAGTGGTTATGGAGGAATTTTTTAAATTCCTAGCAGTGTAGTCAGCACAACTATTCCAGCACTCTGTTGTTGTTGTTGCTGTTGTTGTTTTTTAAATATTTATTTGAGAGAGAAAGAGAGAGATTATGAGCAGGAGAGGCAGAGGGAGAGAGAGAGAATCTGAAGCATGTGCATTGAGCGTGGATTCTGATGCAGAGCTCCATCTCACAACCATGGTGGGATCTTGACCTGAGCTGAAACCAATAATTAGTCACTTAACTGACTACACCACCCAGGCACCCCAGCATTTTGTTGTTTTTAAGTTTACATATTTCTTATATATTCATATCTTCTTAATTATCGATAAGAAAGGCATTTTTGTGTGTGTGTTTAACTTCTGTTTATTTTTTCTGCCAAGTTTTTTTTTAATGCCAGTTAGTTAACATATGGTATAATATTAGTTTAAGAAAGGCTTTTTAAAAACATCATTCCTGGGATCCCTGGGTGGCGCAGCGGTTTGGCGCCTGCCTTTGGCTCAGGGCGCGATCCTGGAGACCCGGGATCGAATCCCACGTCGGGCTCCCGGTGCATGGAGCCTGCTTCTCCCTCTGCCTGTGTCTCTGCCTCTCTCTCTCTCTCTCTCTCTCTGTGAGACTATCATAAATAAATAAAAATTTAAAAAAAAAATAAATAAAATAAAATAAAATAAAATAAAATAAAATAAAATAAAATAAAATAAAATAAAACATCATTCCTTAGTAGAAGTATATAAGAGAATGCATGTGAGGTTCTTAACATCTATTACCTAGAAAAAAATAAGCAACTGACAACATTCTGGGTGCTACTCCCCTACCTAATATTTTATCCTCTTTACTTTTTTTTGAATATGTTGAACTTAAATTAAATTTTATTTAATATAGGTCTATCAACCTAACATCTACTTGTTTTGAATGTTACTCAGTTTCTGTTTCTGGAAATATGACTCTTTTTTTCCTAAGAAATGGCAAATTTCACAATAATTTGACTCTGCCTTAGGTTACAATATACACAGTGTTATAGAAACAATTTTCCAAATCTTAAAGCAGGTCTGGTTTCCACATAGGAATACTGTTACATTTGGTGATTTTGATCTTGATTACGAAGTCCCAGGCCAGGAGTTCATTTTCCAGAATCCTATTCTCAATTTTAGCAAGGCAAAAATACTGAGGAGTAGCAAAGCTCCCATGAAAGGAAGAAGGAGGGTACTGACGAGAGGTGGATTCAGATCTAGGGGCTGGACCTGAAATCTCTACAGTTTTTGGCACTCTTCTTTTATAAAAAGGAATACAAATACAGAATTAAATATTAAAGTAAATAGTTACAGTCAAGTTTCATTATTTGTATCATTATGTTCTATAAAGTCACCATAAACACTGAATTAGTGAACCACAGCTCTTGGGTTCCTGGAAATCTAGTCACACCTTTTTTGCCAACCAATTAATATATAACCTTATGCTATGTGTGTTTCCATTTAAAAACATTTTATATAATATCATTGACTCATTAACATTGAGTTCATAGCTTAAAGCACTGCAAGGCATACTTGAATGAAGCTTATGTAACACATATTTTTTCAGTAAAGCATATCACAGCTTTCCTGTGCTTAGGAACACTAGACATCACTTCAACACTATGTTTAGGGGTCATTTTTAAACAGTAAAGTTGTCAACAAATGCACAAAAATGCAAAAAGCATTGTATAGACTGCAAAAAGAATGCTTGTTTGTAGTATGACAGCTAAAACCAGAAGGCAAAATGCTACCTTGTTTGACCTCAGCTGAGAACTGTGTGCTTCAGGCAGCTCATATTTTCACTATATTGTATGTGTCCACAAGTGACCCTGAGAGCACCTCAAGTATTGATTTTGCAGTTGCAAGTAAATTTTAGCTAGTAGGCAAATTTGCAAATATGGAACCTATGAATAGTGAGATTTGGTTATTTATAATGAAAAAAAAAGAAATACCAACAAATTACAAATTTTACAAAGTTGACAAATACCATAACACAATACTCCAGAAAAATTGAAAGTTTTATTATTGCCTGACACTCTGTAATACCGTTTCTTAGCTTCATGCTCTTTATGATTTATAGGATATCCTGTACAGTGAATTTACAGTGATTTTGTAATATTTTCTATGAAGAGAACAGAAAAATTCAATCAGATCTTTCTCTAACATTGTTGATAAAATTGTTTTTTAATTACTGATATTTGTGATGCACAAAATTTGCAACTTTACATATCTCATGTTTGTAGTACTTCTATAAGCTTGTGCCATATGAAGGAAATTCTATTGCATGTGATTATCAAAAAAGGAACAAAGAATAATACATATAATTATTTAACTACATTTTACATTATATACACTACATTTTTTAGGATATTAATGACAGAAGAGAACTGTGTTGACTAGGCATTATTGAGAACTAACTCCCAATTCTCTGATTACCTGACACTTCCCATGCTAGGTGCCAGGGGACCTATTGACATTGTAGTACATCCCTTTGCCCTGTATCTATTTATATCACAAAAATAACTGCACAAAAGTAATCCTGAACCACATAAATACATCCTTATAGATCTAAACTAAATGAATCCCCACCTTAATTTTCCCATAACAGGAACCGGAAATGCTGAAGGCCACTTCATTGCCACCCAATATTGACACCAATAGTGGAAAAGTGAGATGGAAGGGAATTCTAAGTGGGACAAGACAGCTATCTTAACTCATTGTGATCAAATTTTGCATTTTTTAGCAAAAACACATGACCAGGTAAACACATTACGTATACCTCCTCCTCCCAGGGCCTTTGAAAGGACCTGTTCAAATGAGGGTCCCTTCAGCTTACGTTTTAGTAAACACACTCTGCTCCTAAGGAAGCCTTTGTCACTGAACTAAGAGGGAATCTAACATCCCTTAGACATAAGATTACCTAAGAACCACTGTAATTAAGAAGCCTGAAATAGAAAAAGACATACGGCAAATTTAGATGAAAAGTAATAGATGCTGACTGTTTAAGATTGAGTGGGTTCTGTCTCAAGTACATAGATAACAAAGAAAGACTAGGTTGCCTCCAGTTAAAATTGTACTTTATTTATAAAGCAGCTTTCTGACTAGGACTTTCACTGTCTTTCCCTAGAGTATGCAGTACTTTCTCAAATTGACCAGCCTGCAATTGATTATTAGCTGCTATTCAGTAAATGTCCACAGCCTTTTTGTACGACCCCATACTCTAGGTGTAAGTCCTCGTTACTGTAGACAATAATAGTATCTGCTCAGTAAGCCTCACTGCTCACTCTTCTGTGCTCACACTCCTTAATTGCTTAACTCAGGACAGAGTACTGACTAAGAATCTAAGATCAAATAAGTCTCTGATGTGACTCAGTGATAAGTTATAAAAGCATATAAATATAGCATTAAAATATATAGATATGCTCTGATGCTAGAAAATGACGCATGCTCTCATATTGCTTATGGTACTGTAGTAGTGATTCTAAAATGTGCTTAGATGTTCTGTATGAATGCCATCATATGTTTGACCTACCTAAACCAAAAAGGCCAGTTGTGATCAATATTTATCAGGGGGTGGTGTGTGTGATTTGCACAGCTCATATCACTTCAAAAACCCACCTGAGAAAGGTTATTAGTGATTCTGTTTTTTTCTGTGGAAAATTTAGGCATTCAAAGTCATTACATTGGTTTTATACTGGGTTCAGGGTTTGGATCAATCATTTTGAAAATAGATGATAAAACATCCAAGTAGCCCAAGGTCTCATTAAAGTCCTTTAATTGGAAGGTGAAAGAGAGGATATTTCTTTAAAATCTTCTGCTACATTAAAGGAAGCTGTGAGCATGGATAATGTCTGTAAGCTTCTATACACTTCCCTTCTATACACTTTCTGTATTACTCAGTAGCAGGCAAAACTCTTAGAAGGCAGGTGTTGTTATATTCAGCATGTAGGAGAATAAATTGAGGCATAGAGAAGTTTGTATAACTTGCCTAGTAAATAACAGAGGGAAGAAGCAGAATCTTAACTCCAAGTTGTTATATTTACCATTAACAAGTGCTTTGAGGAATGAGTATTTTGATTTTTACTTTATTTTCCTGGTGCTTTGTTGAAGGAGACTAACTGAATATAAGCTTTAGGGCTGCTTTTAATATTGTCTGGTGAAGCCACATCCTCTTTTGCATCTGTCCATCATTAGCAATATAGGACCTTGCCACAGAAACCTTAAAACAGACTCCTCATGTATCTAGTTAATAGAGGAAAGTGATATATAACTTTTAAATAACTAAATGAGTAGAAACACAAAATGTAAAGTTTCTAGAAGTGGCCTTTGCCTATATATATTGTTTCCAACTCTTAAGATGATTTCTTTGTCATTAGAAAAGATTATGAATTGTGAAAACACATAGAAATTTGTAAAAGTCATTAGAGAATATGAACTTTTTTTCAGTAATGAACAAATCTGAAGAAAAAAGATACGGTAATATTATGATATGGAAATCTAGGGGAAATATGTTTAAAAAGTGATTGTCTTTGTAATCATGACAATAGTCATAAGAAGTGATTTTCTTTCTTTGAATTATAAAAAGTTTAACTTTAATGGTGGTAAAGTATAGAATGATGTGCTAAGTAGATTAAAATTTAGATAGAGGTGTGAATAGAAAGCTTGGTTTTTCACAGAAGAAATGTTAAACATATTCTGACTTCCCCATTAAGTCAGATCTATCAAACATCTTTCTTTCCAGGTGGTAAGAAATGAATATTACTTGTTCCTATCTAGTTTTCGGTGTTGTTCAATACACTGTAGAGGTATCCTTCAAATATATCTATAGATGAGGTCAATGTTCTCTTCAGAAAGAGGAGTCAAGATCTTAGCAGCTGAGACATTAGGAAAATACTATTAGTCGTGTAAGTAGAAAGTAATGTGGGCGTTGGATCCTAGATTTATTGAAGAGCTAAATCTATGTATCTCACTAATGGTAAGGTCTCAGAAGTTTTATCAAATCAGAATGCAAAACAGAAAAAGACATAGGTTCCAATGTTCTTAGAGAACATGTATTCTTACCCATCCTGTCTAATATTGTCCTTCCTTTTGCCACCCTGTTTTTACAGATTTTATTGACCTAAACCAGAGGTTAGCAAACTATCACTCTCAGGGCAAACCCAGCTCAGCTGTTTTTGTAAATAAAGTTTTATTAGAATAAAGCCATGCATATTTGTCTAAATATTGTCTATGACTGCTTTCAGGCCACAATGACAAAGTTAAGTAATTGTGACAGAATATGAATTTATGGCCTGAAAAGTCAGAGATACTTACTGTACGGCCCTTTACAGGAAAAGTTTGTTAATCCTGGGCTAGACGTTGATAGAAATAATTCTTAAATATTTTTGCCTTCTATTTTCCTTTGCTTCCTCCTCCTGTTCCTTCAGCTGTATATAAGCTCTTATCTGTATTTGAGATACCAGCTTTCTGAGCATATGCCTTTGCCCCTTGCTGAAGTTCCTATCCTAATAGGTTATTTTTTACATTTATGGGTGAGTTGAGATTTACTGGTTAGATCATGGAACTAGATATGAAGCATATGTAGGTTCTCAAGAATATGCTCTGTTACAGACTTTGGCCATATTTACTTTAAATCATATTGAGAGCACAGTGATCTCCTTAAGATATAGTAAGGAACACTGTTAATGATTATGAAACTTTCAAATGCAAAACGATGTCAACTTAAATATTGGGGCCACATCTTGATATATTCTGAGTAGTATCAGGTTCTACTAGAGGGACTTTAAAGCAGTTAAACTAATGAAATCAGTTTTTATTTTACTTTATCTTTTATTTCTTACATGTTGGAGATAGGGAAGGAATGAGAGTAGTATTTTTATTTTTAGTTAATAATTTTCTTCTGTTTTACTGTATAGCAAAATTCTTCTGGTATATTTGGGCTATTATTGTCATGCTATCACAAGAGGCTATAATAGCCAAAAAAGATTAAGATGCAGATAGTGGTGCCTGAGTGGCTCAGTCGGTTAAGCATCTGACTCTTGATTTCCATTTAGGTCATGCTCTCAGGGTCATGAAATTGAACCCTGAATGGAGACATCTAGGACTCCACTCTGGGCATGGAGCCTGCTTAAGATTCTCCCCCTCGTCCCTGGCCCAACCCCTTGCTCGTGCATACTCTCCCTCTTAAAATAAAAAAAACAAAAACAAAAACAAAAAAAACAATGCAGATAGAAAAAGAAGCAGATAGATTTTAATATCTGAATAGATAGAGATAGGTCACTATTTTTATCATTGCTTGTTACTGGTTTCTTTCAACTATTTCATGTCTTTCTCAGAGCTGTTGCACCTTTTATTCCTCTCTCTTTTCATTGGCATAACCATTGTTTATTATTAGACAAAATGTATCACCTATAAAAAGCCAACACTTTTATACTCACATACCCCATCATTTCTTTTTACAAGTTGAAGCATATCAGGGACTATCTGCGATTGTTGGAAGAATTCTAGTTAACATTCTGCCAGTAAAATTGTCCTATAGCTTTGTGGATATCTCCCTTGCTCAGAGGTTGGTGGGGTTTTTTTGTTTGCTTGTATGGGAGGTTTTTTCATTTATTTGTTTTATTCTGAATTTTGGTCTAAATCCTCTTCCCTGGAGTGATTAAAGTGGTTGTACTTGCTGGGTTTGGAAGTATCAGAGCTAGTAGAAGAGACCATGCCTTAAAGCTGCAGGTACTGCTAGAAATAAAGAGAGGATGCCTTGTGAGAGGGTTGGTTATGATTAAAGGGTTAGGGGCAGGATAGATACTATGTTTGGCTTGCAACCAAAAAAAACCTTAGTGCCCTGGATGAAAAAAGAAATAAAGCTGTACCCTAAGAAAAACCTTTTAAATATAAGGAGTTTTGCCTGTGTTCAAAGCCTACATTCCATAGAAGCTTTGAATAATCTTTTAAATGTTCACTCCTAGAGTTCTTTTCTCCCAGCAGATGTTATATTTTCCTTTTATATAAGAAGATACAGTACCATAGTGTTATCAAGATTCAAATATTGAAAAAGGGTGGTTTATCATTTTTAAAAGAAACTTATACCTCTGGAAACACAAAGTCATTAGTTTTCCAATAAATAAATAAGTAGCATTACAGATATGAATTAAATGTGCATTAAATGAGAGTTTCTGGATAAGATACATTAATATTCTTCCTATTCTTCCTGCTAAGTAAAAACCAAAATCCTGTACAATATGAATCTTCTACATTTATTTGCTTGCTTTATTCGTATATATCCTTGTTGGAGGTGCTGCAGAATCCTCCAACCTAAAAATGCTAATGGGTGAAGCCAAAAAGGCCTCATTTTGATTACATTTATCCTATTCCAATCATGAGGCAACTCCCATTCTCCTCACCACTAGAGTGGAAGAAAGTTATGGAGAAAAGAGAATTAGAGAACAGGATTTTTCAAGTCTGTGTTTGATATCCTGAGCAGACCTCTGAACATCACATACATGTAACTCTTGAGAATCAATCCAAAAAAAGGGTTTGAGAACTGAACTCTGGTATGATATACCACCTAGGCTTCGCACTGGCTCTTGATTAGCCACAAGTAGGGCAGAGCAAAATAACATTGCAAAACCTTTAATAATTAAATTGCCATTTGAGCAACAGCCAGTAAAAATAAGCTAGGAATCTATGTAGTTTGCTTCCTACCAAAATAGATCATTTAATAGAAAGCTGAGTCTCATAACATAATATTCACCATGTACCAAGAACCAGGGAAATCAGGAAATCATAATTCAAATAACAAAAGATAATCAGCACACAGCACACTTAAATGACATAAGGGTTGGAATTACTGATAAGAATTTTAAAGAAGATATATAATAAAAATACTCAATTACTCAAATTCAAGACTTGAAACAAATGAAAAAAATAGATAGCCTCAGCAAAGAAATAGATGGTACAAGGAAAAAACATGAGAATTTCAGAACTGAAAAATGCAATAACAAGTTAAAAAAAAACTGGCTCATGATAGGATAGCTGGAACAGAGGAAAGAATCAGTGCACTTGAAGTTAGATCAATGGAAATTATCCAGTTCGTTAACAGAGAATAAAGATTAAATAAATAAATAAACAGAGCCTGGGACCTGTGGGACAATAACAAGAGCAACAAAAATTTATGTATGTTATCTTTGGAGCCTAAGAAGGAGAGAAGGAAGAGTAAGGGGTTGAAGAAATGACTGAAAACTTCCTAAATTTGGCAAGCCATCAAGTTTAAGAAGTTGAGCAAATTCCCAACAGAAAAACCCAAAGTAATCCATTTCCAGATATTTTCTAAGTAATTTGCTGAAAACTAAAGTCAAAGAAAAAATTCTTTAAAGCAGCTGGAGAGAAGCAATGCATTACCTACAGAGGAACAAGTTGAATGACAGTGAATTTCCTATTGGAAAACACAGAGGCCAGAAAGAAGTAGTAAGATACTTTTTTAAGTATCAAAGGAAAGAAGTGGCAGCCTAGAATTCTTCATCCAGTGAAAATATGATGGGGTGAAATAAAGACATTTTCAGGTGAAGGAAAACTGGAAGAATTCATTGCCAACAATCTTAAGTCAAAAAAAAAAAGGAAATTCTTTAGATGGGAAGAAAATAATCATAGAAGGAAACTTGGAGTGTCAGGAATTAAGAATGCAAATGAAAGCATAGATACAGGGTGATTGATTAGTCTTCTCCTCTGAAATTTTTAAAAATGTTGGTGGTGGAAAGCAAAATTTATATTGTCTGATGTAGTTTTTAATGTATATATAAGTGATCTTTAAGAATTATATCATAAAAGGGGAGAGAGTAAAGGTAGTGAGGTTTCTACATCCCATTTGAAATAATAAAATGCTGGGGATCCCTGGGTGGCTCAGCGGTTTAGCGCCTGCCTTTGGCACAGGGCGGGATCCTGGCATGGAGCCTGCTTCTCCCCCCTCCTGTGTCTCTGCCTCTCTCTCTCTCTCTCTTTCTCTATCATAAATAAATAAATAAATAAATAAATAAATAAATAAATAAATAAATAAATCTTTAAAAAATAATAATAATAAAATGCTGATATGAATAGACTGTAATAAATTACTTGTGTATGTTTGTGTATAAATACATATATGGCCATTAACAAAACTCTGAGGAAATATATTTAAAAACAGTATAGGTGAATCAAAATTGAATACTGAAAGTTCAAATTATGCACAGGAAAGCATGAATAGATATTGGATTTGTTAATACTTTTGCTTTATGAATTGGTATAATTATGTGGATTTTCTTCTTTAAACTATTAATGTGGCAGATTACATTGAATGAATTCTGAATACTTAACTAGGTTTGCATTCCTTGAATAAACCCCACCTGGTCATGATATGGTCATGATAAAAATATATATTCATATATCATATATGCATATATACTAAAATAGGTTGAAAATTATAAAAATGGTAATACAACACGTTGATAAGGTGGTAAAAAAATGTCAACATGATAAAAAAAAAAGTTTACAAAATCCAATACCCATTCATGATTAATACTCAGCAGACTAGGAAAAAAAGGGATATTCTCCAATCTGATTAAAAAAGAAAAAAAGAATTTACAAACAACCTACAGGTATCATCACACTTAAAGACTAAATGCTTTTCCCCTAAAATTGGGAAGGAGCAATGATATCCTCTCTCACCTACTCTTTCAGTTCTATTCATAGTAATGGAAGTTCTGTGCAATCCAGTAAGGCAGACAAAGAAATAATTGGCATATATACTAGAAAGAAAACTGTCTCTATTTGCAGGTGACATGATTGTCTCCGTAGTAAAATTCCAAGTAATGTACCAAACAATAACAATAATCACACAACAATAAAGCTCCTAGAATAAGTGAATTTAGCAAAATTGTGGGATATGTGATCAGCACACAGAAATTAATCATATTTCTATATACTAGCAAGAAATATTGGAAACCAGAATTTTAAGACATATAGCCACTTACAGTTGCTCCAAAAATTAAAAATGGAACACTTACGTAAAAATACATATAAAAGTGCTGATGAAAGAAACTAAAAATCTAATGAGTAAATGAATATATTATGTTGGAAGATTCAACATAGAAAAGATGTCAGTTCTTCCCAGACTGATCCATAGACCTAACATAATTCCTATTAAAATCCCAGCAAGTCCTTTTTCCTTTTTGTATATATAGACAAATTGATTCCAAAATGTATATTAAAAGGCAAAGGAACGATAATAGCTAAAGCAATTTTGAAAAAGAAGAATATAGTTGGAGTAATCATACTTTATCGTTTAAAGGCTCGACAACTATAGCAATGGTAATCAACATAATGTATGGTATTGGAGGAGGGGTACACATATAAATCAATGAAACAGAGTTTCAAATGGAACCACATGGGTATGCTGTTTTTCATTGAGGTGAAATTTCTAAAACTATTTAAAATTAACCATCTTAAAATGAATGTGCTATTAGTGCATTCACAAGGTCGTGCAAACCACTACCTCTATCTAGTTGCACAGCATCTCATCAGCTTAAGAGGAAACCTCATACCCATTTGTCAGTTGCTCTCATTCCCCCATTCCCTCTTCCCATAACCCTTGGAAGCCACCAATCTGCATTCTCTATGGATTTACCTATTCTGAATGTTTCATATAAATGGAATCATGCAATATGTGATCTTTTCTTTCCAACTTTGACTTAGAATAATGTTTTGACATTTCATCCATGTTGTAGCATATATTAGCATTTCATTCCTTTTTATAGCTGAGTAATACTCTGTTGTGCGAGTATACCAAATGAATTCATCCATTCATTTGTAGATGGACATTTGGATTGTTTCCACCTTTTGCTATTTCAAAATAGCATTGCTGTTAACATCTTTACGTGTATTTGAATAACAGTTTTCATTTCTTTTGAATATATACCTATGAGTGGGCAATTGATTTTTGAGAAAGGTATAAAAGCAGTTCAGTGGAAGGACATCTCATAGGGAAAAAATGAACCTTGACCTAACCATTACATTTTACATAAAATAACTCAAAATGGATAGTAAACAGGACAGATAAAATAACTGTGACATACAAAACTATAAAAACTTTAGAGGAAAATGTTATAATAAATCTTTGTGACCTAGGCTAAAAGTTCTTAAACATGACACTAAGGGAATGGTTTATAAAAGGAAAGAAAATCAATAAATTGGACTTTATCAAATTTAGAACTTCTGTCCTATGAACAACCCTGTTAAAGAGGATGCAAAGACAAGCCATAGACTGGGAGAAAATACTCGCAAACCACTTATCCAACAAAGGTCTTATATCCAGAATGTATCAAGATCTCTTTAATGTTAACAGTAAGAAACAATCCAATTGGAAAGTGGGCAGAAGTTTTGAACAGACAGCTTTACCAATGAGGATATACGGATGACAAAAATGCACATGAAAGGATGTCCAAAATCATTAGCTATTAGGAAAATGTAACCTAAAAACATGATGAGATCCCACCACACACCTATCAGAATGGCTAACAAAAAATACAAAGAATTTTGAGCCACCAGCTCTTGTGTATTTCTTATGGAAATGTAAAATGGTATGGTCATTCTGGGAAACAGTTTGGCAGTTAGATTCAGCAATTATACTCCTATATATTTATCCTAGAGAAATAAAAATTCATGTCCACACAAAAATCTGTACACTTGTATGCATAACAACTTAATTTGTAATACCCTAAACATGAAAACAGCCCAAATGCCTTTCAGTGGGTGAATAGGCTGTGACACAATGCACATAAGAGACTACAAGTCAGTAATAAAAAGGCATGAACTATTGGTATACACAATAACTTGGGTGGATCTCAAGAGCATTATGCTAAGTGATAAAAAAGCCAATCTCAAAAGGCTACTTACATACTATACTATCTGATTCCATTTACAACACTCTCAAAGTTACTAAATCATTGTCATGGAGAACAGATCAGTAGTTGCCAGAGATTAACATTTGGGGAAAGGGTGTGACTCCTAAAGGGAGTAGTGTAAGAGAATTTCTTTGTTTTGATGCAACAGTTTTATATCCTGATTGTAGTACTAGGTACATGAGTCTATACACGTTATAAAATTAAATATACCCCCCCCAAAAAAAAGAGTGCATGTAAAACCTGGTGAAATTCAAAGAAATTTCTATATATTAATAATGTTATGTAATGTCAATTTCCTGGTATTGATAATGAACTGTGGTTAAGTAAGATGTTCTCACTGGGAAAAGCACTATGGAAGGTATATATGGTAACTCTCTACTCTTTTTATAATTTATTGTGTGTATTAAATTATTTAAAAATAAACAGCAAAAAATACAGGGTTAAAGATTTCAAAAAGTAAATAGCCTGATTTGGTTAGATCACTGTTAAACTGAGGCAGTGAGAAAAATGGTCTTAAGTATGTTTTATTTTTAATTAAAAATAATAATAATAACTGGGATTTCAAAGAAATTTATGCTCAGCTAACAGTGGATTCACAGCATGGATAGCTGCATGGAGAAGTGGAACGATGCCTCTATCCAGGCAGCAGGATTTGACATCTGGTGTAGTTATTGTTTATGATTTGATTTTAAAAGCCAGTGAGTAGACAGATAAGTGCTATAAGTACCACCACTACTGGGATGAATGGCACTTTGCAGAATGGAAGAGCTGGCAAACAGTTTAAGTTACTCTGACTTTTATTAAAACAAAATAAAACATTTGAAGGTGCTTGAGGTTATACTAACTCTTCTGTACATTTGTGTAGGATGGGCAGAGTCTGGGTTCTCAGGTAACTTAGCTTTTCTTCTCTAGCCTTGTTTACATTAGATTCTTGGATGAGAAAGTTAGACTTGGTCTCATTCTTTCTCTTCCTTCCTTTGTGGCTTTTATAGTATCAGAAAATATTACCAAGGTTGCTCTGGTGTACTCATCTCTTGAACCTGAAGTAGAGATATTTTTAGACACCATCTGGAATATCTAGAGATGACAGACTACTGTGTCAAAGACCCACAGTAGAAATCCCCCATAATGTTTGTTGCTTTCTACTGGATTTGTAGAATTTCCATCTTTAAAAAAAAAATGGCTTTAGAACATTCAATAGAGAATTCTAGGCAAAGAGCAAAAATTTTAAGAATGCATTTAACTAAGCCAATTGATGCTCTACTTACTAGGATCTTTCCTCTTCTATAACTGTATAGACCTTTGCTTCAGTGTGTCAGGATTACAGCCTGTAAACTATGCATCTTGATATCTTTTCTCCATTAAGTTTCCCCACTTAAAATCTTATAAAATACCTAAAGGAACATTGATTTCCTACAGCATTTGTTAGCCTGTATGTGCCTCAACTATTGTGTTGTTCTTAGTACTTGCAACAAATTGTTCTTTGCTAGAAGGGTAGAAAGGACACCTCGATACTATCTTAACTTTACTATGAAAATAATCTTGTTTAATGTGTTAAAAGACAATAATTTCCAGTCCTGGCTTTTAAAAATGAGAATGCTTTTTAACTCTGTCTTTCATGGTTATTAACTATGCCCAGAGTCTTTGTTTTAATTACCACAGTTCAGTATTCCAGTTCTCTTATTTGCTTCATTACCTTTTCTCCTTCAGTTCTGAAAATAATTTTAGAGAAATAAAATCAGACTATTTCCAATACAATGAAATGTTTTCACTACACTATTAATGAATCTTTTCTTCATCACCAACACAAAGCTAGATGTTGCAGATCTTTTTAAACAAACAAATTAAAAACTATTTAGTGATTAGAGCAAAGAGCACAATAAAATTTAACTTACTTGGCTCAGTCCTTTGGTTTTTCTGACCTCTCTTCATTGGAACTAGGAGCTATGGCTTAACTACTCCCTAGAGAAGACATGCTGTTAGAGAGTTGCTGGAAGGATCCTCGGGGTTTTGATATGTGTGTGTGTGTGTGTGTGTGTGTGTGTGTGTGTGTGTAAAATGGAATATTATTCAGCCACAAAAATAAGAAAACCTGCTTTTGCAAGATGGATGAACCTGGAGGACATTATGCTGACTGAATAAGACACAGACAAATATTGCATGATCTCATATGTGCAATCTAAAAAAGTCAAATTCATGAAAGCAGAGAATAGTACAGTAATAACCAGGAGCAAGGAGCTGGGGGAAATGGAGAAATGTTGACCAAAGGTACAAAGGTTCGCTTATGTGGGATGAGTAGGTTCTAGAGATCTAATGTACAGCATGCTGACTATAATTAATAATACTGACATTATATACTTGAAATTTGATCTCAGGTGATCTCCCCACCAAAAAGTAAATTGTTGGGGATCCCTGGGTGGCTGAGAGGTTCAGCTCCTGCCTTCGGCTCAGGGTGTGATCCTGGAGTTCCAGGATGGAGTCCCACATCGGGCTCCCTGCATGGAGCCTGCTTCTCCCTCTGCCTGTGTCTCTACCTCTCTCTCTCTCTGTGTCTCTCATGAATAAATAAATAAATAATTTAAAAAATTGTAACAATATGAAGCAATAGCTATGTTAATTAGCTTGATTGTGGTAATTATTACATGGTGTGTAAGTATATATATCAACATGTTGTACACTTTAAATATATTCAATTTTTATTCATCAAATATACATATGTCCATAAAGCTGGGGAGTAACCAGATAAGTGCTCTGAGTGCACTTCTTGTTGAATCTTGTATTAAAGACATCATGGGAAGATAGATAAGAGCATTGAACAATAGATTTGAGAGAGCCAAATTCTAAATTCTAGCTGTCACCAATTAATTTATTTTTGTCACTGTCAGCTTGACATCATCTTTGTCTCCCTACATGCAATTCAATTGAACTAATGGTTATTGAGCATTTACTCTTTGCAAGAGATGCCTGGAGATATTATGTCCAGTTTATATTGACTAAATTTTTTTGTTTGTTGTGAATTTAGCCTTTTAATGTAATGTTTTTGGTCTGTAGTAAATCCAGGCAGATAAGAGGAAAATTACATGGTGCCTGGAAAATTTTCCTCTGAAGAGCCTTTTACTTGAGCCTATTGGAAACCTAAATAGTTGTGGGCAAAAGGCATTATCTTTGATTTAAGTTAAAAGCCATGGAATCCATACTATTTTATAATGTTACATCATTAATTCACAATTACTACTGGTTTATTACTAGGTGAAGGCAATGGAAACTTCTAAATCTTAGCAGTGCCTACTTAATATAAGAATAATTCTGGTTTGCTAGTTGATTCAAAACTATTCTTTTTTAGCAAAGTAGAAATTAAAATGGCTTTTCGTAATTTGAAATACATTCAATGGTAACAATTTTCGTATTTTAACCAAAGTAAAAAAGATTAAAATATTTCAGCGTTATGATGATGCCTTTAGTGAATTAGTAATCATTTAGATTTAAGAGATGCTGCTTCTCTTAATGTACCATCTTAGAGGCATATTGATTTTAATATACTTCTCAATTTTGATTTATAGGATAATGAGAACAAACACTGCTTTTGGTTCTATTGATCTAGGATCATTCTTGGAAACTAGCAGTGTCAGAAAAAATGCCTCAGATAGTGTTTAAAAAAAAAAAAAAACTGAAGAGAAGGAAACTGAATACAGGAGAAACCTATTTTATCTTAAGTCCTTATCTCTTGATTTATATGTACTATAGCGTTAACTTTGCTGCAGAATTATAACTGTAAAAATGTTACATAACATTGTTAGCTTATAAAGCTCCATAATTGGACCACCTTGTAGCACTAAATGCAAAAGATACTACATTTATCCATTGTGAAATAATGTCTCGAGATTATGAGGATAAATGAGATAGTATGTTTGAATTAGCTTTGAGCATATACCATGTCATTTAGCTTCCTTGTATCTCTGAGAAGGAAGGGATGGGTACGCAGAAAGAGATTGTGGAGGGAGGGAATTTTTGTCACAATTTTAAATTAAGAAAATGAGGCAAAAATCACACAATTTAATTCATAACAGAGACTGAATTAGAACAAAATTTTATCTTAAACCTCTCTATGCAAAGTTCCTTAACTAAGCATGTTGTCTCAAGTAATTTTGACAAAATTACCTCCTGTTTCAAAAACTTGAATAATCATCATCATTGCAAGGAAGAATATATGAGCCTATTAATGACTTTGACTTCAAGAAGACCCTATATATAAAAATCCCACAATACAAGTATAATTTAGAGAGTTTATAATTTTACTTTGCCCTTAACCATCATTCTTTACAATATAGGCTCTTATTAATAATAAAAAAAAAAGTACTTTTACTTGGCATTTCAGAAATGACAATAAATTATACCTTTTAAGGTTTAACTTAAATACAAATTTTTCTTCATAACCCTTTCCAGTCCAGCTGAAAGTGGTTTTTCTTAATCTATACTTGGTCAGTGAGTGATACTCAAGGCAGGAAGAGGTGAGACCTTCTTGCTCTTATGTCTTGGGGACATAAGAGGTGTACTTTCAATCTGTATTTCCCCATCTTCCACTCTCAGATGAGAAGTACTTCCTAGTAGGACTTCTGCTGGGGATGTATTCTATCATATTCTACGTACACACGGGTATGTGTCTGCGTGTGTGTGTGTGTGTGTGTGATTGTGTGTGTGATGAGTGGAGAGTGTCATAAAAGGAAAGGAGGGGAAAGATCGAAAGAATCACAATATAGAATAAAGCAATATGCCCGCATCCTTGTATAACTGATAGAGAATTAGAAAATAAAATGCATTAGGCATACTAGAAACAATTGAAAAACAGGTTTTATCATCAGAAATAGCTACCCTGTTAAAGTGTTAGCATAATTATAGCTTCTTTTAGTAATGAGGCCCTTCTGTATATGCTTGCTTATGGATGAGACATACCTGCAAGCCTTTTGCAGACAGAAAGTGTAAAACCAGGATCAGTGGCAATTGACAAAGACTATTTGGTAAGAAATTTGAAGATTACGCATACGTATATATGCGCACACCTGTGTGTGTGTAACAAAGGTTCTGTGTCCCCTTTATAGACTCCTATAAATATCTGTTACTACTCTGTAACAGTGATGGGTAACAAAGACTTAGGTCAGGTAAAGGTTGTCCCATACGGATCCTTTCCATCTGAATAAATCCTTGCCCATCTCAGAATTGTTGCTTTGTTTACCTTATAAATATCTGCTTGTTTTTTTCTAGACATTTATTCTGGTGAACCTAATCTTATGATAGAAACACACATGTATTTTTTTCTATTTCTCACTGTCTCTTTGCCTTTCTGTGAACAAGACGTTTTGAATTTTTCAGACTTGGAAATATTTTTGTGAAAAAATTGAGCTGTGACTCTGAGCTTCTTCAGTACTTTGGTAACTGTTCTCATTCTAGTCATTCATTTTATCTTCTCTTACTGCTAGCCTCTGCCTTGGAATCTTCCATTGATTACCCTGTATATTGTAGACCTTTTTCATTCCAGAACCAAACATAATGGATTTTTTTCCTTTCTCCATGTTACCTATGATTTAACAGATTTAATATATTCTTGATTTAGCTTGGTTTGAGGAGCACTAAAACTCTTGAATTGAGCTTCGTTTCATAAACTGGCCATTTCTTTCTTTTAGTATTCAGTTCTTGTGCTCAAAGCATTGCATTCTAATTAAACTCTCGAAGCATAAGCGGTGTGCCTGTCTTAAATGCATATGTCGGGCAGTCCAGGTGGCTCAGCAGTTTAGCACCGCCTTCAGCTCAGGGTGTGATCCTGGAGATCCGGGGTCGAGTCCCATGTCAGGCTCCCTGCATGGAGCCTGCTTGTGTCTCTGCTCCTCTGTGTGTGTGTCTCTCATGAATAAATAAATCTTTTAAAAAAATAAATGCATATATATCTTCTCTTTATTTAAAAAAAGTCTTAGTTTCAAATGTTTAATTATTATGTTCCCTCACTCTTTTTTTCCTTGAAAAAAAATGAAGATTAATGTAAGACATAATAGGAAAAAAAAAGACATAATAGGAAAAACTGGATGTGAGGCATATGGGATCTCTGTACTCTTTGCAATAATTCTGTATATCTAAAAACTGTTCTAGCCTCTAGCTGCCATCTTGCGTCCCCACGTGTGTGCGCCTAACCTCAGCTGGTCCGCCCGAGACCCCCCGAGCGCCAACCCTAGTCCCCCACGCGGTCCCATTTGCACTCCATCAAGATGAAAGAAACTATCATGAACCAGGAGAAACTCGCCAAACTGCAAGCACAAGTGCGCATTGGTGGGAAAGGAACTGCTCACTGAAAGAAGAAGGTGGTTCATAGAAGAGCTACAACAGATGATAAAAAACTTCAGTTCTCCTTAAAGAAGTTAGGGGTAAACAGTATCTCTGGTATTGAACTAGTGAATATGTTCACAAACCAAGGAACAGTGATCCATTTTAACAACCCTAAAGTTCAGGCATCGCTGGCAGCAAACACGTTCACCATTACAGGCCATGCTGAGACAAAGCAGCTGACAGAAATGCTACCCAGTATCTTAAACCAGCTTGGTGCAGACAGCCTGACTAGTTTAAGAAGACTGGCTGAAGCTCTGCCCACACAATCCGTGGGTGGAAAAGCACCACTTGCTATCGGAGAGGATGATGATGATGAAGTTCCAGATGTTGTGGAGAATTTTGATGAAGCTTCCAAGAATGAAGCAAACTGAATTGAGTCAACTTCTGAAGAAGATAAAACTTGAAGAAGTTACTGGGAGCTGCTATTTTATATTATGACTGCTTTTTAAAATTTTGTTCATGGATCTGATAAAATATAGATCTCTAATACTTTTAAGCCCAAGCCCCTTGGACACTGCAGCTCTTTTCAGTTTTTGCTTATACACAATTCATTCTTTGCAGCTAACTAAGCTGAAGAAGCCTGGGAATAAAGTTTGAAACAAGGTTAATAAAGTTCTTTGCCTAGGAAAAAAACATTTTTTTAAATTTAAAAAAATAAAAACTTCTTAAAAAAGGTTATTGAAAATATATAACGAATATTTTCTTTTGTATTCATAAGAATTTTAGAGATATTCAAGTGCTGTATTTCTTACAAATCTTGAAAAATCTGACAAATGTCAGTGTTCTTTATTTGCCCTTTTGATAAACTATTGAGTTAAAATAAAGCTTTGGATCAGTTTGAGAATGTTACTTATTCCCAGGATTATTCTACAATATTGGATAGAAAGTAAGTGATATTAGTCTTTCAATAGCACATCTCATACTCTTCTGTTCCCTTCAAATCTTTTGCAGCTAAACCAACTGGAGTTCAAAAGTGAAAAGAATCAGCAACTCTAGTACTTGATTGGGAAAACAGTATTGACCAAATCTTGCTGAATTTTATGTGGATTCTCTCAAATTCATAAGGGTTCTAACTCTTCAGAGGGCTCTTGATGAACAAGAGCTTTGATTTTGAAAAGATCAGCCTGCTATGGCACATTTGATCTTAAAAGATACCTCTTCTGAAAGTAACCATGTTGCATTTTCCCTTCCCAGCTTTTCCTTCAGAATCATTTTATACCATCACATTCCTAACTTTTGTTTCTAGGGCTCTTCTTGACAGAACAGATGATATCCCTGAAGATTAGTTTTAGGTTTGTGGTTTGGCAACTGCTTTTTTCAAGAGTCATATAAACTAAGAACCTGTGAGAGAAGCAGGCTCCTGGCAGGGAGCCTGATGCGGGACTCAGTCCCAAGACTCAGGGATCATGACCTGAGCCAAAGGCAGATGCTTAAGCACTGAGCCACCCAGGTGCCCCAGAGTTGAAGCTTTAGAATAAAAAAGGCATCTCTCATTAACTAACCCTATCACATCCACTGTTAGATAATAATGTTTTAACCACTTGCTGTTCATCTTATAGCAGGGTACACAAATAGAAAAATGGACCTCCTGATTAAAAATTGGCATAACAGTGGGTGGGCAAATGGGTGAAGTAAAGGGGTTTAAGAGGTAAACAAACTTCCAGTTGTAAAATAGTCACAAAGATGAAGAGTAAAGCATAGGGAATATAGTCAATAATACTGTAATAATATTTGGTGACAGATGGTGAACTCTACTTATGATGAACATTGAGCAGTGTATAGAATTGTTGAATCATTATGTTGTACACCTAAAACTACCATAACACTGTATGTTAATTATACTTCAATGACTAAAAAATTGACATAATACAGTCTCAAGACAGTATAGAACATAGTCTACATTTTATTGTGAAAATTACTAGTAGCCATCATCAAGATTAGGGTTTTTTTTAAAGTCCTGTAACTAACATCTTGTAATTATTAATCATATTTTTTTATTCAGTAGTTTCACTTCCATAATGAAAAGTACATTTTGTTTGTGACACTTGACTCTAGAGGAAGATAGAATTAATAGGTAAATTATAGTTTTTCATTTAAGATTATTTGAGTTTCAGCTGGGAAGGTAGTAAGCACAGCATGCTGAAGGACAGCTAGCATATTTCACTTCTTTCATAAAGATCTTAACGTATGCAACTTTGAGTTCAGAGATGATCATACTTACATGTTCTGAATGATAGAGAAATGAAAGTATTTTTTTCAGTGTAACTGAAAAACTGCTTCATTTCGTATTTGTTTCATGATATTTCCAAAGCAACTGTTCTTTTTCATTGCCATCTCTCTATAATAAACTTTCAGTGGATTCTTTGAAATTCAAACCTTAAAGCTGGATTCTTTGCTTAGTAAGATACACTGGATCAGTCCTTGCTTATTATATGATTTTTGACACTTGTCATTTAGAAAAAGAAGATGACCTCTCTTCACCTTTGTTTGTCTTTCCTCCTGACAGAATCCCAAGGACTGCAGCAAAGCCAAGAAGCTGGTATGTAATATCAACAAAGGCTGTGGCTATGGCTGTCAACTCCATCATGTGGTCTATTGCTTCATGATTGCATATGGTACTCAGCGAACACTCATCTTGGAATCTCAGAATTGGCGCTATGCTACTGGTGGATGGGAAACAGTGTTTAGACCTGTAAGTGAGACCTGTACAGACAGATCTGGCACCTCCACTGGACACTGGTCAGGTAAGAGGCCTGTACGGCATTTCACATCTCTGGATTGAACTGCCACATTCCAATTATCAGATTTCTCGGCACAGCTTTATGGCTTATGGTCATCTTTTTCTCTGGATCCATGACTGCTCTACATACCAAGGTAAAATCTAGAATGTACTTTATTTTAAAAGTGCTTTATGGGGGATCCCTGGGTGGCTCAATGGTTTAGCGCCTGCCTTCGGCCCAGGGCGTGATCCTGGAGACCCGGGATTGAGTCCCACATTGGGCTCCCTGCATGGAGCCTGCTTCTCCCTCTGCCTGTGTCTCTGCCTCTCTCTCTCTCTCTCTCTCTCTGTGTGTGTGTGTGTGTGTGTGTGTGCGTCTCTCATGAATAAATAAAACCTTTAAAAAAAAAAAAGGTGCTTTATGACCTCTTTCATTTCTCATGTTCATTTTTATCTGGATTTAGCAAAATCACTAAGTTTTTTTAAGGAATGTAATTTATGCTTTTAATGATGATACATGATTCACTTTTTAGGGTACTTTCACATTATTGAAATCATTTGATATAATTAGCTAGTAAGGTAGACTGATATATGAGAATCTCCACCATGCATGAGAATCACCTGGAAGGCTTGTTAAAACACGGGCTTGTGAAAACACCGGCTTGTGATTCAGTAGGTTTGGGGAGAGTGCTGAGATTTTGTATTTCTAACAAAGTTTCCAGGTCCAGAGATGACACTTTGAGAACCACTGAGACAGACCATGCAAGTACTTTTATCTCCATTTTACATTGTTGAGGCCAATGAAACCTAATTTGCTTATGCAATTTTAATTTTATCCATGAAACATTTGATGAGGAAAAATATGAGTAGGGTACAATGCTAGACATTATCTCCAAGAATTTAGTGATAAAAGAAATAAAATACAGACTTTCTTACTTCTAATCTATTCTTTCTGTAATGATGATCTTTAAACAAGGTCTAAAGTTGGACTACCTTTGTAAAAATTGTGGTTTTATCTGTTTATAATCTTAAGCAAGTTACTTAACCTAGGCCTTCAGTTCTCTCATCAGTAAAATGAGAATGATTTGCTTACCTCTTTGAGTTGTTAGTAGGATTAAGTGAAGCAATATATGTAATACACTTAGCACAGTACTTGATACATGAACTCTAGTAATTATTAGCTATCATTAATAGCTTTATTCGGGTAAATATACAGAGAATACCTACAGTGTGGCATATGCTGAACTAAGTGATTAGGTGAAATGCTAAGCAAGACAGTACACCATCTCTTGCATTTACATCTTGTGGAAAGTCAAAATTTTTTCAAAAGGCTGAGGTATTTCTGTTAATATAATTTGTCATGGAGCTGAGCATCTTTTTTCACAAGTCTAAAACACTGGATGTGGAATTAAGAAGCTCTGTAATTGGCAAAGTGAGTAACTTTAGTTCCTTTGTTTCTTTTTAACTTCTTTGGAAAATATCAGATAATACCGTTGACTTTTCACTGAAGTGACAGAAAAGTTAATTGGATAATTTTTTGTAAAATGTTTTTTAAGTTGCTCTATAAAAGACTCTATATGGATTTAAAAGTATTATTTTGTGATGTGAGTTTTGTCTTCCTTAGGATGGTTTAGGAGCCTTATGGTATATACCAACATATTTTTTCTTTGTAACTCACCCAAGTTTTAAAGTGAACCTCTTAAGCTAGAACCTTAACTGAGCTTTAATTTTGAGGTTGCATCTTTCATTGATCTGGTCTGTAGTTTACAGCTGGTGCAAACAGATTGGGTGTCAAGGTTAGGAAGATACAGGAAAAACAGATCTGTCAGACTCATTGTGGCTAACTTTTTCACTTTGTGAACTTCGTTTAGTTTCAAGCATCTTTGCTTGTCAAATATGTAGCCAGAGTAGGGCAAGGTTCTTGTGTTAATAGAAAAGTAAAAAGTTGGCCTCACCAGACCTACCAAATTTAGTATATAGTTTGACCTTGCCTAAAAGCTACAACTAGCTATTTGGTTTGATTTTTAGTCCTTGCTCATAGATTTTGTAGTCTGTAGTGGCAACTACAGGATATGAAGGCTAGACAGGCTTGAATATGAAACCTGCAGAATTTCTTAATGTTGTAGTTAAACAGGTTCTAGAAATCATCCTTCTTTTATTTATGTGTATTCTAAGGCCAAATAGATACCACGTGGTTTATCCAGAATCATGCAGCTTATAAATGACAGAACTGTGGTTGGCACATTGACTTATACCTACCTTCAGTTTACATCCTTCCCAGTAAACTCATGCCAAACACCTTACTCATTAGAACAAGGACAGCCATCGAGATTATCCTGAATGTCTAGGAATTAAATAAAATTACTAATTTATTTCCTCCCCCTGTCCTGTAACTTTTTCCAGACCTTCCATATAATTTCCACTGAAGAGTTATCAGTGGTATTTTCTTCTCAGTCATTTGCAGTCCTTGGTTAGCCATTTTATTATGGTAATACAGAATTATGATTTTAATTTATAGACCTTTCCTTTATCACTACAGATATTGTATAAAATCATATATTTTTCTTTGTGCTAATGAATTATACTGTGCCTGTTGGACACCTTTAATTAATTAAACTAGTGATTATTTTCAGTATGCTTGCAGAATTCATTGTAAATAACGTAATTTAGATGCTAATCGGTTATCTAAAAGGAGGAAGAGATTTATATTTGAGCTTAGAATATTTAATTTTCATGAAAGCTCTGGTGGCCATCCACTTCTGTTTCTGTTTTTATATGTAACCTGTATTTGTACCTTTTGGAGAAACTAACGTATTTCTAGAATTAGAGGAAACAAAATGAATTTTAATTAGTTCTTTAACATTAATTCTTTAGTTAGCCATAAATCAACTACTGCATCTGTTATTGTACTGACTTGTATAAAGAATCGTGGGATATTTCCCCTGGCACCACTGCCATGAAATTATTGTTGTTTATACACACTTGACATGATGTGCCTGCAGGTGGAATTTTGTGATTTCTGTTGAAATCTGTCACCAGTACAGGAATTAGTATGCACATCTGATCATTTCAATATCTAAATCATACCTTGTTATAGGTTGAGTTTTGTTTTTCTCCTTCATTATTTATGAAACCATATCCTTTGCAGTAAGTAATTTCATTAAGTGAAGCAAAATATTCAAAATTATGCTTCCAGTTAAAATCATCATCATCATCATTATCATCATCATCATCATCATCTTGCCCATTCCCTATAGATGTTGTGTTAAAGTTGCTGATAAAATGATCAATTTATTTTTTTATACATACAATTTATTTTTCTATATATACAAGCTGTTTCCTAAACCTGAACTAACTACATGTAATAAGACTGATTATTCCAAATAGATTCTTGATGATAATTCAGAATGGAATTTTGGTGTTTAGTGGCTTGAAGTATTCTTCCAACAATTATTGATTTGATTTTCAATATATATTAACTATTTTGAGCTATTCCAATGACCAGCTTCCAAAATGCTTATCTAGTTGATATAAATACTCTTGAGTAGATGGTTTAGCCACAAAGAACCTCAACCATTTTTTTTAAAGATTTATTTATTTATTCATGATAGACACACACACAGAGAGAGAGAGAGAGAGAGAGAGAGGCAGAGATGCAGGCCCCATGCAGGGAGCCGGACGTAGGACTCGACCCCAGGTCTCCAGGATCACTCCCCAGGCTGCAGGCGGCGCTAAACCGCTGCACCACCGGGGCTGCCCAGAACCTCAACCATTTAAACTCAATTCTCCACTCTTTATTCTATTTTAAAAATTGAACATTTATTCAGTTGAGCAGTTAAACCATTTTGGCTGTTTTATATTTCCTTCCATTGTCTTTTTCCACTGTTTTAATAAAAAATTAAGACCTAATTGATAGGTCTAATTGGAAAACAATCTTTTAAGTGAAAATAATGACTAGTAACAAGAAAGTATTTTCTAAATATGATGAAATTTAATGCCCTAACGGTGCCTGATTTAAGTATATCTTTAGGTAGAGTGCCATTTGCTGTATTTAATTATCAAAACTGGATGGCTACTTCCTCTCCATACCTCCAAGCCTCCAAAAACGTTTTGATCAAAGAGTTTTATTTGCATTTTTATATGGAGGCAATTTTAAAATAAAGTAATTTAATAAAAGCACCTGCTCTGTGCCAGGCACCCTACTGGACTACATGAAGATAAACATGGTCGCTGCCCCATCAGGGACAGCCTAGGGGGAAAGACAGACAACTGAATGTAATGTGAAAATATATTGTGATATGGGTAAGTTGATAGGACTCTGAAGCACATAACTAACACATATTTGAGTTTCTTCTGGAAGAAGTGATTTTTAAACTGAGACCCAAAGTATGAATAGGAGTCCGTGAGGTAGAGATATGATAGAAGAATTTTCTGTCATTGGGCATCACATGTGGAAAAGAGAGGCAAGAGAGCACAGAATCACTAGGGGAACTAGAAGTAGCTCCTTGTAGAGTTTGATTATTGAGAGACTAAAATTTTGCTCTGAAAACATGTTGTTTGTCAGGTTTCCATTTGGATGGTTGTATGATTCTATTCCTCCCCTAAAACCAATAGATTTTAATTCAAGACTCAAAGCCCTTTGTTTTGTTTTTGCAGCAGAGAGGGGCAAAGTTACAAGTTAATTGGCTTTCAGCTGACTTTTGGTGTCATTTAGGAACCAATAAATTTTTTTTTAATTAAAAAAATTTTTGCTTTATTTGTAATATCTTTCAGAGTTTACTCTTGGTAAATTTTAAAAAGCTGACAAATACTACAAACTCATAAAATTCAGAAAAAAAATATTTTTATTAAGTCAATTTTACAACTCTATTTTCCCTACATTTTAAAATTAGATAATTTCTATATGACAACAATTTGCATTATCATTTTATGGAAAGAATAGGAAGATAATTCAGTCTTCAGCTTGGCTGATCAAATAATTTTTCCAGTTTTATTGAGATATATTATAACGTATTAGTTTAAAATAAACAACATAATGATTTAATATGGGCATATATTGTGACAAGATTACTGCAATAAATTTAGTTAACATCCATCACTTAATATACTTAAAATTTTTTCTTATGATAAGGACTTTTAAGATTTACTCTTTCAGGAATTCTCTAACATACAGTATAGTATTATTAGCTGTCATTATTATGGTATCTGTATCCCCAGAACTAATTCATCTCTTAACTGGAAGTTGGTACCATTTGACCACCTTCACTCTACTCCTCCACCGCCACCCTTCTGCAGCCAATCTACTGTTTTTGTAAGTTCTGTTTTTTTAGATTCCACATAACAAATGAGATCACACAGTCACACAGTGATAGTTCTACCACTGAACTCCTTAAGCAAATATCTGTCACTTATGTCAAATGGAAAATCTTTAGCAAGCAAAGCACGGATTAAATTTTACTTCAAGTTTTCCTGTGAAACTAATGTTGTAACATTTATAAAACTACTAAGATATATATTAGAATCATCTAAATGGTCCAGCCAGCTTGTATCCTTAATAACGGCTAACTCACATAGACTGGTAAACTAATGAAGTGGTTAAGAATCTATAGGCATAATATACCTGTTAGGATAGACTATGGATATGCCTCTATGTGGCATTTTTACAGTAATATTTTCAACCTTTGATGATTGACTAATAGAAACTTGAAGTAAATGCATATGATATTTTAGGTCCCTCATGCTGCAAAAACATCTTGATTTCTCTGTTCAGGTAATGTGAGGAAAAGGAAAAGATAGTGGACTATGAGTTTGACTACATCAGATCTCACTTTTGTTGTTTTTATCTTTCTGGATTCTGGCAGTTATATCTTCTGAACCTCAGGTTAGCCATACAAAAAGCTCACAATACTCAATATCTACCTTCCTATCCACTTTTATAGGGTTGTAATCATAAGGAAAAATGAATAAGAACTATAACAATATTAAGATGATTTTTACATACAGTTTATTTTCATTGTGTATGTTTGGTCCCCAGATTTTAAAATACAAACATGATAATGGAATATATTATTAGATTATAATCTGCAACAACAGGAAAGTTGCACTCTTAGGTGAAAATTAAGCTTTTATAAGAGCTTCATATAGTTTTTCCTTTTTAAAATTATAGAGTTAGATGAAAAATTAAAAGAGATCCAGAGAGAAGAAATAATTTCTGAGAATAACTTCTAGACATTAAAATATCTTTTTGCGTAATCTACCATTTAATCATAATAAGATTTTGGACCCTGCAGCCACCATAAGCCTCCATCTCAATATTTTTTCTATACTAACACATCCAAGATAGAGGATTTACTCCCACCCATAACAGTGGCTCACCGTAGTTAGTGATTTTTAAACTGGTTGAGTTTGGGAGCAAGAGGTGGTGGTACAGGGTTTGGAGAGTGAATTGGTGCCATATGTAGTTGAAAAGCAAGATGTCAGTGCTTCAAGATTCTAAGTCTATCTGTCCTATTCCCCACTTCTCTGAGAATTACTGATCTAAGCAAGTATCATTACAGGTACATAAGGACTTTTGTTTCAACCTGTGTGGCTTTTGTTTTACTATTCATGGTTCATAAAAGAAAGATCTTTATTTCAGGAATGCAAAATACCAGATTATATTTTGTGTGTCTCAGAAGAACTCAAACTACTTTTCACTATAACATTGCCTTTATCTTTAGCTTCCCACTTAAGGACATAAAAGGAAACCTTTGATGTCTCATTTATAATTATGAAATACAGTATTAGAGAGCTGAAGCTTTGACCACACAGCAGCCTTGCCCAGAGTGAGCTCACGTAGATGTTTATTTCTAAATTTATCATACAAATACTTCTCAAATTGAATTATAAGGAACCTGGGGAAGTGAGTCAGAGGCTTATGGACTGCCAGGATAAATAAACACGGTACATTTTCCTGGACTATTAATTTATTTGCTGGTATATAAGTTAAATCCTTTCAAGTAATAAAACAAACAGGATATTATAATGGAGTAAAATGAAAAATTTGATGAAACATCAAACTTCAGTCCATTGGTTTAGACAAAACTTCCTAAGTAATATAAGTTTACCCTCCTCTGCTGTTATTGGAAGCATTTTGGTGGAAAACTTTTAAGAAATGCCATTTTGTATTTAAATTTTTAGTTGTTTATTTTATCTTTAAGGGGAAACTCCAAAGGGCAATAGGCCCTAGGTCTTCTTAGTTATTTACACAATGCCAAGAACTTGATCAGAACACAATAAATGCAACAAAAGAAACAAATCAAACCTACCTCTCCTACATTCTGATCCATATCTCAAACTGTTACCCTGCGATGCTGTATGAAGCACTTTTACCAAATTGTAGATTTTGTTTTTTAAAAAAATAGTTTATCACTAAAATGAATCATTTTAGCAGTATATTCTGGCCTTTTTAGACCAGGTTTCTGGCAGACTTTAGAGGAGGTTCCTGGCAGAGTGAGTTCAGAGATAAAAAGAGGTATGATTTAGAAAGTAGCAATACATAATTAGCATTAAAGTCATTGTGGAGTAGACACAATTTCATTGGAAAAGTTTTTTTTTTAAAATCCTCTTACTTCTAGTTCGAACCTACCCAAGGTTGCTAGAGCTAGAAATAGAATTGAGGCACTCTTATTTCCTGTGCAGTGACTGGGCCACATAGTCATGATACCAGTCTCAGAAGTTATCATTGGTTTTGTAAATACAGATATGCTTTTTATGTTATGTTATATTTTTTATCTTAAAAATTTGCTGTAAATTGAATTATTGTCAATTAAATCAAGTTATGCTTTAAACATTTTAGTGGAGCTATGTATGTAAAGGATTCCCAAAGGAAATCCTTTCCTAAAGTAAAGAATCCTTCTTCTAATATGATCAAGTAGTACCCAGATTCATCACTTGTTTTTCCTTCCCTCCCTCCCTTCCTTCCACCTTCTTTCCTTTTTCAAATGATTGGATTTTTCTGTTTTCCTGAGGCACATCTATGTAAGTCTTTGAGTCTTAGTCACATTTGACTTTTGATTCAAATATCAAAGTATGTAAATGAAGAATGCAGTCTTTCAGTAGCATTTTGATAAGAGTTCTGTTTAAAACATGTAGATCTTATCAAGTTTAGAAATGATTCTACAAATAAAATAAGTATTGAAATGATAAAGTCAAGAATCCCTCCTAGCTCTTTTGGTTAGTTTTATATGCAAGAGCTCTGGATATGAAATAAATCTAGAATTTTCTTATCTTTCTTCCTTGAGTTTATATAAGTTATAGGCTAATTCCATGGAATAGGAAGATAATAGTCTATGATCATTAGTGGAATTATACATATCCTTTCTTTCCTTCCAAAAGGATATTGCTGAGTAAGAAAGCTCAGTAGAGATTTATACATTAGGTAACGGTATAAAATATATTTTATATATATGTAATTTAGATAATAGACATTCCTTCTCACACATTTTCCTTGCCTTTAGCAGAAGATCAGAAGCAGATTAAAGAATTATAAAATCCCTGATACTTTAGCGATCACTATTCTTTCTCCTGTTTCGCTGCCCAGGAAGCTAGGAATAAAAATATTCCTGATGGTATTGAAAAGGATTAGATCTGAGTTCCCTACCTATTCAAAAAGAGGTACTCCTTTTCATTCAATTAAATTTTAATAAACTAATATAAGTAGCCTTCAAACAATGCAGGTTGTAAACCCTAGAAGCAAGAAATTTCAGATAGTAATGCTATAAGTCAAATTGATTTTCCTAAAAGATATAATACTACAATTAGGAGTATTATAATTCTTGTTCAAAAACTGTACAGCCAGGGCACCTGGCTGCCTCAGTTGGTAGAGCTTGTGACTCATAATGTTGGGGTTTTAAGTTCAAGCCCCACACTGGGTATAGAGATTACTTTAAAAAAAACAACAACAACTAAAGGGACACCTGGATTGAGCGTCTCACTCTTGATTTCAGCTCAGGTCATGATCTCTCAGGGTTGAGAGATTGAATCTGCACTGGGCATGGAGCCTGCTTGAGATTTTCTCTCTCCATCTTAAATTTTTTCAAGGTACAACTGCTACACAAATACTGTATATTTATTTGAGTATAAATATAAATGGGTACATTTGTATTTATAATATTTTTTAAAATGAAGCTTCTAAGAAAACAGGGTAGTTCACTAGACATCAAGTAAAACTTTGAGTATTCCTAGATGCTGTCAGGGATATAAAGATAAATAAGATCCAATCCCTGCCCTTCAGGAATTTGCAGTGAGTATGGTAAGACCCATAAATCTATTAATGTAACAAAGACCAGATATGATTAGTGTCACAAGAGCGGTATAAAGTTCTGTGGGGGAAAAAAAATAAAAATAAAAATAAAAAAATAAAAAAAAATAAAGTTCTGTGGGCCATCAGAGGATAGAGAAATTGTTTCTGGCTGAGGAAATTAAAGACATCACTGGGAGCATAAGCTAGGCCTTTACAGAATGAGGAAAGGCATAGTCAATAAGGACAACTCAATGTCTTTGATTTGGAATCAGAAGTTATTAGCGTGTAGCTTTAGTGTCCCACAATGTTTTTTAATATCTGGTCTGTGTACCTTACAGAGTTATGAGGATTCAAAGTGATAGTGTATTAGACAATGCTTTATATATTTTAAACCACCTTGTATGTTTATTAGCACTTTAGCTTTATGGGAACAAAGCAAAATAATAAAATAATTAGGTCATGGGATTTCAGCAAGGGTTTCTTTTGAGAAAGTTTGACAACCAACATTAATGGAATTTAAAAGTACCCAGTGGCTTTTTGTGAAACTCATTGAGAAATATAAATGAAAACAGAAGAGACAAAGATATGCCAAAGAGACAAAGATAACCATCCCTTTTTCAGAGGAAAGATTTTCTTATGGTAGAAACAAGTGTTAGTGAGGATGTGGAAAAAAAAGAATCCTCTTGTACTGTTGGTGGGAATGCAAACTGGTGTGCCATTGTGGAAATCAGTATGGGGGTTCCTCAAAAAGTTAAAAAAAATAGAACTACCCTACAATCCAGTAATCACACTATTGGGAATTTGTCCAAAAGATACAAGAACACTAATATACAGGGATACATATACCCTGTGTTTATTGTAGCATTGTTTACAATAACCAAATTATGGAAGCAGCCCAAGGGTCCATTGATAGATGAATGGATAAAGAAAATATGGTGTATATGTATGTGTTTGTGTGTGTGTGTGTGTTTATGTATAATGGAATATTACTCAGCCACAAAAAGAAGGAAATTTATCATTTGCAACAACATTGGTGGAGCTGGAGCTAGAGAGGATAATGCTAAACCAAATAAATCAGTCAGAGAAAGACAAATACCATATGATTTCACTCATGTGAAATTTAAGAAACAAAACAAATGAGCAAAGGGGATAAAGAGAGAGAGAGAGAGAAACCAAGAAAAGACTCTTAATGATAGAGAACAAACTGATGGTTACCAGAGGGGAGGTGGGTAGCAGGGAATGGGTGAAATAGACAATGGGAATTAAGGAACGCTCTTGTAATGAGCACTGGGTGTTGCTGGGAAGTGTTGAATCACTACAATATACACTTAAAGCTAATTACACTGTATGTTAATGCTACTAGAATTTTAAAAACATTACCTTATGGCTTGTTATGGGTGACCATCTTAGAGGCATCCATTTATATTATACAGTGTTAATAAGTTAACATGTAGTTCATTCACATACTGCATCTTATTGTAAATATGTGTCATAATTTGTGTATTTCCTCATTGATGGACAGTTAAATTATTTCTAGTTTTTCCCATTACAAACAATAATGAATGAATATCTTTGTGCCTGTGTCCTTGGGCATATGTGTTAGTTACCCTAGGGCAGTGCTTATAAAAGTTTTTCACATCTTATCGTATGTTAAATATATCTTTACTGCCCATATTATCACCTGGGAGGTAGTGGTATATGATAAAGCTGTAGAGATCTCTATGACAGTGCATTACAAAATATATATATATATCTTAGGCTCTAAAAAAAGGGATAGGCAAACTGTAGTCCTCAGCCAAACTCAGCTCCCCACTATTTTGATAGTTTTACTAGAATACACCCATGCCCATTTGTTAACATAGTGTCTATGGCTGCTTTCATAGGATGGTAGCAGAGTTGAATAGTTACAACAGAGACTGTATGGCCTGCTAAGCTAAAATATTTACCACCTGGCTTTTTACAAAAAAAGTTTGCTGACTCCTCCTCTAAAATAATAATTACCAAACAAGTATAGTTTCAATCACTGTAAATTTGTGAATCGTTTTTTAAAATTTGATCTTCTTCATGTACTTAGTAGTGTGAGGTAAAATTAATTTCTGGTGAAGTAAACAGATCTTAATTGTATAATCCAATGAGTTTTGATAATGTAACCAACATCCTTATCCAAGTCTTAAATTAGTTTTTATTTATTTTATTTTTTTAATTAGTTTTTAAAATTGAGTTGTTTATCTTTTTATTTTTAATTTATAAGAGGAGTGTGTGTGTGTGTGTTTCTGGATACAAGTTTTTATCAGAAACATGATTTGTAAGTATTTTCTCTCAGTCTGTGGCTTGTCTTTATTTTCTTAACTGTGTTTTCTTGAAGTCTAGTTCATCAATTTTTATTCTAGTACTATAAAAGTTAATGCTTTTTGTGTTCTAAGAAATCTTTGCCTTTCCTAAGATCACAAAGATACTGTTTTATGCTTTCTTCTGAAAGCCTTATTGGTTTTAATCTAAAACTTTTAGATCCCACTCATACTATTTTTTGTGTACAGTATGAGTTAAGGGTTAAAGTTCATTATTTTCCATATGTTTATCCAGTCTGTCCAGCTTTATCTGTTGAAAAATTTGTCTTTCCTTTTTCAATTGTCTTGGTGCTTTTGTCAACAATCAGTTGACAACATATGGGCCTATTTCTGGTCTCTCAGTTCTGTTCAACTGTTTAATTTATGTCTGTCCTTACACCTTAAATTTTTACCTGCCATCAGATATTTTGCAGTGTGTTGATAAGAAAGCTGTATATAAGCCTAGAAGTGTAGTTATATCACTAGGTCATAGTAGACTGTACATATCTTTATCTTGTCTACATATGCCTAATCTTTGTGTGGGCAACTATTTCAGTAGTCTCCTAACTGTCCCTCTTGCTTTCAGAATCTATCTCCTTTTAATCTGTTCTCTATGCTGCCATCAGAATGATATTTCCAAAATCAAATATGATTTTGTTTCTTAAGCTCTTCTGTGACTGCTCAGTGTCTAGAGAGGTATGTATAAATTCCTTACTTAGCATATAGGAAATAAGCCACTTCTCAAAATGTACCCAGTACTCCTGATCTCACCAGTCCAGCTACTGATTTATTTCTTCAAAGTAATAGACACTTGTATTTCTATGCTGGGAACATGTTTCTAGAATGTCTTTCCTCCATTTCATCACATGAAATCCTATTTATCTTGTAATATCATTTCTTTTGTGATATTTCTCTCTAATTGACCCCATGTTCTCCCTTATACACTATATTTAAATAGTTTGTTTATATGTCTCTTTGACTATATTGTAAAATCTTTGAGAAGCTTGTCTGATTTATTTTTGTCTTTTTTTTTTTTTTGCCTAATAGTACTGGCCAACACTTTTTACTCAGTTTTTGTTTTTTTGTTTTAAATTAAATTGCCTCTAAGCAAAATGATCCTTAGAAAATGTAAGGCTCTTTTCCCAAATCTACCAAATAAAGGAAATATAGCCTAATCTATGTGATTCACAGGTTTCTGATGAGGAGTAAATGAGGCAACAGGTATGGAAAAAGGTTGGTTTGTTTTTTGTTATTTTTAAAGAACATGATTTTTTATGTTTTATTTTATTTTACTAAGGCATGGAAATATTGGAAAAATGTTTTTAAAATATGACCTTATTATTGCCTATAACAAAATCCTAATAGAATTTAACCTTCTTGGTGTCTCATAAATTTTACTTTGGTAGAATTCACCTTCACATATTTGCATTAGTTAAAATAACCCTAATGTTAAAAGACTTTTAAAAAAATTTTTATTCCTAATATTTTTAGTAAGATATAAAAAAATATGTTCAGTAAAATAGTAAAACTGAAAATAACTAAGAAAATACTTAACATTGAAAAATACTAAGTTGGGGCAGCCAGGGTGGCTCAGCGGCTTAGTGCCGCCTTTGGCCCAGGGTGTGATCCTGGAGACCTGGGATCGAGTCCCATGTCTGGCTCCCTGCATGGGCCTGCTTCTCCCTCTGTCTGTGTCTCTGCCTCTCTCTTTCTCTCTCCCTCTCTCTCTGTCTGTCTGTCTGTCTCTCATGGATAAATAAATAAAATCTTTAAAAAAAATGCTAAGTTAAAAAATAGCTAAGTTTAACTGTACTTTTTAACTTAAGATGGCATTTTCCTATACAAAGTCTCAGCTATGTATGTGTGTATGTCTGTCTCTTTGGATATCTTCGGCTCAGTAAACACTTCATTTAGGCATTATGAAAGTAATACTGTATATACTAATAGGTAACATTTAGTGAATTTTATATCTAACAGTGCTTAAAACTTTGCATATGTTATTCCATTTAATATTCACAATAAACCTATGTGGTAGGTACTATCATTACCCATATTTTATGTAGATAAGTAATTTGCCAGAAGTAATAAGAAACCTTCATGACTTATCTTAAAGTCATTAAGATAAAACCTAACATCAAAAAATTGGAAGCCAAGTAACTTGTGCAGAAGGAATACACAGAAAACTTGGGGTGGTTTGGTTAGAGTATAATTAAGGGAGAGTGTGCATAGGGTAGATTTTTCTGGTTTTCAGAAATTGAATTGTAATTTTTTTGATGTGCTATTTCAATTTTTAGTAACAAATGTGTATGTAGAGGATCTTCTTAAAACTGAGACTTATTTGAATACTTAAAAAAAAAATGAGATTTGCCAATCTCATTATAGATAATTAAGACAGAGTCCCTGGTCTCAAGAAGCTCCCAATCTAAGTAGAGATTAACACAAACACTTAAAAAAATTGATCTCATGAAGACAAACTATAGTTAGTGATGTTATAAAGATATAAACAAGACCCTAAAGGATTGAGAAGTATTGCCAAAAGGCCAGAAAAATGAGAAGGAAGTGACTTTTAAAAGTTGTAAAATGACCAGAAATCTTAGATACACAAGTCTACAGACTGGATTGCTTTACAGATGATGATAAAAATGCTTATGTGCCTGTAATATCTTACTTAGAATAATGCCAAAGTATCAGAGCTCCTGGGCATTATTTTTCCTTCTGCCTATCCTTTGCTGAATTATGTGGAAGAGAACATTAGACCATTTGCTTCTCAGTTTATCCTTTAGGAGAGTGTGACTAAAAAAATGGGCCCGATAGCACTTACGTTGCATTTCTCAAGGGATGCCAAAACAAATCTGATAGAGGGTACTTAGGTACAAGTATTTTCTCAGCTGTTAAAGTATGAAAATGATAGTGCTTTAGTTAAATAAACCTTGCATTTTATATTCATTCTTAACAGTCATTGAATAGGTGAAACTGAAAACCAGTGTTTACATTCATAGTAATTGCAATTTTTGTGATCAGTTTCTTTTATGTCTAAGGATTCAACATGTAATTTTATAACGTTAACAGTCATTTTTGAAAAACAATAAATGCAGCTATGCTTCTGAAGAATAGCAGCAAAAGCAGTCAAGTTAATACAGAATTGCTTGTTAGGAAATTTTTTAATTAAATTGAGGAAATGATAGAATTGCATTATTATTATTACTCACTCAGCCCTTTGTTGTAAACCATGGCAAGGATATAAACAATGAATGTCATCCTGAAAGATTTGTGCTTTCTAAATTAAGCACACAAGGGATCCCTGGGTGGTGCAGCGGTTTGGCGCCCGCCTTTGGCCCAGGGCGCGATCCTGGAGACCCGGGATTGAATCCCACGTCGGGCTCCCGGTGCATGGAGCCTGCTTCTCCCTCCGCCTATGTCTCTGCCTTTCTCTCTCTCTCTCTCTCCCTGTGTGTGACTATCATAAATAAATAAAAATAAAAAAAAATTTTTTTAAATTAATTAATTAATTAATTAAGCACACAAGAAAATATTAAACTATATCAGGAGATGCATTTTCTGCTAAACATAATTTGTGACAGTTAAATAATTAATCAAGTGGTTGGAGACAGAGGGATTTTTCTCAAAAAGAGAGAAAAGAATAAATACTCCATGCCAATTGAACAAAATTCCAAACAAAAAATAAAATCAATGGAGGCATAAAAATTCTTTAATTTTGTAGTTCATGCAGACTGGCATCCAGTGTATGAGTAATATATGTTATGTACATATTCATGACATTTAAAAAAAAATCTGACACTAGCTTCAAGCTATTTTTTCTGAATATCATTAATATTAATATTAATGATAATGAACCAATTAACGTATATGGACATGTTACTGTTCCCTAGTCTGTTGTGGGTATATAAGTATTTCTCATTTGGTTAAATGAAATCTCTTTTTTGAACATTTTTCTTAGCCTGAAAGAAATACATATTAGTGATAAGTAGCAATTTTGGTTTCTGTGTTCTATTGTTGGTGCAGATATTTTGTTTAGCATTAATTTTATATAAAATGTATATTTAATGGCATTTTTAGTTTTTAACAAAAGAGTGATACATGTTTAACTATAACTCTTAGCATGTCCGTAACTTTTTTTTGTACATATTCCTCTCTATTCTAGTAGTGGAATTATCTATGTAACTGAGTAAAAGCAGGAGTGGCCACAGGTGCAAAAACAACACTTCTGCAAATTATTGCATTTGCCATACCACTTTTTTTTAAATTTTTATTTATTTATGATAGTCACAGAGAGAGAGAGAGAGGCAGAGACACAGGCAGAGGGAGAAGCAGGCTCCATGCACCGGGAGCCTGATGTGGGATTCGATCCCAGGTCTCCAGGATCGCTTTTTTTTTTTTTTTTTTAATTTATGATAGTCACAGAGAGAGAGAGAGAGAGAGGCAGAGACATAGGCAGAGGAAGAAGCAGGCTCCATGCACCGGGAGCCCGACGTGGGATTCGATCCCGGGTCTCCAGGATCGCGCCCTGGGCCAAAGGGCAGGCGCCAAACCGCTGCGCCACCCAGGGATCCCTGCCATACCACTTCTTAAAGACCATTTTGCAGTTCAGTCCCATTGAAATGAATTCCTTGGGTCTTTGAGTATGTCGAGAAGATTAAAGTAAAGAAGAGGAAAAAGAATGATTTGGAGAAGGTTTGAATGAAGTCTTTTGCACTGTAGCTAAAAAAATAGAACCCTCTATCTAGCTATGTCATTATTTAATAAGAGCAGGGAAAAAAGTGGTTCCACAGCTGTGTGTTGATGGAATGAATTGTCTGTTGTCAAGGGCAAACTAGGATTTTAAAGCTCTGCTTTTTTAGTAAAACGTAATATGTTGTTATCCAGTTTTATGTTTAATCAGTTTAATTTAATCAAATGCTATTTTCTGTCAGGGACAACAGATAAGAAACACTTACAGAAAAAGACTGTTCAATCTGTGGATGTTTTAAAAGGCCATTGTTCTTTCTCCTGTCCTTCCTCTTCTCTGTTTAGGTTAGTGACTACCAGAAATAAGGAAAAGGTAAAAGCTCAGACTTTTTTTTCCCTTGCTTGACATTTTACAATCTCTTTTGTCATTGGAATGTTAGACAACACATTTTTGCAATCTTCCACTCAATTTCCCAATTCAAAAAAGAGATTTGGACACATTTTTTTTCCTAGCAGCACTACATGGAATAATTCACTTTCTCTCAGTGGCCATTATATAAAACAGTAAGAATGATGCAGTCAACTCTCTCCTAAATTAACGAAACAAGATGTAATTGTAGATCATTTAAAACAGTATAGTCAGAAAGTCATTTTTCCTTCATTTTGAATAGTTTTATGCCATGCTGTGGTAACTTAACACCACTGTACAGAAATTGTATTTAGAGGCCATAGTCCACCATGTGGATAAGACATATCTCAAGAAATAGAAGTCTTTATGTTCTGTCTCCCTTTCTGATATTTCCCACAGCTTTTGTGTTTCTGTTACATGATGGTAAACAGCTGTAACCATCAGCTAGTTTGCCCTTTTTGGCAGCTGGCTGTTTTTAGCATTTAAAAAAATTGCATGCTATTTGCCTCTGGTGCCTGGCATTCTTCAATTAAAATTTTAAATGTATTCTTATCATCCCCTAACACAAAGCTCACTTATGCAGTCCCAAATCTAGCCTGAGACACCTGTTCTTGAATCTTTTTTTTTTAATTCAGAAAAGTTCAGTGTGAAATAAATCTCTATGCTGTGTCATGCTAGAATAAAGAAAGCATACATTATTATAATGGAACCAGATCAAGCTACTTAGATGGGCTTAAGTGAATGGTTGAGGCTGTTAATGGATATGAGATACTATACCAAAGTCATTTCAATAAAGGATTAATGTTGTTAATTTTAAGAGTTGTTTTGTTTTTGTTTTGTTAACAGTCTGAAGACAATAAATAGGGAAAGGGGCTTGATTACATGTTGCTTTGATTTCTTCTAAGCTTTAAAATTCCATCAATTAGGAAAGACTAAGAAACCATTATGTGTGAGGACAAATTTTATATAGCTGTTCTGTTGCCATAAAAGAAAGGACTTTGGAAACACTGTATTTCCATTTATCTCAGATTATAGCCTTCAGATCAATACTGACCAGAAAATTCCTACAGTTGTGAATTTGAAAACAGCTACACTGAAGGAGAAATACATTCAGATAAAACAAGTTTTTTCCCAGGACAGAAGTTTCAGTTAAACCATGACTCATACTTCATTGAATTGAAGCTGTTCCTCCATATAGCCTTACAGTTGGACTGAGAAAACCTTTGGTTTAATAGAATGCTCTCTTTGTATTTCTAATTTGTGATAAATTTAGCCTCTGTTAGTTGGTTAAAGGTTTCACTGAAATCTCTCCAGGCCTACCTCTCTTTTCAATCAAAGGAAACACCTATCTTTTCCTATAATTAATCATTTGTAGCACTTTCTTTTATACTCTTTCTGTTGTTGTTTAAGGAGCTTTCCTCATTTAGTCTCCCCAGAAAACAACTGTAAGGGGAGGTAGCATGATTTTTAATTAACATATGACAAGAAAAAGAAGAATTAGAGATTATATTAACTGGACAACAGGATCAGAGATCAGAGTTTTCTGGATTTAATTTAATCTGGATCAGATTGTTGTTCTGTTTTAATGACAAATTTATTTATTCCATTTGGGATATTTTAAAATTTTTTAAATATAAAGCAGTGAACACTCATTTTGGAAAAACCCAGAAAGTGTAGAAAATATAACAAAGAAAATAAAAATTCATAAATATATGTGTATGTGTATTCTTTTATAAATGCACTTTAATTAATAGACTTTTCTTTATTTCTTAGAGCATTTATAGAAAAATTATTAGAAAGTACAGAGTTCTCATATACTCTCTCCTTTTCTTTCTTACTCCTTCTGTCTACCTCCACGGCCCTGTTTTCCTGTTGTTAATATTTACCTTCATGTAATACGCTTATTACCGTCAATGAACTAGTATTGATACATTATTATTTTAACTAAAGTCTATAGTTTACTTTAGGGTTCAGCATTTGTGTTGTGTAGTACTATGGGTTTTGCCAAATACATAATGTTATGTATCCACTATCACATAATCATACACAATACTTTCACTGGCCTTAAAAAACTCCTATGTTCTACTGATTCACTCCCACTCCCTCCCTTTCAACCTCTGGCAGGCATTGTTTTGTTTTGTTTTGTTTCTGTCTCTGTAATTTTACCTTTTCTAGAATCATACATTAGGAAGTTGGAATCATACATTAGGAAGTCTTTTCTGGCTGACAAGTTTTTTTAAAAAGTTTCTCTGTGTCTTTTTGTAGCTTGACAGCTCATTTCATTTTTGCTGAATAATATTGAATTGTATGGATGTACTACAGTTTGTATATTCACCTATTGAGGGACATCTTGGTTCCTTCCAATTGGGGACAATTAATGAATAAAGCTGATATAAACACTCATGTGTAGGTTTTTGTGCAGGCATAAGTTTTCAGATTGTTTGGGGATATACTTAAGAGAGTGCTTGCTTGGTAGTATGGTAAGACTATGTTTAGCTTTATAAGAAACTGCCAAACTATCTTCCAAAATGGCTGTCTTAAGTTAGCTTGAGCTGCTATAACAAAATACCACAGACTGGCTGGCTTAAACAACAGACATTATTTTTCATAGTTCTAGAGGCTGGAAAGTCCAAAATCAGAGTGCCAGCAAATTAATTCTTGGTGAGAGCCGCTCTTCCTGCCTTGCAGGGAGCTACCTTCTTGCTGTATTCTTAGCAAGATAAGAGTGAAGAAACTCTGGTGACTCTTCCTCTTTTTATGAGGGCACTAATCCCATCTTGGGGGCCCTATCCTCATGGTTTCAGCTAGGCTTATTACCTCCCAAAGTCTCCAACCTCCTAATACCATCACCCTGGGGGTTAAGAGCTCAACATATGAATGGCGGGTGGGGGGGCACTAACATTCAGTCTTTAATAGTAACTATAGTATAATGCATTCTCATCAGCAGTGAATGAAAGTTTGTGTTGCTTCACATCCTCTCCTGCATTTGGCGTTGTCACCGTTTAGATTTTAGCCATTCTAATAAGGCATGTCGTGGTATACTGTTTAATTTACAGTGTGCCAATGATCTTTAATGTTGAGCATCATTTCATATGCTTATTCTCCATCTATATGTCTTCTTTGGTGAGGTGTCTGTTCAGCTCTTTTTATATTTTGGGTGTAATTCTGTTAACAGATATTTTCTCCCTTCTGTGGCTTTTCATTTAATTCTTTTAACAATGTCTTTCATAGAGCAGAATTAACCAATTTTAATGAGGTCCAGCTTTTCAATTTTTTCCTTTATGGATTGTGCTTTGGGTGCTGTATGTAAAAACTCCATGCCAGCCCAAGGCCACCTGTATTTTCTCCTGTGTTTATTTTTAAAAATTGTTACACTTTTGAATTTGACATTTAGGTCTATGAACTATGTTGAGTTAATTTTTGTGAAAGCTATAAAGTCAGTGTCTAGATTCTTTCTTCTCTTTCTCTCTCTCTTTCTCTCTCTGTTTTGCATGTGGACATGCAGTTATTCTAGCACCCTTGGTTGAAAGATTCTTCTTTCTCAGTTGGATTGACTTTACTTCTTTGTCGAAGATCAGTTGACTATATTTGTGTGTGTTTATTTCTGGTCTCTCTGTTATGTTCCATTGATCTGTTTGTCTGTTCTTTCACCAATATTGCAGTCTTGATTACTGTTGCTTTTCAGTAAGTCTAGAAGTCAGGTAGGTTCAGTCCTCTGACTGTGACCTTTTTCTTCAGTATTGATAATGGCTGTTCTGAGTCTTCTCCTCTGCATATAACTTTAGAATCATTGAGATTGTATTGAATCTATAGATCAAGTTGTGAAAAATTTAAATTTTAACAATATTGAGTCTTCCTATCTATGAATTTGGACTATCTCTCCTTTTATTTATATCGTTTTGATGTATTTCTTCAGTTTTACAGTTTTTCTCTTATAGATATTGTCTTACAGCTATAGATATCATACATATTTTGATTTAAATGTCTTTCTCACTCTTTCTTTTTTGGTTCTAATGTAAGTGGCCACATGTTTTTAATTTTAAATTCCAGTTGCTCATTGGTAGTGTATAGGAAAGTCATTGGCTTTTGTATATTAACTTTGTTTCTTGCAACTTTGATATAATTGCATATTAGTTTCAGCAGTTCTTCGGTCAGTTACTTGGGATTTTCTACATGGATGATCATGTCATCTGGGAACAAACATAAAGTGTTATGTCTTTTTTTCCAATCTGCGTATGTTTTACTTCCTTTCCTTGTCTTACTGAATTATCCAGGACATCCAGTACAGTGGTGCATAGAAGTGGTGAAAGGGAACATCCTTGCCTTGTTCCTAATCAAGTTTCTTAAAATTATATATGCCATTAGCTATAGCTGTAGGTTGTTATTAGATGATAATTAATAAATTGAGGAAATTCCCCTTGCTAAGAGTTTTATCATGAATGAATTTTAGATTATGGATTGTGTTTTTTTCTGTATCTATTGACATTATTATAGAATTTTTCCTCTTTAACCTGTTGATGTGTGGAATTATACTAATTAATTTTTTTAAAGATTTTATTAATTTACTTGACAGAGAGAGAACACAAGCAGGGAGAGCAGCAGGTAATGGAGAGGGAGAAGCAGGCTCCCAGCTGAGCAGGGAGCCCAATGTGGGGCTCTATCCCAGGACCCTGGAATCATGGCCTGAGCCAAAGGTAGATGCTTAATTGACTGAGCCACCCAGGTGCCCCACATTAATTGATTTTCAGGTGTTGAACCAGCCTTGAATAACCTGGAAAAAATCCACCTGGTCATGGTGTATAATTCTTTTCATACATTGTTAGTTTTTTTTTTTTTTTTTTACATTGTTAGTTTTGATTTGCTAATGTTTTCTTGAGGATACTGCATTTATATTAATGAAAAATATTAATCTGTTTCCTTTATTGTAATGTCTTTGTATAGTTTTGAAATTAGTGTAATGGCCTCATACAATGAGTTGGGAAGTTTCCCCTCTGCTTCTTTTCTGGAACAAATCATAGAGAATTTGCATCATTTATTCCTTAAGTATTTGGTAGAATTCATCAGTGAAACTATTGGGTGTGGTGCTTTTTGTTTTGGAAAGTTATTATTTATTCAGTTTCTTTGATCTAACTAAATGATCTATTTCTCCTTGTGTGAGTTTTGCTGAATTGTGTCTTTCGAGGACTGGATCTATTTCATCTAAGTTATCAAATTTGTGGCCATAGCCTTGTCCATAATATTCATGTATCCATTCAGTGTCCATGGTATCAACTGTGAAGATACCTCTTTCATTTCTGATATTAGTAATTTGTACCCTATCCTCTTTTCTTGACTAGCCTGACTAGGAACTTATCTATTTTATTAATCTTTTCAAAAAGCCAGCTTTTGGTTTTGTTGATTTTTCTCTATCTTTTTCTGTTTGCTTTGGATTTAATTTGCTTTTTTTTCCTCCCTGTTTTTCTAAGTTGGAATATTGATTTTAACTTTTTCTTTTTTTCAATATGTGCCTACAGTTCTGTACAGTTGTCTCTAAATACTAATCTTGCTATATCCCACCAATCTTAATGGTTTTTTTTCATTTTCATTTAGTTCAAAAGTTTTTAATTTCTTAAGATTTCTTTTATTCTTGTGTTATTTGTAAGTGTATTGTTTAATCTCCAAATATTTTGGGATTTTTTACTAATCTTTTTGTTAATATTTTTTCACTTAATTCCATCGTGGTCTAATAGCATACTTCATATGATGTCTGTTCTTTTAAACTTGTTAAGGTGTGTTTTATGGCCTAGAATATGGTCTATTTTGGTGAATATTCCCTCTGAGCTTGAGAATATACATTCTGCTTGTTGGATGAAGTATTCCATATCACTTAGATATAGTTGATTGATGATACTATCCTGTTCAGCTATATCTTTACTGACTTTCTGACTGCTGGTTCTGTCACTTTCTGATAGAGCAGTGTTGAAGTCTCCAACTATAATCTGTATACTTGTCCTTGCAGTTCTTTTAGCTTTTACCTCACGTGTTTTTGTGCTCTGTTGTTAGGTTCATGCATATTAAGGATAGTTCTGGCTTCTTGGCGAATTGACCTTCTATTATAATACAATGCTTCTCTCTTTATTGCTAATAGTTTTCCTTGCTATGATGTCTGCTTTGTCTGAAATTCATAGAGCTACTCCAGCTCTCTTTTGATTAGTGTTACCATGATGTATTTTTCTTATCCCTTTATTTTTAATCTGTATTTTCATATTTAAAGTGGGTTTCTTGTAACACCATGTAGTTGAGACTTGAATTTTTATCCACTCTCACAGTCCCAGTCTTCTAATTAGTATTTTTTAGACCGCTTACATGTAAAGTGAGTATTGACATAGTTGGATTAATGTAAACCATATTTGTGACTGTTTTCTATTCATTGACCTTTGTTCTTTCTTTATCTTCCTCTATTCTTCTGCCTTCTCTGGTTTTCATTGATCATTGTATATCCCATTTTTTATCCTGTCTTAGCATATAAATTGTATTTTTTAAGTGGTTGCCTGAGAGTTTGTAATACACATTTACAAATAATACAAGTCTACTTTCAAATAACACAGTTCATAGGAACTGCAAGCACCTTATAAAATAATAATCCCCAATCCTCCTTTCTATACCTTATAACATAATTGTCATTTATTTCACTTATCTGTAAGCTATGATCATCAAATATTTTGTTCCTATTATTACTTTGAACAAACTGTTATCTGTTAGATTAAGAATAAGATAAATTTTATTTTCCTTCTATTTATTCCTTTTCTAACACACATATTTAGTGTTTCTGACCTATACCATTTTTATTCTTGCTGAAGCTGTCAGTAGATTCACCTAATTTTTGTCTGAGAAAATCTTCATTTCTGCTTTACTTTTGAAGGATAATTTCACTGAATACAGAATTCTAAGTAGATGGTTGTATTTTTTCCAAAACTTTTGAAGTATTTCACTCTACCCTCTTCTTGCTTTACATGGTTTCCAAAGAGAAGGCTGATATGATTCTTATCCTACTTCTTCTAGTGATAAGATCCCCACCCTCATCTACTTGACTTCTTTCTAGATTTTGTCTTTGATTTTCTGCAGTTTGAGTATAATATTCCTAAGTATAGACTTTTTAAAAAATATTTATCCAGCTTGGTTCTGTCTGAACTTCTATATCTGCAGTTTGGTGTCTGTCATTAATTTTGGAAAATTCTCAGGCATTATTACTTCAACGACTTCTCTTCCTCTCTTTTTCTTCTGGTATTTCCTTCACATGTATATTCACTTTTTATAATTGTCTTGCAGTTGTCAATATTCTCTCTCATCCTTTTCATTCTTTTTTCTCTTTCCAGTCAATTTTGTAAGTTTATATTCCTATATATTCAAAGTCACTGATTCTTTCCTTGGTCATATCCATTCTACTGATGACCTCATCAGAGGCATTCTTCATGTCCATTACAATGTTTTTGATTTATGACATTTCCTTTTGATTATTTCTTAGAGTTTCCATCTCTTTGCTTACATCACTCATCATGCATATTGTCCACTTTTTTTTATATTGTCCACTTTTATCATTAGAGTCCATAGCATATTAATCATAGTCATTTTAAATTCCTGATCTGATAATTCTAAAATCTCTGCCATGTTTGAGTCTAGAACTGATGATTACTTTGTCCCTTCTGTCTACTTTTTGCCTTTTAGCATGTCTTGTAATTTTTTGTTGAGATCTGGGCATGATAGATCAGGAACTGATAGTAGATAGGCCTTTAGTGTGAGGGTTTGTGTTTATCTACTTAGGAGTTAGCCTATGTTTACTCTTAGCTATAGCTCTGAATCAGATGCTAAATTTTCCTCTAGTATTCTTGGTTTTGTCTCCCCTATTGTTTTTAGATGTACTTAAAGACTCCTTAAAGAGGCAGTTCTTTTAACTGTACTCATTTGTTATTATTCAGTAGCCCTATTGATGTGGTGGTGGGTATGAGGAAGGGACAGTTTATAGTCTTATGATTAGATCTGTTTTTTAGTGAACCTGAGGTGGCTATTTCCTGTCCCCCAAGTTGGTTAGTCTTTGGTAAAACCTCAGTAGGTTAAGTTCTGGTAAAATAGTTTCCCTTGAAGGTAGGGTCAAGAAGAACAGAAAGTTTGCTTCAGATAAACTGAGCTAATAGGTGAAAATTCTCTGAAAGTGAAAATAAGTATAGTATGTCTTATTAGAATGATAGTAATGATCACAAATAGCATTAACAAGAGATATGACAATGTTCATTTTAAATGTAATATTTAATTCATTTGTATGTTTTCTGCTATGGTTTATAAAAATATTCTAAGTGAGATTCTTATAGATTAATTTCATTACCTAACTCAAGGTAATATACAGTGTGAAACCAATACAATTCTGAATGAAGGGACAGACTTTGTTTTAACAATAAAATATGCATGGGGATCCATGGGTGGCTCAGCAATTTAGAGCCTGCCTTCACGCCCAGGGCATGATCCTGGAGTCCGGGGATCGAGTCCCACGTCGGGCTCCCTGCTTGGAGCCTGCTTCTCCCTCTGCCTGTGTCTCTGCCTCTCTCTCTCTGTGTCTCTCATGAATAAAATAAATAAATAAATACATACATACATACATACATACATAAATAAATAAATAAATAAATACATAAATAAAATAAATAAGCCTATGTATAATTTCCAGCGCCATCAGGTTCCTTTCATCATGTAAAAATTAACCGTAAATGCTAATATTATTTAATAACTAATAACTATAGTGTATGTCACTCTCAAAGATAATCCTTTAAGTCCAGGAAATTAGATTCAGCTCCCTGGAAAAGTATCCATATAGTCAGAATAACAAAAGCAAGAATATTATCTTCTTTCCTGCCATGTCCTATATAAGTAATATATATTTTAAAAATGGACAATGAATCCAAAGGAGAATGCCTATATATTTCTCAAGTACTTTGCAAGTAACAAAAAGAATAGAGGTGTTATATATAAATATAGCTTAGCAAATATTTATATACCGCTTTCCACCTGTTTGTTATTTAAGAGACTGGTAAAGTTCTTAAATAAAGACAATACATGAGTAATATTGACCATCTTGCATTGTAAAGCAGTAAAACTGGTGATACTCTCAAATCTCAAAATTTGCCCATAACATTGCTGAGTGGTGGGGTGATCTATTAACTAGCTAAGTGATTATTTCCTACAGAAGACTGAGGGATCTCTGTTAAATACAGTACTTTAAATATTAAATTAAATTCAGTTCAACTAAGCACTTATTTTGTTTTTTATGTACCTGGGATAGTGGTAGTTGCTGAAGCAACAGTACAAATAGGTTAAGGTCTATGTCATTCCAGATTTGTGGGGGAGACGATACACATAAAAGCAATTATAAACATCTCGGTAAATGCAGTAATAGAGATACATAAATGAATGGTTCTTAAAACAGATATTTCTCCAAAGAAGACATACAAATGGCCAACAGATACATGAAAAATGTTCAACATTACTCTGCAATACGGAAATACAAATCATAACCACAATGAGATGATACCTCGCACCAGTCAGAATGGCTAAAATTAATGAGTCAGGAAACAACAGATGTGGGCAAGGATACAGAGAAAGGGGAACCCTCAAACATTGCTGGTGGGCATACATGCTGGTGCAGCCACTCTGGAAAACAGTATAGAGATTCCTCAGAAAGTTGAAAATAGAGCTATCCTATGACCCAACAATTGCACTACTGGGTATTTACCCCAAAGATACAAATGTAGTGATCCAAAGGGGCACCTGCACCCCAATGTTTATAGCAGGAGTGTTCCGAATAGCCAAACTATGGAAAGAGCCCAGATGTCCATCAATAGATGAATGGATAAAGAAGATGTGGTGTGTGTGTGTGAGTGTGGTGTGTGTGTATACATACATAATGGAATACTATTCAGCCATCAAAAAATGAAATCTTGCCATTTGCAATGATATGGATAGAACTAGAGGATATTATGTGTAGCAAAATAAATCAATCAGAGAAAGACAGTTATCCTATGATCTCACTTATGTGGAATTTAAGAAACAAAACAGAGGATTATAGGAGGAGAGGAAAAAATAAAACAAGATGAAATCAGAGAGGGAAACAAACCATGAGAGACTCATAATCATAGGAGACAAACGGTTGCTAGAGGGGAAGAGCTTGGGGGGATGGGATAACAGGGTGATGGGCGTTAAGGAGGCATGTGATATAATGAATGAGCAGTGGATATTATATAAGACTGATGAATCACTGACCTCTGTAACCACTCTTCTCCAATACCTGCAGGTGTATGCACACACACACACACTGTCACAGCTGTACAGGCCAATGTGATTACCTGACCCTGGGAGACCAGTCCTTCAGGCTGGGCTGTGCCAATAAGATTCTCCATGGACAGAGAATCCAATCTTGTAGCTGAGCACTCTGGAGTTTGATGGATCTAGATTCTAATTCCTTCACTGGTCATCTATAAGTGTACTTGCCCTATAGGGTCATTTTGATAATTAAGAGAGATAATTTGTTTTGTTTTGTTTGTTTTAAAGATTTTTCTTTTAATTTATTCATGAGAGACACAGAGAAGCAGAGATAAAGGCAGAGGGAGAGTCAGTCTCTCTGTGAGGAGCCTGATGTGGCACTTGATCCCAGGACCCCGGAATCATGACCTGACCCAAAGGCAGATGTTTAACCACTGAGCCACCCAGGTGCCCGAGAGAGATAATGTTTATAAGTATTATGTACAGTATCCAACACGTGGTCTCAGTAAATGTTAGTATTATTACAAGACAGAGACTGTAGCTCATCTGAAAATGAGATTGAATTGTTAATTTCTGTAGACTGAAGCTGATGTCTACAAGATGGGCCCTGAGCAAAAGGGGAATCAGCAGAAAGGAAGGTGTTGCTGCCCCAAACAGATCATGTGACCACAAAGACATGATATGAATTTCAAGTTTCCCATCTCCTGAGACACAGTTATACTTCCTGCCTTTTGTTTCTTGGCAAATTCCCTTGTATTCTTTCAGTAATTTCTTTTTTACTTGAGCTAATTTGACTAGGTTTCTGTTCTTTGCAACCAGTGATCCTTGGCTAAAAAGTTCTTAGTAAGTATTTTCTTGTTGTTTGATATTGGTGAGAGGAAATAGTCATGTACAGGATTTGTTCTAACAAAACAACTATGTGATACTAGCTTCAGAATTCCAATATCCTTTATATTTATGAATTTTATATTTTACTCTAATCAAGCAAGCAGTATCTGTAGGCATAAGTAGTATTCTATTCTTCCTCCTCTTATCTTTTTCTGTTTTTGTGGTATATCTACCTCTTATTTCCATACTGCAAGAAGAAGAAATAATGGTTTGTTGGTATACAAAGAAAAAGCATCCTTTAGAACCAAAATGTAACATAGTCTTATTATCTGATATATGTTGTTTCCTGTGCATTGAAAGCTACGAATGGCACTTGGGGTCATACCACTGATTAATCCAGTTAAGTACTCTGATTTAACAGTAGTTTTCAGTGATGTTTTATAGGAAATATGGTTGTCATCCATGGTGTCATGGTATGAACATTCATATTTTACCCCAAACATCATTTCTGGCTTAAGTTATCTTCTCCTGGGATAATGAGTTCTGTAAGAATTCTAAATATTGTATAAAATTAGGGTTTATTTTATTTATTCTTAAGCTGCTTTTTTCAAACACCAACAAAAGATCCCTAATAATTCTAAAATATGGTGAACACATTCTTGAACACCTTGTTTAAATCTTCCATGATTTTATATGCTTTGAACATATAATTCTCAGTTCTCATCTTTTCAGATAGAAAAGAATCATCCTATTGTCATTTGGAACATCTCCATCCTTCTAAATATTATTTCTCTTTGGTCTTAAGATACAGTAGTTTGCATGAATTTATTAGTATATAAGCACAGTTGTGATTGTCCCCATTCATTTATATTCAACTAAATGATCTATTGAATTGACTTAAAAATTACCTTGTATCACTTCTAAAAGTCCTTTCTCTGATCTTTTTTAATCTCTCAGAAATTCCACTGACATGAATAAAGTTAATAATCAAGGCTGAAATTTGTTTCTGAAAATATAAAATATTTATATTTATCTTGTGATTCATTTGGGATAGCATCCATTACTATATCTCAAATTTTGGATAATTTCGGAAGTAGATACTTCAATTTATAAGGCCTTTAGGAGCAAAGTGAAACTTGTTCATTTTTATCTATAAATACGCTATTTAAGAAATTAAAGGAGGAAATTTTTTTAGATAAGATATTTAAGACTGCAAAATATTTTTGCTTTAATATTTAATAGTTGAAAATAACTATGTAAATAGATAATGAGAGTGGTTTACATGTCAAATAAATCTCTTTATGATAACTTTGCTTTATAGATTCTTTATTCTGAAGTAGGCTGTTTCTCTTTCATGGAAGGGTTATTATATAATTATTAGGAAATAAGATTGTTATAGGTTGGCTAATTTATATTCTCTTTACAATCAAATTATGAAGATATTATTATTAGCTCTTAACCATGAGCTTTAAGTTGACTAAAAAGCACCCTCATTTTTTTCATGCAAATAATTTAAACTTGAGATAATCTGTCTTTAGCTGTTATTTTGTTTCTTTAGGGATCCCAATATGAACCCAAAATGACAATGAATTAAGTTGTTTTGTTTAGTCACTATCTAATTGCTTTATATGTGTACATGTGGTCAGTGTTTGAAGTTTATGTCCTTTACTTAATATTAAGTTCCTTGATCTAATGCTTGCTGTAAAAAGAGACCTGGACCTTACCCATTGGTGCTACCTTACTCATATCGGGAGGCCCCCATTTTTTAAAAATTCCACGTAGAGTCACTTTTGCTTTCTGTGAAATTTTAAGGTAATGGAGTAGGGTGGTGTAAAACTTCGAATTCTGGAATCAGAATGTCTGGGTTCAGCTCCTGTTTCTGATTGCTGAGTGACTTTAAACAAGTTAACTCAAATGAGGATAAAGAGATTACTGACCTCATAAAGACTTTGTGGATTAATTGGAATAATACATGGAAAAGATCTAGTGTATTACCTGGCATGTAGTTGGTGCCTAATAAATGTTAGCCTTTAATTAAAGTTGCTGAGGCAGGAAGACAACGGATGCAGGAGCTATTTTAGAAATGGCTTATAGCATGCATAGGTCATTGAAGAGAAGTAAAACATATGAAAAGAACAGACCCTGGGCCCTCATCCTTGCCAGAATCTTTATGATTTGGGATGAAGATATGATTAAGATAAAATAGTAGCCTCTGATTTGGAAATTTACAAGGTAAGACTTTGGAGCCTATTGATAGAAAATTCTCTACAGGTTGAAAAATATGTTGCAGATGATGAGAAACCATAGATACCATTCTTGGCAGGGGTGACAGAAGTATTCCTTTGCAAATTCTAGTCCAGGTTCTAAAGAGGGTTGTGATGGTGCTGTACCAGATTTAAGTATAAATGAAAAATGTCATGGGAACCATAGCGTGAAGTATCAAATCTATACAAAGTATTGTCTTTTGTAAGCAGTAACAAGCAAAAGACTACTTTTCCCAATCTCAGACATCTCCTTGCCCTATTTGCTGCATTTATCTTCCTTCTTCCTCCCCTTTCCATGCTCTGTTATGATTTCATGCCTTTTGCCTCAGAGTTCTTTCTTTTCATGTGTGGGTATATCCCCTGCTTTTCCCTCAGTTAAACCCAAAAGGGTAAATATAGCTACTCTTTGAGTAACGTCTTTACAGTATTTATCTCAGCTATGCCACCAAGACTCCAGATTGTAAAGTATTAGCTCTCTTCTCTCTAGAGATGTAACACAACCCAGAAAAGGAGAGGAGAAGGGGAAGGTCAGCGGCTGCAGGGACAGAAGCAACTATGGCTTGGCACATAAAGCTCTACCCCAGCCCCCATCTCTTCTTCCACAGTGGAAGCCAGGGCAGCTGGGAAAGAAGACAGATTCTATAGTCTGTGATGGCAGCAAGCTAAAGGTGGCAGTGGTGGTAGGGTGACTTTGGAGCTGCTGGTACTTTATGGATTGGGTTGGCATACAATATGAGGGAGATTTGCTACCCCGATCCCTGGTTTAGTAGGCAAGATGTTTGTCTGTTTGAGCAGCAATTTGTGGAGTGCTTTAGCATGGTGATACTATAGTCAATTTGGTTGTCTTCTCTCCTCATATCCCACAGGAGTCTTAACTGTTTTGTCAGGATTTTTTTCTTCCAAGATGATTGTGTTTTCATTTTCTTCTCTCATGGGGTAGCCAGAATTTCTAGTTATAATTCTTGTTTTAGGGTATCAGGATTGACCTGTATGTACACTACCATCAGGAAAGTCAAATTAGTCCTTCTTGATTTAACATTTGAATAATAATTAAGCAGAAAAATCACAAGGAACTATAAGTCCAACATGAAACTTTGAATTATTAACTTTTAATTATTAAGTGCTAATCACAAAGGCTGCTGTAAAATTCCCCAAAGTAAAAGGTAACACAGCATGCCAACTGACAGCTCTATCCTGTGAGATCCTGATGGCACACCAGTATACTCAGTCATCTTTTTCAAGAATCCTCAAGGGAGGGAATCCCTGGGTGGCTCAGGGGTTTAGTGCCTGCCTTTGGCCCAGGGCATCATCCTGGAGTCCCTGGATCAAGTCCCACATCAGACTCCCTGTATGGGGTCTGCTTCTCCCCCTGCCTGTGTCTCTGCCTCTCTCTCTCTCTCTCTGTGTCTTTCATGAATAAATAAATACAGTCTTAAAAAAAAAAAAAGAATCCTCAAGGGATAAAAGGCTATTATTACCTGGAGGTCCTTCCTCCTACCTATTTCTTTCGAGGAGAGTGATTTGTGGTGAAGGAATAAGAGGAATGTGAAAGTGGAATTGTGATTTTTTTTTTTTTTATATGAGAATGAGGAGAAGAGAGTTTGGGTTTTGGCTCCTTAATAATTTGATGAAATTAAGGCTTATCTTTCTTTCTGCTGCTTTCCATTCCTCTTTTTTCTTGTTTTTTCCCCATGAGAAAAGCTGTTCTAAAATGCTTTGGGATCCTTTGGGTTATAAGGAGTTTCTAAGTTAGGAAAAATTACTAAATTATTTAAAACAAAACAAAATACAACCAAACACTCTTTCAAATCTCTATATGGAGCTATAGGGCCTATGCAGTGTGAGTCATCAGAGAACCTGTTGGCACTGTCCAGTTTATGAGCAAGCTGTCTGTGGACTGTCTGGAATCTTGGCAAAGTAACATATGTATATAAAAGTTAAATGATTAAATTTGTTTCAGAAACATGCAGAATGACTGCAGGGAGCCTTCTGTTTAGTGGTATAAAGCAAAAAATTTCTTTGGTCTTTTTTCTTTTGATATGTCCTGCCTGCCTTATCCTGAACTACCTAACTCACTAAGATATATATTTTCCATTAGCCATTCTTTTAGCCCCATATCCACAGCTAAATCTCTCAGAATAACATTGAGGTTGGTGAACCATGAGTCTGGTTGCCTTCGCAAGGCATTTCTGTACTAGTAAAAGCAGAAAACACCTCATAAGACTGCTGCACAATCATTCCCATAGTGTGATATGCTAATTCTTAAGAATGTTGCTAACACTGCACTTTGTTTCATATGATTGAATTTAGAACTTTCACTCAATTGGTTGAAGGCTTCAAACTGGCAGTAATAACAGTCTTTTGAGTTGTTGCATAAGTAGAGCAGTGATGGAATTCATATGGCAGGCGACAGTTGCTCATTCAAGTTCTAGAAGAAATCGCTATCAGCCACAGTGGTTGAAAAACAAAAGGAAAGTAGCCCAGCTGTTCACTTTTTAATAGTATATCTTTCCTCTGTATTTTAAGCTTTATTTTTTTTTATATTTTTTTAATTTTTATTTATTTATGATAGTCACAGAGAGAGAGAGAGAGAGAGAGAGGCAGAGACACAGGCAGAGGGAGAAGCAGGCTCCATGCACCGGGAGCCCGACGTGGGATTCGATCCCGGGTCTCCAGGATCGCGCCCTGGGCCAAAGGCAGGCGCCAAACCGCTGCGCCACCCAGGGATCCCTTTCCTCTGTATTTTAAATGAAAACAGAGCTCAGTCATTAAATGAAGATATAAATATTAATCTCATCATTGTTAATAATCCCGAAAAACAGACCTCACACATTTATGTGGTTTTTTTTTATGTCCATCTTACTGTGTCCAAGTAAAATCAAGAAAATTCCCCAGTGCCTCCCCAGCTAGTTAGCTTTCAGTCTGGATCTCCCTTTACTCAGGGAGATCTCTCTCTCCCTTTACTTACTGAGTCACTCTCCGTATCTCCTGTAATGAGTCTCAGAGTTTAGTAAGGATTTAATCGGTCATATTTGGCCACACAGTGTTAAAGAAAATGTAAATCCCAGAAGTCCAGAAAGTCTTTGCAGATATAATTTAAGCATACAAATTCTTTGCTGTAATATGCATTAGTAGTTAAGCCAACTTACTGTCATTCTGTGCTTTTAATATAGAACAGAATTTCGGTCAAGTCAGTTAAGTGATGATAGGATATCAGAGTTTTCAGATAGCCAGAGTCACTACTCTTCAGTTTGAATATTTATTGAATATTTTGAAAAGATAAAAGCTCTTTATTGTTGTATTGCCTATGGTAAACAATATGAATAAGATTTACTTTGGGTTTATATCTTATGTCTCCTTATATCTGGTATATTTGAGAATATATCTTTGGCTCACTGAAATTGGGAACTTTGATATTTTTTTTCAAAGAATATAATATTTTGTCAAATAATCTCTTTCCTGACCAAACTCTAGCTAGCTTTTTGAGAATTATTTAACAGGATTGATTCCAGGGTAAAGAACTAAACATTTTTTGAGAATTACTATGTGTTAGGCATTGTGTCAGCTCTCTCCATATAATATCTTATCCTTAAAATACTCGAGGAGTAAGATCCTATAATTAATCCCATTTTACAGATAATAAGGTGTTATTATCAGAGCCATTTTCCAGATGAAGAAATTTGGGTGAAGTTAAATATAATTTACCCAAGATCATACCACTGTTAAGTGATTTTTCAACACAGAGTTTTTGTCATTACAAAGCCCATACTCATAATCACTATGCACTACAGTCAAGGTACTGTATGAATAGGCATTTGCTTTACCATACTTGTTTGATGTTTCTCCCTTGTTCCAGCCTCAGGTAGGGCCATGAGTCTCAGCAGTGGGCACAGTCTTTGGAAAGGCTCTTGAGTGTGATGGTATTTACCAGCTATAGCCATTCAAGGCAACCTCTAGGAAGGGAATTAAAACCTCATTCTACCCCTCTGTACCTATTTGAGGGAAGCCTAGACCTATGTGAATATTAAGGAAATCTCCTTAGGAGTCTTGGGATCAGAAAGCAGACAACTTTTTAGCTTCAGAATTGCCATAGTGTTACTAATAATCCCCTCCTCTTCCTACCTGAAATTTAAGTTTCAGGTAGTGATGTCTTATTATTGGCAACTTTTCCCAACTGGCAACTGGCAACCCTACTCCAAACTTCTTTACCTTGGCCATTCTGGCTATATGAGTTCTGTCTTAGAAGATTTTCCCCTCCTAAGTTCTGTTTCTCTCACAAATCAGAGTGATATAGTCACTGAGTAGCAACCGAAGAAAGAAGACAGCAAATGCAGAAGATGTCTCATGGACTAGGATTCCAAATCTTTTCTACCCTTGAAACATTTTTCATTATAGCAGAACCTATTCATTCACGGTAGGTATTAAGATCTTTCTATTGAGTCTACTGATGATTAATAATTCAAATTGCCTAATTCTAGGGCTAGTGTCTCTGTCTTATGGCACATGGAATGATAACAGAGTATTGCTTTTAAATGGGGTTGTTATGGATTGAACAGCAGGGAAGAGGGCTTTTCTAGAGATACTTGCTTGCACCTGTAGATATCCTCTCTGTCAAAGAGCTATCTGTGCTATGGGCAGAGGGCTCTAAGTGTACTAACAAGCCTATTGACTCTTCCCTGCCTTTAGCAAAGAGAATGACCTTATAAAACAGAATTAGCAACAAGAGAAGGTAGTCTTGAAAATAAGTCTCTGAAATAATAATGGTCCTATCAGTTCAAGTTGAACCAGGCAGTCATTCGTGTAATACCTAGGCTAGTTTGCTCTGATGCTCTCCAAATGCATAGTGCTGACTTTTGTGTGACTTATACACATACATAAAACATTCTCTTGCTGGAATGTTAATGCAGTGCTGTTTTTTTTTTTTTTTCTTTTCAATACTAAATAAAGTCTTATTAGAATGGCAGGGCACTCCTGATTGATCAAAAGGGAACATACTTAAATGCTTTGAGATATATATATATATATTCCAGAAAGCAGAATGTAATAAAAGTAATGCAGTAAATACTAGAGTCTGTCTAATCCTGGCCCTTTTATTTAGCTTTATTACCTTTGAGAAATTCACTTAGCTTCTCTAGTTTATTTGTTCTGTAAAATGAGACAATTTAGGTAAATCTGTTTCCCAAACTCTGAACCTACATATTTTAATAAAATAATCTGTAGTAATCTGTATGAAATAATTTCAGACAGTTTCCTTATTGATAAAAGATTAAAATAAACATTGAATTGCATAGTTGAGAAAGTTACTTCTTTTTCAGTCTTTCTGAGCATGTCAGACAAATTCTCAGTTTGGTATCAAGGTATCTTTAATACTTCTTTAACATTGGATAATTGTTTTGGGGGTGGAGATGGGTAGGAACACGTACTGGGAATCTTCCATTCTTCAAGAGTTCCTATAGAAATTAATTCCATTCCTTCAAGGAGAAAGTACTAAAGTGTTTTTTTGCTCCTTTCTGTCCACCTCATTTCCCTTCTACTTGGAAGGAAAATAGTGTACAACTGGCGAGTTTAGGAGGAGGAACTGAACGTGTGAGGCACAGAGCTTTCTGGCTTCTCTCAGAAGGCATGCTCCTCCTCCTTCCCGTATAGTAGGCCTTGGTTAACAAACTCTGCATAGGGCTGGGTGGGAACTGTTGGAAAACCCATAAGGCCCAAAATCCAAAACAAAAAACTACATTCTCTAGTTCATCCTTATTGGTGATCAAGCTGGTATTATGATGGCCATTTTATTCTTCGCTTTCATTTTGTTTCAAACTCATAGGAGATGTAAGGAAAAAAAGCAATTATACCCCTTTAACATCACTGATAATCTCCTTTTTTTTTTTAAAGATTTTATTTATTTACTCATGAGAGGCAGAGACATAGGCAGAGGGAAAAGCAGGCTCCCTGTGGGGAGGCTGAGGCGGAACTGGACCCTGGGATCATGACTTGAGCCAAAGGCAGAAACTCAACCACTAAGCTACCCAAGTGCCCCAGTAATCTCCTTTTTAAATAGAAATCTAGCTTGGGCTCAGAATCCTTCACAGGGAATAGTGTCTACATTGTTTCAATGAAGTTATTTTTCTATTTGCCATCTATAAAATAAATTCGTATGTTTTAAAAGTGAATTTTTAAAACTTTAAACAGTACAGATAGTATATGGATATGGTAAAAATTATAACGTTCATTACATTAGTGACTAAAGTTTAGAAAACACTGAACAAGATTATAGATCTGTTCCAAATTTTAATCTTTTTGCTTATGTATGTCAGTAGAATAAAAAATACATAGGTGGTCAACCAAGTTAAAAAAGGACCTTCTAACATAGCATATATAATGTTATTTTCATTTATTCTAAAATATATCATTATTGAAGAAGCTAAACTTTATTTTTTGTACAAATGAAAATGATATTGATATGAAAATGATAAATTCTTAATATTTTACTAGGAAGTTGAGTATTGATATCATTTTGATAATAAGTTTTTTGGTGATGGCATTTTGTTTTATTTTGTTTATTTTTCTTTCACTGAAAGTGGTCAGTTCTAGGAGAGGTTTTTGAACTAGAAATCTTGAAGGTAAGGACCATGTTATCACTGTATACTCTGCGTCATATAGTATTTGACCTATAACAGTGTTCAACAAATATTTGAACAACTGAATAAATGAATGAATGAACAATGAACCAACAAAAGCAAACTAAATTCTCTGTCTTGAAGGTATAGGCATAGTTTTCATTTCTATCTGAAAGCTGTCAATAGGACTAGCTGTAAGAAAGCTAAGGCCTTGAGGCAATCAGTGTAATACTTATCTAAGTGAAATGCTCTAGTTACACAGAGAATAACCTTGTTAGGAAGAAATCACAAAAGGAAGCCCTCTTAATTTTGCTTTTGTTTATGGTCATATAGAAGAGCTAGATTTTTTCCTTTCTTTTTTTATAAAAAACTGTTTTCGCTTCCTTTTTTTCTCTATTATTCATGTACTACATCTCTTATCGTGTCCATGTCAAAGAAGTCATCCCAATTTCCCTTGCCTTAGGGAGATTATTAGAGCTTAATTTAAAATGTAGCTCACTCTTTCCCTATAATTACAGTTTCTCATCGGATAAAGTTACCCACTTTTTTCTTAACTGGTACCCTAGATGAATTGCAATACTGGTGGTAAATTTTTTTATTTCCATTTATTCATGCAACAAATACCATGTTTCAGGGGCTTTGTTCTAAGAATCCTCAAATGAGTTTTACATATCAGAGAGAGAGAATATTAACCAGACGGTTTTAATTTTTAGTTAGGCCAACTGACTTTCTAATAATCATGCCGTTGGTTTGAGTGATTACTTTCCCAGATCATGTAATTTGCTTTAAGACATTTTGTATATTTGAAAAAAAAAACAAAAAACAAAAAAACAAACAGAATTTGAGGACTATGTTCCATTCTAGTGAATACATCTTAAATGTATTCTAGGTTTATTCTCTGCAAGTACATTCTTTCTTAAATGGTCCAGTGATGAACTGTGATTCTAATTCATTATACACATTGACAACATCTTAAGTGGAGTTATTTTGTATGTTCAGGTTAATATTTTCTGTTACTGAAATTTTAATTCAGTACATTTTATATTTGTGAAATTTCTCTGCCTGGTATCTTTGTGTCTTCTAGTTATTACTATGTGGTCTTCGATATGTAAAGTAAACTCTAAAGTTACTGGCTTATCCCATTTTGGGATGTTCATTTCATTGCATTATAAAATTGGTAGAACCATAGTAACATTAATGATATATAGAAGTTGGATTCTGAAGCTAATCATCATCTACAAAAATTAGCATCTAATCTGTTCTAACTACATTAATATCCATGTAAACAATCAACATAGATTATATTGATATCATAATTGAAAATATAATGGATAATTTGGCCAAGAAAAAAAAGACTAGAATTATCTCTTTTTTTCTTTAAAAGATATAACTGCTTGGCTTATAATTAAAATCTTTAGGTATCTCTAATATCATTGTGCTCTAGCATGAAAGTAATACAAGAGTCATTTGCTATAATGACAATCTAGAAGTTTTGAGAACACTTTATTGTCTAGTTCAAAAACAAAAACAAGGGAATCCCTGGGTGGCTCAGCGGTTTAGCGCCTGCCTTTGGCCCAGGGCGCAATCCTGGAGTCCCGGGATGGAGTCCCACGTCGGGCTCCCGGCATGGAGCCTGCTTCTCCCTCCTCCTGTGTCTCTGCCTCTCTCTCTCTCTCTCTCTCTCTCTCTATGTCTATCATAAATCTTTAAAAAAAAGTACAAAAAAGCAGAACTTTCTGCTTTGGCTGTGTTCACTAGCAATATGATTGATTATTCTCTGATTAGATTCTTTGAGTGCCAGATGCATCCTTATCTAGGGTATGAGGTATTGATATGGCAGCATGTTATGAACGGGAAAAAAAATGCCATGGACTTGAGAGGCAGACCAACCCAAATGTGAAAGTTGGCTCTGTCACTTCTGTCCTAGTACCTTGAGCAAGTTACTTAAGTGCCTCTGTAAAGTGAGAATTATAATACTGCCTTAGAGTTGCTATGAGGATGAAAGCATCCAGAGTGAGTTCTTCTTAAATGGTAAATGTATGAGGAATCCAGCATGGTGATGATATATTTTGATATTCTTTCAGGTGAAGTAAAGGACAAAAATGTTCAGGTGGTTGAGCTCCCCATTGTAGACAGTCTTCATCCTCGTCCACCATATTTACCCCTGGCTGTACCAGAAGACCTTGCAGATCGGCTTGTACGAGTCCATGGTGATCCTGCAGTGTGGTGGGTGTCCCAGTTTGTCAAATACTTGATCCGCCCACAACCCTGGCTAGAAAAGGAAATAGAAGAGGCTACCAAGAAGCTTGGCTTCAAACATCCAGTTATTGGGTAAGAATCTGATTTGTTCCTCATAAAGTGATATGTAGTAGCAGAGATATATGTATACTTCACAATATATTGTAAACTTTATATCATAAAGTTTCATAAATTTTCAGAGCCCCATCCAAAAACAGATGTTCCACAGTTCACCTTAGGTCACAGGGAGATCATTCTTACTTTGTTCACTTAGAACAGCTAAGTCATCATACTTTGTTACCCTCATTCACTTATTTATTCATTCAACAAATATATTAAACTGATGCTTCTAAAATTAGCTATCTCTTCTGGGGAAGCTAGCAAAATTTTATTTTATTGAGAGTATTTTGGATGTTATACATGATTCTTGTCTTACCCTTAACAAGACCATGAGATAAAGCTGTCACATTTATAGCTTTTCTGTTGCTCTTTTTGTTAGGCTTCATTAATTACCACTGGTGATTATTTTGCATTTTTTGATGTTCTGTTTTCTTTTTTGTCCTGGAAGCTATTTTGAAAATAAGAGGAGTATATATAATGTAAGATAATGTTAAAATTATTATTTAAATTCTTTCTTGGCCCACTTCTCATATACATATATGATCAGTCTCATGTTTATGTTCAGGGAAGATAGATATATCAGGAAATCCTAGGACTGAGAAGAATCCAAAGGAGCATCTTGCTCACAAATACGTGTTCCTGTACACATACATTAAAAAGTTATGGAAAGAGGAATTTTCCTAGGTCCTAGGGCCAGATTTCATACCTTGGGAAAATTGTCTTTGTTTAATGGAAATAATACTGTACCTAGACTAAGTGACCTGGACAGTACCTCTGGCTTTTCCCTAAATCTGGACCAAGTAACTTATTAATGATATTGGGCTTTGATTTTTCCATCTGTAAAATAGTGAAGCTAATACCTAAAAGTGATGTGACAAGGAGTATAAAAGGATTTTAGTTAAGTGAAAAAAATATACTGTAAAGTATTGTTACGTTTCAGAGAGACTGATGCTAAAATAATTCCTGAAAATAGACTTGTAGGCTAGGCGGCTGTGACATTCTGTAGCTTATACTGTTTGTAATAAAGTCAGCTATTGATTAATATTAATACATGTGTTGATTCATTCACTTATTTGCAGAACATTTATTGAATACCTGCTACTGTGGGGGACAGAGATTAATTTTTTTTTAAATAGCTTCTTCTAGCTTACTACAGGCAATTGGAAAAGAGACATACGGCTAACATTATATGTGTAAAATACCCTGCGAATAGTATAAAAAGTTTTATGAGAGATCAGAGAAAGAGAAATGTACTTCCATCTAGATCAGGAAAGTCTTCATAGCTTCAGTGTTTGAACAGGATCTTGAAAGACAACAGTATAGTAATTAAATTACCAAAATAACTTTATGTTCTCTCATTGATCCTATAACACAGTCCTGTGAAGTGGGTAGAGATAACTATTTTACAGGTGAGGAAACTAAAGGAAGAAAAATCTCTGCCCAAAGTTCCAAACAAAACCGGGGCTTTGAGATCCCTGGGTGGCGCAGTGGTTTGGCGCCTGCCTTTGGCCCAGGGCACGATCCTGGAGACCCTGGATCGAATCCCACGTCGGGCTCCCAGTGCATGGAGCCTGCTTCTCCCTCTGCCTATGTCTCTGCCTCTCTCTCTCTCTCTCTCTCTCTCTCTCTGTGTGACTATCATAAATAAATAAAAATTTAAAAAAATTAAAAAAACAAAAACAAAAACAAAAAAACAAAAAAAAAACAAAACCGGGGCTTAGACCATCTTAACTTTGCTTGGAAGCTTTCTTGCAGTTATGTATACCAGAAAGCTGTCCTAATTGTCCATGGGCCATCCATCATATTAAGAGTTGGCCAAATATAGAAAATTGAAATACCACAGACAATTAAGTTATTTGTACATTGAGGTGGTGTGCTGTAATGAAAGAGCACACTAAAATTCAAGAATCTGGGGGTACCATCTAACTTCTACCACTAAGAAATAATCTGACTTTGGGTGATGTACTTGATCATTCTGGGTCTTCATTGATTGCCACTCTTCTTTGTTTAAAACTGAAGAAACTAAGGTGATATCTAAGGTTTCTATTCACATGGTACTAAACAATTAGATTTTTGTGTGGACCCAGAATTCATTCATTTATTTATTGTGTTTGGTGCTATTAGAAATAAATAAAATTTGATTCTCTGCCCGAGGGCAGCCCAGGTGGCTCAGCAGTTTAGCGCCACCTTTAGCCCAGGGTGTGATCCTAGAGACCCGGGATCTAGTCCCACGTCAGGCTCCCTGCATGGAGCCTGCTTCTCCCTCTGCTTGTGTCTGTGCCTCTCTCTCTCTCTCAATCTCTGTGTCTCTCATGAATAAATAAATACAATCTTAAAAAAAAAGAAAAAAAAGATTCCCTGCCCGGAAAGAGCTTGGTATCTAATATAGATAACCCTGGAAGAATGCCATGTTAGGACTACTGACCCCCCATGCAGTTTAAAATCCATGTATAAATTTTGTACTTTATTTTTTTTTAATTTTTTAATTTTATTTAGATAGTCATACAGAGAGAGAGAGAGAGAGGCAGAGACATAGGCAGAGGGAGAAGCAGGCTCCATGCACCAGGAGCCTGACGTGGGATTCGATCCTGGGTCTCCAGGATCGCGCCCTAGGCCAAAGGCAGGCGCCAAACCGCTGCGCCACCCAGGGATCCCAAAATCCATGTATAAATTTTGACTCCTCCCAAACTTAACTACTAATACCCTGATGTTGGCTGGAAGCCTTACCAATAGCATAAACAGTCGATTCACATATATTTTGTATGCTATATGTATTATATACTGTATTCTTACAATAAAGAAAGCTAGAGAAAAGAATGTGCTATTAGAAAATCATAAGGAAGAGAAAATATATTTACAGTATTGGACTGTAAAAAATCTGTATATAAGTGGACCCATATAGTTCACACCCATGTTGTTGAAGGGGCAACTGTTGTGAAAGTCAGGCAAGTACACAAAGAACTTTAACTTTTGTGATGACTAGGTTGAATGTATGTGAGAGAAACCAGCTTCCCTTTGCCTTATGTTGTCTTTTTGTTCGCTGATAATGTCTTCAGAGGCATCAGTTTCCTTAACTCTCTAATGAAAGACTTACATTACATTAAAATGACTTCAAATATCCTTCACAGGCCTAACGTTCTGATCCTTCCATAAAGACTCCATTATGCTCCTCTCTAATTTCAGGGGTATTTGGAGAATTGAGAAAATTGATTGGTAGTACTCTGCCACTACCTCTGCTTCTTTGTCATTACAGCTTTTGTTTGTTTTTGTTTTTATTTTCATTTTCATATCTCCCACCCCACATCTTCCCTTGGGTCTTAGTCTACATATGTAGAGAAGCTACCGATCCCTTATTTATTTGTTTGTTTGTTTGTTTGTTTTTAAAGATTTTATTTATTTGAGAGAGCGTGAGTGAGCATGCATGGGTGGGAGCAGGGCAGAGGCAGAGGGAGAAACAGACCTCCCTGCTGAGCAGAAGGCCCCAAATCAGAGCTCTATCCCAGGACCCTGAGATCATGGCCTGAGCCACCCAGGCACCCCCTGATCCCTATTTTAAATGTTAGAGCTAAAGAAAGTGTATGGTGAAGCCAGAGTATCAAATAGTGCTTCTTCTCATGAAGCTTTTCATTGAAATTCAGTGCAATTGTTCTTTCTGGCCCACTTCATCTCTAAGGAGCACAGTGAATAATTCCAATTTCCTGAGAGAAGCAGTGATTAAGAATGATGTGGGAAGGGCAGCCCTGGTGGCGCAGCGGTTTAGCGCCACCTACAGCCCAGGGCGTGATCCTGGAGACCCTGGATCAGGTCCCACGTCAGGCTCTCTGTATGATGCCTGCTTCTCTCTCTGCCTGTGTCTCTGCCTCTCTCTCTCTGTCTCTATGAATAAATAAATAAAATCTTAAAAATAAAAAGAATGATGTGGGAAGAAAGAATGATAGGTGTTCATATGATGGTATTCACATCTGGAACTTAGTCTGGAATGCAAAGGAAATAATACCTATAAAGACAACAGATTAACTACCATGAGAATAGACACTGCCCCTCCCCGCTCCAGATTCACAAAAAAAGCCAGCTTTTGGCTTGACCTAAGGCATGCCCATGTTTTATAACCTAAGGGGAAACAAATCTACTTTTTTTCCCAGTTTTGAATAGTGGTTTGGTAATTTGGTAGGGAGGGATGCAGAAGGGTAAATTGAAGGAGAGCTTTAATTTATGAAAATAAACTCTGACCATTATTATTTTCATTTATAATCACTTTGAAAGCACTAAGATGGGAGGAGAGTACTGTGGAAGTCAAAACATTTAGTGCAGAACAGTGTAAATCCTTGTTTCCAATTTTATGGTTTTAGGGCTTTTTAAAAATAGGACAGATGAGATCAATATCTGCTTGTGTTTGATAGAGTGAAAAACAGCGAAAGAAAATTCATTATGCATACAACAAAAGGGCTAGAACATCTCCATGAACTTAAAATAGTAAGAATTCTTAAAAGATTTACCTGCCTTGATTGTGGTATAGGAAGAATCCATGCAGGTCTGTGTTTTCCTCAGACAACTTTAAATTCTACAAGCTGGCAATTAGAGTAACTATCCAGGGTATCATGAAGACAAGAAAAATTGGTACCAAAATGTTGCAAAAAATATATTTAATATTCTGTAATAACAGCTGTGAATCTTGGTATTATTTGTTGTCAAAAATCTTAAAAAGTTGCATCCAGTTTTTTCTGGAAGGCTGGTTGGTATTTTGCTGTGTATATGGAATATAAAACTCTGGAATCTTCATTTTTTCTACCATTATTCTTAGATATACCAATTACTTTCTTTATAAGAAAGCATTCTTCAAAAGCTTATTTTCTAATTCTCCTTGTATTGTGTTAACATGCACATATATTTAGAATATATGTATTTGAATTTTTAATATTTTATTTTTTCTAATGGCAAAACTGAAAGAGAAATTGGCTTAAAATGTCTGTGATGCCACCATAAATAAAGGTATAAAATTCAGTATTAAAAGCACCAAGTGGATCAGAACATTGTCGGCAGAATCTGACTTTCTCCTTCTGCCCCCCAGAGTCCATGTCAGACGTACAGACAAAGTAGGAACAGAAGCAGCTTTCCATCCCATTGAGGAATACATGGTACACGTTGAAGAACATTTTCAGCTTCTCGCTCGAAGAATGCAAGTGGATAAAAGAAGAGTGTATTTGGCTACGGATGACCCTTCTTTATTAAAGGAGGCAAAAACAAAGTGAGTTAGATGAACACTAGTGATTCTAGACTGGGATTCTTTTCGGTTGAAAGGAATCCTTAATTCCCATGACTTATGATTCTTATTATATAATATTACTACTGATTATTGGGAGTTTTTAAAATTCAAACAACTGTGTACTTGGGTGACTATTAATATAATCAAAGCATATTTGAGGTGCCAGCAAAGTATATATTTCATTCTGAAGTCTCTTCCCTTGGTGTGTGGGCAGCTGCCATCTTGCTATGTACTCCCATGGCCTCTTTGAGAGCAAGCTTTCTGGTGTCTCTTCCTATCAGGGCATTAATTCCATCACAAGGGGCCCATTTTCATGCCTCCATTTAATCCTAATCATCTCCCAAAGGCCTCATCTCCAAATACTATCACATTGGGAGTTACAGCTCAAAAATAGGAATTCTAGGGGGACACAAACATTCAGTCCACAACACTAACCAACTGTTTAGGACTACTAGCAATAAAACACACCAAGTGCTTACCTTTTTTGCTCTTACTATCTTCACTAGCAATTATGGGCAAGTGAAACATATGTAAAATATAAATTTTCATTTCATAAATATTTCTGGAACCTGGAAATTAAAGAAAAGTAAAGAATCAGAAGATGAGTTTTATAAGTGGAGAAATAAGAACTGCTAGTATGTATTGAACAGTAATCATTTATGGAGCATACCTATATTTTAGGCATTGTGTGAGATACTTGGTATTCCATGATACACAAGATCCTCTGCTCTCAAGGAATTCCTAATCTAGTGGGAGAACAGGCAATTACTCTACAGTTACTGTAGAGTAGCTACTGTAGAGTTTTAACATAGGGTATTCAAAAAACACATAAAGCTCACTGATCCCAATTGGGAGTTTATCACAGGATCTGAGTGAACCTAGAATTGGCCTTTACTTACTATTAATAAAAGATATATTAAATGTGTGAAAGTAGGGAATGAAAGAGAAGAATCTGTAGTCTTAGCTTTGCTCATACACCATTAACTCCAGATCATCCCTAAATCCCTAAGTGTCCTTCTGCTCTGACTTAGTGTTTAGCACTTGCTTACCTCTGTCTCCCTCACTGGATTATAAGCACCTTAGACACAGTACCTACCTAGCTCAGTGCCCAATAATTATTAAATTATGTTTATTTCAATCCCATCAGCTTGAAAACATTTTATTCACTGCTAATCATTTAAGCTATTTGTTTAATTAATTTTCTTGGTCATTTTTTATGTCACAAATAGGACTTGGGAAGAAAAACAAATTTAAAGTGAAGACTGTAATGCAAATGTTTATTCAAATCACTGGGTAATAATTTAAATCCTATTTCTCCCTTTAAGAATTCAAACTAACCTGATATAAATTGCGTTTTTTAAGGCTCCCTCTATCAAGTATTCTCTCTCACACACACACACTTTCACTGTCTTGCACACACATACACACAAAGGACCATGAAATTCATCAGCCAAGTTATATGCTTATAGTTAGGGATTAAATGAATATTTGGGCACAAAACACAATACAAAATTTTCACAAATACTTTTCCAGTTTGATATCCAGACCTATTAGATAGAAACAAATTAGAAATAGTTCACCATACTCCTTCATTTTAAAATACCAGACTGAATTTGTAGCTTGTTTGAAAAACAAAATTAAAATATTAATCTTATCTACTCTTATACTTGTTCTTGAAGCATCACAAGGTTTTTTCCTGTTTTTCTTTTTTCCCTGACTAGCAAAATAATTCATGCTCATTAGAAAATATGGAAGTTGATAAGTATATAGGCAAGGAAAAAATACTACCCACAACCTATTACTCAGTGGTAACAATTACTTAAATGTTGACATATTCCCTTTAGTCATTTATATAGTTACCCATTTTAGTAGTTGATCATATTCTATATAATTTGAACTCTTTTTTACTTAATACAGCAATGGATCCATTTTCTCAGGTCCCTAAAAAATTATTATCTTAAATGTCCCTTTTTAATGACTACATATCTTCTGCAATTGCTTACTTGCTCATTTTCCCAATATTTGTAGTTAGGTTATTTCCTTAAGCTAGACTTCTGGATTTGGAAATATTTAGGTAAAAAGATATGAACATCTTACAACTTTGATCCATAGTGCCCCATGATATTTTTATAGCAAGCAACCTTTATAGTACTGTTGATAGCAGAATCTACTAAGATTGTAGGAATAGTAAAACTTGAATTTCCTTTCTGTGGTCAGTAACTCAGTAACTTACAGTAAAGAGCCAGTAACTCTTCTCCACAGTAGTCCAGGAGGAAGGTTTTTTTCATATTCTGTTATAAATGTAGTAGCAGCATTTTATGCATTGTTTTTCCTCTTTGGAAATCCTTTAATTTTAATTTTCTGAGTCTTTGTTTTTTAAGATTGATTGATTGATTGATCGATTGATTTAATTTGAGAGAGTACAAGCAGGAGGACAGAGAGGGAGGTAGAGAGAATCTCAAGCAGGCTCTGAACTGAGATCATGACCTGAGCCAAAACCAAGAGGCAGATGCTTAACCAACTGCAACCACGGAGGCACCTCAATTTTATGAATCATTTTGAAAATTTTCCCAAGAACTTAAATGCTGTTTCTCTCCTTCAGTATTTTACCTAGATGTTTTTCTGCTCTGAATTAACTCTGCTTTAGACCTGTCAGGATTCGTTTTGATACCTAAGCAAACCATAAAACCTCTGTCATTGTTTTAGGTGACCAAAAACATGAGTTAGTCTCTCATCAAGGTATATAGTATCCAGGATGATTATGAGACTTTTGTGCTTCAAGAGGGTGAAGTGCTGAAGAAGTAAATGATGCATAGGATTCACACAGAGAAGAATCCATTTTCTGGGTAGCTTATCTTTTCTAAAAGTGGTCAAGATTAGCTTTATATATTCGGCTTTTGTGTGAAAATGAGTAGATAATGCTTTGCTACTTGGTATTATATCTCAGGTTTCTTTAGATTAAGACTGAGTTCATCTGTGAGATTTTCACACCTGTTTCCCACTGATTATGGCAGCCATTGATAATGTGTAGATGTCTCTCTTAGGCAGATCACTGTTAGAGAGTTTAAATTGCAGAATCATTGGCCAAGAAGTAAGAACTCTTAAAGTTGTCTATCCAATATCATATTCTAAGACGTGGAGATTGGGAACAGGGGTGAAGTAGGAGAAGAAACAAGTCTTTAAAAATCTCTTAGAATAGGGATCCCTGGGTGGCGCAGCGGTTTGGCACCTGCCTTTGGCCCAGTGCGCGATCCTGGAGACCCGGGATCGAATCCCACATTGGGCTCCCGGTGCATGGAGCCTGCTTCTCCCTCTGCCTCTCTCTCTCTCTCTCTCTCTGTTACTATCATAAATAAATAAAAATTTAAAAAAATAAAAAAATAAAAATAAAAATCTCTTAGAATATATATTTATGTACTTAGTTTGCTTTTTATCAAAAATGCTGGATGAGCACTCCTAAAATTTAGTTTCATTTAAATGAACAGAGGCAAGAAAAATTTGTTTCGAAGTTTTTGTAAAGTGTTTGCCCTGCGAAATAAAGACTCAGAAATAACGAGTGATGAATTTTTTCAATGTTTTATTGAACTATAATATGCTACACACAGTTACAGGGCACTAGAAATAAAAAGAGAAATAAAAAGATAATATGTGGCTTCTTATTTAAAGGAGTATCCAACTGGTAGGCATATACATGTAACAAGTATTGCAGTATAGTTAGATGAATGCCCTGTAGGAGTTTTATACCAGGTACAGTGAAATCATGAAGAGGAGTATCTCCCTCAGTCTGGAGAAAGACTTCAGAAAAGACAATGTGTTGTTAGTTTATAACTTTAAGTTAGCCCTTTGTGAGTGATGCAAAAATAAATTTTTATAAGGTAGAAGAAGAAAAAAATATATTTTATCATTGCTAATCTCTACAATGTCACAGTAAAAGAAATCCTCTGCTGACATACTTGTGGGCAGAAGACAAAGAAGCATGTTTGTGCAGAAATTTCCATGCTTATAATTGGAGAGGCAAAATCTCCCTTTTCCATTATTTACATTGTTTCTGTTTGTTTTCTTTCCCAAACTCAGGTATCCTTCATCAAGCAGTCTCAGATAAGGCCTGTGGAACTTAAGCGTTCTTTTGGTTTGGTTCCAGGGAGGGATCTTTAAATTACGAAGGGCATTAATGTTAGTGTCACTTCTCAGTAAAAAGATCACTCTTTTCTTTTCACTGAGCACGTAAACCACACTGACAGAGTTAGTCTTTATTCAAGTATAAAACCTGTGTTTTAATGATTTGCTCTGTCCTCTGTCCCCCAGCCTTTTCATACTTATTTGTTGCTGTTTCTGCCCCATGCCTGGGTGTGCAGCTTCACAAGAATCACATTAAAAGTCTTTTTGGTGGTTTTCTTTTTAAAATAAATGTGACATTTCCTTTGTCTCCCTGATTTGGGGCTTAGGAGGGCAAAATGTCAAAAATAATGAGGCCGAATGGATCTGAGCACTGAATACCAGTCTGAAACAGTGCTCTGAGACTTTGCCATCCCAGTCATTATTAGAGGCAATGAGAGAAAGCTCCTCGGTGGCTGTGAAATGAAGAGAATCTGAAGCAGCTGTTAGGGAATTAGGACAAAGTCCCAGACATGGGTAGCACTCACTTATTCATGTATTTACCTACTCAGCATTGCGTGGGGCACTAGGTGTTGTGAGGCAAAGAAAAATCAAGTCCAGTCCCAACCTTAGGAGAATACTATGTGGGAGACAGACATGTAAACAGACTCCTAATGGTTCAGGGTTTACAGATAGGCACTTTTACCCTCTCACCAGATGTTAATAGATTCTCTGTTATATTCCCAATTCTTTTCTAGTTACTGAGAATAATACAGTGAACAAAGCAGATGAAATGCCTCTTTATATAGCTTACATTCCAGCTAGGGATGATGGAGGTGGGGAATGGATACAGGCAGTAAATAATAGTCAAAATATATATTATGTCAGATGATAATAAAAGTCATGAAATTAAGTAAGTAAAAAAGATAGAAATTTCTGAAGTCCTCACTAATAAGACTTTATTACAGCAGAGATCTAAAGGAAGTAAGGAATAAAACCAGGTGGACATCTGCAAAAGAATGTTTAACAATCACAGCTAATACGTAATGAGCATTTACTACATGTCAGATGCTCTCCTAACCACTTTACTTTGCTTATGTATTTAATTCCTACAGAATTATGTAAAACAGGTACAATTATTATCCAATTTTTGTATAATTCTCTAAGTTTTCAACTCAACTCTAAAGATTTACCTCATGCACTAAGAAAATCTATTCACTGTATACTAGAGTATAATTAAACCTCTTAATTCACAGTAGAATCATTTGAACATATGGTGGACTTTTTAAAGATATCTTGTTTTAATACTTTTAAACACATATCCTATCTCAAGACTATTGAAATATTACTTGGTGGACATCTGTAAAGAATTTGCTTTCATAAATTTATTAGACTGATTTTCTTTTTTTTTTTTTTTTTAAGATTTTTATTTATTCATGAGAGACAGAGAGAGAGAGGCAGAGACACAGGCAGAGGGAGAAGCAGGCTCCATGCAGGGAGCCTGACATGGGACTCAATCCCCGGTCTCCAGGATCACACCCTGGGCTGAAGGCGGTACGAAACCGCTGAGCCACCCAGGCTGCCCTAGACTGATTTTCCATTACTGCTGTTGGCTAAGACAGTGTTTTGAGGATGGGGTTTAGGGGAAACCAGTCTGAATTATCTCAAATTCTAGGTTAAAAATGTAAATGAAATTTAACCGTGATATTTCTATTCTAAGGGAAAAGTTTAGTGACCAAATGGGAAAGCAGTTTAAAAAACCTCTTTGTCACTCGTTACAAAAAAAATAAGGAACCTTCAACTCCTATGAATTGAGAAGGGACATTTTGATGCATGTATTGTGCATATTATGTGACATGCCAATAACATGTAATATTTAGGACATTCCAGAATGGTTTCTACTCCACTGACAGATTCAAAGATGCTTCATCGAATCTATTAAATACCACAGTTAAAGCTCTGCTTACTATTAAAAAGAACTTTGGTCAAAGGAGCAGGTCTGCTTCCCGGTGGTAAGATACTAACTCCTGATAGAATATTGTGATTTCAGTGACTATGTACAAATTTATTTCTTTTTTTTATAGGTACCCCACTTATGAATTTATTAGTGATAACTCTATCTCTTGGTCAGCTGGACTACACAATCGATACACAGAAAATTCACTTCGGGGTGTGATCCTGGATATACACTTTCTCTCCCAGGCAGACTTCCTAGTGTGTACTTTTTCATCCCAGGTAAGCGATAGTAGGGCATGTTTAAATAGCCAATATTTTTTTTTGGTCATGTTGAGCTCAGGAAGTTCTTAGGGGGTGTGTGTGTATATATATATCTGTATCTGTGTCTGTGTTTAATGTTCAGGTGCAATTTTCCTAATATTTGGGAATGATCTCTTTTGTGAAAGAATAGGAAGATTCCATACCTCCTCCCAAAAAGTTAGGTATTCAAGTATAGTTGCTTACAAGCAATTGTTCACAGCATTTAACCAAATAGCAAGTAAAAAAGCTTACTTATTAATACTTTATGAATTTGCAGGGGTACCTGGGTGGCTTAGTCAGTTAAGCTTCTGACTCTTGGTTTCAGCTCAGGTCATGATCTCAGGGTCATGAGATCGAGCCCCGTGTAGGGCTCAGTGCAAGGTCTACACAGAATTCTCTCTCCTCTTCCTTTGCCCCTCCCCCTGCTGGCTCTCCCTCTCTCTCCTTTAAAAATAAATAAATAAAATCTTTAAAAAAAAATATTTCCTGATTTTGCCATCACTATGCAACCAGAATCCGTCCACTCCTACACATTGATGCACTGATGCTGAGAGGCTTAAATGGTGAGCATTGTGTCTCATTGATTACTTTATAGAAAATAAAGTATAAATGTAATTCTTTTTCAAGTCCTATTACATTTCTACCAAGCAAAAAACTATACATTAAATTTAAGCAATACCATATTACAATCATTCTTTGAGTTTAATTGTTGCAGATAATTGTATATTATGGGCTTGGTGTATTTGTTTCTATGAGTGGTCCAATCAGCCTTGTATACACAATGGAATATCAGCATAGAAATATTTATTGTTGGTTTTATTCTGACCTCATTTATGTGCATATTATTGGTTAGTTCATTCAACAATCTGTTAAATGACTATTTGTGCTCAGAATTATATTAGGTGCAGAGAGGATTTCCAGGGAGATTGAAGATACAGATCTTACCCTGGCCCAGAATCTAGTGAGCAAAATACTCACGTGAAGTAACTGGAGAGTAATTACCAAGAAATATAGATCATGTAAGATAAATTTTTTCCTAAATGCCTAGAAGAAGTAGAGAAAAGGAAATGTGAAAAGGAAGGCTGCACCATTTTCATGAGAATATACTTCAGAGAATATAAAGAAATGAACTTTTTTTATTTTGTGACAATGTACATTGTCACAATGGGATGGTGATATGATTATTATAAAGATACCTACCCCAGCAAAGGCTATGAGTTTCTTCAATATAGAATGAGAACTTCCTACCCAGAACAGAAGTCACATAGCAACAGTCCTAGTCAGAACAGAAAATTTCCTTGGCCTTCCAAGTTCCCATGAAGGGATCCACTGCTGATGTTTTCTTCCTAAATGGGATAAGGATCCTTTCTTTGAGAAGCTCCCTTTTCTTTCTCATAGTGGGTAGATGGGAGGAATCGCAACTTTTTCTCTCTTAACTGAGAATCTGGCTATATGCCCACCTGATCAACAGGTACAAATGACTAGTAACAACCTCCACAAATTTTTGAATGCTTATTGTTTGAATGAATGAATCAGAGTCATTCATTAATTGCAAGACTTAATTTCCTAGATATGCCACCTTCTTTGTAGGTCTAGATGTTAGGCCTGTCTAAAGTCTATTCCTGTAGTCCAGGGTTTCTCAGCCTAGGCATTTTTAGAATTATAGGCAGGTACTTTGTTGTGAGATGCTGTCCTGTGCATTGTAGGGTACTCAGCAGCTCCCCTGGCCAGTAGCACCCCACCTCAAGTTGTGACAACTGAAAATGTCTTCAGATATTGCCAAATATCCCACAGCAGTGGGGAGGACAAAATCGCCTTTGTTGAGAATCGCTGCTGTAGTCATAAAGCTTGAAAGTTAAATAAATATATACATGTCTAAACATTTAGCAGCCTTACATGTAGGCAGACATTGAGACTTACAGGGATGTTCTCTATTTTGCTTTCCTTCTTCCAGCCCTCCTTAATAATACCATTAGGTTTATTCTAGAAAGAAAATCCTTTTTTATTTTTTCTTTTCAAGGATGTGCTATAGAATTTTTGATTCTTATAACCTCATGACTCTAATTTTGATCCAGAAATCAGGAATTCTGTTACTTTATGGTAGTAGAAATCTGTACAAGCTTGAGGGGCATATTGTTCATACTACTTTGTTCTATTTTGTGCATAATATCAACCTCAGCATGTTTTCCATACCTCAGGGTCAGAGAATTCATTCATATGAAGAAAGAGTGGTGCTGAGAGGATGTTTTATCTCCAAAGGAATGAGATTTATGCCTATATATTATATTATTCCTAAAAACTCTTGATAAGTCAAAGTTCATCCAAAATAACTTTTGTTCATTTGAACAAAGCAAAACTCAAACTAATATCTTGTATCCCAAAGTAGACTTGAATACCTCAAAAAATTTTATGTGAGAGTTCAGAATAAAAGTTTAACAGTAAAAATACCTTATATTTATATATTGAATGGCAGTTTGCTAAATGTGATCACTGTCATTATCTCATACCTTTCTTGATGACTATCAGCTGTAGCATTTGAAATTTTGAAATAATTCCACATTCACTGATAAATCTCTGGGTTTGCTCATACTCCAGCATTTTTTGCAAATATTTTTAGAAAAAATATGGGTTTAGTACAGTTCAGTATTTTTGCACTATGAATGAAATTGGTTGCTTGATTGTAGAGGTTCTCTTGCCATAAACCCAAATTTGGAATTGTTTGAAATTTCCCTAAAAATGTCTCATCATCATCACCAGTGGAGTTTGAGAAAAAGTTACTGATAACATCAAAATGCCAAGCCACTGACTCCTACGCAGAGAACTAGAATGAAGTAACATGGACTCTAGAATCAGAATGGGTTTAAATCTAACTTTGGGGATGCCTCGGTGGCTCTGTGGTTGAGCATCTGCCTTCAGCTTAGGACATGATCCCAGGGTCCCGGGATCGAGTTCCATATATGGCTCCCTTTAAGGAGCCTGCTTCTCCCTGTACTTCTCCCTCTGCCTATGTCTGCCTCTCTCTGTGTGTGTCTCATGAATAAATAAATAAAATCTTAAAAATAAATAAATCTAACTTTGACCACTTAGTATCTGGGTGGCATTTGAACAAATTAGCTTATCACTGACCATTTCTTCCCTGCCTGTAAAACAGTAGTAGCACCTACTACATACAGTTACTATGATGATTAAAAATTATATGTAAACTACTGAAAATAGTACTTAACAATATATTAAATATAATGTTAGCTGCTATTGTTATTTATAAAGGGAAAAGTATAGGAATACCTTTGTGTGTTACAGAGATTCTACAGTAGTTACTGTAGCAACCTTTTTTCACATGGCCCTATTTCAGACCATACACTCTCATGTTTTAGGAGGAACATGAAACATGCTATTATTCAAGGACTCTGTTACTCCTGCTTGTGGTCATGGGTAATGCTTAGGTTCTACTGAATAATTATGTATATTGAACAGGTATAACAATTCTTCATTAAGAAGAGAAGCCAGGGAGGCCTCAGTGGCTCAGTGGTTGAGCGTCTGCCTTCAGCACAAGGCATGATCCCAGGGTCCTGGATCAAGTTCTGCATCAGGCTCCCCACAGGGAACCTGCTTCTCTTTCTGCCTATGTTTCTGTCTCTGTCTTTCATGAATAAATAAATAAGATATTTTTTTAAAAAGGAGAGAGAGAGAAGCTGGAGGGTGCATGGGTGGCTCTGTCAGTTAAGCATCTGAGTCTTCATTTCTGCTCAGGTCATGATCTCACGATCATCAGATCAAGCCCCATGTTGGGCTCCACACTCAGAGTCTGCTTGGGATCCTCTCCCGCTCCCTTTGTCCCTCCCTTGGCTCACACTCTCTCTCTCTCATTCTCTCCCTCTCTCTAAAATAAATAAATCTTTTTTTAAACAAGAAAGAAGAGTAGCCAGTAGCATTAGGCATTTTAATTTCTCTGTGCCAATATATCTCCTCACTTTTATTTTATTTAGTTTATTGAAAGAGAACAGCACCATATAATATAAATTTTCAGAAACAAAAGCTCTTCATTCCCAAAGGGTAAATGATGAGTAACAGTATTTGCTTTAGCAAATGCAAGTAAAATTGTGTATTTGTTGACTTTTAGGGAAATTAATCTGCCGATGTTCCTATATATGCCATAGGCATGTTGGGAAATAGAAGAAGACTAAGTGTTACATCCAGAAGGGGGACAAAAAAATAAAACATTGAGAACCAAATCTCAGCCCAGAATAAAACATGGACAAGTAGCTCTCAAACTTTCCTTGATGATAATATCATATTCAAAGATATTATTAGAAAGTGACAAAGAGTTTAGTATCTTCTTCATAATGCTTTGACAACCCTGCAGTTTTGTATCCTGTGTCCTATCCTTTGAGAACTATTACACTGTAAGACAATAGTGAGAAAGAGTTTATCTGTTGACTATGAGCTATTATAGGCAATACTGGAAGAATGAAATGCCATGCCAGAAGGAAAAATGCAAGACTTAATTGACATTTGAGAAAATGCAGACACGAATATCATGGCACCTTAATCAGGATTCCTCATAACGTTTTGGATCCATCCCCCTCAATCTCAGGACTTCTGATTTTTCTTGGTTTTATATCCATAACTGAGATCTGGGAATTCTCTCCCCTTAAGTGAAAAGGTTTTTTTAAGCCAATAATAAAACTTTAATATTGTTACTATTGTTGCTCTTAGTTTTCTGAATCCCTTCATCAGAGCTGTTTCTCAAAGCCAAGTTTGTCCTAAAAGCCTCATAAATCGAAGAGAACAATCCTCAGGATTTAATCTGAAAATTAGAGGCAATATAAACATTTTCCGAAAACATCAAGTAGGTTTTGAAAGCTATGCAGTCACATTCCAAACTATTCTACCAAGTATTTAATCTTGCTCTATGTTACTAGAAGTTGCCTATATCCAAAGCATCTACTTTGTCATTTAGTTTCCTATTTAATAAAACCGTCTTAAATAAGAAACACAGAAATTATAGGTGGTGAAATAACAGCAATTATTCAATTATACTTAGTTGTAGATGGGCAAAATATCAGAAAGGTTTTTTTTTAATATTATCAAGTTATGGAATCAGCTTTTATTATCCTGGAATCTGATTTACATAAATTGTTGTAGATGCTCACTTTAAAAGCTTTGGATTATCAGCATTTTTAAAGCAGCTATCAACATTGTTCCGTAGTTTTAACCATTGAAATCACAAAACTACTTTTTTTCCCTTGTGACACTTTTTCACACTTAATACAACATCCTAGTGGCACTCTTTGTTGTCTAGTTCCAAATCCACACACAACATACCTGGCATCATTACACTCTGAATCAGATTTTGGAAAGCCCGAAGGGAAAAACCATATACTACATTCATTTTATTCTAGACAAATGACTTTGGATAGGAATTTCCATTGAGGGAAGGCCCACGAAACAATAGTGGATACTATTCTCCTGCTGAATAGCAGAACAAAGTAGTTTACAGGAAAAGTGTATACATCTCTCACCATCACCCAAGGAGACAAGAACCTACTTCCAACTTTTCACACTAGGAGATCCTCCTGGCCCCATCTATTTTGACAAAAAAAAACAAAAAACAAAAAACAAAACAAAACAAGATCCCATCTGCTCTGAGAAGGCTTTGGAGGCTCATGTAAACTCAGCTGGTTGCTCCTCAGGGATAAAATTCAGGTTCATGGACCATCCTCTCCTTTTAAACTTTTTTTTAAAAAATACAGTTGCATCGTGTTTTTATCCTTAAGCAACATTTTTGCTCTAACCCATCCTGTGTGCTTAGTGGTGTTCTAAATGATATACTGACATGCAATAAATGAAATAAAACTTACTACATATAGTCAACCACAGCTTTCAACCAAAGGGTTTGCCTCTCTCAGTCATGAGATTTGTCCATCATCAAAAACTGAGTATTGGGCATCCCTGGGTGGCTCAGCGGTTTGGCGCCTGCCTTTGGCCCAGGGCGCGATCCTGGAGTCCCGGGATTGAGTCCCGCGTCAAGCTCCTGGCATGGAGCCTGCTTCTCCCTCTGCCTGTGTCTCCCCCCACCCCTCTCTCTCTCTCTCTCCCTCTCTCTATCATGAATAAATAAATAAAATCTTAAAAGAAAAAAAAACTGAGTATTGATATTAGCTGAAAGCCTTCATTTACCTGCCACACAGTTTGAATTGGTAAAGCCCAAAGAGAAAGCCTAGGGTAGTTAAATGCAAACATTAATACTATAGTTATCTTTATAGCCCTTTGCAGTAAATTGCTCCATGGTACTACTAAGAATGTTATATGTGGATCTTAGGGATTAAATATCACTCATGGACCTGCATCTCCACTGCTAGGCTGATATTATGCATGAAGCAGTATTCATTCAACGGGTACTTTCTGAGCACCTACTATGTGACAGGCACAGTATTAGGTTCTTATCCTAAGACATTTTAGTGTGGTAGAGAGCCAGAAAGAATTCTACCATTTACTAGCTCATTCCCCCCCAACTTTTTTTTTAATTAATCTTTCTGGGGCTTGTTTCTTCAGTTATAAAATATGGATAATAACAGCAACCACCTCATACTGTTATCATTATAATGAGAAGAATTTAGGGCCTCATATTGGCCCACCTCAGTCTTTGAAATTTCTACCCTTTGTTTTTCTTTGGCTTAAGAAAATACTTATGTTATTAACCCACTAACACTTCAACAACTATGGATACCAAACTATAAACTGATTATTAGGATTATCCTACAAAAGAAAGCAGTCCCTAAGGGTGTGGGACTAAAGGCAATGTTTTTTGAGGGTGAGACACTTAATAATAGAGAGGAGGAAATATATCAGGGCTCATTGCCACAATATGGTCATGTCAAGGGCAATGCAAGCTCCTGCATTCCTGGCTAGAAATAATTGAAGAGTGGGTTAAAGGGCCCTGAAAAAACAAAACTGTCTAGTTTGCCCAAGGCTTGCCTTGGCCTTATGTTTTATCTTTCTGGTGTTACAATCCAAATATGGAGGGACACCTGGGTGACTCAGCAGTTGAGCAGACATCTGCCTTTGGCTCCAGGCGTGATCTGGAGTCCCAGGATCGAGTCCCCATATTGGGCTTCCTGCATGGAGCCTGCTTCTCTCTCTGTGTCCCTGCTTCTCCCTCTACCTGTGTCTCTGCCTCTCTCTCTGTGTCTCTCATGAATAAATAAATAAAATCTTTAAAAAATTAAAAAAAAAAAATCCAAATAATGGAGACCAGGCTCTGCAAGAGAAATATACTTAGGAGTTAACAAGATTCACAAACTGCCCAGGTTCAAAACCAGAATCTACCACTTAATAATAATTACAACCTTGGGCAAAATTTTAACTGACCTTTGACCTCTGTGAAATAGAAAATAGGAATAGGAAATAGAATTTTATGGGGCTACTTGAGTATTAAGTAAATTAATAGAGATATTAAATAAATAATACCTAAAACAATGACAGCAAAAACTCAGAAAATGCTAGCCTCTATACTTTGCTATTTTTGAAGCTGCTTTGTTTTACTTAGTTTCTTCCTTTGTAGAGTCTCCACTTGATTTTGCTTGCCCCCCTGTGGACCTTCAGCTGACTTTGGAGTTCCCATTCCAAATCTTTTCGACCCTCATTTTGTTATAGTCTCAGTATTCTATCAGTGATCTCAATTGTACCATGACATTCTCGCATCTCCAGTGTGAAATTAGTCTGTTGATAGAGTAGCAAACTTGCAAGCAAAGTCACTGCCTTGATTTTATGATGTTGAAATTCTAGCACTAGAATTTGGGCAGATGACTTGCTCTCCTTGTATTTTAGTCCATATTTGCAAAATTTAAAATATTTTTAAAGTCTCATCTGCAAAGTATGTATAGCATTTGAAAAGCACCCCTGCAGTTCCTGAAATTCAGATTTTTTAAGAAGTTAAAGTGAGGCTTAACCTAATCAGATTTCATTTGCTCATAATAGTTAAGAATGAGCATCTTCATTTAGATTTGATCTCATAAATATCAGAGTTTTAAAAGACTGCTGAGTAATCCTAAGTTGCTCCACTGAGCAGGTTAACAATTACTATTAGTAGTTTCATTTTAAATAAATGCAAAAGTATTGGCATAGAGACAAAGCTTCATTAACTGAGACAACCACTACTGGAGATTTGGGAAAATTTGACTTGAGTTCTCTGTTCACATTGAATTATAATGGAAGAATTTTATTTTTATAATGGAAGAATTTTCTTTTTTTTTTTTTTTTTTTTAAGATTTTATTCACCCATTCATGAAAGACACAGAGAGAGAGGCAGAGACACAGGCAGAGGGAGAAGCAGGCTCCATACAGGGAGCCTGACATGGGCCTTGATCCCGGGTCTCCAGGATCATGCCCTAGGCCAAAGGCAGGCGCTAAACCGCTGAGCTACCCAGGCTGCCCATAGTGGAAGAATTTTTTTAAGCAAAGTGACAGTATTCTCTCTTCTGTCTTCACCTATTCTTAGAAAAAGCTCATGAACCCCATTTATAAAGAATATATTTATTAATTGCTTAAAATGTTATACCCTCATGAAAATAGTAATAGTTTAACTTTATCACCAAGCATCTCAATGTACAAAGCTCAGATTGTGGTATTTTAGCAGCCATCCAGTGGGCATGTAGGTATTCTTTGAACAGAGGAATCTTTTTTTTTTTTTAAAGACCTTATTTATTCATGAGAAACACACAGAGGCAGAGACATAGGCAGAGGAAGAAGCAAGTTCCCTGTGAGGAGCCTGATGTGGGACTTGATCCTACGACCCTAGGACCACGACTTAAGCCAAAGGCAGACGCTCAACCACTGAGCCACCCAGGTGCCCCTGGACAGAGGAATCTTTTAAGTAGCTTTAAATGCATCAGGTAGATGCATCTTCAGCAAAGGCTAGTCCATCTTATTCAGTTCTAGAATGTTAATATCTACTTAGTGCTCTTAAAACTCTTTAGAACAGAAATGATATATTTTAGCTCACTTACCAAGGCTAGTTGATTGTCAAAAATTACCTGAATTTCTATTGAAAAGAGTTCTGAGATCAAATCCAACCTAGCAGAAAAGAATATGGGATTGATTGAGACTGAATGAGGAGAAAGGAGCAGCAACATTTGTATAAAGTATTTATGATCTTCATGCTCAACCTTAAATTCTTTAAAGACACAAACTGGGTCTTACTCATTTTTTTGTCACCAGTACCCAACACGAGGTATACTGTGTGACTCTTATTAAATGTTCATTAAAATTAACTGATTCATATTCTTAAAGTACTTGCATTAGATATGTTTTTTACTCCCAGAGAACTTATAGTAATCTATTATGTTTAAAAAAAAGAAGATACAAGCACAAAGATGAAGAATGATTTGTATTGTAATTGAGAGCAAATCAACTGAAAACCTGTGACTAGAATCTACCTCTTCTCAACTTGTCAGTCCTAGTCCTGGTCTGGTCCTAGTCTGTTTGGCCAAGGGCCTTCAGGTTGCTATGCAGGAGATTTTATGTATACTAACACATTTTTTTTTTCATTCTTTCCCAAGGTCTGTCGAGTTGCTTACGAAATCATGCAAACACTTCATCCTGATGCTTCTGCAAACTTCCATTCTTTGGATGACATCTACTATTTTGGGGGCCAAAATGCCCACAACCAGATTGCTATTTATCCTCACCAACCTCGAACTGCAGATGAAATCCCCATGGAACCTGGAGATATCATTGGTGTGGCTGGAAATCATTGGGATGGCTATTCTAAAGGTGTCAACAGGAAACTGGGAAGGACGGGCCTATATCCCTCCTACAAAGTCCGAGAGAAGATAGAAACGGTCAAGTACCCCACATATCCTGAGGCTGAGAAATAAAGTTTCAATGGAAAAGAAGGACAGCTAAACTCAGTTCAAACCATTTGAGCCAAACAGTAGATGAAGAAGGCCCTGACTTTACAACACATGGTGAAATGAGTAGACAACTTCAAGCACCAGGTGCAGCTGGAAATAACAGATGCTTCACTCTTTGGAATTACCCTTTAACTCTTTAAGGGCTACAATGCCCTTAAACTCATGCACAGTCCAATAATGTACTCACATATAACATACAAACAGGTTGTTTTCTACTTTGCCCCTTCTTTCAAGATTATGTCCCCATGAAACAAACACTGCCACATTGTGTAATTTAAGTGACACAGACATTTTGTGTGAGACTTCAAACATGGTGCCTATATCTGAGAGACCTACGTGACCTAATGAGAAGACACAAATAGCTCCCTACTGTGGGGAGGTTGATTCTTAGCCAGTGGTGCTATTGTAACCACTGAATTCACTCCAATCAACAGATTCAGAATGAGAATGGATGTTTTTGTCTGGATTTTTTTTTTTAAGTAATTACATCAGTTCATCCACTTCATCATTAATAAGTGAAAGATACATCAAAAAATATTCACACTCCATTAGGAACTTTTGTAAAACAATGCCATGAACAGATCTTTAGTACTCAATGTTTCTGGACATTCTCTTTGATAACAAAAAAATAAATTTTAAAAAGGAATTTTGTAAAGTTTTTGGAATTTTCCATCATTGGATGATGTTGTGGTCAGCTTTATAGAAAAACTATGATAAAAAGAGGAGTTTTCTAGTTTTTCTGCTTAATTTTTTTTTCTATTTCTGATTGCTTAGGTAGAAGATTAGTCCATTGTAACACTGAAAACTGAATTTAGTTGATACGCATTACAAAATTGCTAAGAATACTCTTTGCACACTTTTATTTTCTTATTTTGGCATTGCTTATTTTTTAATTGAATTAAATAATCACACTGTTGTCCCAGAGGAACTGTCACCTCCATTTCCAAAACAAACAATTTCAGGCTTGTTGGCAACCTTTCTTATTGTGGCTACTGTCACTTTTTGTGAGTTGAGCCCTGTTTTATCCAGGAACCAATATGTGCCCTTTCCTATCATGTCCTAGTTTTGAGCATACCAAGAAATTTGGGGGTTGAGAAGCTGGCTCTGTTTCTTAAGTACATATCTCACAGTATGTAGAATTTGCTAAACAAAGGAGAGTGGAACCACTGTGAGACCCAAGATGGACTTGGGTTTATCTCTTCCAAATACTACTTTTAGTAATTCTATGAGAGAATCAATTCAGAAGATAAGACTTTGATACTCTCTACGCTTTTTCTCTCTAAACATCACTTTTCTCCTTGTAGAAACACTTCCTATTTTCAGTGGCCTGATCCTTTAGATGCATGGCAAGAATATTTCATAGCATGTGTTCTAGCTTCTGAAAGAAGAATTTGATCCAATAAGAACCAGTGACAGGCCTGGTGTTGAATACCAGGAATGCCAAACAGAAAAGCTTTATCTTTCACATCCTCACTAAATGAAAATACCTGTACATAAAATCTCCCCACCAATCTTCCCTGAATTCTTTCTACCTCTCTGGTCAAGTCTCCCAAAGAACAAAAACTAATTACCTAGTGTCAGCCAGCAATTTACAATTTAGTTTTAGTACAAATAAAGTCATTTGAAATAAAAATCTCCCAGTGAGCAGAGGTACTTTTGAATGTGAGTTCTTTTTCTTTTTTTTCTTTTTTTTTTCTTTTTTTTTTTTTAAGTGGGCTCCATGCCCAACATGGGGCTTAAACTCATGACCCTGAGATTAAGGGTCACAGGCTCTACTAACTGAGCCAGCCAGGCACCCCTGAATATGAGCTGTTTTCTAATTCCCATCTCACTGGTCATCAGAACATTAGTAACCATGGGTTACTAGTGATAATGTATTTCTCTGCTGATAATGTCTCTGCTGCGATTTCCTGTTTTTATTCATTACAAACATTTAACTTTATAGAACATAGCTATAACTACTTTAAAATTATTTTCTGCTAAATCCAACATCTGAATCATCTCAAAGTTGGTCTCCATTGTTTGTCTTTTCTCTAGAGAAAGAGCCCTATTTTCCAGGTTCTTCAAATACTGAGTAATTTTAGATTGTTTACAACTGAATGTTGTAAATGTTTATGTTGTGGATTCTGTTATATTCCTCTGAACAGAGTGCTGATTTTTGGTTTGTATTAGGCATTTAACTTCATTGAACTCAAACTGTAAATTGTGTTTTGGGCAGCAGTTCAAATCTCAGTTCAGTTCTTTTATCTTTAGATTGAGTCTGCCCTACATGTTTGCGGCTCCAGGGGTCCACCAGAGATTTGCATAGAGTTTATGCACAGAATTTGAGTTTCTCTTTTGTTTGGTTCTTTTATTCTGAGATTACCCCCTCACTTTCTAGCAGCTGTGGCTGCTCTGATTCTGTGGTTTCCTCTGACTCTTCAATTTTCAGTCAGCCTAAAAGCCATAAAAATGGGAACTCACCTTGTGCCATTTCCTTCTTCTTTAAAAAAAAAGAAAAAAAAATCTTTATTTGAGAGAAAGACAGTGAGCACGCGAGAGAGCACAAGCAGGGGGGAGGGACAGAGACAGAGGGAGAACCAGATTCCTTACTAAGCAGGAATATGGAGCCCAATGCAGAGCTGGGATCGTGACCTGACCCAAAGGCAGATGCCCAACTGACTCAGCCATGCAGATGCCCCACCATTTCCTTCTAATTTCACCCTGTCTCCAGAGTTTACCACCTCTTTTTGTTCATTCTCCCATGCCTTCTGGTGGTTTTTCTGTATTTTGTCAAGTTTATAGTTGTTCTTCATTGGAAGATCTATTCAGTACGTGCTTAAACTCCACCATACCAGAAGTGAAACTCTGAGGCAGACTTAAAATAAAAAAGCAAGGTGTGGGAGGAAGGAACATAGTCCTATGACAGCCTATTTAGACTCTAGCCTTAATAGCTAAGCAGCCAGTAGCTTCAAGCAGGAAGGAAGATGAAGAACTAATCAAATTATTAAACCTGCAGCTATGCAGGGCTTACGACTACTGCTGACCACATCTTCCTGAAAAGCTTTTCTGAGCCACTTTTTTGCCAATCATGTACATGGTGTTGATTCTTCATTTACACACTGCCTTGTGGGGAGGGCTGACATTTCTTCACCATTGGTGTACTTCTCCATGAGGACATGGTACTTAAAAACTGCATGGTTTTGAATTGACTGAGCAGTGCTAGACTGGGAAGTTTTGGGTCTTCTTCCTTGTTATAAGACCCATATCTGAAGGAGCCTTACCTAGAATCAGATTACTAGGCTGGGCTAATTGGATGTAGGCACCAAAGTCCTGTGTATTAATAACTAAGGGGCTATAAAAGGTCTTGCCAAGGCTCTCCTGGTCCTACCATTAAAGTGAGTTAGTACTGAGCTGGCACTTTCTGCCTGCTGTGAAAGGGCATAATCCAGAGTTTTGTGGTGTCCCAAGTGAGGAACAGGCTAGTTGCTACCTTCTCTGAGCTTTTGTTTTTCCTATTATATACAGCCTAGCCTGTTTCCTGGGTTCCCTCTTAAGAACATGAACTGAGCTTCTGAGAGGGTTGAGTGTTAGAAAAGCACATTTAAAATAACAATTTCATGAAATACCATTATATTTAGTTCAGAGAGATTACAATCACAGTATATTCAATAAGCAGGAAAAGTATTAGTCTAAATGGTGCACTAGAAAAATCTCTGCCTTGAAACACCTGGGTAGCTCAGCAGTTGAGCGTCTGCCTTCAGCTCAGAGCGTGATCCTGGGTCCAGGGATCAAGTTCCACACCAGGCTCCCTATGGGAAGCCTGCTTCTCCCTCTATGTCTCTGCCTCTCTCTGTGTGCCTCTCATGAATAAATAAATAATTTTTTTTTTTAATCGATGCCTCAATAAGAAATCTCTCTTAGCTTAGGGACAACAGACAAGTCCTCCTTGACCATCACCAACTGCCTGATACTTCATTTATGCTCCCGGGAAAGCTGTGCAATAGCCAGGATCAACAGACAATATAAAACAGATGTGTGGCTTGGGAATTGATGAATTTGGGGACTTGGTTATGACACCCAAATATATGCCAGATACAGATAATTCTAGGGAATTTTAAAATGCAATGTCCACAAGGAAACTCAAAGGAGAGTTTGCCTCTGTTCTTACTGGTTCCTGGAAGCATTCTCCCTCATGGAAACACAGAGAAGCTATTCCAGGATCCTTGGCAGGGCTGAGGGAAGCCTTGGTAAATTCTTGGCTTCAGCTGTCATTGACATGTGTGTTTAGTCCTTGCCCTTTGATGGTGGATTCATTTTTGGTTCTTCATACAAGTCAGAATTTCTGCCTCTGGAAACCTGCTCAGCTATTCAGACTTGCCATCTCCAGTCCAGTTCCGTTGCCACTTCTTTCTCCTTTCCTTATCCTTAAATTAGTCTTGATTTTGTTTTCTACTACCTTTACAGGGAATGATCTCATGTGAGTGTTTCTCTTGTTATTATTCCATTTCTTATGCAGTTCCTGTCCTAATTACTTACACTATAGTTTAGTCATTGACATTTCCAGGATTTAAAGGGAACCAAATATTCCCCCTGGACAGTTTTAGGTAAGATATTCCTGGACCTGAGGTATAATGAAGCTATGATAACTGTGTGTTTGTATGTATTTAAAGATTTCAAATATTTTCATGAATCAATGTTATACTCAAATGGAGCATAGCTAGGAGATCCTTTGTGTAAAACTATGTCTGCACTTTTTTAAAAAGTAATGTATCAAAGGCCATGGCCATAGCCATTTGATGTTCAGGAAGAGAATTCTGAGCTTCTATTGACATCCTGTCATCTGTAAGTGTTCTCTATGACCTTTCCTCCAGCACTAGGGTCCCACAGGGCTCGTGTTCCCTAACTGCTGGTATGGGCAGAGAAAAGGCCCACAAAGGAAAACAAGGAAACAAAGGAAAAAGCAGTATGTTTGTCCATAACCCAGCTGCATAAGCAAGCATCTGTGAAGGTTGAGAATGTGCAGTGCTTTATATAGAAAGCACAGATAGTTTAGACTGTGGGTGTGGTCAGCAGCCCAAGGAATGTTGGGACTGAGTTTCTGACTCACCAACTCACTCTACTTCCCTACTGGATTGCAGCCCCTAGAATTGCTGGCACAACAAAACAAATGGACCAAAGGCAAAAGTTCTCAGTTTTATTTCTTTGTCATAGTGCCTACAAGCAGGTAATGTGCATGTATCTCAGACCCTTTAGGGGAAAGAGCAACAGTATAGTTGACCCTTGAATGGTGCAAGTCCACTTATACATGGGAGTTTTTTATAAGTACAGTATAAATTTTCTCCTTCTGATTTACTTAACATCATCTTTTCTCCAGCTTACTTTACTGTAGGAATACAGTATATAATACATACAACATACAAAATATGTGTTAATTAAAATATATATGTTAATTATTTATGTTATTAGTAAGGCTTCTGGCCAAGTAAGCTATTAGTTAAGTGTGGGGGGAGTCAAAAGCTATATATGGTTTTTCAACTGCATCGGGGGTTGGTGCCCTAACCCCACATTGTTCAAGGGTCAGCTATATTCACTGAAGATCACTAGACTGGAATTCACTGATTTTGACTCTGCTATTAAATGTAGACAGGTTTAATAGTTTTTCAGAGCTCCATTTTCTTCATCTGTGGGATGAATTGCTTGGATTTAATCAGGTTCTAAAAGTGTTTATTGTCTCGTTGGGCTCCACATGTCTAAAGAAGATAGCTAATTATCTATTAGCTATCCCAGCTGACTACTGTCTCAAGGACAGAATATGGCCAGATCTTTGTTTTTCAAGACCAGCAAAATGTATTTGCTATGCACCATCTTCAAATTTTTAAATATTGGCAGCTAATTCAAAAAATACATAAAACACTAAGGGGAGCAAATAAGACATCTGTAGCTACTTCTGGCCCATAGTCCATTAGTTTACAACCTCTAGACTAATCTATAAGGTTCTTTCCTAGCTTCAAGAATCTGTCTCTGGAAAGGATTGGTAATATGGGTAACAGCTATACAATGCTTTCAGGTTCAGTTGTCACACATGTCCCAATTCTTCAGAAATATCTGCTTGGTTGGCTCTTATTCTGGGCTCAGAATTAACTTAGTATGCTCAAGGATGACTGTGCTGTGATAGCTCATACCCTGGGCCCCTCTCTGACTTGGCCTGAGGATCCAAAGTAGCTCTATTTTAACTGCCCTGACCACCAATCTTGATATCCTATACCAAGGCTTACAGATTGCCTCTGACTTAACAGGCCACAAACTGAGGTGCCACCTTAGGGAGTTCCTGTTATTTTTCTCCAATACACCCAAATATTCAGACACCAAAGTATGCTTCAACTCTCTGGTCCTTGGTATAGAGAGCAATATTAAGGCTCTTGGTAGTCTTTAAGGAGACATGGTGGACCAGGAGATACTAAATGATTGAAGATGAGCTGATATTTCAGTTTCTAAAAATGAGAAGATAGATTATCAACACATAAATGGATAAATTTGACAAGTCATAAATAAGGTTTTGGACTAGATTATTTAAAAGTTAACAGTGGTAACTATGCAAGAACCAGACATATCAGGCTAATTTTATTTCTTGTTTTCATATAGCTTTAGACTAATAAGAATAACAATAACAGCACTTATTGAGCACTTTCTATGTACCTGGGGTTTTTCTAAGTACTTTACTGGGTTAGTTTATAATCACCATAATCATAAGGTAAGTACTATCATCACCTTTTCTTTATTGACTAGGAAACCAAAGCACAGATGTCTTAAGTAATTTCCCTATGATGATAAAGTTAGAGGGCAGTATAGCCAAGATTCATATGTAGACTGTATGGCTTTTAACCACTTCAAGGAATACTGTGTCTATGCATACTGCTATACTAAGATTTCGGCCTGGCATTAATCATGTTACTGTAAAGCAACTGAAGCTGCATGAACATAGGTGGTTGTATTAAGAATTAGCTATATTTATTCATAAGGTTTGATTAACTCAAGTCTCTGCTGATTTGTCTTAGAGCTCTAGCCTGACTTGTTCACACAATATAATAATGCTGTGAAAAAGGACATTGATGGGAACAATATGATGTAGTAGCTAAAAGTCTGAGTTCTCTTGTCAATCTACTTGGGTTCAAATCCTGGGTCCTTTACCTATTGGTACTGTGATCCTGAGCAAATCACTTAACCTTTCTGTACCTTCACTGACCCATCAACTAAATGAAAATAAGAAGAGTAACTAGTTCATAAGGCTTTTGTGAGGATTAGATAAGTCAACATGAAAATCTCTTAGCCCAGTGCCTGGTACAAAGTTCAACAAATTGAGCTATTATCACTATTCTTATTTCCCTGTTGTCAAATTTTTTAGTGACTAAAAGCTGAGATAATAATAAGTTATACTGTTTGAGAGAATCAGGATCCCTAAAAGTTGCCTTAAAAATTGAAATGAGGGGATCCCTGGGTGGCTCAGTGGTTGAGCATCTGTCTTCAGCCCAGGATGTGATCCTGGAGTCCCCGAATCGAGACATTGGGCTTCCTGCATGGAGCCTGCTTCTCCCTCTGCCTGTGTCTCTGCCTCTCTCTCTCTCTCTCTCTCTCTCATTCTGTGTGTATGTGTGTGTGTGTGTCATGAATAAATAAAATATTTTAAAAAAATAAAAATTGAAAGGGTAAATCTAACATATCATCAGGGCTAAGAATCACTGCATTAGATAATAAATGCTATGGCGTTTAACATCTGTGCAGCTTACAAATGGGCTTTATTCTTAGATCCAAAGGCTGATTGTACCTCAGTTCAGGCTATGGGAACTGTAACTAAAGACCTAGAGAATTCAGTTGCCTGTAAATTCAATATTGCCGTGGTGTGCTGTGGCTTTCCCTCCTGCCCCACCCTGCCCCTCACCAACAGAAGCCTCCTGCCAGGGAAGGCACTGAACCCTTAAATCTCACCTTGACTTCTGTGCTTGTTACATCACAATAGCCTGTTCAGGCATTGGTGTGGCTGCCGTGTGAATAAGTAAATAGAGATGTTTTATAGGACCATGGTGTGCAGAAGCAGCGCGATGAGAGAAAGGAAACACAGGGAAGAACTTCCTAATAAATTGAGTTGTTGAAAATGACACCAGCTAATTTAGGTGACAGCTTCCTGTTCCTTGCAGCCATGTCCACGCAGAATGGGATGTCCAAGGGAGCCTCAAGCATGTGACGGGTTAGATAGCCTCTAAGTTCCATTCCAGCCCTATATCTCTAAAAAGGTCATGGATTTGCAGTCATGTTGTAGAGACTGAAATTCCAGTAAGGTCATTAAGTGGTGCCAGCTTGAAGCCGCCTGGACTGCTTGATCTGGTAGCAAGAGAAACAAAGCCCTATTTGCTAGACTAGGTGACTAGGTCTTTTTCTAGACATCAGTTATAACTGAGTAACTTAACTTCTTACCTAACGTAACAGGCTTTGTGAACCTCTGTTTAAATGTGAAGAAAACTCTTTTGTTTTCTTTCTCACCTTTGTTCCTGGTAAAGCTTCTTTCATGCAATCAGAGCTTTTTTTCCTATCTAAACTGACAGAAGAGACAAAGGTCAAGAGAACTGAGGAGTCAGGGTCTTCTTGGAGACTAAGGGTTGGGATGATATCCCCCTCTGGAACAGATCTGACTTTTCCTTCCCACAATGAAATCAAAACAAGTATGAGTCCCTTCTGATCTATTTCATTATTTTTTAATTAATATCTGTAAACACTGGAAATTGTTTCAAACACACCTCACAATTAATCCCTGATACTTGGGGGTTAATTGCACCAGGAATAAGAACATCTGATGTGTGTTAAGACAAAGGAACAAGAGGTTTGAAGCAAATTAGTTCTAGTTTCTAGTTTTGGGTTCACACTTACTGAGTATCAACAAGTTTAGTCTAACTGAGGTAATGCTCTTTCAAGAAATTTTTATTAATAATTCAGACAGCAAGAATTCTGTAAGTCAGTATTTGGCAAGCACTGCCTTTTTTATAAGGAGAGTTTTACTGGAACACAGGCACACCCATTTCATTTGCATACTGTCGGTTGCCTTCAGGCTACAATAGCAAAGTTGAGTGGTTGTAAAAAAGACAGATTGTTGGAGCCCAAAAGGTCTAAAATATTTACTGTCTGACCTTTTACAGAAATTTACTGACCCCTGCTATAAGTAATCCTACCTTTTAGATTCAAATTGATAATTGAAAGGGGCTCAACATCCCAAAATACTGTTTGAATCATCAAAGAAAACTTGTAGCAGTAGTGTGTTAGGGCCTCCACTAATCTATGTGGTGCCTTTGTCCAAATTGGATAAAGGTTCTCCTTTAGAAAATTATTGTAATATACTTATTTTTATAAGAAAACTCTTACTGCCATCTGTCAGAAAATTCCTTCATAAATATACTAATGTGCAGTGTCCACAATATGAATTGCACCCTCCTGTACAACAGCATGCAGCAGCGTCAGTATTGTAATATGGTCTAGTAAAAAGGACACTGTATGTGAAGTACTAGACTTGGATTCTACTTCTAGCTCTGAAACTAAGCTGCTCCTATCTTGGGCAAGCCATGTAATCTGCCGGGGCCTCAGTTTTCTTGTCTTTAACATGGAGGTAGACATAAGATTGCTTTGTAAAGACTCACAGCTCTGTAAAATCAATCTCCAGTCATGTTTTGGACAGCTTCTACAGTTCTACAACTGTAATAGGTCCCAAAGAGAATGAAATCAGTTCATTTACAATTTAACTGGAAAGTTGTACATGTATGAACTGCAACCAGAAAGTTACAATCTAACATAAAAAGTTATATATATTTAAACTAATTATCCTTTAGCTAAGAGACATCTTCCACCCTCAGCTCCCCCCACCCTGAAGATGGGGTATGAGATACTGGTTCACATTTACTGATCTCCGACTGTATGCCAGACATTGTATTAAGCACTTAACATACTTCATCTCACATGCATAATCCACATCAGCCATGTGAGGTAGGCATTATTATCCTCATCATTGCTAATAGGGAAAAATAATAACTGGCCTCTATTTATTTACTATGTTCCAGACACTACTCTAAGCACTTTACACATTTTAACTCATTTCATCCTCACAATACCCTTTGAGATACATAGTTATTGTTTCTATTTTTCACGTGAGGAAATTTATTCTGAGATTAAACCAGTGCTTTCCAAACTTTTTCACATTATGGCACACAGAAAATTCTAACTGGCATTCTGGGATAAGTTTGAGGTTTTTGGAGCAACTATATAGGGCTGGGTAAAAAATTCAGTACATTGGTATTAATAATTTCACTAGCTGAGAGGATTCAGTATAGGATCAGGAAAGGTATATGTGATGTAGTTAGCTCACACTGCTCTCTGGCAGTGGGTACTAGGTGTAAAGTATGTGATAAAAAAAATAATTACGGGACACCTGGGTGGATCAGTGGTTGAGAATCTGCCTTTGGCTCAGGTAGTGATCCTGGGGTCCTGGGATGGAGTCCTGCATCAGGCTCCCCGCAGTGGGCCTGCTTCTCCCTCTGCCTGTGTCTCTGCCTCTCTGTGTGTCTCTCATGAATCAATCAATCAATCTTTTTTAAAAAACCTAACAATTACAATAGTCCAGAAATCTCACAAAATGCCATACAAAGTGTTCAAATGTAACTTCCGTTATAAAATGTTGAATAGTTACAAAAATTGTTTTAAACACTTTATCATAAAAAAAATTCACAACCAATAGTATTTTGTAGTGCACCTGTAAGCCATCCTTTGCTACTTGACAAACTCGGAGATAAATTACTTGCAAGACAATAGCTAATAGGTGGTTGAGTAGAATCAAGACTTGAATCCAGCACTGTCTGACTGTTAAGTCTGCCTCTATACAATGTTGCTCCTCTGCAGTAAAAAGGCAGACTTCATGAGCCAGTCTCCATTTATCCTTAGAGTATTTGATCACTTGAAGTTTGATCATCCAGACTCACTATAAGGTAAATTTGTGATCAACCATGGTCTTCAATTAACCTTGTTCCCCTCCTCCATCCTCTCAATAATTTTAGAACTAGTATTCACTACTTGTTTCTATTCACTCTCTACCTATATCCATAATAGGAAATAGAAAAACTGGTGAGGCAAGTGAAGATTCTGTGAGTTGATAGGCAGTAGACTTCCCCCATGCTCTAGAGATACCTAGTTGGGCTCACTCTCCCTTTGGGCCTCTGCTTGCCTGCAACCACTGGGAGATGAGTCCTAGCAGTGTCCTTTCCCAGCTCAGCCTGCTGTGCTCAGCAATTACCCAGCCCCTAAATGCAGGAATTAATTCTAGATTTGTTTATGCTATCAATTACCCAGCCCCTAAATGCAGGAATTAATTCTAGATTTGATTCTGTTTGCCTTCTGTGCTTCACAAGATATATATCTGAACAGAAACAATTCACTGGGTGTGCTTCAGTCTGACTACAGTTGAGATTGGAGCTTTTTATCTATTATTTTCATTCATTTATATAAATGTGTATATATATATATGAAGGCACATTATTTAAATGATGTGTATGTATATATATATACATACATATATAGGCACATTATTTTAATATGAAGCTTGATATTGCATGTGATATTGCATATTACTTGATGTTGGTCTAAGTTCCAAGCCTATTTGCATTTGAATTTCATACTCCCATCTTCAGGGTAAGGATTGCTGAAGATGGAAGACACAGACGGTATTTTATTTCTGGCTTCGTCTGGCATGCCAAATGACTGGTGTATAGGCTGTGATATGTGGCAGGACATCTGGGGCAAGGTTAGTGACCCATTAAGGTGTCCTGAGCTCCGATTAGACAGAAGTTGGAGCCAGCAGAGCTGTCAACACTCAGTTTCTTTTTGATTAAGATTCTGCCTCTTAACCCCTGGAGGCCAGTTATCCTTCCCACCTCTAAAAAAAGACAGAGCTAAAGCCTGAGGTCATTGCTTGGTAGAAGCCCCGGAGCTGATTGGGCTGGAAAGGGCCTCTCTTACTCTTTCTCCGCAACCATTCCATTATCAGACTCCTCTACTGACAGGTTAGTTCATGCCCTGTGATATACGGAGCTCCTAAGCTAAAATGGCTCTCAGAGGAGCAGCTGCTCAAGGAAGTAAAAATGCTTACAGAAACCCACTTATGAGGTAGGGAGGTCAGGGGAAAATAAGGTTATTAATTATTGTAGATTTTTGTTTTTGTTTTAGTACATGTTGGAGGATATATCCTCCCAAATAAGAGAGTTGTGTTTTCTATCCTCATGATTTGGTCTCGCTTATATCAATAAGCTTTAGTTTATAAGCTCCTCACTCAGCTGCAGATCCTTAAAAATAAAAATTATCTTATCCATCATTATATTCCTAGTGCATACACAGTGAATGGCACATAGTAAGTGCTTGAAAGTGTACTGTGCTGAAATAATTATGGATGCAGTATCTTCAATTTGCTTTCATGTAATATGGGAGGGAGGGAAAATTGGGTGGAAGTAGAGGTGAAACCAGATTGGCCATGAGATGAAAACTTTAAGCTAAGTGATATGTCATAGGGGTTTGTTACACCACTCTCTCTAGTTTTGTTTGATATTTTCCATAAATAAGTTTTTATTAATATCTAAATTAACTATAAAACATATTGTAAGATATGGCAGAGACAGACCCAATGCTCTCTAGTCTTATCTTTTTCCTGGACATGTAGCTAGATTGCACTGTGTAATGATTTAATTTCCAGCCCATAGAATGTGGACATAAGTGACAGAGCCTCTTCCAAGTGTGACCCTTACTCTACATCATCTTTTAAGCTTTTCTCTCATCCTTTGCTTCCAAATTAAATGCAGAAAATTGGTGAAGAACATCAAACTTCTGGGCAATGATGAAGCCTAGGTGAATAAGCCTAGACCTCTGAATTACTTCAAGGAGCAGAACCACCTCCCACACTCTTGTTGATGAACCTTTAATAGACTATGATGTGACTAAGAGATAAGTCTTTGTTATGTTAAAAAAAAAAAAGGACAATATTGAATTGGCCATAATCTGGCAAAATGAGGTTTTGAGCCTAGCTATTTTAGATATGGGAGGAGGCTTAGTAGCTATTTGACCTTTTAGGATATCCAGAGCTATAATTAAGTACCTCTTAAGATGATGATAAAAGAAAATAATTTATTGAATAATCACTATATACCAAGGACTGTTTTTCGTGCTTTATATGTACTAATGCATTTATTCCTTACAAGAATCCTATGAGGAAGAAGCTAGTATAGTAAAAGAGGGAACTGAAAGAATAATTTTGTAAAAGAGGGAACTGAAAGAATAATTTCCAAAGTCAAGCAAATTCTAAGTGCCAGAGCCTGGATTAAAATTCAAGTCTGACTTCCAAGCCCTGTCTCTTCACTAGCCTGTAATATTGCCTCAATATTTTGTACTTTGCCATGGGGAATGGCATGAAATAATATCTGGGCAGCACAAGGTATCACCTGTAAAGTAGGGCTGGACCCCCATTCTGAGGAGGAGTATACAGAACCAGAAAAGGTCCAAAGTCTGCTCTTCCCCTGCTCTTGTAAAGGGTGCCCTAGTGAGCAGAATTTAATGATAGTGTTCTCAATCACCTGGGTTAAAACTAAGTATGAGGGCTTCACTTACTCTGAATTTCTCTGATTTTATTCTTTCTATCTCCAGTCATCCTTGGTCTATCTTGTATTTACCACAAAGAGGAAATGTCTGTCATCTGTTCCACTCATATCTCCCATGCCCCCATATTTGGCCCATGCTTTGTGACTCTCCCCTTCTCCTTCATCCTACCCCAGAACCTATGTCTCTTCTCTCTCCTGGGAAACTCAGAGCACATATTAGGGCAGAGAGTCATGTCAATGCCCATTAAACCTCCAAATGATAGCAGTTATTGATAACTCTCTTGCTTCCTGACCTCACTTGCCTGCTGAAGATACTGCCCATCATCAACTCCGCTGGCTATTGAGGTACCATCTAGCTTTTTACCAGTTTCTACCTGGGACAGGACTTTCAAATTGTATCCCATAGAGAGGCTTTGGGAGCTACCTGAGAAGATGGGAGAAGATATAGATAGTGTTGAATGAGTGGGGCTATAAATCACCACTATCACAGTGATTCCACTTTATCTGTTCCATGTAAGATTGGATTTGGAGAATTGTTCCACTCTTGAAATAGAGAGGGCAAAAAAGCCCTTGCTTTGGAAAATCAAAACCTTTGGGTTTTTCTTTATATCTCAAACTTCTCAGGTGCCACTGTTCCTGCCCACCAGGAACAGAGGTGGGAAAAGCCAGCTGCCCGTCCCAACTCCTAATATCCGGCTCTCTAGGCTCTGGAGCCAAGGAAAAACACAGCAAAATAGAGCTTGTGCATAGAGAAAGGACTGTGGGTTCTGCTCCCCTACAATTCCCACAGTTCTGAGTGGCTTGACATGGTACACTCACTAAATGAACATGATGTGAATAAATGAATGATTCAATCTCTGTTGGTCTGGGTGTAGTTCCAGTGGCGGGGCGGGGGGGTGGGGACTGGACTTAATATCAGGATAACTACAATATTTATTATTTAAGATTCACAGAGGCAATCTGGCATAGGCATTAAGAACGTGGAAACCCAGAATAAGAACTTCTGGCTTCAAATCCTGACTTTGCCACTTGCAAACTGTGACCTTATCCTGCAAAATATGAATAATATTTTTCTCATAAGGCTGTTGCGAGGATTGAGTGAATTAATATGTGTAAAGCACTTGGTGCTTGAGATGTTAGTGCTTAGTGAACACTAATAAACATTAGTTCTCACTAGTCTTATTCAATTGCTCCCTTCTGACTTTCCCAAGCAGAACTCATTGCCCTCTGTGCTTTCAAAGCACTTTGCTCAGACCTCTGATGAAATTGTAAGGAACTTTTTTTTTTCAAACCCCAAATCAAAGTAGATGATGAGGACAATAAAGCAGATTTTTTGAAATCAAGATACATAGATATCATAAGTAAAGCCCTACTCCTTCCATAGCTATTATAGTTATGTGTCTGTCTCTCCCTCTCAACCTCTGGTTCCTTTAAGGCAGATTCCACATTTTATTCATCTTTGTATCCCAGGGGTACGGTGTACTGTAAGTGCTCACTGCAGTTTGGTTGCATAGGTGAGCTGCACTGGTTCTGTCTAGAGTCAGAAACTATCCTGACCATTGCCTCCTGGCCTTCTATTTGCCTAACTTTCCAGAGGTTCATTTTCTTCCTTTGCCCCAAGATGAGGATGATGTTACAAGTCTGGGGTAAGGCCAGGGCACCAATCAGGGCTTGGCTGTGTGGCTGTGGGAATTCAGAGCATACAGAGGAGAAGAACATTTGCTGAATAGCTATCATGTTCCTGGAACTGTTCTGGACTCTTTACAACATGTAATTCTCACAGCAACTTAATGGAGATCTATTCTTGTTGATCCCATTTTTCTAGGTGAGGAAACTGAGTTTAAGCAATTCAAAACACATAACAAATCACACAGGTGATATGTCTGAGACAGAATTCAAACCCGGGTCTCACTGCTAAACCTGTGCTATTTCCACTGTCCTTGCAGGCTCCCACTGAAGCATCCATCCCACCTCCCTATTCCATTCTTCCTCCAACTCAGTCTTCTTTATTTTCCCCTATTATCCTCCCTAAATTATTTTTCTTCTTGAGTTGGCTTATTTATCACGTGATCATGTCTCCTTATTAATATAACCAGAACTTAAACATTATGCATCCCCACTGTCTCGTTTGCCAGCATGGTGCTGAGTGCTTACGAGCCTAGCAATTAGACTGAGCTCAAAGGGGCCATAACATCTGTATCTTCAGCTGCTTTCATAGGGAAATGGGGTGGAGAGGAAAGAATGTGAAATGGGTCAGTGCAGGCAGTGCTTATTGTGTACGTGATAGAGGAGGGACCAAGGGGGGAAATCAGAAGATGACACCACCAACCATTTTTCCTGTAGTGTACTCAGCTTTAACTAAAAGTGACCTCCTTGTGGCCTAGGGCTCTCAACCTCCAGAGAGTCCCTAAGGTCATTTCTACCAAACAGCCTTCTTCTATCTTATTCCTATGCCTGATATCAGCAGCAGCAGCAGCCACCACCACTCACTTATTGAGTACCTACTGTGTGCCTTACACACATCCCATTTGATCCATACAACAATCCCATGAGCTAGGTATTAATCTGTTTCATTATATAGATGAGGAAGCTAGAGCTTAGAGAATCTAAGCAATGTGTTCAAATTCATATATGTAGCAAGTAGCAGGACAAGGAAGGGGGCAAAAAGACCTGAACATTAAGGAATTGAGAGTGAGATACAATTGGCCATCAGAGTAGGCCTTTCAAAACTTCCCTCATTCAGGCATCTGCTCAGGTGAACTGACAGGGTATAGAAGCAACTGAATGCCCCCATCAGCTTGCCTCATGGCCTTCCTGGGGAAGAAGAATCTCTGAGCCCTGAAGGTTGATGCTCTGATTTTTTCCTGACTTTCAAGAAGACTATAAAACTGGCAGATATTGTCCGGGGACCAGGAGGACTTTTTTGTCCAAAGCCCATCATGCTTCATACTTCTTGGACCAAGACACTTTATATTTCCAATGTAAAAAGATGTCTGCCCAGCTGATTGATTGTTCTGCCCCAAGACTGTTCTTTTCTTGTGGCTTTTCCCCAACTCTTTTACTTCTTTAGTCCCTTACCCCAACCTCATGGTTTTCTGGGCCCAAGATTTCCAAGCCCATTTGGAGCCCTTCCAACAGGTATCCTAAGACACTTCCCTCTGAGTCATAACACAAAACCAATTCTTAAGAAAATTGAGCTATCTGAGATTTTATCTGGAGTTACCCTGGAGTTGGCCCTACCGTTCAGAGGTGTCTTAGAACCCAGCACTGATCCAATTCACAGATATGGGCTATGCCATGTAGCCCAGGAAAATTAGCCCCAAGCATCTTTGTGGAAACCGCTACCAACAGAAAGTAATATGCTTTAATGAAACAATTAGCTTTTTTTTCATTCTTAAAATATATTCTTAATAGGCAGATATGATTAATAATGCAGGACCAAGTATTAATAACGCAGACCTCCATCTTCCCTATCCTCCCCTTTCCCCATCCCTTTTCTTCCTATACAAATGTCATAGCTGGCAATTCCTACTGCCAGTGTGTATGCCCAATGGGCAGCAAAATCATACTCACTGGTTTATTTAAATGCGATGTTAGAGCATGGCAGTAGTTGGAGAGACCTTGGAACAAATATTGATAGAATACATACTATATGCCAGACACTATGCTAAGCCCTAGAGCAGAAGACAGAAAAAGATTTCTACCCTCCTGGAGCTTATAGGAGAGAGACAAATAACAAATAAATATATAAAACTTATAGTATGTCAAATGTTAAGAATTATGACAAAGCGGAGAAAGGATATGAAGAATGCTATAGTGGGAGGTGAAAGGTTATTATTTTAATAAGGGGAGGTTACAGACTGCGTCACTTGAGCAAAGAGCTGAAGGAGAAGACTGTGGCTGACTAAGGAGGAGCATTCCCTGCAGAGGGAACAGGAGCTTGAATGGCCTATTCAAATAATAGCAGGGCAGCTCGTGTGACAGAAAAGGAGAATGGCAGAGAAAGAGATGAAAGAGGTCGTGGGAGACTAGATGGTGCAGGACCTTGCAGACCAGCATAAGGGCTTAGCCTACATAAAATGGAAAGTTTTTGAAGGGTTTTGAGCAATGGAATGGCATGGTCTGGATTACATAATAAAATCAATTACTCAGGTAGCTGCCGTGAGAATAGGCTATAGATGGTAATAGAGATAGAAGCAAGGAGACCATTTAGGACATAGGGTGATCTTCTAGAGGGGTGATAGGAGCTTAGGAAGAGCAGCGTCTCTGACATCAGACTGCCTGAGTTCAAAACCCAGCTATGCCTACTCGCTGCATGACTTTGGGCAAACTATGTAATCTCTCTGCGTCTCTGTTTCTTCATCTATAGATGAGGCAATAAGAATATAGATGAGGGCATAAGAATTGTGCCTACTTCATTGAGTTTTTGTAAGGATTAAGTGAGTTATTAAATGTGAAACACTTTGAACATACGGTTGGTTGTGTGAGGATTAAGTGACTTAAAACACCTGTAACGACACACTTGAAATGATGCCTCTGTATTTGAGTTATTGTTATCATTATTATTATCTTCTGAGTGAGAGATGATTGGGGCTCAGGTCAAAGTGGTCATAGTGAAAGAAAAATGGTCATTTGAGGAAATGTTATCAACATAGAGCCAAAGGATCTGGTGACATAGTGGATGTGTAGAATGCAGAGAGAGGAGACTCCTCTGCATTTTTTAGGAGAATGACTCCTCCCCTCCACCCTCCTATTACAGAGGAGGGAGCTGAGCACAGCTGAGGCCACCATTGTTAAGACCAATTTTTTTTTTTTTAAATTAAGGAGGCTCCACATCTTAGGCTTGAACTCATGACCCTGAGATCAGGAATACATACTCCACCAACTGAGCCAACCCTCAAAGAGCCTTAATGCTAAATAGTTTTACATTAACAGAAATCAAAATTACAGAAGTTCACTCTACCATAAAAATCCCTATGCAATAAGTTATTTTAATTTTTATCTATTGCCTGTAATTCTTAACCTTATGCATGTATGATTCTCAATTATAATAATTTCATTAATGTAAATTTATATTAAAAAAAGAGAGGTATGAGGCACTTCATGACTCTAGCAAGGGCTCCTTGGTCAAACATCAAGGAAATTAATGTGCTCAACACCATTTATACTTCAGGATATATACAGCATTCCCATTTTAAGATGAAACGACACATAGTCCTGAATTAGCTACTAAAAGAGAGCTGTGGGATTAAGTGAATCTGTATACAACTACTAGATAAGTAAGTTGATAAGTAGATCATACTTTTTTATTTCAAGAAGATAAGTCTGGTGGGGGCAAGAGCACATTGCTATAATTGGTTTTTATATTCAAGAACTATACTAGAGGTATGTGCGTGCAAGTTATCTTGGAAGCACACTTAATTCTGCTTGTAAAGGTAGGGAGCCTTCCAAAGAGAGATGACATCTGGATATTATACTCTTTCAAGAGGGCACAGAAAAGACTTAGTTCCCTGACTTGTGTTGTCGACTGTTCTGACTGCCCTGACTTTCCCACCAGGTGCTGTGTGTATCTCTGATCCCTGGCACATGGTAGCTGCTCTATTAATGTCTGTTAAAAAACACACAGCATCTTTCAAAGTGACCAGAAAAGTGGCAAATGAAGAAATCATACAAGTACAATAGCTTTTTAAGCCTTTGGCAGGGGGTTGAGGGAAGGGATGGGTGGTTGTAAAAAAGAAAAAATTCTTCCCAAGGGCCACATTTTTCATCTGAAGTCTTGCTTAATGAGTGGTCAGGAGACAGAAGCTACTCCTGGTATTCCAAGTAGGAAGGGTGTAATAAGGGAATTAGAGACTTAAACAAACATTAGATAAGCTGGAGGAGTGACGGTCAGGGAAGCCCTGTCAGAGACTATAAACTCAAAATATGCTAGAATCTCAAAGAAGCCACTGCACTCACAACTGATTGTACTACCAAAGCAAGTGACTTGCAGAAGCTTGCCCAGAAATCCCTGCAAACCTTGGTTCTGCCATCTGCTCATATATTTGCCCCCAGTTGCTGCCAGAGAAAAATTACTTCTCTCCTGCCTTAAATCTTTCACAAGTGCTTCTCATTAGCAGAATCTAACCCAGAACCAGATAGGGAAAAAGATCTTCAGAAACATAGTTCCAGACTTCCCTCCTGCAATGCAGAGATTTTAGGATAGAGCAATGCTTATGCTGAATTGACAACAGATAGCTCAGCACAAATGGCTTCCCCAAGATGAAGATGATTTCTTCATCTCTGAGGAGGGAGATGTGCACAGCTCTGGCAACATCTCATTTTACCTTCCCTGCCTCTAGGAAGCTGTCGTGTTCAGTCCAAACATCTTCCTGATAGAGCAGTCGGGTACCTGTAACATTTCCATACAACCAAATCATGAAAATCTGCTACTTAGTAAGCAGATTCAGGCAGTGTTAAGTGGCAGAAAGAACTCCAATTTTGGAGGCGGACACTCTCTGGGTGCGGATCTCAGCTGTACCGTTTGTTCGCCGTGTCAGACTAAGCCACTGGACTCTTCTAAAAAAGGTGGTAAAGATAACATAATCAGAGCTCTATAAAAAAAAATACAGGGACGCCTGGGTGGCTCAGTGGTTGAGCATCTGCCTTCAGCCCAGGACATGATCCTGGAGTCCTGGGATTGAGTCCCACATCGGGCTCCCAGCATGGGGCCTGCTTCTCCCTCTGCCTGTGTCTCTGCCTCTCTCTCTGTGTCTCTCATGAATAAATAAATAAAATCTTTAAAAAACCCCAACATAAGAATATTTATAACAGCATTGTAAGTAGACAATTCATTACAAAAATTATGATACCCTATTAAATAATCTCATGCATCCACTTAAAATTGTCTTATAGAAAAATAAGGCTGATATGGGAAAACGTTCATGATACAGTGAGAAGTGAGAAAAGCGAGTTACAAAAAACAGTATGATCACTGCAATTCTATATAACCGAAAGCCTATTTATACCAAAATTTTAACAACAGTTATCGCCAAGGGTAGTTAGGATTACAGCTGGGTTTTTCTCCCTATAGGTGTGTGAGTTTCTCAGATTTTCAGCATTGAGTGTATATTACCTCTGTAAGTTTAAAAAAATCATATAAAAATAAAAAGTACTCAATAAAATTGAGAGAAGTAAAACAGACAATATCTGCAAAATTCTTGATACATTTTCAATAAATGATAGTTACCTATTCATTTAGAAATGATTTTTATTTTATATTCTGAATAAACAATAGTCACATTCAAACTTATTTGGATATGGAAATGAGAATTATCTCTCCTACCTCAGGCCTCCAGCCACTCCCTTTTCCTTTTTTTTTTTTTAATTTTTATTTTCTTATTCACGAGAGACACATGCAGAGAGAGGCAGAGACACAGCCAGAGAGAGAAGCAGGCTCCATGCAGGGAGCCCGATGTGGGACTCAATCCGGGGACCCCAGGATCACACCCGAGCAGAAGGCAGACACTCAACCGCTGAGCCACCCAAGCATCCCCAGTCACTCCCTTTTCCTACAGTTCATCAGTGTTATTGGCTTCTTACATATCCTTTAGGGAAAATATGCACATATAAACAAATATATAAAGTCGTGTGTTATTTTCATTCATTTTTTACACAAATGGTAGCATATTCTACACCTTTATGCCCTTCTACACTCTTATTTTATATTCCTCTTACTGATGATCTTTCCTTATCGGTATATGCAAATATTCCAATAATTTGTAGCATTTATTTAACCAGTCCTCTACTGGTGGACATTCAATCCAGTGATATCTTCTGAAGGAGGCCCCAGATGCAAGGGATTCAAAGATCATTTCATCTAGAAATGACCACCCCATCCTGGTCTCTTCTGCAAGCATCACCCTCTCCATGGGCTCCAGTCATATCTTTGCCTCAGCTTCTGAGACTGGGGGACTTCAAGAGACTTCCTTCTGGTTCCAGTTCAAACCCATTCTGGTTACAGTCTTTTTACCTATTTCTTTTCTTTTTTTTCTTTTTCTTTTTTTTTTTTTTTTGGTAGTGACCCAGATCTGGCATGGTTCTGAAGACATTCTTGTCTAGGATCTAAGATCTGATAAGCTATGTGCTATGTATTTAATAATCTGTCCCCTCCATGGAGCTCTCTTTCTCTGTCACTGTTTACTTCTGCACTGTCTTCCAGCCTCAGTGTTTTCTCGGGAGAGGCCAGTGGCCCATGAATCTCAGAGCTCCCTCCACTTCCCTCATCCTCTCTACCATTTCAGAAGATCCAGAAATAGGACTAGGGTATTGTCACCTAACTCACACCGTAGGTGACAAGGGCAGTGATAATGAGGAGCCTGACCAGTGGTGCAATGTGACACAAGGGGGTGGCAGGTGGATCTACTGGCCCCTGCCAGCTGATTGGGAATGTGGATGTGCAGAATTAAGTGAGGTGTGCTTGGCTTATGGTAAGCCTTCTGGATGAGAATCTTGGGTGGTAGTTTGGAGGAGATAGTATCTAAGCCAATAAAAATGTCCTAATCCCTATCCTTATGTGAAGCCTATAAAGAGAACCCTTTGGGCCACATATTAATTTCATAATTAAGCTGATATTGATTGAATACCTATTACATGCAAAGCTCTGTATTAGATAATGCTCACAGTCTCTATTTTATCATTTTATGCATTGTGGACCGCTCCTCTTGCTGGGGTCACTAAATCATGCAGTCTTTCTTGTTGCTTTTGCTTCAGACTTTTGTGGTCTTTCAAGGCCTGCAAGTTTTTTCCTGGGGCTCAGCCTATAAACCAGAGTTCAAGTCCTTGAAAGTCACAGTTTAAATCAGGGCCATCATAGACATAGACATCTCATTAGGATAGCACATAGATATGCTTAACCAATGTTGTCTAAACTGAACTGATCAGGGTCGATGAAAGCCCTTCTGTAGAACTGCACAGGGTACCACGTGCCCTCACTCACTCGAGATAATGGCCTTAGGAACAATTATCAGCCTAATTTCTTTTTACATCAATGTAGATTTGATGTCCAGTAATATATGTGTTGTACCTTTAATGGCCTTTTAATGATGAAGAGTATCAAAAGCGTTTTAGATGTGAACCTGCACCATTAGTTTCCATTCCAGAAATCCGCTGTAATTACCGCAGCTGCTTCTCCAAGCCCGACAGGAGCACAGAGCTGCTGTGCACATATCTGCACAGTGAATCACAGCACAGAGTCAGGTCAGATACAGGTCTGGGGGTGGTTACTGAAGGTGGAGGACAGGCTGCTGTCGGGGAAGGAGCGGGCCAGGAAGGCGTGAAGGGCTGAATCATTCAGGGCCTGGGGTGTCAAGATCTCTCAGGATGGGGCTTCCCTCAGCCCTGGTCTACTCTTCTCTCCTCATGTCATATTGAAAGAAAAAAAAAAAAAACCTCAGGATTCTTGGTAATTCTACATTCTCCCCCCATCCCATTTATGAAGATTCGGCAGGAGCAAGGGAGCGTGTGGGGTGCAGGGTGCCCCTCAGGGTGAGTGAATCTCAATAGCCAGAATTTGGGGGACAGAGCACAGAGGGAAGGCTCTAAGGGAGAATGATTCTTCCCAGGGAAGGGAGGTGTTCAGATGGAATTCATAGTGAGCTGTTTTATTCTTTTGAATTCCTATCTTCAAGATCCATTGTCCACGCTGGGAGGCTGACCAGGGGGCACTGCATCACCCAGGCTTTCTTGCACCCTGGCTTCCAATTGGCTTTGTCCATCGGAGGGCGCTGGCAGGAGATATGAGGGCCTAAGGAGCCAGGGGTCAGGGTATTTCTTCCTCCATCTCCTTTCCGCATGGGCATTGCTGTTCTGGCAGTGGTTGTATCCCTCCACAGCTATAGCTTCTGTCAGGAAGCCCTTCTTCCATGGCTCCAGCTCTTACTGGGCTCTAATAACATGTTTTCTCTCCTTGCCCTTGGAACAGTGGTGGTATAAACTTCCTGTTTTTGCTAGTTACTGGATACTTCAAAATCCCATACAGATTCCCTTAACCCCATTAATACCTCTGTAAATAGTCCCTTCATTAAGTTCAAAATCTCAGGTGAGTGTGCCATCTGTTTCCTGCAAGAACCTTGATTGATACAATGGATGTGTCAGAAATCAACCAATATTAACCAATCCTATCTCCTTTTCCTGGGCACACAGGAAGACTACATTTTCCATTCTCCCATACATTTAGGTTGAGGCTAGGCAACTGTGCTCTGACTGATGGGGTCAGACACTCATATATGACACTTCCAATCTTGGCCATAAAACACCTCTTGCAATCGTTCCCACTCTCTTCCTTTTCCAAGGTAACAATGGAAGCTATATATTTAAGGTTACAGTATCTCAAGCTGGGAGAAGTTTGAATCCGTAAGTCACTGCTTGGGGGAGAATTGCCCAACTGTATTCAACTATGACATGAGTGAGAAATAGCCTTTATTGTGTTGTGCCACTGAGATCTTGAGAGTAGTTTGTTACCACCGTGAGGGTTAATAATTGGCTACTTCAGTGGAGGTGTTTAATGAAGAGGCCACCTAGAGCAAAGGAGTATTCAAGATACAAATATAAGGAAGCATATGACTTTCTAATTTAAGTGACACTGTATTGAGATTTAACAGAGTGTAGCATGATTGCTTCGTGAAAAGAACAAGGATTTGGACGTTGGAGTTGAGTTTAAATTTAGGCCTCACCACTTCTAGTGACTTGATCTTGGGCAAATTACTTTACCTTTTTAAGTTTTCCTATCAGTAGAATATTTACCTCATAAGGCTCTTTTGTGGATAGATGACTTGTATCTATAATAGTTGGTACTCAGTAAAAGTTCCCTCTTTTTCCTCTTTCAGCTGTGAATTTTATTTTATTTATTTATTTTTAAAGATTTTATTTATTTATTCATGAGAGACAGAGAGAGAGAGAGAGAAAGGCAGAGACATAGGCAGAGAGAAAAGCAGGCTCCACACAGGGAGCCTGATGCAGGACTCGATCCCGGGTCTCCAGGAGCACACCCTGGGCCAAAGGCAGGCGCTAAACCACTGAGCCATCCAGGGATCCCCTCAGCTGTGAATTTTAAACTCAGTGCCACTGGTACTTGGTAAATCATTTTAGCTTGTGAGGCATCTGTTTCCTAATCTCTAATGGCAGCATCCTGGCATGTAAGTGGTTTGAATATTGACCAGGAAAGAGGAATTTCCTTTAGGTCTTAGACTTAAGCATTAACTCTTTCACTTCTCTGCCCTCCAGGCCCCATTTGGAAATACGCAGGCCACCTAATACATGTGTCAAGTCAAGCAAAATTGAGTCCCAGTGTCATTTCTTACTTCATGAATGAGTGTAGATCCTGGGACTAAAGTGTCTTTTGGAAAAGTAAAGAGAAAGGACTCCTCATGGAAACTTTCTCATCATCAAGAGGGTTTATTTGTCCATTCATCCACCCATCTATACAGAAAACCAAGAAATAATCATTTAGTGCTTAGCATATGTGAGATGCCCTCCTAAGCCCTGTAGTAGATACATAGATGGATTAGACACACCTGCCCTGAATAGCTTACATTTTTGCAGAAGAGAAGGTAATTTAATATCATAAATAACTGCAAGACAGACCAGGATGTGATAAGCATGGAAAACCAGATACAGAGTTCTAAGGAATTCAGAGGAAGGGAAAACATCAGGGAGCATGTGGATATATCTTAAAGGTAGGGTAGGATATGAACATATGGAGATGAGGGAAGAGACCTATGGGGAAACAGAGGCTAATTGTTTGGCTAGAACACAGAGGGGAGTTGAGAGAAACAGTTTTAGAAAGGTCACCAGAGAAGAGATTGTGCAGAGCCTGAATTCTGGGCCAAAATGCTTTTGAGGTGGGCAAAGACAAGTCATCAAAGGTTTCTGAGCATTGGAGTGGTGTGTGCCTTGGGAAGGATAGTTGGGAAGGTGTGTTCAACAACTTTGGAGGCAGTAGAAGGTGGGGATAAGGAGCCAGACTAGAAGACCTGAAGCCATCTGCTTCTGGGTAAACTTTAACGTGGAACTAAACTAGGATAGAATGTATGGAGTGTAAAGAATGTTGGAAAGAATCATTCAACATGTATTTACTATGTATCTATTCTCCTTCTGTTAGTCACTACAGGGGATGAAAACTAAGCAATGCAGCTCTTTCTTCCTCAGTACTTAGAATATGTCTCAAGGGGTTAATCAGCCAAGGAAAGTCCATCCTGTATAAACTCTTCCCTTTTATGGCCACAGAGCATAAGTGTAAACTGGTTTACCTTCCCTACACACTGTGCACCCTGTCAACTGTATCCCATCTCCACCCCAACAATATCTTTTTTTTTTTAAGATTTTATTTATTTATTCATGAGAGACACAGAGAGAGAGAGAGAGAGGCAGAGACATAGGCAGAAGGAGAAGTAGGCTCCATGCAGGCAGCTTGACATGGGACTCGATCCCAGGTCTCCAGGATCACATCCCGGGCCAAAGGCGGCACTAAACCGCTGAGCCACCCGGGCTTCCCTCCACCCCAACAATATCAAAGAGAAGATGGGGTATAGAGTTTTAAGATATGTCTTGCTGCCCGTGCTTATTTAATATTCTATAACAATATATGCTCTGTACTATTTTAAGAACTTTATAAACACTACATTATTTCTTTTCATAATAATCCTTGGAGGTAGGCACTATTGTCATTCCCATTTTACAAATGAGGACCCTGAGGCACAGAGATATTAAATGATTTTTCCAAAGTCCTACAGCTAGTAAGTTGCAGATCTAGGGTTTAGAACACAAGAAATCTGGCTCCAGAATCTTACACTTAACCATTACATTGTACTGCCTCCCTGCAACACTCTTTGCCCTCCATCCACCTGCAATGAATCACAATCAAAAAGGAATTACTCTTGGACCTTACCTATTCCCACTGAATCAGTTCTCTCTTCTTGGCTTGTGATGCTGTCCAAGGTCACAGTGAGCTACAATCAGCTCAGTGATCTCTGATACCGTCATATTACAGTCAATGCTGAGTTTGACTGCCCCACTCTGCTGGGTAACCAGCCAAGAAGGAGGTGGGGCAAATCAATGAATCAGTGAGGGACAGCCATCTTATGAAAGGTGATCCTGCACCTGTAGTATCTTTTATCCTCTGTTCAGAGCCTTCAAGTTAATGCTGCTGCTCACATACCACTCCAGAAGAGGCAGATGAAATGGCAATGCCCATAGCATAGGCTCTGATATTTACTACCCATGAACTCTTGGACTAAGCACCAATTTCTCTATCTACAAAATGGGGGTATTACAGGTATGACATAGGAGTTTCCTCATAAAATTATAGTAAAGAGTAAATAAGACACTTTCTGTAAAATGCTAAGCCTAGTGCCTAACATGCAGCAAGTACTCAGAAAGTGTAGGCTGTTGTCATTTCACCCAGTTAAGAACACACTCTTCACCTGATCCATGACACCAGACTCAGAAGTACTCAGAAGCCCAAGTCTGGCTCTTTAGACCCTCATTTGAGAAAAGAACTAAAATATCCCAATAGTGATTTGGGACCTTGCCATACAGAGCTGTATATTACTATTATTGCATTGCATTGTGCATTGTGTGCAAGGCTATATTGAATCGTAGTGAAACCAGTAGACTCTGGAACCAAATAGCCTGGATTTAAATCTCAGCTATGCCATTTACCAGCTGGGTGACCTTGGGCAAATTCACATCTTGGAGCCTCAGTTTCATTGTCTACAAAAGGAAGTGATGATGATATCCCTATCAGAGAGTTGTTGGAGGATAAAGTGAGTTAATTATGTAAAGTCTTTACAGCAGTACTTGGTGCACTATAGATATGTAATAAGGATTAGTTATTATTATTGCATTCCTTTGCATTAAACTAGTAAATTCCTTTTCTTCTAAAAAAAAGAAAAATAAGGCTGGGGCAGACTTTTCTTCTTTAGTGGTAAGCGATAACCCACAAAATCCAGGAAAGGAGATAAGCCAGACCTTAATGGTAGGAGATTTTCCCTCTCCTACAACTGGGAGATGGGGCAGGAGCCCATACCTTCCAAGACTTGGGTGTTAAACATAAACCAGGCATAAAGACCAGGATTGACTCCAGCAGCCACAGTGAGATGAGAGCTCCCTAGAAGGAAAAGATGGAGTAGGGGGAAAAGGAAAGTAACCCTGCTATCTGAGGCTTTTCAGGGCATCAGTGAATGAGGCTGCCACACCTTAGTCTTCTTTGGAGACAACACAGAGGCTTTGAGCTTCTGGCATTCCCTTCCCCTCCACATGGAGAATAGAGAAGCTCAATCACATAAGCCTTTCAGTTCAAGCACATAGGGCTTTCTTTTGCCCCCTCAATGACCCACAAAAAAGACAAAGCAGGAGATGAGGCATGCATGAAAAGGCCACTGATAGTCCATGGCAGTATATGCTACACAACAAAGAGGGACTGCAGCCTGGGGTTCCTGGGTCGACTTCCACCTCTGCCACTAACTAGTAGCCTTAGGTGAGCCACTTCACCTTGCTGAGCATCTGTTTCTGCATCTGGGAAATCCTCTCAACCCAACCTTCAACGTGCAGAATGATCTCTAAGTAACATCCTCCCAGCTCTGTGATCCCTTAAGTGTTGGGACAGTAATCCCATTAGGAGTTCAAAGGAGGGACAGATCAGTGGAGGGTGGAGTGGTCAGACAGGGTTTCATGGAATTGATGAGCCTGGAAGGGTTTGTGTAGGCAGAAGTTCTGTTGTTGTTCCCTTGGCTTTTAAACCTCCTCCTGACAGCTGGCAACCTTTCTAGACTCATTCATCGGGCTGGAAGAATTTCTTTCCAAGGAGTCCCTGCTCACCTTCTCACTCTGGGATGTCGTCCAACTACACCAAAAGAACCAGCAAAACCTCAACCAAAGTTCTAAACTGACTAAAATGTCACCTGCCTTGAGGCCAACTGGACCAGTTTCCTTTCTAGTCAGAGAGATTGCTTTCCATCTGCCTCTCATCTGCTAAGTACTGCCCAGGTCAATGGGAACACATATCCCTTAGGCTGGAGAGATTGTCTTGAAACAAGACTGAGGCTTCTGACCAGGGCTGGATCCCACTGTTTTCTCTGAAAGAGGATGATGTTCATTCATGAGTAGGGCTGTGGGTAGAGTGTATTCACTGGATTTGACATCCCTCCCTTCCTTTCATCATCTCCAGGAGGGCCCTCCAAGGAAGCTGTCCTGGACACTTGCTTAGAAAGAAACCTCTTCCTTGACATCCCACCCCCTTGAATGGCTCAAACTGTCAAGCACTGCTGGCTTTCCTGCCAGATCTAATTTAATGACAGAAAAGACCGTGGCTGTCCTTCTAAGCTAATTAGATGCCCAAGAAAGGTTGAAAGGGAGGGAGAGATCAGACCCTGAGAAAATGGTACTTGTGAGAGGTTCGTGGAAAGCCAAAGGGGATTACACTTCATGCTGTGTGCCTTTGCTCTGACCTCAATTTTTTATTCTCAGCTCTCTTTGGGGGTTCTTGTCTACCTCCTTGAAAAGCTGTACAATGAGATCATTCTTTATAGCAGGGGCCATCTGCCTATGGCTTGTGGTAGAAAGGTGACGTATTTTCCTTTTCTCCTAAAGGTCAAGTTAATTTACTCCCATGTGAGAGAGTCCAGTGTGCTTATCATGAGTGACAGCTGGGCTGTGATGGATGTCAAGTGTTCACAGTAGCTCCAAGTTAGGAACCTGCCTCTTCTAGGGAAGCAGCAAGAGGGTTTGCCTGTTTCCGGCTGAGAGACTGAGTCCAAGTGAAAGTTCAGAGGCCCACAGTAACAAGTGCTCCTCCATAAGCCCTCCTGATTATCAGTTTTCTGCAGTTCCATCTGTCCAATCCTCAGTTCTGTCATTGACCTCTAGAGTCATGGGAGTAACCCAGCCTCATTAACTGCAGTTCCCCCAGGCTCGAGATCCTGAAACTGCCTTCAGCTTTTTCTGGCTAATGACGTGGAAGGTTATCATTTCAGATGTTACATCCCAAGGATTTTTCAGCATCTTTTCTTCCACTGCCACCAGAATAGACTGCAGAGGTCTCTGTCTGGGTTTTGTTTTTTTTTTTTTTTTAATTACACTTCAGAGTTAGGATCTCATATTATTTTCTAAAAATGAGAGGTGATTAATGCTGACAAAACATTGTACTTCAGCAAATGAGTAATGATGCCCTCTTTCTACAATGAGAAGACTTGCTTCTCATAGAAAAAATCCCATAGTCACAGAATGACACAGCTGGAAGGAAGCTTAGAAATCATTCAGCACAGTCCCTCATTTTCTAGATGAGGGAATCAGGTTTGGAGGAGTGAAATGACTTCAATGCCCAGAAACTATGGCCTTAGAAATATGGTTCCCAGTGATCCTGCTTCTCCTCCTTAGTGGCCTGGGAAGTTAGATGTTCTTCATGTTCCTACTTTTGGGGTCTTATTCTCATCTTGGAAAAACATGGAAAACAGAAATGATGTGAAAAGGAGATAAATGTTTCCACTTCAGATGAGAAAACTCTATGCCCTCATCAGCTACACAAATTGTCTGCCCCTAGATCCTTAGGCCTTTTAAGTATCTATTTCAACATAGACTGGATCCTGGCTGGCTGGCCGTATTGGGCATATCTGGTTTGCTTCTCTCCCCACCCTGATTGTCACCAATGATTGAGACCCTAGCTGAGAAGAGTAGAGAGAGACACTTGACCCTAAGGAGCCTCATTCATAGGTTGATCATCTGCCCATGACATGGCCTGGCTGCAAGTGTTGAAATTGTAGTTAAGTAGGATAAGGCACTGGACCTGAAAGGCCACGCAGATCCCAGTACTAGGGTGATCATGTTGGACTTTGTGCAGAAACAGTAAGCAAAAAGAGCTAATTTTTAAAAAAGAAGCAAGAGGATGGAATCAATATAGAGACACATGGGCATAAGTGACCATGTTCCCCCAGAAAGATGAAAGAAGGATTGCAGCTCTTGGTGATTTCTAGTGTCATTGAGGCTCTGCTTTACCTCACTTCCTACCCTTGACTGGCATGAGTTTCACAATCTCCTACCCCCTGTCCTTTATTTGTATTGGCCTTGGTCCCTTACAGCTATAACATCCCTAATCAGAACATTATCTTGTACTATCCATGTCTATAAGTCTTGTTCCTCAAACCAGGAACAAGCTCTCAAAGGCCAGAGGTTTATGTCTTAGCCTTTTGAAAAATCTTTCCAAGTAACTTGTATATATGACAGCTGTTGAAAGGTTGGGCTGAAAGGCTTTCTGGACATTCAGTTTTATAAGCCCTTTTAACATCGACATCAGTTGGCCCCAAGGAAGTCTTTATGAGCTTTCCCAACCTAAAGCTGCTTAGTATTAACTATCACCATACAGTTCACTTTGAACAATGAGAGGGCTAGGGGTGCAATAGAAAATTCAAGTATAACTTTTGACTCCCCTAAAATTTAACTACTAATAGTCTATGTTGACTGGATAAGCAGTTGATTAACACATATTTTTCATGTTCTATGTATTATATACTGTATTTTTTTTTACGAGGGAGAAAAGGGGAGAGGGCAAAGAGAGAGGGAGAGGGAGAATCTCAAGTAGACCCCATTCCCGGCATGGAGCCCGATGTGGGGCTCGATCTCACAACTCTGAGAATGTGACCTGAGCTGAAATTGAGTCAGATGCTCAACCAACTGAGCCACCCAAGGTCCTCTATATACTGTATTATTATAATGAAGTAAGCTAGAAAAAAGGAAAATGCTATTAATAAAATCATGAGAAAATACATTTGCAGTTCTGTACTATATTATAAAAATCTGCATATAAGTGGACCTGTGCAGTTCAAACCTGTATTACTCAAGAGACAACTGTTTTAAGGGAAACAAATTAATTCCAATGTGTCTTACGTCCGAATTTCCCCAAGCCTCTTCAACTAGCAGGTTGAAATGAGATTACGGGAATTGTAACAATACAGAAATCACTGGCTCATGTAGCACCTCAACTCCTGAAAATTCCCCTCTACTACTTTTTTGGGTTCCAGGGGGATGTTTCATTTGGGTACATGGAGAAATTTGCTCCTCCAGGGGCCTCTAATAGAATTATCTCCCATGGATCTTTAACTTGTTATCTCCCCATCCAGCTCTTCTTCCACACTGCCAAGAGAGCTGTCTTCCAAATGTAAATCTTGTTACATGATTGTCCTGCTTAACACCCATCTGTGGCTGATACTATTATTTGCTGTTCCTCAGTCATTTCCTTTATTTTTTTTTTCCTCAGTCATTTCCAATACCATTCTTCCTCATTGGGAGTCATGGTTTCCAATGGAGATGCCCAAAGTGCCAAAAATTCACCCTCCCAGATTCTCTTACAGCTATGGCATAGGAATATGCCCTGGCTGACTGGACTTGAGGGGAAGACTTCTGAGGACTTCTGGGAAACAAGTTCCTCCTTAATATAAAAGACACAAGTGAGAGGAATTCCATTTCTCTTGCTTTGGGATTTTGTGTGCTGAGGATGTGATGCTTGGACCTGGACTCCTGTATAGTGATGGTGGAAGGAAGCTGACCCAGAGCTCTACATTGATGAGCTCCTATGGCTTTATACTGCTGGACTTTTTATTATATGAGAAAATTAAATGTCTTTACAATTGAAGCCACTTTTTAAATTTATTTTTTATTTTTATTTTTTTAAAGATTTTATTTACTCATGAGAGACACAATGAGAGAAAGAGAGAGAGAGAGAGAGAGGCAGAGTCACCGTCCAGAGGGCAGAGGGAGAAGCAGGCTCCATGGAGGGAGCCCCATGTGGGACTCGATCCTGGGACTCCAGGATCAGGCCCTGGGCTGAAGGCGGCGCTAAACTGCTGAGCCACCTGGGCTGCCCTGAAGCCACTTTTAGATGGATCTTCTTTTGTTACTTCCAGGCAAAAGCAACCTAAGATAACGTCCATAGATCCCTACAGCTGAAAATCCAAATTTCTTAGCATGGGTACATCAGGCCTTCACAAGTTTGCTCTGTGGTCTGCTCCAGTGTCATTTTTTGCCAGATACACCTTGCTTTTCCATTCCATAGCCACGCCAAACTATTTGCCAAATGGGCCAAGCTTTTAGAAACCTCTGCCAGGAGTGTCCTTCCTTGCCCTGGGTATACTCATATACAAGACTCGATTCAAGCTTTTCTTGACCCTTCATACCTTTTGTGTGGAATGTTCCCTTCTTTGTGCCTCTCTATACCAGTAAATACTTCCATAGTAGACCTGTAATAGCTCTTCTTCTTTGGCTATGTACATGTCTGACTCTCCTTCCAGCTCTAAGTTCTTTTGGGGCAAGGCTGTATATATATATATATATATATATTTTCAGTTGTGTATGTCCAGTGCAGAAGGTCAATAAATGGGCTTTAAAACTAACAGATAAATAATTGGATGAATGATTAAATTAATCAGTTGAAAAAAATAAATAAAAAATAAATTAATCAGTTGATCCCAATTCTCAACTTCCCTTATTAATGCAATCATTTTAAGATTTTGTTCTTGTTTATTTTTAAATGTGTGAGTCTGTCAGGCTGTTTTAAACCAGTGCATACCACTCACCTGGGCCTCTTGTTAATGTGCAGATTGTGACACAGTAGGTCTGAATGGAGCCTGAGAGTCTGCATTTTAAACAATCTCCCAGGTGATGCTGATGATGCCGGTCCAAGGAGCATAGCAAAGTCATCAGGACAGCAGGGTTCCTGGGGGACAGGGGTTGCTTCTGTCTGTGAGTGGGTGAAGCTCTAAAAATAAGGGGAGACTTACTGACGATGACATTCAGATGACAAGGATCACACTTTGTATCCACTATTTCCATCCAGGAGCTTTGGTCTCCTTTTCTGGAATTCATCTTCTCAGTGATAAGCTGAACTTGAGCTCTTATTTCTCATTTTCTCCAGCTAGAGTCCAGCCTAGGCCACAGATGTTGTTCCTTCCATACCTTTGTGATTGTTGTCAGGGGCTCAGCTGAGCTGGGAGAGAAAGCACTGAGCTAGCTACCAGGTGTCAGAGTAGCTAATTAAAGCAACAAACTAAGAATGAAAGAGTTCAACCATAAATCACGGACTTCAATGATATAAGCAAGAGTCTAAAACTGCAAAAGGTAATGGCTGGCCCTGTTCCATTTCCGCTTGTGGAAAGGCATACCAGTCAGGGGCAGATGGATCAGTGTAAATGTGAGAGTTGTCTTGTTCTTGAATAAGCCCCTGAAGAAAAGGCAGTTTTAAGGCCCCGGAGACTTGGGGGAGAGAGTGAGGGCAGAGGGAAGGGCTCAGAGTGGGAACGTCCTGGGTACTGAGACAGGGGGCAGTGAGCCAGAGCTGCAGTTTCATTTGACTAGAGGGACCACATCTAAGCTCACTCACGTGATCATTGGCAGTATTCAGGTCCTTGCTGGCTACTGGCAGGAAGAGGACCTCAGGTCTCACCATGGGAGCCTCTCCTTCCGGCATCTTACAACATGGCAACTGGCTTTCCTCAGGGGAAGCGAGCAAGGGAGAGAGCACATGAGAGTAAACATCTAAGATGGAAGGTATAGTCCTTCAATAACCTAATGTCACAGTGATATCCCATTACTTCTGCGTCATCCTTTTTGTTAGAACCAAGTCATTAGGTCCAGCCCACACAGGAGGGCATTACCAAGGGCTTGAATACTGGAGGTGCTGATGTTGGGGACCTTCTTATGAGCCACCTATCACAAAGACCCAGATAACATTTTCCCCGTTTCCTAACTATTCTTTGAGCACACTGTAGAGTGTGTTCTCCCTATATCCAGGCTTTTGATTTCATTCTGTTCTGGACAGTGGTCTAATTTCCCCACGTGTCTGAAGTTCCTCTTCTTAATGGCATTCCATCTCCCTTAGGAACAAAGACGGCTAGGTCTCATCCCTCACTTCTCATATCCCCTCACCATACCCATCCCAGGAAGAGGGCTATGATAAATATTTGTTGATTATGATCAACTCTCAACTTAAACTTGTTTAAACTTTTTCTCTTTTAGTCTAGCTTTCTGGGGCTCCAGGATTTCTGTGGGAGCCTTTATATTCAGAGCCTTTTCCTGCTGAGCAAACAGACCTCCTCCAGGTCGATAATCCTTGCTGGGAGGGTGAGGTAGGGTTATTGTTTACACTACAGAGCTGTTTTCTAGCGCCTTTAACATTGGAATTTAGTTATTGAAAGAAGCAGGGATGATCTAGAGCCCTTTAGAGCAGAGAAAAGATGAAAGGCAAGAGAATTGGCACTTTGCAGTTGAGTTTCTCATTTATTCCTCCCAACAAACATGAGGTGGAGTTTAATACCCTCACCTTGCAAATACAGAAGTTGGGACCCCACAATTAGCAAAGAGCAGACTCAGAACCTGAACCCAGACCCCAGACTCTTCTCTTTACCCCTGCCTTATGCTTCTAGGTGTGATTTCCAGAGTGATTTACCCTCACATGAGGCTCTTTCCTGCTGGGGCCATTTGCAGTATCACTCTCCATGCTTCCTGTGGTTTTTCCCTGGCCTGAGATGCCCAGTAAACACCTGATGAATGAACTCTTCCTCCTCTGGAGAAAGAAGTGGCCAGGGGCTTCCACCCTTACTCCCAAAGGCCAAGCAGAACATTAGACCACCCAGCCAGCAAACCTGATTCCTGGAGTGATGGTGTGGAGTGAGGCAGGGAGAAGCGGGCCTGGGTGAAATGGCAAAGAAATCTTGTCAGGCACCACAGGAAGAGAAGGTAACTTGAAATGTATGCATATGTAAATGTATGGCTTTGGCAAGCAGACTTGTTTGCCCTTTTCAGAGGGGCCTCAGCAGTGTCCTCAGTCCCCTGAGTGGAACACCTGATGCAGGTGAGTGTTGCAGGAGACATTGAGCAGACCCAGAAATATATGCAGAAAGAATTACCAGAGCAGACCTGATGTGGCTGTGGCTTGAGAGGCCAGCTTGCAAGGCAGGCCTCGGTGAGCTTGCCATTCAAGAGGGTTCCCATCACCCCAACTGATAAGTTGCTCACTATACCTAAATTGTTCGTGCAAACAATGTGGTTTATGCTCCACAACTGCTCTCCTGGGAGCCCAGAATTTGGGGGCATGCTAGGCAGACAGTGCCTGCATGATCAGCCCCCAGGAAAGACGCTGGGCACTGAGTCTCTGCTAAGCTCCCCTGGTAGCCTCGTATAGTCTGGATTTGTTCCTGAGGGAATTTAGTGTGTCCTGTATGACTCCGCAGAGATAGGACTCTTGAAAGCTCATGCCTCGTTACCCTTGGCTGATTTTGCTTTGTATCCTTTCACTGTAATAAATCTTAGCCTTGAGCATGACTAAACACTGAATCATGTGAGTCCTCCTGGCAAACACTGATGCTGATGTGGTCCTGGAGACTCCTGACATACTAAGGAAGGAGGGAGGGTAGGTGTGAGGGCAAGAGCTTTCCCCAGCTAGATGTCTGGAAATCCTCTTAACTCCACAGCTATCCAGACTTCTCCCTCCTGGTCTTCCTCTTTCCCTCTCAGGATCTCTAATTTTCTTCTTTACCTCATTGAAGAGCCTCATTATTCAAAATAAATGCTTGAGGGTGTCCTCCTATGATTCAAACTCCTCTTAGCTCTGATATGGGAGAATGAGACCAGGGCTTAGTAATATGAAAAAAATCTTGAATCCTTTAATTAATAAGTACACTGAAAGCAAAATATCTATAGGTTCTCCATTTAAAATTGTCTCTGTTAAAATATCTGAAATGGCATTCTTCTCTGAAAATGTAGATGGGTGTCACCTGGAGGGGGGTCTTGGAGCAGAAAGAGTATCATTTGGTATGGACACAGGAGTGTGTCCTTACGGTGATTGAGCAACTCCTTAAGGTGGTTGACAATGTGACAGATGTGAGGTTTTCTTCCCTCCAAATCTGAGAAAGGACGATGTGAAGGCAGGGTCAGATCCAATGGTTAGTGGAAGCCTTTTTTACAACTTCGAATTTCAAGTCAGGTGCAGGGGGATGGGGAGTCACTGAATGGTTTTTTTAACAGAGAACTGAGATCTTGAATATCTTTTCTAGTTCAAAGACTATATATATGAATACCTGAATGTCTCAGGGCCATTTTGGAGAAATTGGTGCTGTAATTTTAGATACTTTTATTGCAATTTTTGGGAGCCATTAAGCCATCATCAGGGATCCTGTCTGGTTTGACACTCTTATTTCCTTCCCTTCCTCCTTGCTTTTTTCTTTAATGAAAAACCAGAGTCCTCATTTTCTTCTCCACATCATTGTCATTCAAATTATTTAATTTAGTGAGTGGGCCTATGATTTGCATTTAGAAGAAAATTGCCATTTACATTTTTAACTAAAGCAGTTGGGTGATAAATCAACAGGAGCTCATTATGCCCGTTTCCCAGCCAGGTGGGACCCCTAACCCGGCCACACAGCTGGGGAGCAACCCACTAACTACAGGTGCCTTCCCTGCTCAGACACTGACCTTCTCCTATGATTAGGCCACATTTCTCCTCTGAGCAAAAGTCTAGAATTGGTTTGATCAACCATACAATTGTGACATACTAACACCATGAAGGCATTTAGAAAATGGTGTAATAAAAATCTTTCAAGAGTTGAAAGCTAAACTCAACATTTATTTTTTAAAGATTTTATTTATTTGAGAGAGTGAGTGGAGGAGGGGCAAGGGGAGAAACAGACCCTCCTCTGGAGCAGGGAGCCAGATCTAGGACTTGATCCTGGGACTCCAGGATCATGACCTGAGTGAGCCAAAGGCAGACTCTTAACTGGCTAAGCCACCCATGCACCCCTAAACTCAGCATTTGTAATAGAATCTTCCTCTTCTGATATAAAAGGATGAATCTCAGTATCTAAATATTTTACTATGTGCCCGCTATGTGCCAGGCACCATTCTAAGCGCTTTACTAGTATTATTTAATGCCCATAACAACCCTTTCTTCAGCAGGGATGATTATTACTCCCATGTGATAGTAAATTTTCTGTGTCAATTTGTTTGAGCCATGAGTTAGTTGCCAAGCTATTTGGTTAGACATCATTTCCAGTCTTTCTGTAACAGTGTGTGTGGATGATAGTAACATTTCAATTGGTAGACCGAGTCAAGCATATTGGCCTCTCCAACATGGGTGGGCTTCATCCAGTCCATGGATGGCCTGAATGGAATAATGTTTGGGTAAGACGAATTCTCTTTATCTGCCCATCTCTGAACTGGGACCTCAGTTTCCTCCTGCCCTGGACTCAGACTAGAGCTTACACTATTGGCTCTCCTCAGTCTCCAGCTTAGTGACTGCAGATCTGGGGACTCTTTGGTCTCTGTCATCATGGGAGCCAATTTCTTACAGTATATCCATCAAACACTCTTTCTTCCTCTCTCTCTCCTCCTCTTTCTCTTTCTCTCTTTGAAGAATATTGCTCCCTCTGGAAAAAAAATGTCTATTGGTTTTATTTCTCTGGAGAAATCAGACTAATGCACCCCATTTCACAGAAATAGAATCTAAAGCACAGAGCCAAGATGAACATGGCTACAGTAAGAGGATCCAAACTGTCCAATTTCAGAGCTCACAGTATATGGTCCAGCTCATCAAATAGTAAATAAATACAAATAACGATGAGGATTTGATTCTTTTGCTTCTCAAATTAGTATATATGAAAGACAGTGGGAAAAAAAACTATATTGATGAGAAGATGGGAAAATGGGCACACCTGTGCAGTGTTGGTGGCCCTACCAGCTAGTAAAATCTTTCCAAAAGGCAGCTTGAAGATATCACAGTGCAAAATGTGCAGATCCTGGCAGTACCTGGCTCCTTAAATATCACCAAAGCAACCTGCTGCTAAGACAAAACTGAGCTTTCGGCTTTCTGCCATGGAGGAGACCACCGCCTCGGAAATCTTTGGCAATGTCTCAGAAAGGGAAAGGGAAAGTCAGAACTTAGTGAGAATGGAAGTTTAGTCTAAGGTTGGTCTTTAAGTGGGGGTTAGGAGGAGGATGATATTTGCTTAGGATTGGGTAAGAATGATCCAGGGTTGGTAGAAATAGCAAGGTGAGGATTTTGAGGAGAGGGATTCAAAGAACCTTATGACACCCTCTGTCTGTTGATATATTTTTTGAAGAGTTGATGGGTCTTTGGGAAGTTCCTGTCATGAGCAATCAAACCACTGGCTTGTGCAGGCCTGTGAAACAAAGTCAGAGCTCTAATCAACAGGAGAGAGGTGGGGTTTGTTGTTCATTTTGGCAAAAATCATAATGAAGTTAAGGTAGATTTTTAAAGGTTGAGGAAAAATAAAGATCTTTCAGGTGGCTAATTTGAATACATCACGTAAACTACTGCTTCAAACTTCTTTAATGGATCACGATAGCACCATTAGTGACAAACAGCCCAAATGTCCAACAATAGAGGAACTGGCTCAATAACGTATGACACTTCAATACAATGGAGTTTGGCCATTCAGCCTCTAAAGAAATAATTGTATAGAAATATATAATCTCTACTATATGAATCACCTCCCAGCCTACATGTCCTTTTTTTTTTTTTTTTTTCAATCTTGTAGTTGTCCAGCCTGGCACTGCAGGGAAATATTCTCTAGGATAGCTAGAAGGGGGTAGGCTTGGTGTGGGTGGACTTGGTTCCTATAGACAGCTTGGTTTAAATGAAGAGATGTTCCAATTTCCTGGGGGTATGGGTGATACAGAGCCCTCGTGTTGGCAGCCATGGGCCCACATAGCTCCTGGGCAGTGGAAGAGTGCTCCCAACCCCTCACTTGGCACTGACTGAGCAGCCTCTCCCACTCCAGGACCACTCTCTTACCTCAGTGTCCCTGTGTCAGGACTATGTTCTCTCCTCTCTGCTCTGGAGTTCCTCTTTTGGTTAGTTGACTTCTACTCAGCTTACATGCTCTTTTCGAAACTTACATGCTTTTCCTATCCATCTGTCTGTCTTAGTACTTATCCTACCACATTATGATGTTTCAGTTCGTACATCTCCCATCACATTGTAAGTGACTCAAAAACAGGGTCCATGTCTTATTTGGTATGTCTAGTCCCGGCACGTAGCAGTCATTCAGTGTATTTTGTTAAATAATGGGATGGGATAGAAAAATATCTCATTAAATCATTTGAAGAGGATGCCTGGGATGGCTCAGTGGTTGAGTGTCTCCCTTTGGCTCATGTCGTGATCCTGGGGTTCTGGGACCGAGTTCTGCATCAGGATCCCTGCAGGGAGCCTGCTTCTCCCTCTGCCTGTGTCTCTGTCTCTTTCTCTTTCTGTGTCTCTTATGAATAAATAAAAAATCTGTAAAAAAATAAATCATTTGAAGAGTTATCTTTTCCTTTGATGAATAGGCGAAAAGACTTTCTCAAGTGCATTTTGTGTCATAGTATTCCTTCACCCAGAGACTATATAAAAGGGAAACCCTTCTGATAGCACTGCCTAGCTGATCCCCTAAAAGAAAATCACCCAAATGGCCCAGCTATCACACTTTCCACTCTGAGGTCCCAAGGTAGCAAGGCTTCTTTGTCTAAAGATGGTATCTGATAAAATGTATGAAAAGATTTTCCCCTAGGTCTGAGAAGGGCACAGAGAAGTAGATTTATCAGGTGCTCTGGGTCTTCCGTGGTTTCTTTCAGAACCTGGGATCATATATGGGGCAACAAATCTGGGAGGAAGAAAAGTTTCCCAAGGAATCTACACATCTTTAGAGAGAAAAACGCCCTTAAAGAAAGTTGAAGGGGAGAGGGGCAAGATGGCGGAAGAGTAGGGTCTCCAAATCACCTGTCTCCACCAAATTACCTAGAAAACCTTCAAATTATCCTGAAAATCTATGAATTCGGCCTGAGAATTAAAGAGAGAACACCTGGAATGCAACGTCTACAAGAGACTCATTTTAGACAGAAGGACACCTACAGCCTGAAAATAAAAGGTTGGAGAACCATTTACCATTCGAATGGTCCTCAAAAGAAAGCAGGAGTAGCCATCCTTATATCAGATAAACTAAAATTTACCCCAAAGACTGTAGTGAGAGATGAAGAGGGACACTATATCATACTTAAAGGATCTATTCAACAAGAGGACTTAACAATCCTCAATATATATGCCCCGAATGTGGGAGCTGCCAAATATATAACTCAATTATTAACCAAAGTGAAGAAATTCTTAGATAATAATACACTTATACTTGGTGACTTCAATCTAGCTCTTTCTATACTTGATAGGTCTTCTAAGCACAACATCTCCAAAGAAACGAGAGCTTTAAATGATACACTGGACCAGATGGATTTCACAGATATCTACAGAACTTTACATCCAAACTCAACTGAATACACATTCTTCTCAAGTGCACATGGAACTTTCTCCAGAATAGACCACATATTGGGTCACAAATTGGGTCTGAACTGATACCAAAAGATTGGGATCGTCCCCTGCATATTCTCAGACCATAATGCCTTGAAATTAGAACTAAATCACAACAAGAAGTTTGGAAGGACCTCAAACACGTGGAGGTTAAGGACCATCCTGCTAAAAGATGAAAGGGTCAACCAGGAAATTAAGGAAGAATTAAAAACATTCATGGAAACTAATGAGAATGAAGATACAACCATCCAAAATCTTTGGGATGCAGCAAAAGCAGTCCTAAGGGGGAAATACATCGCAATACAAGCATCCATTCAAAAACTGGAAAGAACTCAAATACAAAAGCTAACCTTACACATAAAGGAGCTAGAGAAAAAACAGCAAATAGATCCTACACCCAAGAGAAGAAGGGAGTTAATAAAGATTCGAGCAGAACTCAACGAAATCGAGACCAGAAGAACTGTGGAACAGATCAACAGAACCAGGAGTTGGTTCTTTGAAAGAATTAATAAGATAGATAAACCATTAGCCAGCCTTATTAAAAAGAAGAGAGAGAAGACTCAAATTAATAAAATCATGAATGAGAAAGGAGAGATCACTACCAACACCAAGGAAATACAAACGATTTTAAAAACATATTATGAACAGCTATATGCCAATAAATTAGGCAATCTAGGAGAAATGGACGCATTCCTGGAAAGCCACAAACTACCAAAACTGGAACAGGAAGAAATAGAAAACCTTAACAGGCCAATAACCAGGGAGGAAACTGAAACAGTCATCAAAAACCTCCCAAGACACAAGAGTCCAGGGCCAGATGGCTTCCCTGGGGAATTTTATCAAACGTTTAAAGAAGAAACCATACCTATTCTCCTAAAGCTGTTTGGAAAGATAGAAAGAGATGGAGTACTTCCAAATTCGTTCTATGAGGCCAGCATCACCTTAATTCCAAAACCAGACAAAGACCCCACCAAAAAGGAGAATTACAGACCAATATCCCTGATGAACATGGATGCAAAAATTCTCAACAAGATACTGGCCAATAGGATCCAACAGTACATTAAGAAAATTATTCACCATGACCAAGTAGGATTTATCCCTGGGACACAAGGCTGGTTCAACACCCGTAAAACAATCAATGTGATTCATCATATCAGCAAGAGAAAAACCAAGAACCATATGATCCTCTCATTAGATGCAGAGAAAGCATTTGACAAAATACAGCATCCACTCCTGATCAAAACTCTTCAGAGTGTAGGGATAGAGGGAACATTCCTCAACATCTTAAAAGCCATCTATGAAAAGCCCACAGCAAATATCATTCTCAATGGGGAAGCACTGGGAGCCTTTCCCCTAAGATCAGGAACAAGACAGGGATGTCCACTCTCACCACTGCTGTTCAACATAGTACTGGAAGTCCTAGCCTCAGCAATCAGACAACAAAAAGACATTAAAGGCATTCAAATTGGCAAAGAAGAAGTCAAACTCTCCCTCTTCACCGATGACATGATACTCTACCTAGAAAACCCAAAAGTCTCCACCCCAAGATTGCTAGAACTCATACAGCAATTCGGTAGCGTGGCAGGATACAAAATCAATGCCCAGAAGTCAGTGGCATTTCTATACACTAACAATGAGACTGAAGAAAGAGAAATTAAGGAGTCAATCCCATTTACAATTGCACCCAAAAGCATAAGATACCTAGGAATAAACCTAACCAAAGATGTAAAGGATCTATACCCTCAAAACTATAGAACACTTCTGAAAGAAATTGAGGAAGACACAGAGATGGAAAAATATTCCATGCTCATGGATTGGCAGAATTAATATTGTGAAAATGTCAATGTTACTCAGGGCAATATACACGTTTAATGCAATCCCTATCAAAATACCATGGACTTTCTTCAGAGAGTTAGAACAAATTATTTTAAGATTTGTGTGGAATCAGAAAAGACCCCGAATAGCCAGGGGAATTTTAAAAAAGAAAACCATATCTGGGGGCATCACAATGCCAGATTTCAGGTTGTACTACAAAGCTGTGGTCATCAAGACAGTGTGGTACTGGCACAAAAACAGACGCATAGATCAGTGGAACAGAATAGAGAATCCAGAAGTGGACCCTGAACTTTATGGGCAACTAATATTTGATAAAGGAGGAAAGACTATCCATTGGAAGAAAGTCTCTTCAATAAATGGTGCTGGGAAAATTGGACATCCACATGCAGAAGAATGAAACTAGACCACTCTCTTTCACCATACACAAATATAAACTCAAAATGGATGAAAGATCTAAATGTGAGACAAGATTCCATCAAAATCCTAGAGGAGAACACAGGCAACACCCTTTTTGAACTCGGCCATAGTAACTTCTTGCAAGATACATCCACGAAGGCAAACGAAACAAAAGCAAAAATGAACTATTGGGACTTCATCAAGATAAGAAGCTTCTGCACAGCAAAGGATACAGTCAACAAAACTCAAAGACAACCTACAGAATGGGAGAAGATATTTGCAAATGACGTATCAGATAAAGGGCTAGTTTCCAAGATCTATAAAGAACTTATTAAACCCAACACCAAAGAAACAAACAATCCAATCATGAAATGGGCAAAAGACATGAAAAGAAATCTCACAGAAGAGGACATAGACATGGCCAACATGCACATGAGAAAATGCTCCGCATCACTTGCCATCAGGGAAATACAAATCAAAACCACAATGAGATACCACCTCACACCAGTGAGAATGGGGAAAATTAACAAGGCAGGAAACAACAAATGTTGGAGAGGATGCGGAGAAAAGGGAACCCTCTTACACTGTTGGTGGGAATGTGAACTGGTGCAGCCACTCTGGAAAACTGTGTGGAGGTTCCTCAAACAGTTAAAAATAGACCTGCCCTACGACCCAGCAATTGCACTGTTGGGGATTTACCCCAAAGATACAAATGCAATGAAACGCCGGGACACCTGCACCCCGATGTTTATAGCAGCAATGGCCACGATAGCCAAACTGTGGAAGGAGCCTCAGTGTCCATCGAAAGATGAATGGATAAAGAAGATGTGGTCTATGTATACAATGGAATATTACTCAGCCATTAGAAATGACAAATACCCACCATTTGCTTCAACGTGGATGGAACTGGAGGGTATTATGCTGAGTGAAGTAAGTCAGTCGGTGAAGGACAAACATTATATGTTCTCATTCATGTGGGGAATATAAATAATAGTGAAAGGGAATATAAGGGAAGGGAGAAGAAATGTGTGGGAAATATCAGAAAGGGAGACAGAACGTAAAGACTGCTAACTCTGGGAAACGAACTAGGGGTGGTGGAAGGGGAGAAGGGCGGGGGGTGGGAGTGAATGGGTGACGGGCACTGGGGGTTATTCTGTATGTTAGTAAATTGAACACCAATAAAAAATAAATTAAAAAAAAAAAAGAAAGTTGAAGAAGAACTTTGGAGAAACCAGAAAATGATGAGAAACCTGGAGAATGGGAGTCTGATTCACCTTATTTTTGTTTGGTCTGGGTATGTGGTAGAGGGGTGATGTTAGGGAGGAAGTAGTTGCTTGGATCCCCTGTTTTCTTTGCCATTGGAGGAAATGACCCTTACCTTTGAATGAACGAGGGGTCCAGGGTCCAGGAGGTGGAACAGAGAGAACAGAACAAGTGCCAACATCACTAGTAAACATAATGCACTAAGAGTGGTTTGGAAAAATCTGTCTTATAAATCTTCCATTGTTGTGTTTAGGGATGGAAACTATTCTCGTTCCTTGAATTTCCTTCTTTGGGGAAGAAGTCTCCAAGGAATAGGAGATTGAAATATTGAGACTAAGCCTTATAAAAAAAAAAATGGGATTTAGGGTCCTGTTTTTCTCTTCATGATTGTACCATTTACAAATTCTGCTTATCGAAGTGGCTTTTCTTCTATTTCTGCAGAAAACTGTAGAGCTATGTCACTTTATCATTCTACTGTGCCATCTTTCCCATTGCTCTTTCTCTCCTCCCTTTCAAAATGGTTTGGTCAGAAAACATTGAGATACTGCTTTATTTATCATAGCACACAGCAGAATTTCTGAAGCTCTAAGAAAATCCTAACCTCGCCAATTTTTAGAAACAGCAGAAAAGATGCCTGGGCACAGCCAAGTGATTCAAATTAGATAGCTCTGAGTTTAAAATTTTCAAGAAGTGGGCTTTCACTGGCTTCTCCCTGTGCATCTGCATTTTGAGAGTCAGAATATGGAAATGAGAGGGACTATTTCAATGAGGAAAGCATTCAGCCATCGGTAAAAGAAAAATCTGACTACAACGGTATAAATAAATAAATAAATAGATAAATAAATAAATAAATAAATAAATAAATAAATAAATAAATAAATAGGGATTGTTTTTCCTCTCAAAAAAGAAGTCTGGAGATAGTTCACTGCCGGTGTTGATGTAGAGGTTTGATGATGCTAAGGCCCAGGGATCTCTTGGCAAGGCCCTCATGGTTGTCACAGGCTGTTTAGGCCATCACGTATTCATTCAAGAAAGGAAGAAGGCCGGGGATCCCGGGTGGCTCAGTGGTTTAGCGCCTGCCTTTGGCCCAGGGCACGATCCTGGAGTCCCAGGATTGAGTCCCAGGATCGAGTCCCGGGATCAAGTCCCGGGATCGAGTCTCGCCTCAGGCTCCCAGCATGGAGCCTGCTTCTCCCTCCTCCTGTGTCTCTGCCTCTATGTCTATCATAAATAAATAAATCTTTAAAAAAGAAAGGAAGGCCGAAGGAACAACAAGGTGACACGGTAGTCCCCTTATCTGCAGTTTTGCTTTCTGCATTTCAGTTATCCTTGCTCAACAGCAGCCTGGAAACAGATGTTTCTCCTTTTGATGGATTTTATCATCTCTCATCAACACAAGAAACGGCCGAAGGGCGAATACAGCATAATAAGATATTTTGGGAGAAAGAGAAAGGAACCACATTCGCATAACTTTTATATAGTAATAGTGTTATAATTTTTCTATTTTAACATGAGTTATTGTTGCTAACCCCTATTGTGCCTAATTATAAAGTAAACTTTGTGATTGGTACGTAGGTATAGGGAAAAAAACACAGTGTATATAAGTTTTAGTACTATCCACAGTTTCAGGAGCCCAGTGGAGGTCTTGGAGCACATTCTTTATTGGTAAGAGGGCGGGAATCTTGTACTTTTTTTTTACAAAAACAGTAACATTCCAGAAGGCCTTAGCAGACATCATTGCCTAGAACGATGTCACATGGCCATTGTTACATTCAAGGAAGACTGGGAAAAAGAGTCTTTTGCCTTCCCAACTTCGTAGGAGAGCCAGTCAGGAGAGTAGGGCTGGGAATGTGCGTTGGCTCCACCCACCTCCAGTTTTCCCTGGCGGCCCATAGCCTGGGCATGAGATATTCTGTCTACCTTCTGTTTGCACTTCATTGTTCTCCTTGCCCGTTCTTGTTAGTCAGCACAAATAGTTGGCTCAGTGTTTAGACCCTGTGAATATGACCTAGTGGATATCACAAACCCTTTTCAAAATGAGAAAAGCACATAGTTTTAGGGGACAGTGTTGGGTGAAGCAGGCTGGGCAAATACATGAAGAAAAAGCTTTGGAGAGGAACGTCCTCAGAGTGCAGTTAGACTTTGAACCATGTCTGTTTAAAATACCCTATTATCACTTCCCAAACAGGGGGAAGCCAGTCCCAGTGTGAACCAGACTCAGAAGCGTCTAGCTTTGGGACACATTAGGAAAGGCAGTCCCCCCAGGGATCCATCAGAGGAGAAATTGGGCTCCTCTTCAATTTGAGCTGAACTCAAAACCCTCAAAGGCAAATTGTTCCACTCCTTTAGCACATCATTGTAGGGCCCATTAAAGCATAATGAGAAAAGGACTCCGCCAGAGCCCCAGAGCATTCTGGAGGTGTGACAAGGGCCAGGTAATGTTTAAACTGAGTGTGGAGAGGCTGGCTTTCCATCAGAAAGGATTTGCAGGAGTGCAGAGAATGAGCTGAGCAAGCCAGGCATTTTCTCAACTGGGGAGGCACTCTGAACCCATCGGTCCACAACTCTGTAACTCATGGCTTTCCCCAGCACCAGTGGCTCCTGCACACCCATGATCAGAATTACTCATTGCCATAGCAACCTCAAGAATGGCTTCAAATGATGTCTCTTTGATCCTTGAGGATGCAGGTGTGTTTTTCTTTCTTTTTTTTTTCCTCTCTCTCTCTTTCCTTCCTTTCCTACCCTTTCCTTTCCTTCCCTCTCTCTTTCCCTCTCTTTTTCTTTCTTTCTTCTCCAGGAGGCAGGGCAGGGCAGTGGCGGAAGAGTGATAAAAGATAGGGCTGAAATTAGCTGTTGAAGTTGCCACTCCAACAAGAAATGGCACACGCCTCAAGGCAGAGGATGAACAGATGGTGTGTAAGTTGTACTCTTAGCCTCTTGAAGCATCTGCCCTCACACAGATTCTCAGATCCTCTCATAAGGAAAAGGGGATTTACATTATGGCTACAGGAAATGAGAGAAATGGGATTCCTCTCCTAGGTAGAATTTTGATACATAAACAAGAAAATAAGAAGAATGTTTTTCTCTTATTGCTCTCTCTTGTGCTTACTCATTTTTCAGAAGCAGTCTGGTTTATGTGGAAAGTTTCAACAATTCAATAAATTCAGCAAACTTTTATGGAGTGTCTTCTCTTTATTTTTACTTTATCGTTTATATCTCACCTCTTCAAACAGGAATTCTAGGCAGTTTACACTAAAGGACATAAAAGACAAGACTAATAAAATAGAAATCAGGACCAAAAAAAAAAAAAAAAGCAAATATTTTAACCACTAGAGTTAACATAGTGGTAACTGAGGACTACAATTTAATTTGAGAATCCAAATTTATATTCTCATCAGTTTATCTTGGAGAAAACAATTTTTCTCCTACTAAATTCTGAAAGACAATTCTTTTGAGGAATTTGGATTTAGTTGATGTTGAGTAACATGCCCTTCTTTCTCTCCTTCATCATGATCATCAGTGACATTTATTGAGAGTTATTTACTAAGTGACATTTATTTTTTGACACTTATTGAATATGCTAGATACTATTCCAAGCACTCTAGATATACTATCTCCTCCTTGAAATAATCCTAGGAGGTATGTGCTATTATTATCCTCATCCTCTAGGAGGGAGAATTGAAACAGAGGTGAAGTCTTCCATGTAACAGACTCAGTTCTTAGGCTACTGTTCCTGCCATGGAGACATGTTCACCTGCTGAGCCTAACAGTAAGACTGTCTTTAAGGACCAGGACTGGATCCTGCCCCTGCCAGGGATCCCTCAGCCCATTCACATGCCCCAGGAGAGCTGCTTAGGTGGAAGGACAAGGAGCTCTGCCTCAGTCAAGATGACCCTTGACCTTAGCTGATGAAGCTAATATTCTGGTCCCACTGCCAAAGTTGTTCTTCTTGTGGAAGGGGATGCAGAAGGTTGATTCTGGCCTATTACATCCTTTTTGAAGTAAGAACTGAGAAATCAAGGCACTTTTGAGACATGGTCTCACTTTGTGGAAACTTATCTCATGACCTGCTCAAACCAGTGAGGTCTGAACCTTCAAGCACTTCAGTTTCTCTCTAAAATATGGCCTGCCTCGCTTATAGACTAGGGGGCAATTGATGCTTTCCATTCCAGAGAATCCTCTGCCATGGGAACTTGTAGACATCCAGCCAAAGCATCTAAGGGGGCATGATCTGGTGTGGATAGGAGGCTCCCAGGAGGAGCTCCAGAGAGCAGAGGGGCTGGTAGCCCTAAGTGGAGAAATCTGCCCCAAATATTTTTGTTTTAGTCAAGATGCCACACAGATATTGTGGCACCACTGGAGGGCTGGAGTGGTCGGAGCAACTATTCACATGATCTTTCTCCCTCTCACTTTTACACAATTAGAGTCCTCTCTGTGGGTCTTACGGTTATGTCCTTCAAAGAATTTGGCAGCCTAACTTTACTGAAATGGTATTTTTGTTTAAGTCAATACTCTTCTTTCTTTTGCATTGTCCACATTTTGTAGACTGCCAACTGCTATAGTCCAGCACGAGTGATGCTTTGCTTTTTCCCTCCGGATGCTCCCTCCCCTGCCCTCCACCCCATCATGGTTTGCATGGGCATATTTGAAATTTGTCGCATTCCTCTTCATAATAATCATTACTGTTTCTCAAGTGCTTATTATGTAGCAGGCATGGAACTAAGAGGGTCATATAAAGTAATTCATTTAAGCCTCCTCTCTACAGGGTGGGGATGATTATTATCATTTTACACAAGACAAAACCGAGGTTCAGAGAGGTCCCATTATTGCCCAAGGTCTCATAAGTGGTAAGTGGCAGAACTGGGACTTTACCCCAGGAGACTGACTCCAACGCCTGGATTTGCGCCACTCACTGGCCACCTTCCACCATTCATTGCATGACTATGATGACAAATTTTAACCAAATGGAGCACAGGAGCTATTTTGCATATACCACTACATGTTGCTTACATACAACAGAAGGGCAGTTTTTAAAATCAACATTTTACTCAATTTCAGGTTGTATTTACATATGTTGTCTTTTAACTGTTTATGGATGGATAGCTACTCCAGAAAATAAATCTCTTAGGACTCAGCGTGAAAAAAATCCTTGTTAAATATTTTGTGAAAAATCATTTTGTGTTGCTGCCAAAGCAACAGAAAATAATTAAATTCTTTTGCATTTTTTGATGTAATTTACATAAGTCGTCATGCTATTCCTACCTGTGAATGTCAAGTGTCCTAGTCTGGGCCCCCTATGGTAATCTGTGTCAGGATAATTATGATTTCAGCATTGTGAGCCAGGGTTGAGCGGCAATGTTGCAGTTCATTTGACACACGGGAGTCTCTAATTCTTGGAAACAGACAGTGTAGACCGGAACTAGGGAAAGTTCTGCAGCCCTAAGAGCCTTGAGAAAATGCAAAGCAAAGCAGGTTCCCAGGCCAGCTGTCACTGCTGTCCTCCAGCCACTGACTGCTCTGCAGAGACTGGCCTGAGCCCCATCCCTGTAGCTAATCTAGCGCCACATACAGTACGTTCTGGAGACCTCCAGTGACCTTTGCCTATTCTATCCCTGACTCCCAAATGTGACCTTGGGCTATCTTATCTTCTATCCATGCCTAGGTTTTTCTATTTTTATAAATAGCTCTTCCTCCTCTGTTAAAGAATGACAGTTTTGTAAAAGGCTTTGTATTCCCTGGGGGAAGGAGGTCTTCAAATAAATGACACAGCATCCATATCTGTATTTTTCTTTAGTGTTAGATACAGCCGAAAGTTATGCCTTCTACTCTATATTCTAGGGTATTTGTGGGAACAACCTCCAAATGGCCCAAGGACAGGGAGGATAAAGTGTTTCCTGTTCCCTCTTGCAGGGCTTGCAATCCAGCAAAATGGTCTGCCTCTGAGCTTTCTGGAGGGGCACTGGGCCAGCCACACAGGCCTGTATGGCTTTTAGGACCTTCATCAACTCCATTAAAGTTAGTCATTCTAATTAACACTTCATTGGTACATAGTGGGAGCTGGGTTTTTTAAGTGTTCTGAAAATTTCGCCAAGCCAGCTGATGAGGGCTTGGATACTAGGGTCATAGGTCACCATAAACCCAAAATCTAACAGCAGGACTCTCGCAGTGGAGGAGGACTTTATCTCCTGGGAGACCCGCGCCACATCCCAGCGGCACTTAAATCACAGGGAGGAAAATTTTATGACTTGAAAAGAAGACAATGCCACCGCTCTAAACCCGGTGCTTCCTATTAGGAAGAAAATGATTCGGGAACTCCAGAGCCACAGGGAAGCGTTAGTACCAGTGACCGATAAACCGTGAGGGTTCAGCAAGAGGAGAAATAATTCCTCCAGCTCCAAACCCAGGAGGGATGGAGAGAATAATGAAGGAAAAGGGATCTAAAGACAACCATAAAAAACACTAGGAAAATTGGGAAAGAGAAGTCCCCTGGGTAATTCATTAAAGAGGGGAATTAATATCGGGTCAGACTAAGCTGCTTTAGATCTTCCCTACTGAAATAAGGGGACTGCTCAGGGCACCCATCCATTTCTGCAGAGAACCCAGAGGAGTGCTCTCTCCTGAGGTGGTCTCCGAGATCCCAGGCTCTCTGGACTCTGTCCTCAAAGCCCTACCTTCTGGCTACAGAGAGGTGCAGGGGTGAAGAGGTACTCATAGGGACAGGAAGTTTCTGCAGACCCACAGAGGAACCCCAGGATGCTGAGACCTCCACAACTCTTGTGGGAATCTGTTTCATTCCAATAGTGACCCAGCCTCAGCTCAAATCCCTAATTTTGCAGATGGATTAGTCAGCAACTTATGGGTCACAGAATCAATCAATCAATCATCAAACTCACAGAAACTAAACTCCATAAAACAGCAAGGGAAATAAGCCAGAGTGAGACTGGGGCACATAATTTCTTAGGCTGCTGTGAGGACCAGAGGCCAAGTAACATTTGTAACCAGAGTCTGTAAAACCTTTTCTGAGGGCACCTGGGACACTTAGGCCATTGTGCTACTTGGAACCTCCCTGACAGTGGAGGACATTTCTACTTTCTCTTCTCTTTCTAACAGGATGGGCCCAACATGGGTAGTTGAGCTGGAGGAGAGCTTTTCAAAGCGAAAGTGTCTTCATTTGCGGATCCAGGAAAAATTCACTTGGTTTAGTTTTTCTTCCCCAGAAAGTAATCTGTAATGGTTTCATAGCTCATAGACAAGTTACAATGAGTTTAAATGACTTACAATATATTAAAGTATGTGTGAGGGTGTTTAAATGCATCAGTATATCCCAAGGCCACATAGCATATAGCAAAACCAAGTTGTCTAATAAGATACAATTAAGGCAATAGAAAAAGAATGGCTATTACAGAGCAAATAAAGGAATATTTGAATAATCTGAACCTATGTAAACAAATCATCTTGCATCCTTGGGTGATAATAAAATTAGATAATAAGCTTTAGGATTGGAGATTTTCTTTGATTGCACAGGGCTAAAGGAGGAAAAAGTCTAGCTTGTTTTTGATCTTCTAACTAAATGTTACTAGTGGGGATCCCTGGGTGGCGCAGTGGTTTGGCGCCTGCCTGCCTTTGGCCCAGGGCGCGATCCTGGAGACCCGGGATCGAATCCCACATCGGACTCCCGGTGCATAGACCCTGCTTCTCCCTCTGCCTATGTCTCTGCCTCTCTCTCTCTCTCTCTCTGTGTGACTATCATAAATAAAAAATAAATAAAAAATAAATAAATAAATAAATAAATAAATAAATAAATAAATAAATGTTATTAGTGATGCTTAAAATCCCAACTGACAAACTCTACTACTGGCAAATTGAGTAACACAAGTAAAGCCAAGAAGTGGAAAAAAGACCTGATATAGAATTTCCCAAGGACTGCCCCTAAGCCTTACATGCTGTGGGGATCTGAGAAGCTAGTGTGTCAGCAGAGCCTGACAGCATCTCGTTGGCATGTTGGGTGGGCTGTGGAAGACTGGAGAGCATCGCTAACGACTTTACCCTAAGCAGAGAAACTTCTGACTCTCCCACTCACCTGATACTAGGTCCAGAATTGATTTCTTCATAGGTTGGTTCATTCGCCCAATATCTGTGGGCATCTATGTTAAGCAGGCTTTGCTCTGGGCCTGAGAGACATGAGGGAGAATAGGACAAACAAGGTCTTTACTATCATGAGGCTTAAGTTCTATGGGAAGTATATTGAAAATAAACAAGGAAGCCCATAAACAGACAAGATAAAGCCAGACAGTGATAATTGCTGTTAAGAAATAACAACCGGTGATGGGATAGAGTGTGACTAGGGTGGTAATAAAAGAAGGATGAGATAAGGATAGGAGATCAGAGAGGGTGTCTCTGGGAGCTGAGTGGCATTTGAGCAGAGATCTGAATAGCGAGAAAGGCGAGGTCATATGGAAATCTTGGGGAAAGACACTGTAGGCAGCAGGAATGGCGTGTGCAAAAGTGCTAGGAGGGCCACAAGTCTGCTGTGCCTAAGAAACAGAGAACCAGCATATCTGGCAAGGCTAAGGGAGAGATCTGAGATGCAGGGGATCAAGGTGGGGCTAGATCTGGAAGGGCCTCGTCAACAAGAAAAACAAATAGGAGCCTTAGCCTAGGTGCTGGGAAGCCAAGAAGAGTAGGGAGGGGTGAGTTTGGGCCACGGTGAAAGTCTAGGTAGCAAAGTTACACTTGGTACTTGGGGATACCACCCCAGTGGAAGAAGGAATTTGGAAAGGGGAGGAGATAGTCTTGGACATGGGTCAGGCTGCCACATGGCCACAAGGACAAGCTTGGGAAAACCGCCAGACTGGTCACCAAGCTGTGCTCTCCATCTCGTAGACGGAACAGCAGGCAGGAAAAGCCAAGCAGAAAGATTAGTAATAGCAAGCTGACATCTGTGCGCGAGGCGCTCCTCTGTGCCACGCAGACACTCTGCATATATTCGCTCATTTTACCCTTATAACAACCCTATTCCCATCCCTGTTCAGACAAGGAAACTGAGGCACAGGGAGGTTAAGTAAGTGGCCCCAAACCTGCAAGTGAGGCAGTTGTGCAGAGCGAAGAGCTAGGGTGTGACTCTCCCTGAATTCCCTCCAGTCATCCCCAGACCTGGGTTTTCCAGCCTTCTTGGGATGCTCGCCTTTGTTCCAGGAGACACCCTCCTTCCCTTTACTGACTCTCTCCTTTCTGTCACTTCCGGCTTGAGTAGAGCTCTGTTAAATGCGACTAAAGTCCTAGCCGCTGAATATTTAAACTCCTGGTTGTGGGGAAAGAGCAAGTTTCTACATGACAGCACGAGCTGTTAAGCTGCTGTCTCAGAGAAAAGGGGACACCTCCACCTCTTCCACAGACAGAATGACATCGGTGTTAATCACAAACATTTGTGGCACACTTAGGGCGTATCAGGTGCTGTTCTGAGTCCCTCCTGTATACTAACTTCTCCAGACCTCACAAACACCCTACAAGATGTGTGGTAATATTCACTTCCTTTAGGGGAAACGGAGACACAGAGGTAGTTATGAGTTGAATTTTGTCCTATTCTCAAATATTTTGAAGTCCGAACCCCTTCATACCTCAGTATGTGAACTTACTTGGGGAAAAAGGTTGTTGCAGGTGAGACTAGTTATGATGAGCTCATACCAGAGGAGGGTTAGCCCTCAATCCACTGTGACTGCTGTCCCTACAAGGAAAGAGGGAGCACAGGGAGAACACCATAGGAGAGGAGGCAGGGAGTAGAGTCCTGCCCATCCCTGAGTCGGGGACACCAGGGACTTCGGCTAACCACCAGAGGTTTAGAGGGAGAAGGACAGATTCTTCCTTAGAGCCTTCGCAAGGAACCACGGCCCCCAGGCCCCCAACACCCGGATTTCGGGCTTCTAGCCTCCGGCCCTGGGGGGGACCCGCTGCCGTTCGAGGTTGCCGGCTTGCAGCACTTTGTTCTGGGAGGCCTGGGAGGTGAAGTCGGAGAAGTCGCGCCCTTTGCCCTGGTCACACGCCGCCCAGGGGCAGGGCCAGGGTGAGCTGGGCTGTGCGGCTCAGACCTTTTCTCCGTGGTCGCGCCCTCCGTAGCAGAGGCGGATGTCGCGCTGGAGGGGACTGCCACCCAGGGGGCCAGCCTAGAGCAGCCGCAGAATGGAGCGGCCTTCTTGCACCGTGGGGCGCAGGCAGAGGGTGAAGAGCTGGCGCGAGTGCGGGCAAGCCTGGAAGGGGGGGCCCTGCTCTTTCTGGGACCCGGGGGGGGGCAGCATGTCTCTCGGCCCCTCCTGGACTCAGCGCAGGGGGCTCGGCCTCCCGGCCGCTGGGTGACCTTGGCCCAGGATGCCAACCTGCCCGTGCCTCAGTTTCCTCAAGTGGAGGAGGAGGACAAATCCGAGCAGTGGTGTGCAAAGGCGGCGGTGAAAGTAAGCGTCAGGGCCCAAAGCGAGACCTTCGAGGCGAGAGACCGAGCCGGCGTCCTCTGTTCTGCAGTCCGTGGGCCACGGGAGGCCACAGGCAAAAGCCCGGGGTGTTTCCTCTTTCCCTCCCGCTCCTCGGCTCCGTCTCCGCTGGGCCGCCTGTGGCTCCTCACGTCTGGCTCTTAGTATGCACAGCTCTTCCCTAAGCTTCCAAGTGGGATGATCTACATGAAAAATTAATTGTGTATTTTTTTCTCTTTTTTTTTTTTCAAGTGGAGAAATTATTTAGGGCTTTGGGGAAGACGGGGCAGCTACTTGCTATGCAGTGGCTCATCCCCTTAGCCATCACCCCTGCCATGTTCAGCAAATGATTCCTCTATTCTCTTCCTGGCAGGTGGTCTCGCAGCTACATGTGTTCGCGCATCCAGCAGGGTGCTCCGGGGAACGCGACGTGGCGAGGGCTGCTGTTTCTAATTACTGCCGGATGGAGAGGCCAAGGAAAGAAACCGGCCTGCCGGGGGCTGCTGTGGAGCGCTCCCGGGGACAGCAGGGCCTGGCTGCCTGACTGCTCACTTGGGTGCAGCCTTGCCCTTCCCCAGACAAACCCAACATCTGAAAGACTGACAGGGACACAGCAATCGATACGCCCTGATTTCCTGAACACCTGGTATGATCCTGGTGTTGTGTCGAGCACTGGGACTGGGGGATACAAGCAGCAACAAAGGCAGCTCCATCCTTCAGGAAACTTACACTATAGCTGGGGACAAGGACAAAAGAAAGAAAGAGAAAAAATTGCTTTATTTGTCCATCCAATGCCATTTACTCAGAGTTGCCTAGCAGAGTTTATGGTCTAGTGGGGAAAGAGAGACAGCAACCACATACCATCCCAAACACGCAGGTGCACACTGTGGTCAGCGCTATGAAAGTGAAGTGTGGGTGGGGGCTACTTGAGCATGCAGGGGGCTTGATGTCTCTGGGTTGGAGGACTCCTGGATGAACTGTTATCAGATCTAATCATGGGCATGGAAGAGCAAGGTTACTCTAGGAAGTGTTTAAAAGGAATTAATAAGAATTAACAAGCCGTATGGATAGACGTGGCAGGGAGAAAACTGTTAAATATGACTTCTAAGTTTCTCACTAGAATAGCTGGAGATCACAGGTGCTCTTGTCAGACAGGGCAATTGGGCAGGGCAATTTTGAGGGGAAGTGGCCCAGAACACGACGAGTATAGAGGACAGGTGGCAGGACTGCAGATGCTGGGCAAGGTGGCCAGGCAGACGGCAGGAGCCCAGGGAGGGCTATTTGGGGCTGTGAGAGATGGAGACTTCCCAGGGACACCCACAGGGAAGTGAAGACAGGACTCTGTCTCAAGCTGGGAGCTGCTCCAGATGGTGGGGAGGGCCTCACGCTAATGAACATCCTGACACTGCGGTGGTGTGGGGTCATCAGGCAGCCAGACTCAGGCACTCACTCAAAGTCATTACAGTAAAGTGTGTGTGTGTGTGGGGGGAGGGTATATGTGTGCACGTCTAATGTTATGTCCCAGGGCAGGAAGGAGCTGAACTACCTGGGAGGGGACCTTGGAAGTCATCTATGGCCACCTCTCCCTCTATCTTTCTGGGGACACATGGCCTGTTTTCTCTGCCTTTCTCTGTGTATCTGTTCCATCTTCCTGCCCCTCTCTGCTGACTATTGGATGCCTTCCTTGCTTCCTTGGCCTTACTGTGGCTTTTCATTTTCAGTTCAAGAGTTCAATATTATCCATCTAGTCATTCATTCAATAAAACTTGTGTGTTAGACAGACAGTATTTTGGGGCACCAGGGATACAGCAGACATCAAAGCAAAACCTCTTATTTCTAGTAGGGAAAATGTATTAAACAAATAAAGATACAATATTTCAGGTGGCAATATGCTATGAAGAAAAATAAAGCTGAGTGAGGGTCTGGATAGTGCCTTTGGGATGGTGGGGTGGAGTGCCATTTTTATAACTGCTGGCTGGAGAGGCCTGGCTCCAATCCAGTGGTATTAGAACAGAGACTTGAGGAAATGAGTGAGTGATCCACGCAGTTATCTGAGGTAAGAGTATTTCCAGCAGAGGGCAAAAATGGGTGGAGACACTGAGGCGGGGCATTGCTTGAGGCCTTCAAAGAACGGGGAGCAGACAAGTGTGGCTTGCTGGGAGTGTGAGGAGGAGCACGTGCCCAGAGAGTCCTGCAGGCATGGCATGGGAGGAGAGTGAAGTGAGGAGGGCCGGGATACAGCTGGGGAGCAGGTGACCTCCGCTGTAGCAGGTGCACTGGCGTGCCAGCAGTGTAGACCCTGGGCATGAGCACAGGCCCAGGAGAGCATGCCCAGGTCCTCCTGCCCCGAGTCAGAGACCCACAGTGACGCGGGCTGGGGCAGAACCGGGGAGCTGATGGAAGACGTCTGGGTCTGGGTAGGTCTGGAGGTTGAACAAGTGCTAATGGACCTAACGGACTGGTTTCTGGATCTTGGGGTCCAGCTTGTGGAGATGGAGGATCTTACTGGCCCAGAGCAGCCTATGGATGACCTTCTCAGAGAGGGAGAAGGGCAGGGTCAAGTCCAAAACAGCACTCGGGCCAGGGAGCCAGTGAGTGACAGAGAGAGAGAGAGGGAGGGATGGAGTGATGATTCCTACTTTCAAGACTGCAGACAGAGAGAGAGAGAGAGAGAGAGAGGATCTCACTGATCACCGTCCAAGTGAATGGGAGAGGAGAACATAACCACCCAGGGAAGGGAAATAAATATCTAGACAACAACCTAACAGATCCCAGTGCCTACTTCCCAGGGCGTCAGAAGCACTCTGGGCAGCATCTTGGCACATAGTGAGAGCTCAGAAATGATACCTGTCACCCTGTTAACAGCACATGCAGCCCGGAAAGAGCAACTTGCCCTGCACCTAGGGAATTCCCCTGCTCTCAGTTCAGTCGTTTGTCACCAAGAAAAGAGCGAGCAGCTGCACCCAGGCTTTCTGGGAACACCAGCCTCTTGCCGATCACAGGCCTGCCTCTGGGCTGCCTCTGACACTCTGAGCCCCCAGCTCCACCTCTGCTGTCCACATGTCTCAGGCTTCCACCTCAGCTCCCTCTCCTCCAGGCTCTCCTGGCTCTTCTTTTTTCTTTTCTTCTTTTCTTTTTTCTTTTCTTTTCTCTTCTTTTCTTTCTTTCTTTTTTTTTTTTTTTTGAAGAATTTTTTATGTATTTATTTGAGATAGACAGCAGAGCAAGAACAAGAATAGGAGGAGAGGGGCAGAGGGAGAGGGAGAAGCAGGCTCCTCGCTGAGCATGGAGCCCAAAGTGGGGCTCAATCCCAGGACCCTGGGATCATGACCTGAGCCGAAGGCAGATGCTTAACGATGGAGCCACCCAGGCGCCCCTGACTCTTCTTCTTAATACTGTTTCTGTTTTGTTTTGTTTTGTTTTGTTTTGTTTTTTTTAAGAAATTTGAGTAGAAATCATTTTCAGTTACAGATTTTGGTCAGGATCCCTAGCTAATCAAGTTGCACTGGAGTGATGATTCTTACTTTCAAGACTGCAGAGTGAGGAAAATTTTGCCTCCAGCTCGGCTTCTAATAAGAAAAAAGAAAAAGTGAAAGCCACAGCAATCTCAGTTCTCATAAACCCGGGGGATCCCCTGCGAGTGGGCCCTCATCATCCCTCCCAGTGGCACTGAGGACGTGCCCACAGGCTGTTGCGTACTGTATACATGTTTGTAAAAAAAAAATTGGGAAGGACACAACTAGGAATTCACATTTTCTGAGAAGATTCTATGGATACTTACATACCCATGGACGTGCATTTTATCCAGACCTGGCATGGTAGCTAAGAAAGCCCCATCCTACTCACGTGGGCTACAGCAACCCTGGGGATGAGGGGGAAGCAGGAAGACTTGGTAAAACAGGGAGGAAGAACCAGTAAGGAGAAGAGAGTGCCTGTGATGGGCTTTAATTTTTGTCCAGGCTGCAGATTTAATCATTCGCAAGGCATTTTTAAAATTTGATTTTCTAATTTTGGCCTCACAGCAACCTTGAGAAGTAGACAGAGCTCGTATATTTATCTATATTTTCATACATGCGATAAACAAAGCTCAGGAAAGATGAAGTGATTACGCTGAGGACACAGCCAGTGAATGGGAGGGGCTGAATATTTTGACTCTTTGCTACCTGTTATTTTTATTGTTACATGTGGCCTCTAGAAGATGAACATAGGTTTTTACCACATGTCTGAGTAACCCTTATCCCTTTCTTCGTTAGGTATTTTGGGGATGTCCAAATGGTTCTGTTGGGGATGAGCAAAGGCAGTAGAGGGCAGATTTCATGAAGGCTAACGTTTGACGGTGAGTTACAGCCAACTACTTCAAATTTTTTTTTTTAATTTTTTATTTATTTATGATAGGCACACAGTGAGAGAGAGAGAGAGAGGCAGAGACACAGGCAGAGGGAGAAGCAGGCTCCATGCACCGGAAGCCCGACGTGGGATTCGATCCCGGGCCTCCAGGATCGCGCCCTGGGCCAAAGGCAGGCGCCAAACCGCTGCGCCACCCAGGGATCCCTACAGCCAACTACTTCAGTTAGCGTAAGTTCATTGGTCCCAGGCTGCAGCCGTATTCTCACAGGTGGAGATGGTGACAAGATTCGTGATTTTCAGGTGTCGACTAGTGTCCAGCAGAACTCAGGTTGGAGAAGTGAAGCAGATAGTTGTGTTGGAAAGACTGCAGGCAGCTCTCAGGGTCTGAGCAGGGTCTGGTCTTATCCCTGATAAGGCAGGAACCCACTGGGGCAGCACTGGGCCAATGCTTCTCCCCTAACCTGAACCACGTGCTGTCCTCTTGGCCAGGGCCTACTTGACAGTCCCAGTAAAGCGACCTGTAGTCAGAAAAGGAAAACAGAATTTTCAGTTACTGAAAGAGGAGGAATAGGAAAGACCATGCCCGTCCTTTATGTGGACCCCTCCAGTCCCAGGCCATCTTCTGATAAAGGAGAGTTTTTTTGTCAGCCCTGGTCCTGGATCCTCTGTGATGTGGGCAGTGGAGGGTAAGTGGGAAGGACCGGTGGGGGTGATGAAGGGACTCAGTCAGTCAGCACAGGGAGTGAGCAGGGAGGAGACAGGAGGAAGGTACGCAGGCCTTGTCTGGTGCTGGAGCTGAGGAGTATCTCCCAGATGGCATCACATTAGAGCAAAGGACAAGGTGCTCCTGAGATGTGTCATGGTGAGTTATGAATTGAGTCAGGTTTATTTTTGTGTGTGTATGTGTGTGTGTTTTATTAGAGATTTTATTTATTTGAGAGACAGAGAGAGAGCAAGGGGAGGGGCAGAGGGGGAGAGGGAGAGAGGGAATCCCAAGCAGATTCTGTGCTGAGGGCAGAGCCCGACAATAGGCTCAATCTCACCACCCTGAGATCATGACCTGAGCTGAAATCAAGAATCCAACACTTAACTGACTGACCACCCAGGTACCCCTGAATTGACTCAGTTTTCAAGTACTTCATGAGATGCAGGCAAAGATTAGCAGTGAGTGCCCTTTTAATGATATGTGGGCCCTGGCTCATGTGACTTTGAATGTGACTTGGTGCACAGTCTGGATAGAGCTCTGGATTTTATTAGGGTCATAGTGATATTTAGTGTTTAGTGTTTCCATGAAAATTCTTGGAAAGTGAGTAGCCTACAGGTTGCAGGGCAGGAAGATGAATATGGCTGAATTGATCCATTCCCTTCTTTTTGTCTTTGTTCTGGAATTATTCATTTTAGTTTTTCCACGAGGAAAGTTTTAAATCTGCTTAAACTTTCCTTAAGGAAGTAAAGTCTGTGATGGCTTTATTTTCTAGTAAGTGAGAATATTCTGGTCAAGGCTTAGGATGTACTTGGATGGGTCCTGTATTTCCATTATTATTGTTCCCTTATAAACAGCTCATATATTTTTTAAACTTTCTGTTTTTTAAAATTTATTTATTCAGAGAGAGAGAGAGAGAGAGGCAGAGACACAGGCAGAGGGAGAAGCAGGCTCCATGCAGGGAGCCCGACGCGGGACTCGATCCCAGGTCTCCAGGATCACACCCTGGGCTGCAGGTGGTGCTAAACCGCTGCGCCGCCGGGGCTGCCCAAATAGCTCATAATTTTTATTATAAATTACAACTTGAGGGATGCCTGGATGGTTCAGTGGTTGAGCTTCTGCCTTTGGCTCAGGTCGTGATCCTGGGACCTGGGATTGTGTCCCACATCGGTGTCCTTGCAGGGAGCCTGTTTCTCCCTCTGCCTGTGTCTCTGCCCACCCCCCCCCCATGAATAAATAAATAAAATCTTAAAAAGAACTTGAGTGCATCATTATGCACATATAAAAATAGAAGCACATGATCTAACTCATGAAAGTTTAATTTGTTAGTCTGTAATGTTCCTTGGAAGCCAACATTAGATCATCATAAGAACTAACTTCCAGAGTAAGCATTTCATGTGCATAGTAACCCTATGAGGTAAGTACTATATCTCCATTGTACAGATGAGAAGAGTAAGGTTATTCATTTGTTTACAGTCATACAGTTAATAAAAGAAAATGTCCCAAACTGGCTCATCTGAATAGTTGCATCACTGAACAGTTCTAGCTGCTAGTAGGGCTCATTTACCACAACTGCTCTAACATTCAGAACCCAAGCTGTTAGCATAATTAAGGGAACAACAAAAAAAGGCCATTGGTGGGTTAATGAATCAATTTTGGATTAGTTAGGGTTTGCTGGTTAATTAATTTAAAATCTTTTTTTGGGTATTTACTATGTGCTAGGCCCTGTGGACACAGGAGTGAGCTAAGATAAAATACTTGTCTTCAAGGATCTTAGAGCCTGGTGGAAATGTCATTTGATAATCAAATCACAAAAAAATAAACATATAATTATAAATTCTGATGAGAATACGTTCTTTGAGAGTGAATTACAGTAGATGGAGAGAAGACTGGAATGAAAGGGAAGCAATTAGATATATCCATCTGTCATCCACTCATCCAACATTTCTCATGTCCTGTTGGTATATGACATTGTGTCAATTGCTATGGACAGTATGACAATGAACGAGTTGTAGTCCTTGCTCTCAACAGGAATTCAAGAGAGAAAGCATATGTACATAAAGAACCAGAACCATATGCCATGAGTTAAGATGACATGACGGCAGAGTTAGCCTAAGACAGCTAACGTCTCTTGGCAGAATTGGAAGTAGTCCACACAGATAACTCATTGCTCCTTAGAATAGCCCTCTTAGGTAAGTACTAGTATACTCATCCCCAAGTGCATGGGGAGGGGATGGAGAGCAATGAGGCAAGGACACATCTTAGGCTTGTGTCTGGGGGCTGGGAGAAATAGAGGCAATGAGTTTTTAAGGAATGGCTGGAGAGTGGCAAGAAGGGAGGTACAAAATGTTATGGGTGTTTGGAGCAGGGCGAGCATACTTCTGGCTGGAGGAATCATGAGAAACTTCCCAGAGGAGTGGGTATTTGATGTGGGCCTTGAATGATGGGGAGAATTTTTCAGGCAGAGACTGGGGCTCTTGGCACAGATGGTGGCGCACACCAAAGCAGAGTATGTGGCCCATGTGCTGGGCTGGGGGTGGATCTCCCTGGGCCCCGTGCAGGGCAGTGGTTCCTATATCTGGCTGGGCTGTAGTCTCCTGGAAAACTTTTAACAAATTTAGATTCCTGGGATCCACCCTAAGAATCTCATTAAGTAAATTAAGGAGCACCCATTTTTACATAGCACCCTGGGTGAATCAGATGTAGGACAGTAAGGTGAGATGAGGTGTGGCCAGATTCTGCGTGGCCTGGGGCTTGAGGCCTAGAAGTTTGCTTTATTTGGTGGGACGTGGCTGAGGGAAGGCATCACCTGAGCCAGGCTCCGGGAAAGGCAGTCCGTTCCGGGGTCCTGGGCCCCTGGAGAGCCTGGAGGCAAGGAGATTGCAGCGGCTGGTTCATCCTACCTGCTGGGAGTGCGTGGCCCCGGGTGCGGCAGTGAGCATGGCCAGAGCGCTCAAATGAGTCCCGGCGGAAGCGTCAGCAGAGCCCGGTACCCAAATGGATGGAGAGGGGAGGAAGGGGAGCTGGGCAGTGGCGCTTCGGGGCCACGGCCGGACCAGGCGGCCAGCCCACATGGGAGTCTCCAGCGAAGTTTTTGCCCCACAAAGGAAGACGAAGGAGGGCGGCTGGCCTGAGGCCTGAGCTTCTCATGGCACAGGTGTCTGGTCTGGATCTTTCTCTCTTCATTACGTCTGCCTGGAAGAGGCTTTCTAAGTGTCTTAGAATCAAGAATCCTTCTGGCTTATAAAGAACGATGGGTTCTTTATAGAAGCAGAAAAGGAGCTGGATGAGCAACAATGACGTCAAGGAAGAGGGAAGACCTACTGATGAGTAGCCTCGGCTCAGAGACAGAACAGTTTCAGCCAAATAATAATATCAACGATTGTAAGGGTGACAGCGCTTGGGTGCTAAGCGCGGGATAACCGCCGCGTTGGAAGCTGCATCTCATTTAACACGGGCCAGAGCCCCGCGAGCACCCACGAGGGCACCCATGGCTCCAGCAGGCAGGAGGCGAGAGCGAGGCTCGAGGCCCCCCAGCACCCTGGGCCAAGGTGCTGTTGGAGCAGCGGTGGGCCACAGGGTCTGCAGTGGCGGGGTGCTTGGGGGGCACGGGGAGGGACAGACAGAAGAGCCGGGGCCTGGAGCCAGAATTCCGAGGGCCAAATCCCGGCTCTGTCTCCTCAAAGCCTCAAACCAGGCCCAGCTCCGGCGCTTGTAAAAGGTCCATAGTAGCACTTGCTCTCCCAGCCTCAGTGGGCTGTTGTGAGGCCCGAGCAAACTGGGAAGGTAGGAGTAGCCAAGATGTCTTGCTATGCCCGCTGCCTGTGCAGGAGGACCCCGCACCGCTGTCCTTTATTAAAGGGCAAAGTCGGGGATCCCTGGGTGGCCCAGCGGTTTAGCGCCACCTTCAGCCCAGGGCCTGATCCTGGAGACCAGGGATCGAGTCCCACGTCAGGCTCTTGCATGGAGCCTGCTTCTCCCTCTGCCTGTGTCTCTGCCTCTCTCTCTGTGTGTCTCTCATGAATAAATAAATAAAATCTTTTAAAAATACAGAAAGGGCGAAGTCTCTGAGGAGGGCGTGAGACATGGTTCCTCTCAACTCCATTCTGTGCCACAAGCCCTGAGGGCCAACTTGGGCCTGGCAGGCACGGAAAGATTCCTGGTGATTGAGCCCCTGTGAAGGGGCAGAGGAAGGACGTGAGATGAACGCCAGCACTCCCCTGCAGCACAAGGAACAGTGGGGATGAACAAGACATGGGAGACGTCCTTTTCCATGAACTTCAAAACCTGGGAGAGGACTGATCAATAGACTGTCATTTTGAAAGCAACAAAAGGACGGGAATATGTTGATAATCAGCGGGGTGCACGGGGTTGTCAGATACAAATCATATAACGCTGAAACAATTTCTTTCCATCACAAGATAACTGGCTTTGGCTGGGGGCCAACAAAAAGTAGATTTAGAGGAATATTGAGGTTCAATGAAGAAATCACTCCCGGTTGAGCTCTCTGTCTCCTAACTTGGGGAAGCGGGAGCAAATGCACCAGTTCTTCTAAAATGGGGGGGGGGGCGGGGGTAGTGGTGTGTGTGGCGGGGAGAAATGAGAAATTGCAGTTTGCTAGTCTTGAGACCATGGTTGAGTTCACTTCCTTTTTCACTGAAGGTGAAATTCTTCCACTGAGGCAGGGTTGTCCTGGGGCTGCAAGCTGTAGAGGAAGAATGTTTATTGATTGAGTTCATGCATTTTACAAGGAAAGAGATGCCCTGGATTGCTCCGAATCTGTTTTATGGTGTAACTGTTTCTTATAGCAAAGTATTTTATTTTTAAGCATCAGCTGCACATAGCCTGGTGGTCCTCTGTTGCCCCAGGCAAGTATTTTGTTTTCCTAACTAGAAACCAAGAAAATTTAAGGCAGATGTGGCACCTTCCTCCTCTGCAGGCTCCCCATCTCCAGCCCAGCCCCGAACCAGGGTGAGACCCTGAGGAACAACACTCTGGGCCCCGGGTGAAAGCTCTCTCACCCAGCCCCTCGGTCCCAGCTGTAGCACGGCCTCGGGGGTGCTGCGGGGGTGAGCCGGGGTTGATTGTTTAATCTTGTGCTGTCTGTCTGATGTATGAGCAAGAGGATCTGTCAGATGGGGTTTATCTTGCCTCTCCAATAAATGCAATAAAGCCTCTGCGTGTCATGGTTTGTAGCACTCGAGGTTGATAAAACGTCTACAAGCCTGTAGGATCTGATCTGTCCATATGGTACTCACATCATTATTTATGGTTTATATGTGAGTCTCGTCATCGTTCCTCCATCCAACATTTATTGAGCACCTACCATGTGCCAGGCACCGTGCTAGAAGCTGCTGATATGAAAATAATTGAAAGACACCCCCAGCTGGGGTTTTGTTTTTTGACACCCTGAGCTCTTAAAAGCCCAGAGAGAGTGGAGAGGGAGACCGACACACACAGAGTTGTGGTTTAGCATGATGAATGCAAGGGTGCAGAGATGTCACAAGACAAAGTAGATAACTTTTGAGGGTTTCTAGAGAGGGTGTCTGGAAGAGGAAGGAGATAGCTAGCTTATCTGGGTCTTTAAGGACTCAGGAAGTGCTTCTCAGACAGTTTGGGTGGGAAAGTCCTTGGAGGCTGAACCACACGGACAGAGTTGGGGGCTTTTGAGATAAATCAGGGTGCTATTGCTGGAAGAAAGGGAACTGGGTGTCAAGCAGGCAGAAAAGATAGCAGAGTTGCCACTTGAATTCCTAACATGATATAAGTACCTGGAGCTGGAAACCTGGATCACAGATTTGCCTTGACCTCCATGGGAAGTGGGGCCTGCAGCAATCACACGCTGCAGAATCAGCCTGGCTCCCCAGCTGCAGTGTGGAGCCACTTGGTGAGCAGCTGTTAACACAGACTTGCCTGGGAAGAGGGCTAGGTCCCCGGAAGTCCACTCTCCTTCCTTTCCTCTCGCTCTCCCTTTTTGCCCCCAAAACAGCAAGCTCTTTACCTTTCCACCAGGGGGCACCCTCCTGCCTCCGTGTTTGGTAGCTGTCGCTGGCCGCCCAGGCCAGGTCCACTTCCACCCAACAGTGCCATATAGGCCTGCCTACTTATTTCCCTCACATAGAGCTAAAAAAAAGTCCTCCAGTATAGGAGAATTGCTGCTATAGGGAGCTTCGGACACATACTGTCATAAATTAAAGTGACAGGAAGCTACTCAGCCCTTAGCTCAAAATTGTCTCTAACAGATGATTAGGATAGTCAGGGTTTTCACACTTCATGGCTCCAGGCAGACTGGGAGGGAAAGGAGGCTGGGATGGGAGCAGAGACAACCCCTGAGCAGGGAGGCAGCTGGGATCAGAGCCAAGGTCAGATCCAGTGTCACAGATGGCCTAGTTTCTTTGGTACCATTTCTACTGGTTCCTTGGCCAAAGAAGAGAGCTAAGGGGAAAGAGCACCAGAGCAGGGATTGGAAAACTAGAAGTCTGGGCCCTGCTCTGCTTTGACTTGCCTGAGTCACTCAGGATAAGTGGGTTTCTGTGTCTGTTTCCTCATCTGTGAAATAGGGGTGGCCCACCCGTGGAGAGTGCTGTGAGGGTCACAGGATATTAGGTGCTCCGAACTTCATTTGCTTCCTCACCTGTAAATGAGAGAATTTGGCTCCGTCTAGGCTCTTTCCGGCACTAAAATCCAATAGCTACTCTGAAAAATCATGTTGCAAATACTTGGTGTTATTATTATTTTTGATGTTATTATTCAAAATGGTAAACGAAAGATCTCACTAAGGTACCAAATAACCTGCTATTCTCCATCGGCCAGTGCTTAGCAAAAGGGGGCAGGGAGGCTCAGAGCTATGACTGACCAGATGCTTCCCTGTGGAACAATATCATGATGGCTTGCTTGCAGAGGAGACTTTCATCGCAAAAAGGATCATAAAGGAAATTGCCAGCATCTCCCCCTGACAAGTTATTGAAATTCATTTAATAGTAGAAAGGCTGTTTCTGGTAAGGAATGGGTATAATATAATAGTAAAAAAATTAATCTGACTTTGGTTAAAATAAAAAACCAATCCTCTAAGTGGGGACCCATGCAGTGTTACAGAGAGAAGCACAAGATCCCTTGCTGTCATGCTAGGGAAGCAGGACATCTGAGCATGAAGCACATGATAAAGGTAAGCTAGATGAGAATACGTGGAGAGTGCCCAAGATCTACAGAGCATCCCTTGGTTAGTTGGTGAATGGATGGCAGAGAGCGGTCTGTGAGGGTGGGAACAGGTGCTGTGGGAGCCACGGGCATGATGCTTGAGGTTTAAGAGCACACAGGGAACAGCCAAGATTGGCAGCCTTGCTGGATCCCACAGAAGCAGAGGTCTGGGGACCTGGAGGGGAGGGGAGATGGCATGGGCTTCATTAAATCCAGAGTAGTCATTTCCCTCCATATTGACACCCTCTTGCACCTTCTGCTTCCCCAAATTCACTCTGGGACTTGGCAGGTTTTGAGGTCTCCTGCAAGAAGTTTCAAGAAAAAGGCCTCCAGCTTAGGAACCTATGTGTTAGCTATGGGAAAAATCACTTGTTTATACTTTGTGGGATTTCTCTGGGGGCAAGAATAGATGGGAAGTACCCTAGGAAAAAACTGAACTCAGATGCCAGCTGGCCCCACATTCGGATCTCGTACAAGTCACTTAAACTCTCAGGATCTCAGTTTTCTTATTTGTAAAATGGGGTTAATTCTCACAGTTGGTTGTGAGTCTGAGTCAAAAGGAAATATTCGATGAGGAAGAGCTTTGTCAACTCTAAAGTTATTACCGAAAACTGAAAAATGCTGTCTGATGTGGTTCTCCACTTTCTAGTTCTTTGAGCCCCATTTCCTCATGTGTAAAACACAGATCATAACAGCACCTGCTGTGCAAGGTCATCTTGAAGAGGAACCCGGGTGGTGCGTGCGGAGTGTTTAATTTAGGGCCTGCTCACGGGGCAAGTGGAATCCATGTTCGTTCCTCTTCTTCTAGTGGTTCAAAGCTTGGTCATGAGGAAAGTCTGAAGCTGGCAAAAGACTCCATTATATACACCCTGGTGACTGTCACCCCGGAGAGGATCTAAGGATTAAAACAGCCGTAGGTCATCTGTCCAGTCCAGCAATTCACAAGCAGATAGATCTCTTTAAAGAGATAGCTCTTTAGCAAACCGTAGTTCAGACAGCAGCCTACCTTGATCTTTCCTGCCTCCTTTCTGGGCCTCTGATCTGGGCAAGCGAGGAGCAGCTGACAGATGGTGAGGCCAGCAGAGGACCCTCAGGGACATGCCTCCCGCAAGTGGTTCTGCCCACCTGCACAAACCGTGGTGGCCCCCTGTGGCAGAACAGCAGTGTCACTGAGGAGCAGAGGTGACGCCAAGCAGTCCCACCCACCCGGAACTCCATGGTGACCAGGGTAATCGAGTGCTGGGAGTTCTGGGCCACACAGGCTGTGAATCCTGGTTTGTTAGGTCCGCCTTAGCACCAGGTAGTGCTCTGTACTGGCTCGGGAAACCTCAAATCGTCCAGCATCAAAGCTTGATTTGTCTCTCTTGGGTACTTGTTTGGAGTCTTTGAGGCTTTCTCTGCCTTTTGATGGCTATTCCTGGTCCCATTTCCTTCTCCATCACTCAACTATGTGGGCAGCACTCAGTGCTGTAGGCCTTTCTCTTCTCCCCACATGGTCCATGGGCAACACCGCCCACACCCTTGACTTTCACCATCCCATCATGCTGATGCTGTTGGAATTTCCATCTTGGTTCCCACCTCTCTCCTGAGCTACATCTCCATATTTCTAGTTGCTTCACCAGACAGGTTCACTTGCAGGGCCCATGTGAGCGTTGAACCCCAGACATCCCAGACCTAACTCACTGCCTCTCCTACATTTTGGTCTCCATTTTTATGGAAGGTAGGTAAAATACTATAGAATAAAATGCAAAATCGATATTAAACATTATGGCAGAGCTTAAGATTTTAAACAAAATGTGTCTGCAGGAGTTGCCCCAGATTGTGCCCCCAGTTCTCAATGGGTAACAAATTTGTTCGTCCCATAAAGGACTCAGGTTACTCTTGGGTTAGAGCATAAATATACAATCATCTACAGGAAATAGAACTAAGAATTCCCAACCAGCAGGCATTGTTTGTAGTTGACTGAGTGTGTTAGCAGGGGCTGGTCAGCAGAGGAGCCTAGAAAAAAGAGTGTGTTTCTGTGCACTAACCAGAGAAGGGGCAGTCGTGCCAGTAGACATCCAGACCTATTGGCAACAGTATGTATAACGCAAAGGCTGCGTGCATACTAAACCAACTGTGAGTATTCCAACACCATTGACAAGAGCATGTGATAGTAAGTCACAGGCTGTGGGGGATTTTTTTTTTTTTTTTCGTGCACTATTTGCTCATCCCATTAGCCCTCACTAATGTTTGAGATTCACCCTTCCTCATTCTGAGGCCACATGTTTTGGGCACAGTCCTACCCCCAACTCAGGGGTAAAGCACGAGATGAGCCTAGGCTCATCAGCACACTTTATTCCCCCATATTACAGGGTGAATCTTAAGACTTTGGAGGGCTACTGGAAAAGAGGCTGTGTCCTTAATTAGTTTTAGAGTTGTGAATGTGAGGCTGGAGCTGCTGGAGTCACCTTGCCACCAGGTGGAGAGGGTTTGTCTGAAAATGGCTTCAACCAAGAGGAGGCAGAGACAAGAGAAGGAAAGAGAAACTGAATCCCTTTGAGCTCTTGCATTAAGTCACGCCTCGTGTCAGCTCCACTTCTGGCTTTCTCAGTTGTATGAACCAGTAGATCCCCTTCGTGCTCAAGCCAGTGAGCTGGGTTTTCTGGCACCTGCAACTATGAGAATTCTAATGGCCGCTTGTCCATCAGGCCATGTAAGCCTGGTGGCAACTATATATTTGTTTCTTTTTACTTTTTAAAAATTTCATGCCATTATTTAATTCATTATTATTATTCATTTTATTATATTATTATTATTATTGGTTGGTTATTGTTGATTTTCCAAGTGGCTTTTGGCAGCGGGAATGAATTTGCTGATTACATATGTACATAGACTTTTCCCATGCAAATAACTTTTTTTTTTTTTAATTATAAGGAAGTAAATGGATTTTCTGATTTTATAATTTGGTCACTGTGAGCCCTCTTCCTTAGGGAAGGTGCAAATTAGGTTTCTGTCTTCAAAAGATTGAGGGTGAGATTCTGGATTATGGAAAATTGACCAGAGTAGCAAATGTAGCCTCTAGGCCTTTCCCCTTGAAGAACAATCTGATATCATTGTGTAGCTGTGTGAGTATCAAAAACCTTTTACCTCCTAGTCCAAGAACCATCTGAAATGTTTCTTCCTCTTCTTTTCCCACTCATTCAATGACGATTTATCAGACATTGGGTATGCAAAGTGGAGAAAACTGACAAAAGCCCTTCCTATATTAAGTTTATATTCTAGTGAGGAAGGAGAACAATAAGCAAGATTAATATATAATATAGATAGTAACACACAACTGGGGGGACTGAGATGTTTTAGACAGGGTGATTGGAGCAGCAACTCTTCACCAAAGACCCAAGGAGAGTGAAGGAGGTATCTGAACAGTCATCTGGAAGGGCACCCAGGAGAGGGAGTGGCCACGGCCTGAGCCGGTGGTTCACCTAGCAGTTTGGGTGAGGGGTGAACAGCAGGAGATGAAGTTGAAGAGAAGGAGGCCCAGGGGATACAGGCCCTCAGGGGTGAGAGTAAGGGTGTAGAGGGTGAGAGCATTTGAGGGCTTTAAGCAGAACAGTGACAGGATTCGACTCATATTAGGGCAGGATGCCTCTGGCTGCTATGTCTAGCACAGATGATAGAGGGACCATGGACAGAGCAGGAGAGCAGCTAAGAGGTGATGGTGTCCTGGACAAGAATGGATGCTGAAGGATTTTCTTGTTGACTGGATTGATAGCAAAGATTGAACAATGGCACTGAAGTTTTGTTTTGATTTGTTAGTTTATTTTATTTATTTTTGTTATTTATCCTAAGTACTGATGTGTCCACTTCTTTTATGCTATAGTGGACACTTACAAATAGAAGTGTTCCTTCTACTGGGCTGTGGCTGCTTTAGGGTAGGGTGCTTTCATTTCTTCATCTTTGTCTCCTGCAAAATCTGTGTCAGAGACACTCCTGCAGGGAGAAGATTGTGTGACAAAATGGAAAGCACCATATGACTGGAAGCCTGAGCAACTCTCCTTTGGGAATGCCTTTGAAAGTGCTGAGCAAGGAAAGCGGGTGGTTTCCTTACTGGCTAGTGACACAGGCAAGCAGCACAGTTGTGGAGGTAAAGCTCAGGACCAGTATTGGGTGGAGTAGACTCTGGGGTATTTAGAGGTCAAGGTAGATCAGGACTCTGGAGTGAGTGGACTGAGCATAGTGTCAGTGGTCTTGAACCATGACAGATGGCCTTGCAGTAGCATGATGCAGAGCAGAGACTGGCTTCTGGGGGCAGTTGGCAGTGGCAATGGCCATGAAAGACATCCAAGTCAGTAGCTTGGTAGAGTGAGGTGCACCAGGAGTGTGCCACTAACTAAGGCCTGCAAAGTGACAGCACACAGAAGTGGTGTAGAGAAGTGGACAGATATTGGAACAGGGAAGAGACTGATTATAAATCGAAATACATCATCAAAAGCCTTCCCATCCTTTTGGAGATTCTCAAGGATACAAGAAGGCTGAGGACTGAGAGGCGCCTCCTTTGTGCAACTCAGTAGATGGGTGAAATTGATCTACAGGTCATACTATAAACTATTAAAATGATCTTGCCCAGGGTAGGACCTAGGGGACATTTTGATTTATAAGTATTGTCTCTATAGGACAGTTCTGTTGATAACTATCAATGTCTTCTGTTCTCTAGGGGTATTAGCATTGCTAGGGTGATTTCCTTCTGGGTCTAAACCTTTTCCTCATTTGTTTTCTCTTTAGCTCTGTTGTTTGTTGATGTCCCATACCGACCCATGTCCCTTACTGACCCCTGCTGGTCGACACTATTTTGGTTTCTCCCCTACATCAAAGCTTGTAGAAGGGTTGTTGTGTCCTCTCCGTCTCTGTCCGCAACTGTTTATAGAGATTAGGCTTTAATATACACAGACTTCGGTCTCAATTGTATAGCCTTAATCAATTTGGCTCTCTTTATTTCTTTTTTATGAGATCTATTGTCTTCTGATTACAAAAGAAATACATGCCCATTGTAGAATTCAATTGATTTTCTAGAGCTTTTATTTTAAATTTGCATTCCCTGTGAATGCCCATCTGGGCAATTTGGGAGATGCTGGAGGGGCAGCTCTCCTTGAATGCAAATGCATCCTGCGCAGTCTTTGCTGGCGAAAGGGTATCTGGGAAACAAGAACTCACAGCTAAGTGCTGCCTGGACAACCTTCCTCGTTGTGCAAACATCCTTCCCCTCTAGTTGTTCTTTGTTCCCTACTTTCAAACATACTTTTAGCAACAGCAGCAGGAATTAAAGGCACTCACTTGCCAGAAAATGTGGCCTTGCAAGGGCTTGGTTGCTTCTTATTTCATGCTCTTCACTTGGACAGTTCACATGTGATTTGGAGGGCTACCTCCTTTGTGCAAAATTTTATAGTTCATTCGTGTGCTGATTTTCTTAGGTACATGCTTTAGGCTCTGAGTGTGCAAGGATATTACACTTATAGTCTCTGGTCAAAGTAAAAAAAGTCAGGTAGTTAACTATTACATTGTACACATTTTTCTTGTACTGTTTTCTTCCTCCTGAACTCATTAAATGCTGTGGGTCATATACAGGAAAATTATGTCTTCATAATTGCCAGAGAAAAAAGAATAACCCTTATGGAGCATCCAGTTTTTGTCACTCACATATCGTCTTGGGCTCATAATCCTCACCACAACTCTTTAAAGAAGTGTTGTCCCTACTTTACAGATGTCCCTGGAAGATGGTTGAAGAAATCGGCACTCAGAGAGGTTGAGTACCTGCCTGAGAAATTTGAGTTTGGTCACTTCAGGTTAAGTTCTTAAATACTATTTCAGGGCTAGGGCCTGAAAAATTGCAACTTGAGGAGAACAAATTAAATTGTTTAATTGTTAAATTGCAAAGACCAAAGGTGTTGATTTTCTGTCCAGATTATTTTTTTCAGCTCTTTCTCAACCCTATTTTCTCCTCTTAAACAACCCAACCAGCCAGTTGTCCAGGGATTGATATATGGCTGGGAGCACACTCATGTGAAAGTGGGCAGGAGAGCCCAAGGAAAACCTACTGGCTTGGCTGATGGGGGTGACAGCTTGGTAATGGACCTCTGAGAGTGTGTATATGAATTAAGCACCTTTCATTTCCTTTGCTGCAAAAACATCAATTAAGCTTGAATAATCCATGGGTTTTCCCCATTTTCAGGCAGAAGAAAATCAGCACAAATTGGCTGGAGTGTTTTTTCCTCTAGGCTTTGATCATTAATCGTCTTCGGCTCCTTTCTGCCCTCCACTCCTCCTCCACCCCGCCAAAAAAAAAAAAAAAAACCCCACACACTGCCATTTCTGGCACCCACTGTGAACATTTACTAGGCAATTTGTTCAGTCTTGAGTATAATGAAGATATGCATTCAATGTTCTGAAGACTGATTCTATGGAGAGGGTGCCAGGCTGTTCGGTGAAGGTTGGTGAAGGTTTGTTCAGAGCCCTTTTTACAGGTTGGCCAAGTTGATTGGCTCTGACATCACAGTCTGGTCCCTGGCTGGTGTTGCCCTGCACTTGAGCCAAACAGATGTGTCTCTGCAGGCCTCTCCATCTTTCTCCATCCGGAGAAAGCCTCATTTGTCTTTGAAAGGCCTCCCTCAATCCATACTTTTTTTTTTTTTGAAATGATGCTACAAATGTTGTGCTGCAAGAATCAATACTGGCACGAAAGTTTCCCTTGTGCCAGAGCCTGGTATTCCAGTGGTTTGGGTGACTCTGGGCCCACTGGGTAGCATCCAGGATCCCTGGGATGAGCAGACCCCAGAGGTCATGTAGCTCCCCATTTGCTTCTAGGGAGGGATACACTCATACCTTCCAGTCATCGCCTGGCCTTCTCACAAGGGCAACAGTATATTAAGAGCCAAATGAATGGTACTTTCCTTTCTGTCCTTCCCACAGCTCTGTGGGGAACTCCCCAGGCTCCCCTGTCAGCCTGGGGAACTGCTGACAGGCAGCTGGTTTGTCAGTTTAATTCAGTGCCTAATCGGTATGATTAGCCCCATTTTCAGATGAGGAAAATGAGACCCAGAGAGGTTTACTTTTTTTTTTTTTTAATTGATCATTTAGGGCAAGCTTTCTATTCAGAGTTGAGTGGTTACAAATCCCACTTAAAGTTTTTAAGAAGTTGGGAAACACGTTAGTCACATACAGAAGGAGGTATACATAAACCTCATATTCACATGTAATTGGAAAAGAGCTAGAATAGTACTGTTATTTTAAATAGAAGGTTGTGTTATTATGCTGTGTTGTTTTGCTTTTTAACTATTGTTCGATTAAATTTGGTGTTTAAATACTGGTGGAAATATTTCATATAATTTTCATTTTTTGGTTGTGAAAAAAAATTCAATTTTCTTCTCCATCTGCCCAGAGAGGCCTGCCCTGCAGACTATGGCATATGCTACCCTAATGTATGACTCACATTTTCACTGCATGTGAACATACCATGAACATGTGATTGCTGTATTTTGCATTTTTAAGTTTTACTTAATATCAGATTGTGATTTGCTGTTCCTTTTTCCTTTTGTGACTTGCTTTTTACTCAATTTTTGTGTATTAGGTATCTGTCAATGTTGCTAAAAGTAATTGTAGTTCATTTATTATAACTGCTAAATAGTACTTAATCACTTGGTAACCCATAATTTTTTATTCATTTTCAAGTTAATATGCATTCTGGTTATTTCCAATTTTCTGGTATTACAAACAGTGCTGAAACAAAAATTCTTACATGTATCTCTTTATACATTTGAGAATTTCTCTAAGAGTGGATTGATTGATTGATTGATTGATTGATTTTCTCTCAGGGTAGATTTAGAGCATGAATTTCATTGGTTACTTCTGAATTGCATGCCAACATGGTCAAATTGATCTATACTTCTGTTAGCCACATATGAAAATTTCTTTTCTCTACATGCTTGTCAATGCATGGTATTGTTAGATGTTTCTCTTGTGCTGAAATGATGGTGTGAAATGGAATCTCTCTGTTGTTCTCCCACCCCAACCATGTGCTGCAATGCCCGTTACCTGGGCCTTCTCAGAAGGGTGGGGTGGAGGACTGTGTTCGTACAGTGAAAATGGTTCCAAGGTCTCTGGGGCCCAAGAACAACCTTGTGGCAGAGCTGGAGAGAATCTCGCTGAAGGCCTGCTGTAGTTGATGGATGCCTTGCCCTTCACACATTTTGTCTCTTCCAGAGCCCTCTGCTGAACCTCAGTTCTTGTGTTTGGAATGAGTTATGCAGTCAGGATATCCTTGGCTTTTCACCTGTGAGAGACCCAAGGTCAAATGGCCTCAGTGAATCTGTCAAACATCTGGCAGGTGTCTTTGTGTTGATGGCCATTCTGTCTCTAATCCCTTCATTTCAATGCAACCTTTCTCCTTGTTACCCTTTCCTGTAAATCCTCCATCTATATGCTCTTTGGGCTAGTGTTACATGACCACTGGTGTATGAGTAAGTAGGATGAAACATATTGCTGTTGTGTCCAGATCCTGGACACATATTGTGTCCAGGTCCTCCTCCAACCCACTCCTTGAAGATGGTCATTTCGAGCCATCTCTCTTCTCTTTCTCTTTTGTCAGCCCTGTTCACTGTTAAGGTCCAGAATAGACAACTAAGATTATTTACCGGCTCCCAGAATAAGAAGGATTGTAAGACCCAGCTACGGTTCCCTCCTCTTAGATCCCTTCATGCAGTTAAATCCTGATATTGGAACAAATTTAATGGGTAGAAAGAACTTTGGGGAAAAGGAACCAGGAAAGGCAAAGAAATAGTGACTAAACCCATTGATGTTGTGGTTTCCCCAAACTGTTGTGGTTGCCCCAAGTATCATAGGGCATACTGCTTGAGATCAGGGACAGAGCATGTGTGTTTGGAGTATCCAGGCCTCTCTGGATACCAGTTATTCCACTCACTGGCTGTGTGACCTTGGGCAATTTACCAAATCTTAACCTCTCTGAGACTCGATTTCCAGGTTTGTAAACAACTCTGATGGAGTGTGCGTTAGAGACAATGTATGTAAATCACTCAAAATCAGGCACAGCTCTTAGCAAAGCCAGGTCAGGGCCTGACTGAGCTTTGTCCATTCCTGGCTGACTGCCCTGCCTCACAAACACACACACACACCCCAGGCTCACCACACACACATACATATAACACATACATACACATGCCGTGTACATACCACATGCACACAATGTATACATATATACAACAAATAGGTAAGAATCGTCTCCACACACATGTCTACCTCTCCCCCATGTATACCTCACCCACACATACATACACATACCACACACATACATACGACACATGCATACACATACCATAACACACCACCCACACATGTCACACACCCTACACATCACACACACATATCTCACACACACACACATATTCGAGGTGCCTTCCCATGCACTCAGCCGACTTGGTAAAAGGAGAGAATCTCTGCCATAATTTGAACATTTTAAAATCCATTTTGATTTCACTGGGAGAGAAAAGAATGCAGTGTCATCACTTTACCTGAGAGGTTCAAGAAAGTAAATAGAGGGAAAGAACAAAGTCACAATCCAGGGAAGAGGTTAAAAAAAAAAAACCCTAATAAACTGCCCATCAACATCGCTATTTGGTTGTAGTTCCAGCAGAAAGGTCTTGGGGAAGAGCAGGTCAAAACTATTGTCTAAAAATGTAAGGGCTTTGGAGGATGATTTGTCTCCCCTTTTCACTGGGAAGTGGCTCCTTGTCTACTCAGAGGGGCTCTCTGGAAGAGATGAGAGCCAAGGTAGTAACATCACCTTAAAGCCATAAATAGTGTTATCTTCTCCAGAATGTCTCAAGTGTATGTTGTGTGATTATGGAGCAACTTTTGGGATGTGTCACAGCTGACAGTCCTCTGCTCTTGTCAAGCCCTGTGAGCTCTGGCAAAACAGCAACCTGATTAGATTCACATTGGCTTACAGCTTGGGGCTGCAGTTTCTAACCAGGCAACGTGAAAAACATACACCAACAATTTTCAGGTATATTATGTGTTACAAACTCTGGTATTTAGGGAGCATCCCCTTTCCACAGAAGGAATTTAAGTTCTTGAGCGCTACTGGGCTCACCCTTGATACGTAGTCTCTCATAACGTCCACATAAGGTGGGGGTGCCACTATTCTCCCCATTTTACAGATAACAAAACCGAGTCCAGTAACCTGCTCAGTGTAACACTCCTAATCAGTGGTAGAGTCAGGATTCACATGGGAAGGCCCAGCTCTGGAACCTGTGCTCCCTCCTCCCGTTACACCCCACGTCATCTAGTGCAGCGCCGCTGAGCTTCACCGTCATTGGGGCAAGGTCAAACTCATGCTATCAGGAGAATAAGCCCTTCCTCATCTGAGACTAGATGATGCTTCCAGAAGAAAAATTTACTATTCAATTGAAATTCAAGTCCATGCTGGTTTCTTAGGTGGACCCCTCAGAAGATCAGCTGGGAAGAACCTGCGGTCTGGTTTTCCTCTCTACTCACTTCTCACTTGAGTGATTCTTATTGGGATTCTTGGCCCTTTGGATGGAACAAGCATGCTCTGACCATCACTGGTTGTTTAGCATCCCTGGCACTGAGGCTCTAGATGCCAATAGTGTGCCCAGTCATTGGGGCTGACCCCGTCCTCCCACCTCACTTAAGAGCCATGAGAAGGGGGTGCCTGGGTGGCTCAGGTTGTGATCCCTAGGTTCCTGGGATCAATTCCCACATCAGGCTCCCCTGCCTATGTCTTTGCCTCTCTCTATCTGTCTCTCATGAATAAATAAATAAAAATCTTAAAAAAAGAATAAAAGAGCCACGAGAGGACATGTTGCTGAAGCCTGAGGTGCTAGTCTGAAGGGTTTGGGAAATATCTCAGGGAACAGAACCTCTTCCTGTGGGGGAGGGGTGAACTTTCCACTGTGAAGAGGAGGAGAACCTGGACTGGGGACCCAGAGGAGAGGGCTGCCTGGAAGGGTGGGCTGGAGAAGGGAAGTGAGACCGAGATCTGGGGGAAGGGACCGCAGGTGCTTTCATGCCATTTTGTAGTGGCTCCACCCAAGAAGGAACGAGCAAACCCCCTTCACCTCATGGCAGCATCACCTCTCAAGAAATCTGTGGTCCTGCTGTGACACAGAAGACCCCTCCAAGACAGGCTGCCACATTGCACAAGGAATTTCAGGATGTTGCCCATTTGGGAGGGCATTTCAGATGGGAATTCCCATTGGCATTGAATTATATGTTCTTTTCAGACTAATCTCAACCCAGTTGCCAGAGTGATCCTATTAAAAGATAAATCAAACCATGTCACTTCTTTCCTCAAGACACTCCAATGGTTCCACATTTCACTTGAAGTAAAAACCAAAGTCCTCACAATTGACATCACATGCTCTACACGTTTTGGTGATTATTACTTCTATGACCTCATCTTCCTAACACTGTTCCCCTCATTCACTCTGCTCCAGCCACATTCCTCTCCCCGGAACCTACTGCTGCTGCCTCAGGGCCTTGGCATTGGCTACTCTTCTGCCTGAAGTGCTCTGCCTCCACATGCCTGCATAGCTCTCTCCCCCACTTTTTAAACATCTTTACTGATGTGTCACCTTTCTAGTGAGGTTCCCCCGACCACTCTTTCAAACTTCTTCCCTGTCCCCCAACCCTTCTTATGCTTCTCACCTGACTTGACTTTTTCCACGTCAGTTGCCACCAGAACCCAGCATACTAGATCGTGTATTTGTTTCATACATTTAGACTCTTAGAAGTCTTAGAAGTCTAGCTCCACGAGAGAAGGGACTTCTGTTTGACTTGTTCATGGATGTATCCCTAGCGTCTCAAAGAGTGCCAGTGGAAGCTTAATAAAAATTATTGAATGAAATATTTTCTGTAAATTGGAATTCCTCTGGAGAATAGGGCTCCAAGGGATCTAAGTGAAACACCTTCCAAAGTTTTCATGTTCCTACTTGCTTGTCCTGTCAGTGTGGATGCTATCAATTTAATCCTTACCCAGCCATAGTATCTGAGAATCAAGAAGCCCTCTGCACAGCCCTACCTGCTCTCTACTTCTCAGATTTGTTTCTACTGACCTACGGAACTGCCCGCTGGAGCCCCCACACTATGCTCTGGGGTACCCTGGAATGGCCTCTTCCAGCCTGGGTCTCTGGCTTCCTGTCCAAGCCTTGACCTGATGGTCCATGAAACGGAGCCCCTCCCATCCCTGGGTGGGCCTCCTGGACCCATGCTCCTGGCTTTCCTAGAGTCTGTCTCTGTTTTATTTTTTCCCTTGAGCTAGAAGTTTGGGAACTGAAAGCTACAGACACAGATGAGAAGCAAGGCAGGCATCTGCACACCCCCAGACAAGAGAGTTAAAGGATTTCTTCCAGGCTGGGGATGAGAATTGCTTTGCGTTAATTTAATGAAAATGACACAGTAGAGACTGACTTGAGATCAAAAATGATTCAGAAATTCTAAAAGTTCAAATTGATCAGCAGGTTGAGAATTCTTTAAAATTCGAATGAGCTTTTAGCATTTGCACTATTTGCTGGGCTTAAAGAAACACAAAAAACAAAGAACAAGAATCGCCTTTTAGGTAAGACCATGATGCTTAATGCATCTGTTTCCCTCCATACGTTCAGTTTCCATTTCATTCCGAGATCCTACTAAACTCAGGAGGTTGCCTTTGGCTTTTCAACACTGCAGGAGATGATCTAAATCTAAATAATAATAAAAAGCCACTGCTTTTATTGGAATTTTATTTTATAAGTTGATGGAAACATTTCATATACACATTAGGTTTTGTAACCCAGTCTCGGTACTTGCCGAGTCCCGGAGGGACTGTTTCACTACTTGGGAGTTCCGTGGTGTTTGCGTTACTCCTCCGAGGCACAAGGAGAAAATGTTTTCAGTGAAGGGAGAATAATGTTTTTATTTGAAAGAATTCCTGTGTAAGTCAGGACACACACATTCATAGGCCCCACACACACACAAACGCACTCTCACACACTCACACACACACTTTTATGTTCTTTCTCTCTTACACAGACTGTATCATAAAATTATAGAGTTTTAGAATTGAAAGAACCTTCGAGTTGATCTGTTCTCACACTGGCATGTTACATATGCGGACGCTGCTGCCCAGACAGATGAAGTACCTCGCCCAAGGTCACCCCCATCTAGTGGAAGAGCCCAGACTATACAATTCACATTCCCTGACTCAAGTCTAATTTTATTTCTGCTACACCACATTGACTCCCAAATAAGATAATGTATATGAAATCATTTTGGAAACTGGAATGCATTACGCAAGTATTGGCTGGGGAGAAGAATGGGGAGAGGGAGCGTGAGAAGGGGGTTTCTTTTTTCAGAGACAAGCCTGCTATGCTCAGATCTCTTTCCAAACGAAGTGAATGTAAGTTATGTGAGTCACAGATCATATTTCTAATTAGGTTCCTGGGTTTGGCCTCCAGTAAATGAGCATCAAAGGGGTCAAACCAAAATACATTATTCATTCAAAGTCAACATCTAGATATCCCAACTTTCCCCCCTGCCTTCTCACCCTCTCTGTCTACCTCCCTCTAGTGTCCACTTCTGGTTATTGCAGGTTTGCCAACAGGCTGCATACACGAGTTACAAAATGTTTATGTATTTTTTACTAAAATGATCTGGCTTTCTTTTTATATCAGCAGCTATTATCAAGAGCAAATTGGAATGTGTTTCATATCAACAGGAATAATTGGCTGATATGAAGAAAAGCCTTTAAAATAGTTTGTGATTGGAAGGAGAACCTATTTGAAGTTTGGTTGTTACATTGTTTTCAATACACTTGGATCCATAAAAAGTCCTTATAAGTAATGGAGACACTTTAACGACGAGGAGATATACATGTTTTAAGGTAGAAGGACAGCTAAGTGAACGAACACATGATTTATCAAAAGACTTAATTACTATCTGGAATACTGGCAGTTACTAAATATTATCACAGGTGACTTGAGGGACTGAAATTTTATTTCAGTATGTTAATAAATTAATTCGCTAAAGAATATAGTAATTACAAATAATTTTTTCAGTGGTCTTACGTTAGCCTCTCTGAAATATGTATTTCAGCTCTGATCCATTACAATTTCCGTGTTCCCTTTAAAGAAGTGTGCCCAACATTTCAATACTCTAGCCAGGTTCCTTGTTATAAAATATTGGCAAGAACGTCTAAAACTCATTGGAAGATTTTTTGGTGGTCTTGCCTAAAAGCTTTGGATTGAGTGAGACAAATAGGTTGCTAGCAAAGTCTATAAACTCTGGACTCCATCTCCTCCCTTAAAAAATCTGTCTGAAAATCTGAGTGATATTTACAAATAAGAGCCTTCCACCACATTCCCAGCTCTTGTCAGCCTGTGACAAATAGTTCAGTGTACACCGTGAGGACAAGGGGCTCTGTGCACCTTTTCCCTACTACCTGCCTATACCAGCCCTTTCCTGTCTTTCCACCTTTCCTTATCCAGCAACATGGGCACCGTATTGTCCACCTGTGTGCACACACATCCACACACCTTCACGTCTCTATTCTGAAGGCTGAAGGAGGGGAAACCATCAAGGTGGACAGTGGAACCAGGTCTTTGAGGATGGGTGGGCACAGGCTGTGGCTCTCCAGGCTGCTGGTAAGCCAGACACAGATGCACGGCTGTGCACGGCTCAGCAGGAGACAGTGGCCTGAGGACACACTGTCTCGTCTTCTCTTTATAAATATTGCCAAGTAACAGAGAATGAAAATTAAGCTGCAAATAATCATTTTTAAGGTTTTGAAATATAAAGCAATACCCTATCTTAATACACTAAGTGCTGTCCAAAAATCCAATCACACAAATTGTAGGGGAGCTTGATTGCCAGGTTAATGAAATGACCAGCGTGAGTCAGCAGCCCAGGGCCGAGCTGACTGCCAGGTGCTTGGTATCTGAAGGGGCTTTAGCAGGAGTGCTTTAGGGAGAGGTTTTAGTACTCCTGAGGGTGGAAGTTGGGGTGGCTATTGTTTTTACTACCTGTACCTTTCCCAGTTTCCTCTAGTGACAGACTTCCTCTCTCAGCTGACCACTGCCCCTCCTCCCTGACTACAGGCATGGGTCTGGGGTCAGACATAAGGCAGGGCCATCAGAGTCCTTTCCCAGGACTTTTCTCTCTTCGTGAGGCTGTAAGGGCCTAGGTCCAGAATTCAGGCAGCCAGGGGGCCTTGGTGGATATGCAGACAAGCAGAAGTGGCCATCTAAGAGAGAAAGTTCCAGTGCTGTTGTCCCTAAGGCCAGATGTACCCACTCATGTTCCTTCTTGCAGTTTAGTATTTTCTCCCCTTTTGGGCATAAGTTAACTTGAGTTGAGTTCCTGTTACTTGCAACTAAGACTCTTGAAAAATAGAGAAATGACTCCATGGGCCTGGAGTCTGAAGATGCATTAATTAGTGAGACTGTGGTCGCAAGTGACACAATCCCATCTTCAGTTTGCTTCAGTGTAAAAGAGATGTGTTGGCTCATGGAACCAGAATGTCCAGGAGAGGCTCTCACTTTCGATACTCAAATGGTATCTTCAGGATCCCACTTTTTCTCTGACCCTCTCCTCCCCCTTCCTCAGGCTTGGTTCTATTCTCAGTGTGGCTCTCTCTGCGTGTGGCAAATATCCCCTACCTCACAACCCATCCCTCCTCGGAGCTTCCGGCTTGCAAGATCCTTAGTTCTCACGATGCAGAAAGAGAATGATCCCCCCACCCTCTTCCCACACCGGGTTATCCCCGAGTGAACCAATCCGGTGTCTACAGGAATGGGCACACAAACCTGCTCTGTGCCTGACGGAGAGGCCCTGGTGTAGGATACACTGAGCCACTCGCTCACCGCACATGCAGGGGAAATGCCCTAGAATGGGGAGCGGGGTGGTCCCACACTCTGGTAGACCAAATGCTCTAACCACACAGACCGGTGGGGGGAATACAGCTGGAACAGATTGAGCCCTGAATGTAAGGAATGGGAAATGCAGGACAGAAACCATGAAGTGGCAACAGATGTGGCAGAAAAGTGACAGGCACTCAACCTGCTGGGGAAGGCCTCTGGCTTCACCCAGGGGGGCTGGGCCCCGAGAACCTGTGGCACCCTCATGAAGACGCCCCAGCAACGCACGGCTCTGGTGGTGAGCAATCTCCTGGAAGGAAGTCACCCAGGAGAGCAGGCTGCAGGGGGGGGATTGCAAGGAGCAGGACAGACAGACAGCAACAGCTGCGGGTCCTATACACACGAGGCTCAGGCTAGGGCAACGAGAAATCTGACTATGGGGGGACTTTCTCTCTCATCTATTTCTTTCTTTCTCTCTCTCTCTCTCTTTTTCTTTTGTTTAATTGATGGCTTTTCTCTTCCTTTGTCTTGACCAGTGGGACAAGGAAAGCAGGGCTGACTTAGTTTGTAGAAAGCAGACAACTTTGCTAGAGACTGGGGTCCTAGCCTGTGTCTTCCCTGGGATGCTTCTGAAGTGCCATGTCTCTGTCGAGTGTGGTGTCTTTTTAGGCTCACTCTCTCCTTCCTTTTAGCACAAGCATTTCAAAAAAATGGGTTGGCAAGAAATTCCAGGCTGAGAATTGAGTCAAAGGGGAAGGAGCCGCCTGGCTTCGGAGGATGCCTGTGGTTTGGGGGCAAAGTGGATAATCTCTCCTTTAGAGGAAGGGCTTGGCCCGGGGGGCAGGGGTATCTCTGAAGCAGAAATGAAGTCAGAGGCTTGTCCAGTTTCCTGTGCAAGTCCCTGGCAGGGCCATAAATCCATCCCAGCTGAGAAAACTGTTTACTTACAGCACCAAACCAAGCAAGTCGGGCCTTAATAGACTCAAACTGGTTGGCTGCTTCCACTCTTGAATTTGGTTCTGTCCACAAAATACTGATTTAAGGCACTTTAGATTTCCTGCACTCCTCTCAACCCTGAACGAGGGGATGGCATAACCTTGATTTTAAGCAGGAAAGGCAAAGGGAACGAAGGGCCAGGTAGGCAGTGAGGGGTTAGTTCTAGGCTCCAGAGTCCGTCTTCTTGGCATGGAGGCCATTTCAGTGCACATAGATGGCTTGGGTTTTAGAGATGGAGACCTGCTTTTGATGTGGCATCAGCTGGAGATGTCAGTGGGATAGAAGGCATGGTTCTTGCCCTTCTAGAACATATAGACAATTAATAAATTGATGAACTCTATCAAAAATATCTAGAAATGTTTGTATTTACTGGCATAAGAAAAACCATAAATTAATGCAGCCTAGACATTCCGTGAAGGGCTCTGGGTGGGAATAGGAGGTGTGAGAAAGCAAAGTGGGGGCTCATGTGGATCAGATCTCTGGGGGCCACAGGCATAGGCTCAGCTTAGGTTTTAAGGATGGAAAGAGAAAAAACTGGCTAGTTCATCACTTATAACACCCACTGATAGCTCTCTGTGGCTGGGACATGGCTGGAAGGATGAGGGGACGGACTAAAACCAGAATGCCCCCCATCTCTTTAATGCGCCAGAGTGTCTCCAGCTACCCACCCACCCCCTAGGCCCACCCACATGGGCAAGAGGAGAGAAGAAGGAGGGAAGGCTGAGAGGTTCAAGAGGATAGAGTCTGATTTTCACCTGCCACACAGGACTGGGTTGTAAATAATCAGTTGTAGGAGCTGGCCCTATGTCACCAGTGATAGGACATGCTGGCTGTTCTCAGGTCTCCATGGGTGGGTGAAGTGAAATATCACATCTCTCCTCATTTCTCCACCACATTCAGGGATAATGACTGTCACATTGCTTTATTTATTTTGAAGGAAATCATATCTGCCTCTGAGCTCCCACTTACCAGTGATAAAAAGTCAAGATTGGTTACAGATTAGCCTAATGGCTCCCTTGGGATCTTGTGGAACTCTCAGAGGACCCCAGCAGAGCTTGATCCTCTGCAGGCCCTCTGGTCTCCACACTCTTAGTGTCACTGCTGAGGAAAGGACTAGAGGAACAAGGTGGCCCACTGCTTCTGGATCAAGTAGGACCTTGGTTGAGGATCCCAAGCTGCCAGGCCTGACACCCATCCCCTGGGCACCTACCCAACGGCACTTCTTCAGAGAGAGATCCAGACACCTCTGGGTGTTGTGTAGCAGTGAGGGGCAGAGTGGATACTCTCATCCTTTCCTTCCCTTTGGCCTTGAAGAAATCACTCATTTCTCCCTGGGATAGGCTGTTCCCCCTGTCTTAATTGGCTTCATCTTCCAAACCAAGAACTTCTATGGGGAGAGGAGGCAATGTGTGCCCACATGCACAGGCATGGCTATCTCCTGGGCATTTACAACCTGGGAAACTCCCCCTAACTAGGGAGCCCAGCTGCCCAATAAAAGGCCTCTTGGGATGGAAGAGGTAAAAATGCCCCTTATTTTTGACTCCTACTGAAGCAAGACCAATGCAAGTTAATCTCTCAGTAAGTTATTCTGCACATACTTGTTTGAATTTGGAGCTTAGTAGAATTTCCTCTAACTGAATTTACCTAGTTATTTAGAGGCAGAGACTCTTGAGAGAGAAGAGATCAGGGTCCTGAGAGGGCTCTTCTTGTTCTCACCCCTTTACCATTATCATCATCACCACACACTCACACACACACACACACACACACACACACGCACTCAAGTGCACAGACAGAAAGCCAGGTCTGACGGTTAGGGTCGACTTCAACCAGGAGATGACCACAGAACCCCTTAGTGGAAATCTACTGAGGGAGGGGATGATGACTCTACTGTCTGGGCCTTGGGAATTGTGATATGTTTTATGGTAGGTTTGGCAGGTGGTCCAAAATGTATGGTACCCAGCATGTGGTGAGGGAATGCTCTTTTCACATCCAATGGATTGAGTATTCAGTAACTAGAGTGTGTCAAAGGTAAAACGGCTGCAGGTGTGTGAGTGGAAAAAGCTATAGCTTGATGGGTACTCATTCTGAGCAGTCCTAAGTACTGTCTTTGTGGCCCGGAGCGCAATGGGTGAGCGGTGTCCACATGAAAAGTGGTGCTGAATGCTGGTCCTGTCTCCACAAGCCCCAGCTCCATTTCTTACTGGGTGGCTGTGGTGCCTAAGTCACTGAGGAGGAGCTGGTGGGGGCAGTGCTGGGGTGTGCAGCCTCAAGGGGCCCTTGGGGAGTGTTGGCTCACCAGCAGCCTGCAGTAAGGTGAGGGACCCTCAGAAACCAGGCAAAGACTGGGAGCCCTGCTCAGAAACAGGGAAGATGTTGGAGCTGTTGGGATTTGGGGAGCTTATACCGTTGCTCATTTGCAACGTTTGCCATCGAATACCACGTAGATCTGGTGCATCTCAGTGTCAATGGCACTGAGTCCCCAGCAATTCCACACCTCCTTGGATAAGGCACCGTGGAACTGTTGCCTGTTCTAATAGATCCTGACAATCGTGTCTCCAGGGGATTCCCTTCTAAATTATAGGCTGTCATCTGAGGTATGGGGCACATTCAGTATTGGGTTTAGCAGGTGATCCAAATGATGTGCTAACTGAGCCCATGGAGAAAAAGAAAATCCAAATAAAAGCATGGAGGAACATCTTCCCAGCATGAAACTGCCAAGTTTTAAATGCTCACCGATGATTTTCTTCTATCAACTTGTTAAGCTGGTTACAATAATTTATCTTAAAAATACAACAAACTTCTCTCCTTATTTGGTCTGTATTTGCGGTTGCTGTTGTCATACCATTGTCAGCTGTCGATCATGTCAGAAAGCAGAGAGGTAAGGAACCTTTTAGGGCATTTCTGATCTGTCCCTAGAGGATAATTGCTCTTTCTAGCATGTTCTCCTGGGCTTTGCGAGGACTAGTTTTAAAAGGATCCAGAAATGAAGTCCTGTCACTTCCTCTGGGAAAGACTATTTTAAAGTCAGATCTTATCACAAAGACAAGTTTCCCCTTGTTATTCTTTCCCAACTTTCTGTTCTAAATGTCATCCTTGCAATCATTAATCACAATGAATAGGAAGTTATAATTAATAGAGGCCCAAACCATTCAAGTGGAAGATTACTCTTTTGAATTCTTGTATTTTTCTTGGAAGATGTCCTTGAATTAATTATTTAGTATTTGGGATTTTTTTTTTTGCCACAATCTTTTTTTTCCAAAAAGAACAAATTGATCACAGTAATGTGAGGGGTGAGGGGATTATGTGTCCGTATGCAGGAGACAGATGTTAAAAATAAAAACAAAGCTCTGGGGCTGCTCCCTCTGCTGGATTTTTTAGAAAAGAGAAAGAGAAGCTGCCTTGACTCAAAGCGGCACCGACCCTAAGGATGCTCTTAGGCTACCCATGAAGTACAAAATCAAGAGAGATGTGCCCCTTGCCAGGTTCTCTTAGAGGCCAGTAGCAAGAGCGGCGCTGGGCTGGGTGCAGCGGGTGAGGAGAAGAGGCAGTTTACAAGCCTAGGGGAGGGGTCAGGGGCCACAGGTGACCCGAGCCTTCCATTTTGTGCACCAGAGCAGTCACATCTTTTCGACGGAGGCATCTGGTACTCTGATCACATGGGGAACGTGGGACATTTAAGTCCTAAACTGGAATATGGAAGCAACCATTTGACAGGGAGACACAGAGAGTGCAAATTAAAAACCATGCAATTACAGTCTGTGGTTCTTTTTTTTAAAGATTTTATGTATTTATTCATGAGAGAGAGAGAGAGAGAGGGAGAGAGAGGCAGAGACACAGGCAGAGGGAGAAGCAGGCTCCATGCAGGGAGCCCGACGTGGGACTTGATCACGGGTCTCCAGGATCACGCTAAACCACTGAGCCACCCAGTCCCTGGTTCTATAGCTGTGAGGGAGGGGCAGAGAGTGTGGAAGCCTCTAGAGGGTTCTCCACAGACTCTCTGTTCCCTGACCTGCGGGCCTGGCTTTGCAGCTCGGCCTCTCCTGGGGTGAGCGCTAGGATCGTGTTCCCAGGTACAATCCATATTTATGTCCTATGTTCCCTGGCTGGTCTCATTGGAGCCACTTGTTTTCGGAAAGGACATCACTGTGTATGTATTCTCCAGGCTCAGCAACTTCTGGGAGTATGAAGCCCCAGGAAGGAGCCCTGAAGCTGCCAGGCTCCTGTGCGGTTGGGGGCATCTCTGGAGTTGGGTTACAATGCCTGGCCCGCAGTCCTGCTGACCTCGCTTCACCCTGCTGGCCTTGGGAAAGCCCTGGATCACGATGGAATTCCATGACAGAGAAATGTAGCAGCTAGGACGTTGTGACTGGAATCCTGAACTGTACAAGGGTGGGTATGGAACTGTGTGCTTAAATCCAGGGCTGAGGCAGGGACCACAAGTCACTCACTCACTCACCAGTCATTGTCATAATTAGAGATTCATTCTAATATTGGCAATAGTGAGTCCATGCAGCTTTAAAAAAATTGTCTCCAGCACTGAATCTTGGGAGTAGATTGTTGGCAAGGATGACTCCAATTCTTCCCCTCCCTATATCGACTTAAAAAAAAACCACAATGTGGCTTTGGAGCTTTCTCCTTGAAGAGATGGAATCTAGTTCTCCTGCTCTGGAATCTAGGCTGCTCCTGAGGCTCCCTTTGACTACTGGAACGTGGCAGAGTGACGGTGTGCTAGTTCAGGGCCTGCATCTCAGGAAGCCTTGAACATTTCTACTCTCTTTCCCTCTGTCCTTCTCTCTCTCAGAGCCCCGTCCCCTAGAGGACAAGCCCAGGATGATGATGTTCTCTGTCAGCAGAACAGAGGCCATATGGGAAGATGGCTAATTGTCCCAGGTCAAGGACAGCATAGACCATCTTACAACCTGCTGACTCCCAGACGCCTGTGAGAGCCCAGCCAAGACAAGGGGAGCTTCCTACTTTGCCTTCAGCGGACTACCAGTGTGTGAGTAAGCCCAGCTGAAGCTGGAGACTTCCCAGCCAACACATAGGCTTGTAACCAATACTCAATGCCACTGGATATTGGGATGTTTTGTTACACAGCAGTAGCTAAGACATACACCTGCACACACACATGCAAAGAAGTTGGTTACAAATGGGGTGGATGTTTAGAAGGGGTGGAGCTGTGCGATACTCACCAGCACACCCTCATCATGCTGCCTAGTGCTGTCTCCTGGCCAGGCGTCCATCATCCACACCATCAGTCCTGTTGGTAGCCTCTCCCCTGCAGTCCCTGACTGCCCACCTCTGGGGTCTGCAGACTGTTCATGCAGCACACAATGAGGGCCTGGTAGTCACCTGTGAGGAAGGTTTGTAAACCCTGGTGGAGAGGAGCTCTGGTCTCCAGTGCTTCAGGATTAGTGAGGCCTGCTGGAAGGCCTTGGAGCTGCAGGTGGAGTGGGTCTTATATTTACAGGAGCTCCTCACCCCTCAGGATTGGTGAAGGGGCTCAGGAAAGCACCACAGGTGAGATTTGTCATGGCCCTCACAGAAGGGAGCGCTCTTGTTCCCACTCCTGCTGCTGGGATTGTGGCTCTACAGGCTTATACAGAAAAGTAGGGCCCTACACTTTGGTATGCCAGGTGAGCCACAAGCTTCCTGCTTTCTCAGCATCCTGCCTTAGGCTACCTCTTCTCTCCCTCAGGTCTAGAATTCCCACCATTAGAGTCATAAGTTGGCCTTCTAAAATGATGATAGTGCTGGGGCACCTGGCTGGCTCAGTCAATAGAGCATACAACTTTTGATCTTGGGGTTGTGAGTTTGAGCCCCATGATAGGGATAGAGTTTACTTAGAAAAATGATGATAGTATGTGTATTATCCCATTTGTATTTTTCTCACCCATGTGAAGTAACTTTTTCCCACTTTTGAGAAGGAAATCAAGGTACAGGCAAGTTGACTAACACCCTGAGATCATACTGTCCCTAAAGCACAGAGCTGGGATTGAATCCAGGTTACCTGGTTTGAAGGGCCTGGTTATCACCCACTGTGCTACACCAACATAGACAACAGAGGGACGGAGGCTGCCTTCAAAGGGCTACTGTGAGCCCCAAGTGGACAGAGGGTGGGAGCTCAGAGTTGTATGAAGGGGTTTAAGTCAGTGTCACCTCATAGTGAGAGGAAATGGGGTCCAAGACCCCTCATTTGTCCAGTGTGGCAGGTGGAAGCATGAGGTGGTTCTGACACTGGTCACATGATGCTCCCTCAGCACTCATAATACCGTGTATATCTACATGTTAGCAGATCCTGCAGCAACCCCCCTGGTGGCTTCCTTGCCTCTTTTGTGAGACCCCTTTGAGCCTCTTGAGATGAAGGCTCGTAGCATATTAGTTGCCTGTGGTGACGAGGACTCGGTGACTGCAGGTTCACAGCAGGCATGGGTCAGGGTGAGCCATGACAGAGCAGCTGGACATGTCAGGCAAGATAGGACAGGCTTTGCCTCAAGTGATGCCCGAGACTTGCTGGGTGAATACTCATCATTATTAAGGGTATTTCAAAGTCTCTCAGAAGAGAGATCATTCTAGGAGTTCAGAGTAAGCCGCTTTTAGTGGTACAGAGAGCAGGCCATGTGGGGGTAGAACGTTGATCTAGGCCTTGAGTGAGGGGGAAATGGCATGATTTATCCCCCACAACCTTGTCATCACTACCTCTGTGGGGAGGTCTGTTGACGCGAGTGTCAAGGAGACTAGCTGCTGGTCCAAGTCATTTTCCCTTTAGGAAAAGAAATTCTGATACATCTCAGAATGAAGGCTCATCATGTAGTTGGGGGTGCCAAGAAACCCAGGCATTGTAGCTATTTCTATTGATCATGGTGGGTCAGTTAGGAAGGCTTTTCTGTGTGCTAAAGCAGTGGGATGGGCCACTTGGGGCCATCCCTCAAGGCTCACAGAGCTAGCATGAGTCATTTGGCTTAGACCCAAGTATAGAGATGGAATCCCTCCATGTGGTTCTCAGCTCACTTTCATTAGGTTCCCATGGAGGGTTGGTTAGACAAGCAAATTCCTGAGTCCCCAAAACCTACTGCCTCAGAATGAGGGGGGCTGGCCCTGGGAATCTACTTGTTTAGCAAGTAGATTAGCATCACTCCTGGTGATGCTCCTAGCACACTTCATTGGTGAACCACTGCCCAGAGGAGACCTGACCCAGTCCTGCAGGACCAGCAGACAGCCTCATGTGCAAGCTCTGAGGCCAGGTGGCAAGTGCAGTGCTGGGTCCCGTTCTCCACACTTTTCTTCCTCTATACTATTGGCTTCCAAATGTGTCTCCACACCAGAATTGCCCAGAAAGATTTTTCTAAAATGTATATTATAAATCCTCATCCTAGACCAACTAAAGTAGGATCTCATAGGATGGGGAAGTTCCCCATATTTTTGGAAGAAAAATCTCCCCAGTAGACCTCGATGCTCAGTCAGGTGAGGGGATTGGCCTCTACCCACTCTGGTCTCATACACAGGTGACCCATTCTTAAATCAGTGCTCAAGGATCCAAATCCACCACCATCCTCTCAGTCTATTTACTCAGGGTATGTATTTTTTCCTTTTAATTTGGGGGCGCTCTGAATCAACTAATTTTTGAGCCTTTGAAAACTCAAGAGAGAACAATGAGCATGAACTCGTAGGAGGCAAACTGAAACAACGCACCATCTGCGATAGAATCAGCATAAATTCCCCAAATGGCATCACGCTGCCAAGACAATTCTCCAAGGCTTCTCTGTCTGCCTCAGTAGAGCATGAGCCCTGGAGAGGTTCAATTATTCTCCACACATGTGCTCTTGGGGAGCCTGGCAAGAGGAGGGACTGGGATGCTCCATGATAAAGTTCCCTGGGTTTTAGAATAAAGGGAAGGGCAGGTAAGTCAGAACTCAGCTTGCATTTCTGGTATAGCTTTGATTACTAGTAATTAGCCAATAATTCAATTGTGATACTTGCATTATTCACCTAATTGAAAAATAACTGATGGACAGTGTCATTATTAGGGACACATATCACATTTGAATATCCATTTATTCATTTAACAAATCTTTGTCTACCGGATGCAAAATACTGGACAAGCCACCTGGCTTCTGTTGTCCGGTTGCTTATGGAAAGGAGGGTGTGATATTCTAGAGAGACTACAGATTAAGAGATTTAAGGGAGATACTGTTCAGCTCGGGGAAAATCAGGACCTTTTTAGGGAGGAGATGGAATTTTCACATGGAGTAATAGGTTGGATTGACAGAGGTGTGCATGAATAAAGCACAGAGGTCGGTGGATAGATAAAGGGTGTCAGACACAGGGTGGTGTTCTGCTTTTTTAGCAAGAAACTGGAGAGCTCTAATGGTAAAAAGATGATGATGGTGGGTCAAATGCTGGCAGGCCTGGAAGTGGCCCATTGGAGGCATGGGTGTCCTCTTTCAGTGATTGTGAAAGACATGACCCACTCTGATTGTGGGAATCTCTTCCATTAACTCTGGATACTGCCTTAGAGCTCCTTGTCTCACTATGTGTGCAGTTCTTCATGCATCCACCAATCAGAGTTGGCTCAGGACGGAAAACTCATTCTGTACCCCTCCTTGCCCCTCTGCACCCAAGCAATTAGCATTTTATTCCAGAGACAGTCACTGGAAGACAGTCTCCCCCACCCCATCACCACCACTGAAGGGGTGACCATTACACATGATCTTTTGGATGATTAATCTGGCAGCAGAGCCTGGAAAGGCCTGGGAGGGGGCAAGTAGTCGAGGCTGGGAGACTGGGTCCTGTGGCAATCGCCCGGGAAGAAGTGATGACAGCCACAATTAGGGACCTGGTGGTGATGATGGGAACACAAAGGAGAGGACAGAAGGAAGACAGCTTTTGTCAGGGTGAATCAGCAAATTGGGAGGCTTGAGGGATGTCAGGGCCGGGATGGGGAGAGATCTAAGCTCTCAGCTCCAGAGCCTGGAGGAGAGTTCTTACAGAGGAAGGTGGCTCTGGAGGAGAGGCAGGCTTCAGAGAATTTAGCTCTGGACCAAGTGTGAGAAGCTGGCACCACATTTGAGGGGAGATGCTCAGGAGACGTTTAGACATGTGGAATCAAGGTCGGGAGAGAAGAGGAGCTGGAAACAGGTACTTGGGGGTCGTATCTGCAGAGAATGGCTTAAGGCATAGGAGTGGATGAGAGCATCAGGGAAAGACCAGATAGGAAGCAAGGGGAGGAGCGAGCAAGGGAGAGGCGGAAGACAACAGGAACCTGCTCCCTGAAGCTATTACAGAGCAAGCTGCTTGTATTTATCTTCCCAAGTCTGATGGTTTCCAGCCTATTGGGAAATATCCACTTTCATGTACTAAGAGCCTCCAGTAAATATAGCACCCCACACCACCCCGCATCCATCAGGTTCTGAAAAGACCTAAAGTCCAGACCCTGGCTGATAGACATCAGGGGCTGCTCCTTGTGGACACCCAGGCTTTTGTTGCTATGCAGATGCCCAGAAACATAAGCATGTGGGGGGGGGGGTGAAGGAAACCCCTCAAGACCCCGGTGCTTTTTGTCTTAAAACGTCCCTGACGTGGCCCTGCAGGCTGGGTGCAGAGCAGGGGGCTGCCCAGGGCCCCGCCCAGGCTATCCCGGTCTCTGCTGCTGGCCCGGCAATCCGCTGGCTGCCGGTCCCTGCTGGATGACCAGGGGACTTGGTGGGTGTGCAGCACAGTGTCTAGGACAGAACTCTGGCACGAGGGGCTTGCTGACCCCTTCCTAGAGCGTCCTCTTTGAACTGAAGACTGAAATGGGGGCCTACCCTGGAACCTGGGGCTCCCAGGTCATAGATGCAGAATGCTTTGGACCCTGCTTGCTTGTGCTCATGCCTGTAGCCCTCACCCACTATTTACCCGGTTTAAGGGCCTGGATGGATCCCAAGTGGGCTGCTGAAGCTGATATATTAAAAAAAAAAAAAAATTCTGGGGGGTGCCTGAGTGGCTCAGTCAGTTAAGCATCCAGCTCTTGATTTCAGCTTAGATCAGGATCTCAGGGTTTGGGGGAGTCTGCTTGAGATTCTCTCTCTCCCCCTCCCCACCTCCCCAGTAAATACTAACTAGCTAACTAAATCTGCTGAAAGGTATGGTGAGGAAATGCTTTAATAAATGAGGTAACAGAGTTTAAATTCATAGACAAAGATAAACTCCCATATCAATTGCCTGAATTTTCTTTAAAGCTCATGTTCTTAGCTGCCTTTTTTTTTTTTTTTTTTTTTAAGATTGATTTATTTATTTGAGGGAGAGGGAGTGGGAGAGAATGCATGAGCAGGGTCAGGGCAGAGGGAGAGGGGGAGATAGTCTCCAGCAGATTCCCTGCTAAGTGTGGGCTGGATCCCACCCTAAGATCATGACCTGAGCCGAAATCCAGTCCACCCAGGCATCCCTTGGCCATCTTTTTCACACCCGGCACCAACGAGACTCTTGTCTTGAGTCCTGTGGGAACCTTCTGTCCCTGTGGGCTGAGGCCATCAGCAGCTGCCTCATCCTTGCCTGTCCTCCCCTCAGTCGTTGTTGTCCCTTCCTTCCTGAGCTCCTGTCCCCAGGTCAGGCCTGGCCGTCCTCACCACCATCTCCTTGGCTGCCCTCCAGCTCTCCTGTGGGCAGGAGGCACTTCTCAGCCTACAGTGGCTTGAGTCCTATTTCTTGGCAGATGACATTGGTGCCCTCCTGTGGAGGGTCACAGCTGCTTTCATGCCAGAAGTGTTAACCACACATATTTTGGCTGGTGAGGGCATTGCCTTTATCTTGTAAATAGCCATAGTCTTCATCTGCCCTTCTTCTAGCGACAACAGCTCCTTCACTCCTCCCACCTGCCAACCTAAAAGGGTGATAGCAATCCTCATTTTCATGATAATAGTAGTAGTAAGAACTAACACGGACTGCACTTACATTCTAAGATCCACCCAAGGAGAGCTCATTTAATCCTTACAATGATCCTATACAGTTGAGGTAAACACTATTATCGTCCTCATTTTCCATATGGGGAAACTGAGGCTCAGAGAAGTTAAATGATGTGCTCAAGGTCCACGTGAAGCCCTGAATGCCTGAAACATGGTAAGCCCTAGGTAAGCACTAGCTGCCAGATTGTTTCTGTTACTAACTCATGTCTGCCTCTGACTGGCTGTGATATGGGGAAACGTACTCCGTCTCTTAGTCTTGGTTTCCTCATCTGTAAAATTCATCTATAAGCTCCTTTCCGATTGTAATCTCCATGTTCTTGGTCATCTCATTCCTGCTTTTACACAGAATGAGTCCTGTTTTTCTAGAGATCACTCTCTCTAGCTTTTCCTGGATTTTGCAATGAAATTATTGCCTGACTATTCTGGAAGTTTCCAGAAAACAACTTGAAACAATGGCCAAGGGGCTCCCCTTTCTATCGGAGAGCTTTGGAGTCACAGCTACTTCAGTTGTCTCCAAGAGCCTTCATTAAACCAGTGTTGTAAATACTAAATCAATGTTTTCCAGTCTGAATTCCCTCTGGGAGAAGCGAGGGAAAAAGAGAGGCGAGATCAGTCCTCAATCACGCTTCCTCTCTGGTCAGATCTTCTGTCTCCATAGCATTAAGCCGAGGAGACTCCACCACCCTGGGATTTGGCCACAGCAGAGATTAGAATCAAGGGCTCCCCTTTGGCTATCAAAGGATTTCCTTCTCTTGGAAGAACCACAGTGAGAGGGGTGCATTGGTTTTGCTTCGTGATCTGTTGCCATTTATAGGACATTGAAGTTTGAGCTCCTAGCCCCCGAGAGAGATAGGCAAGCCCACGGGCTGGTGGCGTGTGCTTGACAACTGTGCAGACAGGATGTCCTCTGATCCTGTCTTGTGGAGTCTAATAGAATGATATCACAGGGGCTCTGGAGTCTCTGGTCAGAGTGCTGAGAGACAAAACAATAAGAGGGGAAAACTGTCTTTGAGTCCTCCAAAGCACAGGGCAGTGTCCTTGCCAAACCAACACAGTGGAAGCCTGCTGGGTATTAATAGCAACAGCTAACATTTATGGAGCGCTTACAATGTGCCAGCTGCTGTGCTAAGCACCATTTAATCCTCACGATGACCCTCTGAAGTAGGTCTTATTATTATTATCACTGCCAACACTTTGTAGATGAGGATACAGACTAGAGAGGCTGAACTACTTGCCCAGAGCACACAGCAGTGCCAGGCTCTGATGCTAAAGCCTGTACCCTATCTATCCACTGCACTCTACTGCCTTCTGCTGGGGTCCTTGGTGCTAAAGACACCCCAGTGCAGATAAGGTGACCTAAGGACAGCAGCTGAAATCTTGCTTTGGCCTCAACTTTGGGCTGGGTTTGCACCTCAGAGGACCTTCAACCGTTTTATTTATTTATTTTTTAAAGATCTTATTTATTTATTCATGAGAGACACACAGAGAGAGAGAGAGGCAGAGACATAGACAGAGGAGAAGCAGGCTCCATGCAGGGAGCCTGATGTGGGACTCCATCCCGGGTCTCTAGGAGCACGCCCTGGGCCAAAGGCAAGCGCCAAACTGCTGAGCCACCCAGGAATCCCCCTCAGAGGACCTTCAGTCCCAGGTCTGGGTCTTGGTGCTGTGGGTTAGAAGTCTGCTGTTGGTTACTTAGGGGAATCGACCCTAGGAGAAGGCATCTCTACTGATCTCAAAGAGAACTCAAGACATCAGCATGCAGATGCTAGCGTGCAGTGCAGGGTGACTCACACCAGCCCTCTGTACAGTAATCCTTTCTGGTGGATGGTCTGCTTAGGAGACCACCTGGCAGACATGCACGTTGTTCAAGAGATATTTCTACCAGTGAATAGTCTTTTCTTCTCTAGGGATCTTCCTGCCTGGTTTATTGGTATTAGTTTTTGGAATTCAGAGTATCTTCTCTTTTGATGTGTATCAGCGATGTTCTGATATATTCTTACTCTGCATTTCTTATTTTCTAGTCATTCTCCCTTAAGATCTCAAGCGTCATTGCAACATTGCTTTAAGGGGTGCCTGTCTGGCTCAGCTGGTAGAACACAGACTCTTGATCTCCAGGTTGTGAGTTCAAGCCCCATGTTGGGTGTAGAGATTACTTAAAATTTTTAAAAAAATATTTAAGAAAACCATGATTGAATTTCTGAGATTCATTTTATTTTATACCAAAACATTAAAATTCTGTCTTCCAAAGAAGAACTGGAAAGAGAAGTGGGTTGTGAAACAGGAAAACTGAATGCCAGACCCAGGTCAGCTCCCATGTTGCTGTGTGGTCCTGGCAAAGTCAGCCCAATGAGTGAGTGGACTAGAGACTCTAGTGGACTCACTAGAATGGATTAGTGAGTGGAACAGTGAGTCCAATCCATCTGTTTTACTTTCTGGCCTGGAGGAAGTGCAGCATATACTCCTGCCAGGGGCTGAGATGGAGAGGTAGTTGAAGTACCCAGCTGGAAAGTGTGGGAGGAAGGGGGTGTCAGGGGTAATGGCCAGGACAGGAGATCCAACTGTTACCAGAGATAGAAGAGCATGTGTCCTGGCTACTTTGTAATGAAGAGCTCCAAGCAGCTGAGTGGTCACTACTGAGACACCCTCAGAAGAAATTTCCCTGGCTGCCACACTGTGAAGCACTTTGGAAATAAGAATGGAACCTAAGATGAGTATCATTGATGCAGACTTCTCTTCAGGTCATCTTCAGGTCACTTCTGAGCATAATGTTTGCATCACGCATAAAAGTAGTTAAGCTGGGATCCCTGGGTGGCGCAGCGGTTTAGCGCCTGCCTTTGGCCCAGGGCGCGATCCTGGAGACCGGGGATCGAATCCCACATCGGGCTCCCGGTGCATGGAGCCTGCTTCTCCCTCTGCCTATGTCTCTGCCTCTCTCTCTCTCTCTTTCTGTGACTATCATAAATAAATAAAAAAATAAAAGTAGTTAAGCTAATTTTTTTTAACCTTTCTGTTGTTGACAGATTGATATTATAAATTACCTTCTAGAAAAGCGATTACTGACCTAGAGATCTGGACCTCCAAGTCATACCAAAGATATTTGTAATTTTTCAGTATTTTCAATATTTCAGAAAGTCTCTCAGAAATTGTACATTTACCCAGATAATAATGTCTGTGCTAACAAAAATGTCAAGTTTCTTTGCCTTTTGGCTAGAATTATATCATTAGGTTGGCGTGGTAACACTGGTTATCACATGCTGATATGCAAAGTTGGTTGGCAACTATTTATATTTTGAATAACTAATAAGTAGGGAAAAGATACTTGCATGCACTTGTCATTTACACACTGTACTGTTACACAGCAGTGTGGAGGTGGCTGAATTACTGCTTGATTTTTTTTTAAATTGTAGAACATCTTTCACAACATTGGGTCTTTGTAGGAAAAACCTGGTGAAGTGTGTACAAGGGCATGAAGGGTTGGAGGGCTCTTTGTGGTCCATTATCTCTCATCTCAAAGGGAGGTGGGGGCTGAGGGTCAGTAGAGGACATCTAGAGGCCCTTTAGTAGAGGGGGTACTTGGGTTCAGCTTCATAGACACCCCTTCAACTAGAGTGCAGGTGACTTTTTTCTACTCACTGGCAAAGCCATCCAGATGTTATGTTCACCTGGGTTCTTTAACTGTCCAGTTACTTAAATTTATAAGGACTGACTTCACTCCCAACATCTCTCTACAAATGTATCTTATAGACCAGTTACCACTTGCTTCTCTGAGAGACTGTGGCCCTTTGTTCTCCACCCCACTTACTAGGTAGTTAGGTACTGCCTTGGTGTCTTCACTAGATGTTCTTGTGTTATCCATCTCTACTGAGGCCTCATTGTAGGCTCCTTTCACATCTTTGGTAGCAGAAGATTTGATACAGTGCCATTAAGACCTATCATTTTTTAAAAGATTTTTATTTATTTATTTGAGAGAGAGAGAGAGAGATAGTGAGTGAGAGAAAGTGAGCATGAGCAGGAGGGAGAGGGAGAAGCTGACTCTTCGCTGAGCAGAGAGCCCAACCTGGGCCTCGATCCTGGGCTCATGACCTGAGCCAAAAAGGCAGACATTTAACTGACTGAGCCACCCAGGCATCCCAGGACCTTATCATTTTATGACATTTACTATTTCAAAATGCTTTAGTGGTCATGATTTGCACATCAGTTAGGTGAGGTAAGGGGGAAGATGTTAATATTCTCATTCTATAGACAAGAAGCAAAGACTCAGTGTGGTTAAGGGGCGCACCTGGAGTCACCCAATGGGCAGGTGGTGGATCTGGAGCATGTGCCTTACTAATGTCTCATTTTCTTTTCACTGTGCCGTGTGCTATCTATCTAGGTAGCCAAGTGCAGTGGCTTTTAAATTATATCACCCTACTTGCTAGGACTACAATAACTGTTTCTCAGAGGGTGTGAGTTCTTATTATCCCCATTGAGTGGGTAGGGGGCTAAGCTTGGAAGTGGCAAAAGTCTTGGTATAGGTTTCTTTGCCTAGAAGAATTTTTTTTCCATTTGATACCTGGGCCAGCCAAGGACTAGGGAGCCCCCATGACCCCACATTCCTGTTCTGCCAAGAGGATTTACAAAAATAAAGCCGCCCAAGGGAACTAAAGTTGCCTAGTACACAAGAAGAACTGAGAGCCATTGTCTAGAAAGAGTCTATTTTTGCCTTGTTGATCTGAGTTGCTTGCTGATCAGAGTGTTGTTGTTTTGTTGCTCTGTACCGCTCACTTTTGAGTCTTTTTGGTCTCTCACTAATTCTGGGTTCACTAAGGCAGTCAGTTTCTACCCAAAGCCCACTTCCCTTCTCGGTCAGGACACAGGGCAGACCTGGCAGGTGGGGACTGACTTGTGCCCTTCAAAGCCTGCAAACCCAAGCTCTGCCATCCCCAAAGCAGAAGCCCATGTTGCCAGCCAAGAGGAGGATTTTAGCTGTTCCTTTAAGTTGGCTGCCAAGTCTGAATCCCAGACCCCCGGCATACTAGCACCCTCCTGGGAGGCTGAGAAAGGAATTGCTTCATTTCGAGGCAGCCAAGTGGATAGATGGTGGGAAGCATCTGTTTTGGAAATGCATTTCTCACAGCAAATAACATTTGCATGATTGTGCCTGCAAATATCACCATGGCATTTGCTAAGTTAAACACAGTGCCTTTGCTTGCTTGACCTTCACCTTGCTTCAGACCCAAGATGCTCCTGGGGTCTGGGAGCTCCACCTTGGGGAGAGACTCTCCCCTCAGCTCTGTTCTCCGCGAGTGGGGTGCTTCCTTGTCAACCTGGGAGAGTATGTCTCTTGTACACACAGAATCCAGGTTTTAATCGAATTCGGACCCTGGTGGTCCAAGAAGACATGGAGGCAATGACAGTGACCTCTTACAGTTTCTCTTGTCTGCCTTCCATGAGCCTGTAATGCATAAAATGAAAGGCCTTTTCTATATATATCTTCACTATATTTCTATAGTACTATCCACTTGAGTAAACTTTTCCTCCTCTGCCTGTTGTTCCTCCTTCTCTGTGTTGATGTTTTCATATTATGTGCGTTGTGTCCCCCAAAAGATGGTAAGCTCCTGGCCGAGAGAGATTATATCTTTGACTAGGCTGACTCATCGGTACACGTCAATTCGCTATGTTTAGCTGTATGTGCATATGTGTCTATGTTAAGATCATATGAGCATAAGAGAAGTATATGGGAGGGTATATAATAGGTTGTTAACACAGATTATCTGGGCAACGGGTGACTAACATGGATGGAAGGGAGAGAAAAGTGGAAGTGGGTGGTTAAACAAAGAAAAGGACAAAAAGAGACCATATTAAAAAAAAATTCCTGCCATATCAGTTTAGTTTTTTGGAGGGCAGGGCGGGGAGAAAGCCAAGATGGTGAATCAGCAGACCATATTTACCCATTTATGCAAAATTTTACATATGTTTATGCACCAAGAAATTAACATAGAGTATAATTCAGGAAGAGAAAAGAGGGGCAGCCCCTGTGGCCCAGCGGTTTAGCGCCACCTTCAGCCCCGGGGTGTAATTCAGGAGACCCGGGATCGAGTCCCACATCAGGCTCCCTGCATGGAGCCTGCTTCTCCCTCTGCCTGTGTCTCTGCCTCTTTCTCTCTGTCATGAATAAATAAATAAAATCTTATTTTTTTTTTAAATTTTTTTTTAAATTTTTTATTTATTTATGATAGTCACAGAGAGAGAGAGAGAGAGAGAGGCAGAGACACAGGCAGAGGGAGAAGCAGGCTCCATGCACCGGGAGCCTGACGTGGGATTCGATCCCGGGTCTCCAGGATCGCGCCCTGGGCCAAAGGCAGGCGCCAAACCGCTGCGCCACCCAGGGATCCCAAATAAAATCTTATTAAAAAAAAAAAAAGGAAGAGAAAAGAAGTACTATGCACATAACATTCAATCAATATCTGGCGGATGAATGAATGCTCAATAGTATGCTGTGTGTGATAATTTTATAGATTTGAATTCTCAAGGAGCTATTTAGTTGCTAATGTTACTATGACACTTGGAATGCTTGCAGTGTGTTCTCATAATCAGAATCCCTGATGTCCTCTGCTTCATGGGTGGGATAGACTGCCCGAGAGAATCCCAGTTTCCTCTATGGTCATCCTGTTCACCGACCAGCCGCATCAGAATTAGCTGGTATGATGGCTAGAAGTGGAAATGACAGGGTCCCAACCCTGGTATACTGATTCGAATCTGGCTTGGTGGGGAGAGGGCGCAGGGACTGGGGCGAGGGGAGGGAATTGGAAACCTGCATTTTAGCAAGCACTCCGGGTGATTTTTATGCTCATTGCTCCAGGAATGGTTAGCTGCCAAAGTGATGCACTGCTTTTTTAATTAACTATTCTTCAAATGCAACAAAGAGAGATTTATTATTTACTATATTTAAAAAATCATGTCTCATTGTCTGACCTTTCTTTGTTTTATTGCCAGTATTTAAAAGACCTAATTTGTGTGAACTTCATAATATGTAGATCAAACTTTGAATGGATCCATCTAACTTGGGGGGAGCCACATCCCCTGAGCTGAAAACATCTCAGGACCTTCTCCTGTGCCAGCTTTGTGCAGTGGTGACCTGGGCTAGCAAAAGAATCTTAGGTCTTTAGTCACCCTAAAACAAATTTCTGGAAACAAAATGCAATGTATCAAACATAAAAACGGCAAGGAGGATAATAGAACAACACTTTGTGCTTTTTAAAAAATGTACAATATATGTATTTTTAATGTAGGATCCATGCTCTTACCACCCAGTTTTGTCCACTCTTAACATTGCTATGCTTTCTTCAAATACGTGTTTTCATAAATAAAACACGATAGAAAAATTGTGTAGTCCTCCCTGACCCATCCTTTTTCCCTCTCTCCAAAGGTAGCTACTATACTGAATTTAGTGATTTTCTTCCCATAAATATTTGTATTTTTTTTACTACATAATGTATTCATACACAATTTGGTTTGACATATTTTAAACTTGATGTAAATGGTATTACATGGTATGCCTTTCCCTGCAAATAGATGTGTTTGTTCAGTGATTTACCATGTTGACATACGTAGTTTCAGCTCATTTAACTATTCTGTAGTATGGCACAGTGTGCTACAGTGTTGTGTAGTAGAGAATGGCAGGATAGTATCATTAAAAGAGTAGCAATAGTGTGCTATAGTAGCTCCGATTTTATCTATTCCTTTCTCTGATGTATATTTATGTTGTTTTCTTTTTTTAAACGATGATGGACAATGTTGAAGTGATCATTTTTGATGAGTTTCTCTTTCTGTTGTGAGGATTTTATGTCTCTAGCAATGGACGTGGGGGCCACAGCATGTGTGAGTCTTCAGCTTCAACAGATACAGCTAAATTGTCCCACAGAGAAATTGCACCAGTGCCTATAACCACTTCTTGAATATTCTAGCAAGTTTTTCCTTGCGTGGCCTCAACTTTAAAAGCAGAAAACAGATATAAGTCAAAGAAAGGAAATAGCTTTGAGAATACATTTAATGATCAGTGGAACTTACTTCACACCATTCATTTTCCAATCTGAAGGCATTTCTTCCCTGTGACCACCTCCCTTCAAATCCAATCAGGGCATATTGGTTAAGCTCCGGTGTAGAGGCATTTGGGAGTGGGGATACAAAGGCGTACATGCAAAAGGACTTTTCTGAGAGTTTAAAGAATAACCAGGAAGCTAAGACATAAACTATAGATAACAATTAATTATTTAAATAACACTTTAACAGAGAGAAAAGGTATCACTGGATAGTGCTGATTCATCGTTGAATACGTTGTGCCTGCATTAATTCTATAGGAGTTCTCAAAAGGGGGAAAGTCAGAGGCTGTGTGATTCCAATTTGCCATAGAATGGTTTCCTAGCAACCATCACTACATGGGAATCAGCTAACTCTGCTTTTTGAAGCACACTTTAGTCCCTTAGAAAAATGAGTTAAATAAATGCCAGCTTAAAGTACAATTTGACCGCGTAAAAGTACATTTGAAATATATGACTTTTGAACAAAGATCTAAAGTGGTTTCCTCTCCCAGAACCTAACAAATGTGGATGCGTGGAAGTGAAAGGAGCACCAGATTTAGGAACTTGGGCATCTAATTCTTCACAGGAGTTGGGGCTGGACACTGATGAGCAAAGAGAGAGCAGACTGACTGGGGGTGGGGCAACAGCATGTCACACACTTGAATTATGGAAGCAAGCAATTTCCTAGGCACATGTGGCCCAGAAAGTCTTAGAGACAGCTAGAAGGTGGGGAGATCAGTCATTTGGGCATGAACCCTGGAGACTCTCTTCCTATCACCAGCTTCTATTTTGTTCCCAGAAACTAGCTCTAAGGGACCAACATCATGTATTTCCCAACATAGGAAAACCAGCATTACCTGATAGCCCATTTCTATTCCTCTTACCACGCTTTATGACCTCTGATGGTGACCTTCCCAGGAAGAAGGCTCATAAGGTGTCTGTTGATGTATTTCTAGCTCACTCTGTGCTTACGGCCTTGGAGCCCAAGAGAACCTGCCAGAATAAACAGCGCAGAAGTACAGAGTTTTCAAAGCAAACTCTTTCACCTAGGACCACATCAAGGAGAAATTTCTGGGGCTCTAGATTTGGAAGAGACTTTTCATGTATCAAATATATAGAATATAAAAGAAAATAATTCGGCCTTTCTATTTGGAGTTAGAATTGTTCCCAACTTTGCCTGAAGAGGAAACTCCCCTTTTACATTCCTCCTTTGTACAAAACAAATGCTATTAGATAGTGTCAGAGATACTTGTAAGAAAAGGAATACTTTTTTCTCTAAAGCTTAGTCAATAATACTGAGAACAAAATGTAAATGAAGAGATCCTGAAAAAACTCTTATTATTCTTAAAATTATATAAGGTTTTTAAATTAAGATAAATTTAGAGTTGATACTAGAATTCTGTTAATCACAGATCACTTTGGTGCAATTTTCCAGCACTGTAATTTCTGTTGCATATCAAATGTCACAAAGTCTAGAAATCAATGCTATGACTGTTTGGGAAATTTATGGATAAGTATTTTTTCAACATAGTGGACTAAGTCATACAATTAACCCATTAGGTATTCTTGACATTATTTTTTGATATACCAATTCTTATTAAAAATAATTAACTTCTTTGAATGTAATTATGGAATCCTACAAATATGTAGGATTCCAGCCCCCACCAAAGCTGGTGGCTCTTTTGGTTTCTGATATCTGAATTCGGCCTATACTTGTGGATGCAGTGGTATATTGGGACTGGCTCTCTTCCCATCTTGTGTTCAGTGATATATTGGCACCTTGGAATCAGCCACGGAGCTAGTATTTATACCACTAAAAGTGGCAAACACCACAAATCAGGATTTTTATCAGAGAGCCAGTTGTTAGACATTTATCATCACATCCCTGGGCAGATGTCATCTCTGTCATTACAGTGAATAGTGAATCCTAGGCCTTCCTTTGCCATTTGCCATCCAGCTCATGTGTGCCCAAGGCATAGATAGACTTAATTTTCCTATTGTCCAAGGGAAATATAATCAGAAAGGGAGTCTACAATCACTTCTTCAAGAAACATGTTTTTTAATTAAAAAAAAAATTTTTTTTTCAAAAAGCCTCATAGAGTCCATTCCAGGATTTGTTTTGTGTGATTATCTACACCACTAAAAAACCTCTGTTTCCATGGCTAATGGAGACATCTCTGAAAAACCAATTCAATCTTCTTGAATATTCCTTATTTTTCTTTCACAATGGACCCAGCCTAATGACCAGTCTGCCTATTGGGGAGCAGCTTTGATGCAACAGCCCTTCACAGACCCCCAGAGGACCAGAATCAAAAGTGCCTTTGATTCATGCTGCTTATTAGGAGCTTAGCTCCTTTAGTGCTCAGCATACTCCCTCCTGCTGGTTAAATCCCTTGTTTTTTCCTCTTGGTTGCACTAAGTATTCATCACATATGGGCAGTGTGCTAGGTACTGGTCTGTCGGGGAAAACAGGAAGTGTTTTTTTTTTTTTTTTTTCACTAAAGCTAGGAGGCAATCCAGCATGATAAGGATTTAATGAGAGGTTTGAAAGAGCCCAGGTGACAGGTATATGAGGAGAAACCTGTACCTGGTCCCACTGGAATGTCAAAAGTAGCTGAAACTGAGAGACCTGCAAGAAGCCTAGTGTTGTTGTTACATTTCTGTTGCTGATATATTTAAAAAAAAAAAAAAAAAAAAGCAATGAAAAATGTGCTGTCATTTGGACTTTGGGGTTAAGTCCCTTTAGGCAAAATAGATATCCATCCATCTATCCATCCATCCATACCAGGATAATTTATTAAACATTATAAAATCCTAGGATCAAGTCTATTCAGGCTCTGTGGGAATCCCTTGCCTATGGGTAGACAGGGATCTGGGGGGGTAGGTGCAGTTGAAGAGGGGGAGTATCCACCTACTATAGGCTTGTTCCTCCAGGGTACTAGTTGTTGTGGAAGAACAAGAGGTCTTTTCCCATGAGAAGTTTATTTCAGAGGAGGAGCCGCCATGTCATCTGTGGTGACAGGGTGAAGATGTTGATTTTATGCCTTTTGCACATTCCACTCTCTCTAGGCCTTAAACAAAGTGTTAAAAAAGAAAAAAAATTCAAAAGGGATAAAAGGAACCATTGATACCAACTCATAAGCCCTTCTCAGATCTTCCTTCCCAGCTTCATCCTGAGTCAGTCATGTCTTTTTCTTAGGGAGGGGGAGGAATGTGTTTGCCCTCACACCTGCTGACCTACCTACCACCTTCTGGGGGTGCAGTGCTACCCCAGTCTCTCCATCCATCTGCAGTTTTATCAGTCTTTGTATTATGCTTACTGACTCAGAAAAACCCAAGCAGAAATAGTAATTTGGTGGAGGATCACGTTCCACAAATTGAGTCTCATGCTGTGTTGGTCCCATAGATGCAATTAGTTACCCAACAGCAGAAAGCTTGTTCTGCTGTTGGCAGGTACCTTGGCACATTACCCATAAAACAGATGGCTACTGGTTCCACAAATTAGATTTCCAGATGATTGTATAATTGTGTGTCAACCAGCCACTCCTGCCTTGCCCTTCCTGCCTCCCAGATAAATGAGAGTGAATCTATGTAAATGCACTGACCTCCTATCAATTAACCATTCTTGTGGGCGAGAACACAGTTGGGACAGGATCTGAGGGAGGGAAGGGGAGTCTGCTCTTTAAAAACAATGAATTAGTCCTCAGTGTAGATGTCTTCTTGACCTTTCTCTAGTCCCCATCCCAAATGTTTTCCATTTGGAAATATTCCAATGTTCAATATCCAATATTCAATGTACTGACTGGATGGCACTTGGTCTCCCTTCAATGTGCTTTGATGACCAGGTTGAGAGGGATTCCCTTGCCCCAGGTCTGCACTTCTGATTCATATTGATGTGATGCAAATAGGAATCTTTCCCTATTACTAGGGGGATGGAATAGGAGGGGCTTCCACAGAAGACATGCTCATTGGTCCTCTCCTGCCTCCATACTTCCTTCTTAGAGGTAGTAGTTCTGCTGTATGTTCTCCTTCCCACCCCAATGGCTGTTGACTAAGAAACCAATAAGGTACTCTCTCTTGAAAAATGAGGAGGGAGGGATCAGGAAACCAGACGGTATCAATGCACAGGCACCAGGGTAAAGGTCTAGGCAGTCTTGCAGAGGGCCTCAGAAAGGTGCTGACTTTAGAGTCTAGTTGGTCACCTTCTCTTTGGATTCTAGTTAATCTGAGTTTTGGAATAAGTTTTTCTTTATGTTTGCATGAATGGTTTCTATGCAGCCAAATGATTCCTCTCTGAATGTCCTCCTACTCTATTTTCTTTCCCAAAGGAAAATCACAGAAGCCATGTCATTGTCTTGGCTATGACTATCTCCCAAACCCTGAAAAGTCAGATGCTCACCCCTGTACCAGGCAAAACATTCCTGAGCCAGAACCACAATCAAGTTCAATTATGAATAAGTGGGACCTCATCTGAAGGCCTTTCACCTGTGCTCTATCCACTAGAGCAGTTACATAGCCCATGACTTGGAGCCACGACGCCAATGTTCTTTCCTCTAATTGCCAAAGTGACAGTGACGAAGGAGCTGCACTTCTTGGTCTTGGTCTTGTCTACTCAGTGGTGTTTGCATCATCATACTAATTGGATTGGGTAGGAATCATACCCCTTGATTTCCTTCCTTTCCTAAGGAAGTGGTTTGGAGTAGAGAAAAGCAGTGCCTCTCATGACAGAAGTAGTTTGGGATATGACTATTCCTTCAGCAAGGATGCAACTGGGCTCAGGCTTGAGGCCTGGCTTTGGTGAAGAAGAGTACCTGGAAGTGGGCTTACAAAACACCTAGACAGCTGGAGAAGAGGTTTATCCTTTTGGTTTTGATTATTTGGTTAGATTGCTTTTGCTTATTTGTTTTCTCATATTTTTAACAAACCTGTCTGGCAGGCTGTGTGTCAGAAGCCCGTTGGACTCATTCTTCCTAAAGGGGATGGTTAGCACTGTGAATATGATGAAAGTGACCTTCCAAATTCCTTGCATATGATGCGAGGGTGAGCAGAAGAATCACTCACATTTATATACCAGGCTCTAGACTTGGGTCTAGGTCTAGATCCAAGCCATGGTCAACTCAACCAGTGGCTACTGTTAACTGTTTAGAGATGGTCCTGCTATGAACCACTAGGGAGCTGCTAGCCAGTCCGAAGAGGGACTTGGGGTGAAACAATCTCTGTTGTTATAGTGTATTTGGCCAAAGGCACACTAAGGAGTAGTGACTTTGGGTGATGAACCTGTCTCCCCCTGTAGTATATTCTTTCTGTGTGTTTGTTGACCAGCTAGCTGGCAAGTGATATCATTGTCAGGGAAGTGCTAGCCCAAGTAAGTCATCCCCTTTGGCAACAAGTGTGTGAGTTTGTGGTTTATATAAAGCAAGGCAGTAAGGTCTGGTCATAGGGAAGAGGCCAAGAAAACTGCAAAATGATCATTTCCAGATGTGTCCAATTTCAGTATAGAGTCAGCTACCTCATGCATTCAGTCAGGTGCCCCTGTGACACAAGGCTAGCTGAGTGTTCAGCAGGAATTGCTCTTGTTCTCCTGGCCTATGTTCATTTATCTACTTTAACTTTAAGCTGACCTGTTTTCTTCCTTGAAATCCCTGGGAGTTTATAAATAGATAATTATGAAATTTAAATAAGCGCACACTTATAAAATAGGAAAAAATACTAAGACTCAGACCTTAGGCCAGGTTGTAGGCTGCCACAGATCAAAAAACAGCCTTCTTTGTACTTCACACAGTGGGACTGTGTCTGATTGGGGGCAAGTGGCTTGCCCTGCTCTGCTTCTTGGTTGAACAACCACACTTGACCTTTTCTGGCACAGAAGTGCCTTTTAGCTTCACATTCATGACTCTTTGGAAGCCTAACAATTTAGAAAGGGTTATCTCTTCAACTCACTACCTGAATGAGGAACAAAATCCTAATGGTGTGATTAAAAAACATACAGCTAAGGCAAAAATTTTTCAAAGGATGAATAAATCATAAGGTATGCAGTAAATTCAGGAAAAGATGGTTTTATAGCAAAGTGTCCAAGGCCCAACCACTCTTGGCAGATGTTTACATGTAGTGGCATGCAATCATGTTGATATCTCCAAGGCTGCCTTAGGCCATTTGGTCAGGCAATGTCTATTGGGTATTTGCTTTATGAAAGGCAATAGGATTAAGAGCTGACTGGGGAAAGACAGAAAAGAATCTGAAGACCTGGTTCTTGTACTCACAGAGTTTATAATCTCATTGGGACATACCCTGAAGGTCAAATTATTAGGTAGTTCTCTGAAACCTTAAACTATGAAATATCAGGACACCAAGGGGTGTCATGGAAGAGAGGGACCAAGACAGTGAAAATCCATCCTTCTTGTTGGAGACATTTCTTAAACATATTCTGTGTTAAGATACATCCAACTAAGTCCTAGATCTAGCCACATGGATGTGAATGTCACATGAGGGTCTCTGATCTGCTTAGATCAAACCACCAATGGTGGTTTGTTAGATGTTCCATCAACATCACTTAAGGACTTTCAACCAATGAGACAATTAACCAAGAGTTCAATGTTACCAACTTCTTTTCTCTTTGAAGTCTTGTGAGGTGAGTTTCTATTCCTTGCCTCATTGTGATTGGATGGAATTATTAGTCACCAATAAGTGGTTGTCACCCTTTTACCAAGAATGTATGGGAGGTTAGCACTCTTGCTGGATATAAGGGTAATCAGATATCTGAATGTATGTGTGTGGGAGAGAGTATATGTGTATAGGGTAAAGGGTATGGATTTGAACAGTTATGTACATTTCCTGTGATGGGATAAATGACCCCAATAAAATGTGCGTGTTTTAATTTTCAACACTCATCCTCATGTGGCTTTCTATTTCTTCTGTGTTCTTGGCTGACAATTCAAGGTAGCTGGCACCACATAGGCATTGGCCTGTCAATTCTGGCCTCATGAGTCAAGCAGCCAGGTTCCCAGGAGGTTCTGTTTATTTAACCAACTGAATTCATGCTTTGCCTCTTATTTTTTAAAGTATCTTTTCATTAAGACAGCTAATCACATACATTTTCTAAAACTTTATTGCCAACTCTTAAAGATGGCTGAATTTCAGAGCAGTAATTAAGAAAACAATGAAGAACCTATGGGGTTATTATGCTAAGTGAAATAATTCAGAGAGAGGAAAACAAATACTGTGTGATTTCACTTATATATGGAATCTAAGAAACAGAACAAGTGAACAAAGACTCATAGATAGAGACCAGATTGATGGTTGCCAGAGGGGAGGGAGGTAAGGATAAGAGATATGGGTGAAGGGGATCAGGAGGTTATAAAATACATCAGGGAGATGTACAGCATGGTAACTATAGTGAATATTTCATTGCATATTTGAAAGCTGCTAAGAAAGTAGATCTTGAAAGTTCTCACCACAAGAAAAAGAATGTGTAACTAACTATGGATGGTGATGGATGGTACCTAGACTTATTTTGGTGATCATTGCAGTGTATACAAATAAGAAGTCATGTTGTACACTTGAAATTAACATAATGTTTTATTTCAATTATACTTTAATAATAATAAAAAAAGAACAGCAGACAGATCAGAGTAGACTTTGAGAAACAGTAAGAAAAAAAAAAAAAAAACGAACAGGGCCATGTGGTGAAACCATTTAACAAATGTTGGCATATTGGTTAGGGATACTCCCATGAAACTGGAGAGATAAATCTAGGCCATGAAGAAGGATGTATGTATCCTACAGTAGGTATGTGGAGTTTGTTACTCAGGGGAGATAAAATAAGCCATAATGGAAAAAAAATGAAGTTTGGGTTGGTTCTTGGTTTGTAGATTGATAGGATATTGAGGAAAATGAAGCTTGGACATATATGACTATAATGTTTTTAAACAAGAAATGTGATGGCGTTCCTGTATCCCTCCCCCAGAAAAAAAATATTCCTCAGGATCAAGTTGGGAGAAAGGATTGACCTAATTCTGCATAGGAGGGCCTTTGTACGGGGCAGACAGCATCTCTCTTCATCAAAGTCTATGTAATATCACCATGACTTTGTGAAGACAGTTGACCTCTAGTCAATGGAGTAGCTCTTCCAGCTCAGTGAGGACCCACAAAGGGGAAGGCCTACCAAGTTTATGTGACTGAAGTGGCAGTAAGAAAAGCCTAGAGATTAGAATAAGGGAGAAAAAAGCCTCATCACATCTTCCTAACAGATCCTTTCTGGAATGATCCTTCTAGAAATGCAAGTTGGAGTGCCAGTGATGTTACAACTTTGAGAAATAATGCTCAAACATTTAGTATCCTTTGTCCATGTTCTAGAATTCTCAAAGTGGCTACAGTTGTTATCTCACTGAACCTCAATACAAATCTATAATATGACATTATCTCTATATTGCAGGTGAGAAAACTGAGGCCCAGGGAGCTAGAAGGTGGAGCTTCCAGAACTTAAATATGAGCTCTCTTGTTCTAGGTTGGGCATTTTTCTGCTCCATCATGAACTGAGCTGCAAAAAGCCCAGAGGCAAGATGCCAACACTGAGGATTCTGGAAGCCACATTCCAGAAGAAGCTTTTGAAGAAATTGGAGATGCTTGGCCTGAAAGAGAGAAGCTTTTAGAGGTGCTCAAGAAAAAAACTTGAGCTATTGTCAAATATCTGAAACCTGTCAGATGGAAGAGGGAAGAGACTTCCTTATGGCTGTAGAGGGCAGATCTAGGACTAATTGACTGAAATTGTGTATGAAGCCAGAGGGTAAATATAAAATCATGTCTGAAAGAGTGACGAGGCTTGAGCCACAGCACCGTGTCCAGAGAGGTCAACAAAGTGATGGAACCCAGAGCAAGAGAGAGCCATCCCAGGTACCTAAGCAGGTGGCACAGAGGGTCATCAGCAGAAGGGTCTGCAGCTGGAGATTTACCTGCTTTCGTGGGCTGTCTAAAGCACCACTCCCGCTCAGCTTTGATTCTCCTCCCAGTGGTTTCCACTGATGCAGGGGCTTCTCCTGAAGGGGAGCTCTGGCTGGTCAGTTTGGAAGGTTCAGAGTTCAGAGCTGACTGCAGACCACTCCTCCTTCCTGCCAGGATTGGGCAAAGCCCCTCCCAGGACAGGCCACTGTTCTTGACAGGCTCCCTTCCTCCTTCTAGCCCATTGGGGCTTTCCTGGTCTAGGTCTGTTGGCTGATCCCAACCTGTTTGCATCTGGGGTTCATGGGACTAGCTCACCAGCTAGTTTTGTGGCCACTGCTGCCCACGGCCAGGTTTCTTGATTTTACTGGTCAGTAGCTCTGGCTGTGGGGATTTAAGAAGATCCAAAGCCTGTGCTACGCCATTGCGGCCCTCCTGCGGGGACTCTTGGGCCTGTTCGGTCTGCCTGCTTCAGCTCTTGGGGTAGGGATCTGCTAATTTAATTACAACCAACTGTCTTAGAAACCGTCACCAGCCTATAATAAATAAACACTTCTGTGAAGGGGCTTGGAGTTACAAAGTAAGTCAAGCTCTGTTAGAACATAACTTAAAGGAACTCAAGAAGATTTAAAAACAAATGCAGGAGATTTTTTCACAGTGAGTTATCATCCTGGGCTGGGTAAGATATGTCGTTTATCCACATTTTGCATTCTTCACCCCAGTAGAGAACAATTCTCACAGTTGGATGTCCGACTCAGTAATCTGTCGGTTTTGCCTGACTAAAGTCACATCATTGATTGATGCCAAATCTTGCTCAATTAAAGGTTCATTTTTCTTTTGGCCGTTGGCAAATGCAACATTGATTATGGGTTATTAGCATCCACCCCCTCAGATTTTGAATGTACGAGGAGTGTTTGCCTGCATACCAACTACTGCGGCAGCAGCGAGGCTCCCACCCGCCCTCTGTCCCGGGTGCAGGGACACCTGCCAACGTGTCTGCCTGCAGGGAGGGCGAGGTGGCATCTCAGGGCATTAGAAAAAAGGGATCTTTCCCCAGTCCCCATCTCCCTGCCGCCACCCCCTCATCTTCGGGCTGAGAAAAATGGTGGTATTTTGTGATAATATTTGGGTTCTTTAACTTGTCTAATTATTCATTTGTTGGTTTTATGCATTCAGTAAGGATTCTTGAGGAGCAGTTTGTGGGGCAGATGAAAACCGTATAGAGGCTATAGAAGGAGGAGACTGGGTGAGCCCTGTGTGAAAGCAGTCTCTGCTTCTTCGCAAAAGTTGCTGAGCAGGATATGGAAACTGTGAGCCATACCTTCCCGTCAGGGCCTTCCTCTGAGGTTTTCTGAGGAGAGAGGAGACATCAGGCTTGACGAGTTTTTTGCTCACCGTCTTCCACTTTGGGATGGTCCCCGGGCCCCTCCACATGCTCTGGTCTTGAGCTGTGCCTCTATCCATACCACGGCTGTCCAAGGATGAAAGTAGCTGCTCTTCCCCACAGGCTGAGGCCTCCATGAGGAGTATGCTGCCAGGATGGGTCTGAGGCCCAAGGCTGCTTCTGTGGGGGTTCCTCGCCCCATCCCACCCTGTCTGGATTGGGCCCATGAGTCTCCACCACCACCCAGGGCCTTTGCTTGGTAGGGCTCCTGGAACAAATGACCACAGATTTAGTGGCTTAAAATGCTATGTATTTATTATTTACATTTCTGAAGGTCAGAAGTCTCACTGGTCTAAGATCAAGGTGCTGGCACAGGGAGTTCCTTCTAGAAGCTCCAGGGGAGACTCTGGTCCCTTACCTTTTCCAGCTTCTAGAGGCCATCTGTGTTCCTTGACTCCTGACTGCCTTCCTTCATCCTCAAAGCCAGCAGGGTAGTGTCCTCTCTCTTAGTATCCTCTGCTTTTATCTTCACACCCTCTTCTCTGAATCTCCTCCCTCTCTCTTAGATGAGGACCCCTGTGACTGGATCCACCCGCGTGAACTGAATTGCCCCGTCTCCAGATTCTTAAATGAATCACATCAGCAAAGCTGCTTTGGTTGTGTAAGGTCCCATTCACAGTTCCTAGGGATTATGACGAGGACATTTTGGGGAGACCATTCTTCCATCTGCCATACTCAGCTCCTTTGTTTAATTCTTTTTATTTATTTGGATTTTTTTCAATGTTTTATCCTGGTGAAAGACACATAAAATTGAGCATTTTAACCCTTTTTAAGCGTACAGTTCAGTGGTATTGAAGTGATTCATAATGTTGTCTGCAACTGTCTCCACCATCCATGGCCAGAAACTCTTTTCATCCCGTAAAACGGAAAGTCTACGTACCCAACTCCTTTGATCCCGACCAAAGCAGATAACTCCTCTGGTCTGGCATTCGTCAAAAATGGTAATAGCGAGAGCTAACATTTGATGAACGCTTGCCACGAAAGTCCCAGGTCACATAAGAGCTTTAGATACATTTTCTCATTTAATTCCTCCCCAGCATCTTAGTGAGAAACGTGAAGCATGAGAGATTACACAGCTCACTGAGTCACCAAACTAGGGGGCACCCGGAACAAGTGGTCCAGACGCACCCTCCAGCTGCACCCCACTTTCCTGGGAAAGGTCTGCCAGGATTCTAGGGCCCCCATAGATAAAGAGTTGTTCCTGAATGCTGCCTGCAGCCAGGGCACTTAAAGGATTTCACACGAAAGGCTGAAGATAAAACTTCTCAGAAGCCTTTGTGGCCAGTGTCAATTAACACCACTGCTCCAGGAGGTTGTTAATCAGACCCTTCTGTCTAAAACCTAATGCTGCTGAAGCAAGCAGGACTTCTCTACAAGTTACAGAATAACTGTCAAGCTTGTTAGTGGAAATTCCCCCCAGCCCTCCCCCATGTGGCTTGCTGCTGACGCTGCTGCAAAAAAATGCCTCTGCCTGCTTTTTCCAGCCATGGTTTCTAGACGGGTCTCTCATCTCATTGCTTGCTATTAGTGGTGATGGTCCTGTGGGTCAATTTTCTTTCTGGAGGAGAACTAGCAAATCTTCACAGGAACTCTGGCAACCCTGTAATCCAGCTGACTGCTGTGTGAAAGATCGGCCAAGAGATCAGAGTTTAGGAGAATGAAAAGGGCTCGCAGCCACTTGCCCTGAAGAACATGAGCCCGTGGAGAATCCAGGAAATGAAAATAAAATGCCCAGTTTGAATAGGGAGCCAACGAGACAAATCTTGTCTACGGTTTGGTGTTAAATGATGCCCTTAATCCCCTGCTCTTGGGACCTGGTATCTCTGCTGAACTTTGATCAGCCTTGGCTCAGAGTCTTTGCCTTCCCTGCACTGATGTTCAGGGCTGTTTGCAGGCACAGTAAATATTTGTCCTGTCAAATGGCATTTGGCTCTTCACATGTCTTGTTTAAGAGATAAATGTCAGGGATTTCTTCTCTCTCTCTCTCCTCTCTCTCTCTCTCTCTCTTTAGTGGGGATCACAAGGAGATATACGTACATTAATATCATTTCTACTTCCCTACCAACTGTAAGCCACAGATAAAGACTTATATCATCAGAGTTCTCATCTCCTGATTGGGTTTGTGTCAAGTAAAAGTGAAGTCACCCCCGCCTCAGTGATATACGTGTTATCAAGAGCACAGCCTGTTCCAGACCAGAAGCAATTTCGTTCTGACATGTCTCTGTTATTAAAAAGTTAAGGAAAGTAGAGAAGGGAATACAAAGATTAGATCTTTCAAAGATGAAACTACAAAGTTAATGGCACTGGGCCATCTGTTTGGAGAGGTGAGGAAATCTACAGTGACTGGGATTTCAGGAGGAGGAGATACAGGGAATCTACAGAAAGGAAAAAAGGAAGGAAAGAAGAAAAAAAAAAGACCACTTTTGCTCTATAGATATTATGTAAAGATTACAGGGATAAAGAGTTATAATCAGTTAGGAAGGAGCAAAAGCATTGGGGTAATGGAAGACCATCCCCTTTATCCCCGCCACAAATTAAAAGAACAGGACTGGAAATGACGACTTCATACTTTCCTAACTGCACATTTATAAATGGCAAAGGATGCATGGCAAAGTTAGTAAGAGGTCTTTTTGTATGTGCTTTTGGGCAACTGGGACAATGATTCTGATTGACCTTTGGGAACTTTTTTTAGTTGAGGAAAGAGGTGTGGTGAGAAGCAGTAAGGAAATGTACTAATCCTGGAGGAGGGGGTTATGTGCTTGCAATAGTTGTACTTTGCCCACTGCCACTGGGGAGAGAGTCACATAACAGTAATCATCACTCTTGTGACGCTTATGTGCCCTCACTCTGCAACTAGTCCCCTCATTAAACTCCCTTTCATCACCCTCTTGGAGTGTTCCGGTTTCTTCCAGGATCCTAATCTATACCAAAGGCTGTGCTGAAGAAGAGACTTTGAATTAGAAACTAACCAAGGGAAAGAATTGGTGGTGGGGAGAGGGTCCCAAATAGAACATGTTCAAATTCTGTTGGCTAGAGTGAGCCAGACATATTTAAGAAACTAGAATGAGGCTGGGGAGGTAGGTCAGGACCCAGGGCCTGGTGTACAGCTGTGTAGGCTGAGTACTGCACAACTTCAAGGGTAGTCTTCATCCAGAAGGCTGATGTGAATGGTAGCCTCTGAATTTGGACAATGTGGTAGCCCAACTGGGGCCAGTTCTCGCTGAATCTTAAAAGCCAAATAAATAATTTACTAAGTATTTGAATCTGGATTCTAAGAGCAATGGAAAATCATTGATGAACTTTTAAAAGGGTGAGTGTGCATGTGTTTACATGCATTTACTTGTGTTAGTATGTGGGGAGGGGATCAGATTTACACTATAGAACATTTCATTAGGCTTTTATTTTTCAAATATTCAATAGCCACTTGGGGGAAAGGATGTGCGGGGAAGACTGATGAAAAGGTCAATACTGTTGACCAGGTGAAATATGATGTTGGCTCAGAATGATAGCAGGAAGATGGAAGGAAATGGACACACTTAGGACCTATTTAGCAGATAAGCTCAGGAGTACCTGTTGGTGGGTTAGATGTAGAGGGCAGGAGAGGAGGAGATGTGTATGGATCCAGATTAATTCTGGCTGCTGCAGCTTATTAAAGGATAGTCCCAATCCTGAGCTAGGGTGCACCATCAGGACCAACTGGAGGACTAGGCTGAGAGGTCAACTGACTTGAGACATCCAAGGGAGTCTCTAAAGTATGAAATGCTACTCAGAGATTACATGAGATGAGAATGGAAAACTGTCTGCTGTGTTTAGCAACTTGCAGATCATTACTAGCCTTTGTGTGCATTGTCTGGGTGGAGGAAAGAACCAGATCTGGGGTGACTGAGAATGAGATGTTAACAAAAGCAGCCAGGTTTCCAGATCCTTAGTTTTGCCAGGGCGGAGGACGGAGGGTGTCCGTTGGAGGAGAAGGAGGGTGTTGAGTGAGAGCTTGTTCTTTTTAATGGGAGAGCACTTATGGGGGAATCCAATTGGAATACAGAGATTGCATGTACAGAAGAGACAAGAGATCACTGAAACTTAAAATTAAGTCCTCCTGCTGGGCAGTGACTGAGCTGGGTTTGAGCCCAGGGTTTTGCTGGTAGCACACAAAGCCCAAGCTCCTCCTTTAGGCCACACTGCATCTGCCAGGGCAAGTCTCAACTGCAGGTGTGGGATTTGTATGTCTGGGGGACTTCACTGGAGGTTGTGATCAATAGGCCCCTTCTGGTCCCTGTAGGATGACATCTCCCCACCACCACCACCACCACCACAAACCCTCCCTGAGCAGTCTCAAACTCTTCTAAGATGCAATTATCAAGAACCACAAGGCGGGGGATGTCTAGGTGGCTCAGTGGTTGAATGTCTGCCTTTGGCTCCCCTGCAGGGAGCCTGCTTGTCCCTCAGCCTGTCTCTGTCTCTTTCTGTGTGTCTCTATGAATAAATACATGAAAAAAAAATAACCCACAAGGCCAGCCCTCAGAGAACACTGATCATAGTCCTACTAACTCAGCAATGATTAAGACCCCCTGTTCCCCAATCTGTTCCTGGTTTGCCATCCTGGGATGTCAGCATTTACCCAGAGCCCCCCTGGTTGCAGGACACAGCAGCTAAAACCACAGGGGCTGACAAAAACAATGGGAGTCACAGTGACTGCTTTTGCTGAGCCTTACTTTGGGACTTTGTCCACACTAGAGACAGGCTCATTTTTCACTAACACAAGTTGTACTTGTTTTGCTCCATCTGCTGAGAAATAATTTCCTCGGGAAGAGACTGGGACCCAGACTTGAATATTTGGCTTAGGGTAGGTCTGGTCCTTGAATGCCCTATGATGTCTGCTTCTCCCACTTCCCAGTTACTGCGGAGGCTGGGGAAGGACTCATGCTCTCTGCACAAGGAGCAGTTAAAGCTGGATTTGGAGCCTGGTTGGCTCAGGGCCTCTGGGATTTAGACCCATCCAGGCTGGACTCCTCCTGTTTCCTTTGTGGTCTCTCTTGTACCTTTCCAATTTGAATTTGTTTAAAATTGTCACTAGATTGTACAACCTTGCTTCAAAAGACTTTTTCCATTGTGAAATAAAGAGTCTTTAAAATATGTAAATGCTTATGCAAAATGTGCCTTCCCACCATCAATTCCTCCTTCCTATCCCAGTCCTGCCGCTCAGACTGCAGTGGTTCAGAGGATAGATGAGGTCACAGAGGAGCAGGAATCTGGGGCAGATGTTTCCATGACTACCACTTACTGAGCACTTACTCTGTGCTAGGAAATATGCCAAGCCCATTACATGCATTATCTCATTTTCCTTCACAACAACTCTTAGGGTTAGATTATTATTATTATTATTTTATTTTAACAGAGGGATTGAGTAACTTGTTCGAGAACACATAGCTTCTGGCAGGGCCAGGGTTGTAAGCGTGGCTCACATAACTGAAATCCAATACCCGTGAGCGCAGTGCTTTCTAGTCAGATGTCTCCTCAGCCAGGTATGATGATGGTGGTGCTGGAGGGTTGAAGATCCAAAAGGGGAAGGTTTGAGTCATCTGGGTGCGACTGCCTTAGGAGAGCAGGCCTCAGACCTACTACCATATTTTGAGTAATGGAAAGGCAGACTCCGAGGTCAGAAACGGGTTCGAATATCGCTTGGGCACTCAGGACTGGGGAGTTCCAGGCAAGCCGAGTATGCAACCTCAGCCTGTTCCTCACCTATCAATGGTAAGAACAATACTAATATCCAACAAATCCCTCCACCTATCTGCTTCTCATGTTCTATTCCTTATTTCTAGGATATAAATGAGTGCATGGCACTTAAGAAGTGCCACTGAAATGGTGGATATTATTTTCAATTTACTCATTCATTTATTTAACAGACGTTTATTGAGTGACTATTCAGTTATTTTACCCCACAAGCACAGTACATAGGGCTTAAGAGTTTTTCAAGCACCTGCAAGAATGTTTGATGCCTAAAATACAATTATTAGTTCCAACACAGAAAGCAACTTCCTGTAGATTCAAAATTAATAAATGTTAACATTGAGTGTGTCTACTAAACTAACATTATTACATCAGCCAGCTGACTGTGGACAATTTAACTCTTTTCCAATCATGTATAAATAATAAATATAATCATTTACAGCACAAGAACAAAGTAAAGAATTTAACGTTAACAGATAATTTTTTTAAAGATAAAACCATGACTGTCATATAAATATATATATGTCATATATAAATATATGTCAGATATTTAATTAACTAATAAGGAAATCTGCAAGATGTTACAACTGCCTCAAAGGAGAATTCCAAGAGCAGAGACAAACGTAGTCCATGAAATGAACGCACAGATACTTACAAAACTGTTTTTTCCATACTAGTGGTGGGGAAGGGATCACCTGTTCCTCCATCAGATAGAATGAATTTGCATGTTTATAGACAATAATTATTTGTCTTGTTATTATTTTAAAAGATAACAGAATTGTAAAAATAGAATCTAAGACGATGAAAGGTTTAAATTTCATAGAATCAGATAAGCCAAAATGGTATGCTCTGGATGACACATAGTTTGCCAATGAATACTGCCAGCAATTTTTTTTTTGGTACTCTTTTTCTTTTTTTCTCTTCCTTTCTTTCTTTCTTTCTTTCTTTCTTTCTTTCTTTCTTTCTTTCTTTCTCTTTCTTTCTTTCTTTCTTTCTTTCTTTCTTTCTTTCTCTTTCTTCTTTCTTTCTTTTTCCTTTCTTTCTTTCTTTTTCTTTCTCTCTCTCTCTTTCTCTCTCTCTCTCCCTCCCTCCCTCCCTCCCTCCCTCCCTCCCTCCCTCCCTCCCTTCTTTCCTTCCTTTCTTCCTTTCAGATTTATTTACTTATTTGGGAGAAAGAGAGAGAGTACACATGAGTAGGGGTGAGGGAGAGGTGCACAGAGGAAAAGGGAGAGAAAGTCCCATCCTAAGCAGATCCTGCTGAGTGTGGAGCCCAACTTGGGGCTCAATCTCACAACCCTCAGATCACAACCTGAGCTGAAACCAAGAGTCAGATGCTAAACTGACTGGGACACCCAGGTGCCCCTCTTTGGTACATTTCAAAGTCTGTCACAATTTTTCTTTTTTAAAAAAAATATTTATTTATTCATGAGATAGAGAGAGAGGCAGAGACACAGGCAGAGGGAGAAGCAGGCTCCATGCAGGGAGCCCGATGTGGGACTCGATCCCAGAACCTCAGGATCACACCCTGGGCCAAAGGCAGGCACTAAACTGATGAGCCACCCAGGGATTCCCCTGTCACAATTTTTTTCTGATAGTCTCTCTTCATTTCTCATGATTATAGAATCTCAAGGAAAGATTGTTCTTGACCACAAAATAAAATTGATTTCTTTTTCTTTTTTCTTCTTAAATTTATTTTGAGACTGAGAGCACATGAAAGCAGGGGGAGGGACAGAAGGAGAGAGAATCTCAAGCAGACTCCACATTGAGTGTGAAGCCTGACATGGGGCTTGATTCATGACCCTGAGATCATGACCTGAGCTGAAACCAAGAGTGTTGCTTATCCAACTGAGCCATCCAGGTATACCAAGATTGATTTCAATTAAGTTTGGCTTGATTGGCTTGATTGTTTACGTAAATGCAGCAAGGATATTCATAAACATATAGGCTTCCTTAAGTTTGCTTTGTAAATCTTGAGCTATATAGTATTGAACAACTGCTAATGTCATAAAATTAACTTCTGTCTGAGAATTTTCAAAAGAAATCTCAGATGGATTTAAAAGCCTCTACTACTTATTATTTTGAGACTAGGAAACCAGTTCTAAGAAATGGTCTCCACTGAATTTTACTGCTATACCTATGAATTTAGGTGAATTCTTCTCTTCTTAAGTTCCCTAAATATCCTATAGTTCCTGGTCTGCTAGAAGTGCCCTTCCTAACCACCTGAAAGGCTTGGGAGCCTGCCAGCCAGGAGCCAGGCTAGCTTTCCTGAGTTTTGGAGTTCTGTAAGTACAGCTAAAACAAAGTGGTGGGCATATCTGACTAAATGACCCTTCAGATAAGGCCCATATTGCATAATCAATGTGTGCAATTATATCCTGGTAAAAAGGAAGGCTGCAAACTATTCAAATAACTGTATTGCCATGAAAAGTGAGGAGATTCTTTAGTGTTTCTGAGTTCTGGGGACCCAGTGAGAATCAGATATCACTTAAAATCTGTTTATTTTTTTTAATAGATTTTATTCATTTATTCTAAAGAAACACAGAGAGAGGAAGAGACATAGGCAGAGGGAGAAGCAGGCTCCCTGCAGGGACTCAATACAGGACTCAATCTCTGGACCCTGGGATCACGAGGAAAGCCAAAGGCAGACACTCAACCACTGAGCCACCCAGGTGCCCCACTTAAAATCTGTTTCTGTTTACAAAAGCAGAATTTACTAAATTGTGTTATAGAAGTGTAAAAGGAAAGAGAAATGGCTTTCTTATAGATCTGGAAGATAATTTTTTTTAAATGAGCAGTATTCCAGATAACCATAATAAAATTTCCCTTTTTGGTTTATTTAGTCTGATAGTTAATTCTTGTTCTACTGGATCTTGGGAACTGAAAAGAGTTTTGTAAACCTTGACTCGGATCACTGATACAGTCTGAAAGTTATCTAAGGGATGTCACTTCTTAAGTCTGCACCTAAGAGTCTGTTATTTGAAATGTCCATCAATTGAAGGACCTGGTAAAGTCCTTTTCAATGAGACTCTGAGACTGGCCTTTGTTCAAGACATAAGTCTGACCCTTCCCTCATAGCATCACCTCAGAGATGAGATTAGCTTAAAACAAAAACTGTTTGTAGATAACAAAGATTCAGAATGGCTGTGGTTAATTTATCACTGATAATTTTGAAATGAAGAAGATCTCATGATAAGCAAAACAAAGATAATAAAATCATTTAAAAAATTTAGACAACCATCTCTAAGCTAAGCTTCTTTCCAAAGAAACCAGTGAATACTGCATTTGGTTTATCAAAATGTATGAATATAATTTTGTAAAGGAAAAGAATCTTGAGATAGAGCATATAGTAATCCTGAGACATAATATACACAATTTACCAAGAGTGCACCAAAAATATCAAGTAAAGAGTGTCAGTAAATCTGGATCTTATTTTTATAAAAAATATAAATGAGCATTTACATTGCCATTCATTTACCATATTCCATGGGTAATATTCAATGATGTACATTTCTGACTGAGAACCAATGGCCTAGAAGCCTCTAGATTCAAATTAAAGAAATAAAGTTTGACTAAGTATTTCAAATAATACCTATTTATGACTGATAACCCCATACTGCTGTGGCCTTCATATATTAGGCAAAGCATCTCCAGGACACTAATAAATATAGGAAAACTTGAAAGAAACTATTTCTTAAGAGTTTTGATCAGTGTTTTCACTGGGGCCAAAACATATTATAGGAATCCAGAACACTGACATATTTCCAGGGATGTCCCACAAAGCATACACTTTTTAAAGTATTTATTAAATAAAATATCATTTTATTTATACCAATTTAACCCAGGGCAGGCTGAGTGTCTCTGCTGACAGTTCTTCCCAAAAAACTCTCACCATAGTCACATATCAAACAAACCTAATTATTTGTAGGACTTTTCTTTTTATAAAGTAAAAAAAAAAAAAAAAAAAAAAAATTGTGAGTTTTTCTAAGGGTTCTCTGGAAAATCTCAAAGATGGCTTTAAGTGTAGAAAACATCCTGACAGTTTTGATTTTTTTCTACATTTAGGATCTCATTTTGAGGAGGCACAATTTACAAAAGTTGTCAGAGGAGTTTAGACGACTGATTAAAATAGGCTCATAGATGTCTGAGAAATATTATTTGATTTCCTACTTAATCAAAGTGACAATAAATATTTTAAAAAATATACATGGATGACACTGCAATTAGAAAGAACCTTACTTTCATAAAAAGGAAAATTTGTTCTTTTTTTCTCTTTAAATAATCAAAAACATAATAAAGTCCACATAAAACAGAAAATTATTCCAGTAAGATGCAAAATCTTTTCTCTCTAGGTGATTTACATAGAAAATGAAAAAAATTTCACCATTCACATAGTAAACAAAGGCATTCTCAATAAACCAGGTAAGCAAACGCATCAAAACAGAGTGAAATTTGCTATGATTTTAACATATTTCATAACTTCTTTTAAGATTCAGGTATTATTAGCAAAGCTAAATAGAATTCACATTCTGAATTTTTCGTTTCATTATCTTCTTTCATATTCTGGAAGAAGTTGACACTTCGCATTATAATAGATCTTAGGAGATCAAAACAAAATGTTTTATAATTCTGAGATGTCATTTATGTAAACATGCAATTTGTTCATTACTACCCTCCTCAAATTAAATAATAGACCAGTATCCTTAAAATTCTCAGTTTTAATTGCTAATATGATATTGATAGTTATACCCACATATGCAGAAGCCCTTTGGGGTCCTCAACAAGTCTGAAGAGTAGAATGATCTGGAGACCAACAAACTGAGGATTGATTCTTTAGGATAAAACTACTCTTTTTCTTTGAAAAATCAAAGTATTTATGCAATTGGATTTCTCTGTCACTATTGCTCCTAAGTGTAGGTGCAACTACACATATTATAACTTTTAATAAAAAGCAACTAACTTCTCATTCATAGAGAAAAGTGGGTATGTGGTGATAATTGAGAACTTTGCCATATGCCAGCATGACAGCAAGCTAGAAAAGCTCATGAATGAAAAACTTTTATGTAGCCATGCATTTCTCTTTTATATGTTCTTAAGGTAGCAAAAATAAATATGCACACTAACATGACCCATAGATATAGTCCCTCTAGAGCATATAATTCATTATATGTTTCAGCATTTTATCTTATTTTAGGAATTATCTAGATATTCAATGACTATCCATTCATTAACTCAATTTAATACCGCTCAGGGTTTTAAGCTACCTAGGAATCTTGGAAGTCATCTTTATGCCAACATGCTACAGAACAATTTTTCTTGAAATAAAATTATGAAAATCATAATTCAATTTTGTTGAACACAAATTCACATTTTATAAGAGTATTGTTAGTTTATTTAATCAGTAACCTGTATAACCATACGAAAAATACACCCAAATAGAATGAAATGTATGCTTTTATTATCAACACTGGAAGATCAAAGAGGGCATAACTGTCCTATTAAACCATACATATTAAATTAGTTTTATTTGCCAAATGTTTACCTTAATTATATGAACTTGGTTTCTTAAAATATCTTTGAATTAGTTTCTTTCAGGATTTTTTTCTTAGTGTAGCACGTTTAAAGAATTAGAAATTCAATCCTCTCATATTAAAATTTTAAGAGTATTTGATTTATATAAGCACTTACTTTTCTCTTTAAGTCAATCAGAACAGAGATTCTTTAAAATAATTGATAATGTAATTTATAAAGACTGTCTCAAGGTAAAAATATATCACACTTACAGGAGTTAAAAGTCTGAACAATGGACACATCAACATATAGACACAAAGTAAGCTTAGAACTTCAAGTCTGTAGTTTTTGCCACGTTGAGACATAACATGCATAGAAACACAAACACTGGGGCATCTGCATGGCTCAGTCAGTTAAGCATTTGCCTTTGGCTCAGGTCATGATCTTGGGGTCCTGGGATCGAGCTCCACATCAGGCTCCATGTTGAGCATGGAGTCTGCTTCTACCTCTCCCCTGCTCGTGCTATCTCTCTCTCTCTCTCTCAAATAAATAAAATCAATAGAAAGAAAGAAAGAAAGAAAGAAAGAAAGAAAGAAAGAGAGAAAGAAAGAGAGAGAGAGAGAGAAAGAAAGAAAGAAAGAAAGAAAGAAAGAAAGAAAGAAAGAAAGAAAGAAGAAGAAAGAAAAGAAAGAAAGACAAACATTCATTGGTATAGATATTGAAGAGCTGTTTTCCTTCTTGGTGGGTGCAAAATTGTTTGAGCTTGAAATAAACAAATAGACAAACAAGCCTAATCAACCAAATTCTCTATCATCTCTTTACATAACAAAAAATATAATTTTATATTTTTATTTATAAAAATATAATTTATTAATTAATTTACAGAGATCATTAAATGACTAGACTATAAAATCAAATTCCCAATCATTGCTTCCACCATTGGGTAATAACTTCTCAGCCATAAACAAAACACACAAATGAAAGAAAACAAAACAAAACACAAAACTGATAGGAAAATAAAAGCTGGAGAGACTGAGTCAACAAAGTTCTATTGCTACTTTGGGTTCTCCTCTGGGTGTCAAGAATTGACATACCTGGGCTTCAGCTGCCCAGAGGATGTACTTCTCTGGCCGAACAATTTTTCATCTCAGGAACCTTTACACCAGCAAAAATTATTGAGGACCCCAAGTACCTTTTGTTTGTGTGGATTATACCTATCAATGCTTACTATAGTAGACATTAAAGCGGAAATTTTTTAAATGTTTGTATTCTCATTCATAAGTAACTCATTGTGAATAATTCATCAAAGAGCTAACCATAGAATTACCATATGATCCAATAATTCTACTCCTGGGTATATATACACCAAAGAATTGAAATCAGGGATTCAAACAGATACTTGTAAACCAATGCTCATTGCAGCATTTTTGCATTTTTTGCAATAGCCAAAAGGTGAAAATGACCCAAATGTCCATCAATAAGGGAATGGATAAACAGATGTCTTATGTACTTACAATGGAATATTATTCAGCCCTAAAAAGGAATGAAGTTTGATACGTGCTATGACAGGGATGAACCTGGAAAGCATGTCAAGTAAAAGAAAAAAAATTACATAATTCTATTGTATGGCATATCTAGAAAAGGCAAATTCATAGTGAGGAAAAGCAAGAGGGCACCAGTTAGCTAGGACTAAGGGAGGAGGAGAATGGGAAGTCATAGCTTAATGGGCACAGAGTTTCTGTTTGGAGTGATGTCATTAGTATCACAAAATTGTGTGCTTGAAAATTGTTCAAATGGTGTATTCTGTGTTATATATGTGTTAGCCGAATTTAAAAAAAAAAAAAGAAAGCAAAAATAACAATAATAAAACCATTACATGTTAATATAAGTAAAATATTTTCTTGGATAAAACTATTTAAAAAATGTTTAAATGATAAGAATGATACAGTTTTACAAGTCTTTAATATCTGATTTAGAAGAAAATTCTCATAGCTGCTTCTTCATGTAGTCTGTTGTGATATCTAGGCTTGGTTGAAGTATATGAAGAAAATCTGACTTCACACAAAAATGTACTTGGAAAAAGGAGAAGTCATTTAACAGCTTTTGCAGATAATTGTGGATATTCTTCTTTGGTATTACACCAGAACTTGATAAATGAGAACTTCTTAAAGGTTATTTGCAATGTGGAATCTGAAATTACATCCTTAGGTCTATCTTGCTTTTTGAGTGGATCTCTTACGTATGCATGATTTCATAACATAAATTGATCATTTAGAATATGTTGGTTCACTGAGTCATGTAGCTCTTCCAAAGATATATTTCATTATACAATATCAAAAATCACATCAGTAAATATCACCACAAATCTCATCCAAAAATCTTTAAGTTTTGGAAAACATACAGTGATGGGTACAAGCTTTAAAAAATTCTAATTTTTGCTTGAAACCTTGGATTTCATTATTGGCAACAAATACTGTAATTTTCTCCCTTAAGCTCACTTTCTTAGTGCTTGTGAAAATACCTGCCAAATTCCCAAGTCTAAGTAACCATTTTTGGTATGTCAGTTGGGTTTTTTTTTTTTAAATAAAAACTGGTGTTTTATGAGAAAAAAAATGTATAGTTTAGCTCACAATTTAAATATTTGCACAAAGGCTTTTCTACAAGGCAGCCATTATACTTGGCATGCAGCAAAAATGCTCTTTGTGCATGCTTTCCATTTTGTCATACAGAATATTAAACAAAATTAACCCTTTGGGAGAGAAATTTGGCAATACCTAACAACATATCTGTTGACTTTTGGTTCAGCAATCCTATTTCTGAAGATATACCTTAATGATGCAAAAAATGCTTATGTACAAGTTTATTTATTATAGCAAGGTTTATAATTGTTAAAAAAAGGGGGGGGGAGTACAACCTAATGGCCTCTCCATAGAATAGTGATTGAATAAGCTATGACAGATCTACAAAATGGAGTACTATAAAGCTGTCTAAAAGAATGAAGAAGATGCGTAAGAACTGATTCACAGGATATGCTGTTAAGAGAAAAAAGCAAAGAGTAAAAGAGTAGCCATACTATGCTACTTTGTATAAGAAAGTAAGGATATAAAGAACACCCAAGATCTCCTTAGTTGTGCAAATGAATTAGAAAAAGATAAATGAGATCCATTCTCTTAAGATGGTGGGTGGGAAAGTGGTGGAAAGAAGGGATATTGGTAACGTGGTAATGGACAGCAACAAGTGACACGTCCTTGAGTATGCCTTTTTGTACAGGCTTGGATCTTCTAATCAGGATATGTTATGCACACCTCAAAATATAAGCAAATAAATAAAAACAAGATGTAGGAGAAGTCAAAGTTGGAATACAAGCCATAACAAATAAACCTGTTTTAAAATGAAAAACATTGAAGAGGAAGGGAAAGAAAAAAATCCATCTGCACAACTTCGGAAAACAGTGATGCTGGCTGGATTTGATAAAGCTAAAGACAAAAGGAGCTGCTCACAATTACTTTACTCTAGTTAGTAAATCTGTTTCTCATGGGGATATGTTAGCAATTCTGTAGCTACTTTATGTTTATACGAGGACTGAATAAGTGTAGATAATGAGAGTAGGATTTCTCGCTGTTGGAGAAAGAAGTTACAAATAAGGAATGCAGAAATACTGGAATAAGCCTTGTGGTTATTTTGGGTTGGAATCAGAAGTATTGCTAGGGACTCATGATTTTTTAAATATAAATAAGTACAGATAGAAAGATATAGGTATAAATATATATGTGTGGTTTCATCCTAATTCTCTATGTTGAGAAGACCCCAATAACAATGAGTGCATTTAGTTTCCAGATTTTGGTGTCCCCGGTTAAAGAAAACAGTGTTACATGGGAATAATGGTAGATTACAAGACTTGAGCATAGAAAATGCAAATGAGCTTGGAACAATTTGTGGTACCAGAAAAAAAAAAAAAAAGATGTGCTTGAAAAGAGATAGGGATATGTAAAAAATATACAGGAGCTCACCTGAAGGAACAACCCATGGCCAAATTTGGAACAGTTTGAGCAACAAAATAAATAATGATAAAAATAAATAAATACATAGATAATGACAATTCGCTTGTAGTTTATAGACTGAAACAAATTTCCACCAACTCGAAAGAAAGAAAGAAGGAAAGAATGAAAGAAAGAAAAATAGCTTTTTCTTACCGAACAACCCAACACCATTCAAGGAGTTAGGTATTCTTGAGTAACTAGGTATGGCAGGCAGAAGAATAGCCCCCCAATGATGTTCATGTCCTTGCCTCCAGATATTGCAAATATATTATCTCCCAAGACAAAGACACTTCATAGAGGTGATTAAATTAAGGACTTTGAGTTGGGGAGACCCAGAGATTACCTCTAGGTGGGCCCAAGGTAATCCCAAGGATCCTTGGCATTAACATTGCATCTATAAAGAACTTCCTAAGAGGATAAATGGAAAATAGTAAAATGGTCATTTTTCATTTCCAAGATGTGGAATGAACTGAAATAAGCAAGATCCTGAACTATACGCATCTATTAAGGAACTTTCTTTTTGAGAGAAAAAGAGAGAGGGATAGGGGAAAGGCATGGAGAGGGGGAAGCAGACTCTCTGCTGAGCAGGGAGCCTGACACGGGGCTCGATCCCAAGACCCCAGGATCATGACCTGAGCCAAAGGCAGACACTTAACCGACTGAGCCACCCAGGTGTCTCCCCACCTTTTAAAAATATTTTATTTATTATTAAGGATTTTTTTTATAGGCTTGTCAACTCTGTGAATGCTTCTGGAAGAATACATAGGGTTTTACAGAGGGTCTCAGATGAAAGGAAGGCTTCTCTTGCATTATTTTACCTCCACTTGAAATGTCTGGCCATGTGAATGAAATACATTTCCAATTTTTAAAATGTTAATTAAAATAAATATTTATTGAAGGAATACACTGGGTATGAAAATTCATTGCAAAGACATCTTTTTGGTTTAAATTTAGACTTTCTCTTCCCTCCCCCCCAACCCAATCTTCTTTTCCCTTCTCCTCCCTTTCTTCTTTAATATATTGTGCCCACAAGGGAATTAAAGTGGCTTAATTAAAATATTGCAATTTAAAAAGAACACATTGTACTCTACCCTTTGAGAAATTCATTTCAGGAGCTGATCCTTGGTGGCTTGGCACAGGAGGCTGCCTCACCAAGGAGTGGGCTGTCTCTGAGCCATCAGGAAACTGTTTCCTTCATAGGATAAACTTGAAATCATCTTGATTTTTTGGGGGGGTGGGGGGAGAGGATTAGTTTCTAGTGACCTTTATGATCAAACTTAAATGTTTGCATGTATTATTTTTTTTTTTCATTCGGGCAGCTTTTATTGACTGTCTACTGTCAGCCACGGACATGTCAGTGTTTGAGGAGGTAGATGGGAGTTTTATAACCTCAGCTTTTTACCAGTAGGCAATCTAAGAGACTGAGACAAGTGAGATGGCAGTAAGACAACCAGCATTCCCAGAATTAATCACTTTTGTCTCTCCTTCATGAGACCAGGGGCCATAAAACAGGGTCAGCTAATGACGGCTCATGGCCAAAGCTGACCCGGGGCCAAATCCAATTTATGGTTGAGTCACCCCACTCTCTCTTTTTGTAAACAAAGTTTTATTGAAACACACAGCCACATCCATCTGTTTATATGTTGTCTCTGGCTGCTTTCCCACCAAAATGACTGAGTTGAATAGTTATAACAGCAACTATATGACTCTCAAAGCCTGAACTACTTATTCTCTGGCCTGAACAGAAGAAGTTTGCTGACCCCTGTTATAAACTCACCTGAGCAAAAAAGAGTCCAATGCGTCATGTGGAGCTACAACCAGAACTAAACCTGTCTTAGTAGGGATTAGGAGACAGAAGAAATTGAGAGTCTGGTGGTCGTTTGAGGACTGAACCTTAGCATAGTTCAGCATGCACTTTTTCTAGAAGAGCGCTCATGCATCACGACAGTACAGGCAAGCAGAATAATGGAGTTCAGCAATGAGTAAAGTCAGAGCAGGTTCCACCCACATTTGCTTTTCTTGGCCAGTGGTACATGTGAGAGAGGATGGATAAATGTCATAAGTCTACACTCATGGGTGCAGCTAGAAGTATGGGATTTGATGAGCACCTAGCTGCATGAGCAAATCATAAAAACATATTGCATGAAAAAAGTAGTGTTTATGTCAAAACTGTTTATGTCAAAAATAGATGCGTACAGATCAACAATTTACATCCTGTTACATCACTTATAAGCAAAAGGTCTGCATTAAACACATTGCCTTGTGGGAGAGGACAAAGGGAGTGGCTGTGGGAATAAGAATGAATCAATCACCTCATGAGACAATGAGGAGACCTCACGCAGACAGATGATGACACTGTGCAGTGAGTGGAACAGTTTAATCAACTCAGGTCCCCAGCACCTGAGGTCTGAGGACAACATAACCAAATGGAAGGAAGGGATGGGGGGGTGGTGGGAGAGAAAGGAGGAAGGAGAGAAGAAGACAAAGGAGGAGTGAAAGAACCTGGAGACGGAAACCCCGGGTGGCTCAGCGGTTTAGTGCCACCTTCGGCCCAGGACGTGATCCTGGAGACCCGGGATCGAGTCCCACGTCGGGCTCCCTGCATGGAGCCTGCTTCTCCCTCGGCCTGTGTTTCTGCCTCTCTCTCTGTGTCTCTCATGAATAAATAAATAAAATCTTAAAAAAAAAAAAAAAAAAGAACCTGGAGCCATATTCTGATTGTGTCATAGCTCTGGCAATTCAATACATTTGTAACCTTGTGACAGCAGTCATGACTCAACTTCCAAACAACCCAGAGTCTGAATAGTGGAGGCAGTGGTGGTGATGATGTGTGTGTGCATGTGTGTGTGTGTGTGTGTGTGTGTGTGTGTGAGAGAGAGAGAGAGAGAGAGAGGTAAGAAGGGGTCAGAGCCATGAGGACTCCAAGCCAAATGAGGTCCAGTTCAATCTTCAGGGAATGGAGCCAGTCTAAGGTAGGCAGGCTGTAAGAGTCTTAGCAAAGTAGGGTCCAGGGTCCAGTTGGGATCCACAGCCCAGATGAGAGCTTGCTGCTCTGGCACATGGTGTGAATCAGGAGAGAAGACTGCAGCTCTTTGGACACTCACCTCAGGCATATTAGGTCATTAATTTAGTCTATTCTGGGGAGTGGGTTCGGAATATGATAGTAGGTTTCTATTGACTCAGGAACTGCGCCGAAGACTTGGGCAACTGTGGGTTCAAGGTCATCAGAGATAATCTTTGGATTCTTTGGGCAAATGTCATCATCCCTCTGTGCTTATTTTCCACAATTTGATATGTGTTTTGACTGCCTCAATGGACTGTTTTGCTGATCAAATGAAATGACACGTCTGGAAAAACTCTGGAAAAAATAGAGCACCCCACACCTTAGTTACTAATATATTTAAGCATTTCTTAGAAAATAATTCCTCCTTCTCATCTACTCCATCAGCTCGGTTTGCTGGAAAGAAAGAAAAAAGGGAGCTGGTAATATCTCCTAGCTGCCAATTTACTCTGCAAGGCTTAAGAGAAAACATATCAGCTTTTGTTATTTTGGTAATTTTCTTCAAAAGGAACATGTATTATTACACATAATTTCATCCTTAAATTCTCAAACATTAAGTCAGTCCTTTCCCATAGTTTTCAAACACTTCTGAGCTGTAGCTCAGGACCGCCCAGTTTACAGCTGGCTCCCCCTGGGCCACCTGCACTGCTGACCCCCCAGGCTTTATCTCAGGGTGACCCATTAGCTGACCCATTAGCCTCACAAACAGGAGAGATGAGCAAGATACTGGAGTTCACCAGTCAGTGGCTTTATGGGTAAGGAAAGATATACTAAGATTGTAGTTTTCAAAGAATACAATAAATATACTGGTATCATTTTCTATTATCAAATAATTCAATACATTTCTAAACTACACTTTTTCTCTTTTAAAAAATAATTTGAAAATTATTAGCAGGGCCTAACTAGAGAGTTAAATTCACTTGTTACCCAGCTAACATTTGGGACACACACACACACACGTATACATATATTATATATATTATATTCATTTCTGCAATATCAACTTCAAATTACATATACAGTTCTGTCATTGGCTGCTTTTAAAATACAGTATTTCATCACTAGTACCTTTTTATGTTACTAAATTTTCCTCAGTAACATGAGTTTTAAGTACCAAATACTATTTGGTCACATAAATGTGTCATAGTTGATTGACCTTTTCTGTAGTTAGTAGTTAGGTTACTTATATTTTTTTTACCATTAAAAGTGACGTTTTCATGAATATTCTTTCACATGCATCTTTAATAACATTGCTGATTGTTTCCTAGAATAGATTCATGAAATTCGAACTACTGTGACAAAATATGCTGAGATTTTTAAGTCTCTTGATACTTAGTTCCAAATTGTTTTTCAGAACCACTTATATATATTATATTATATTCCAATTGGTACCAGCATTGAGTCTCAGCTTTAAAAAGCAAAAAACAAACACACACACACATACACACACACACACAAAACTCTTGCTTATTTGAGAAGTGCAGGGAACAAATTGTTTTGTTCTTCCCAGCATCCCTTTGGGGAACATTCCTTCCCCTGTTCCATAATCATTCAAATCAGACCCTAGAAGCATAAACACTATTCAGCAATGACACGCATATTGTATGCCTCCATGTGACGACACCACTTATTTTCTTGCTGAAATTGGCTTTGCATCATAAAAAAACAAAACTCTCACAATTCATCTTGATTATTTTAGAAAATGTCTTATGCAAACAGCATCCTGCATTCATATTACTCTTCTAGAGGAATCCAGGCTTCATTGGGTCAGGGCTTCCCTCTCAGTGATAAAAAGCTCTCCAGAGTATCTTTTCTTTTTGGATTTTTGGCTCCACACAGTATCAGCCCCTGATGTAGCCGATGCAAATGATGGTATTTCTAGCTCAGTGTGTAATAACTTATGGAAGGAAAGCATGTAGAAAGGCTAGGCTGTTCATCCAGTGTAAGCTAGGGAGGAATGTGATGGGAAACATGTGAGCCTACCAAAAGCATGCAGGAGACAGAGGTTTAAAAAAAGTGTGTGAAATGAAGCAAAACAGCAGGAGGACTATGTTTTTCAGAGTTTAGATGTAAGCAAAAAGATGAGTCCTGACATAAAAGATACATTGATTTTCACTGTCTGGCTTTGATTGTGGAGAGAGGCAGAGGTGAGCTAGGGAAAAAAATCCAGAAACCTTTGGGAGAGCACGATGAAGAACCTATATGCACAAAAGCCTGGACTCAGGGATTTGGGTTCAAGAAACTTCCAGTGAAGACCTGGGATCTCCTACTGGATGAGGGCAGGCTCCATGGAAGAGCTACCTGCAGTTTACCTATTCACACATTGCTCCTTTCTAAGGGTCGTCAGCAGTTAAATAGCTCTCTTTCATTATTGAGTACAGAAGTTAAATGCTCATTATGGTTGTTTTACTAAAGAGTTATGATGTAGTAGGGGGGAAAAGGACACTTCAGTTTGGAGGAGAGTGCTTATATCTCTCTTGGTTAGACATTCCTAAAAAAAAATAAATAATAGCTTATTCATAACTCAAGGCTTCACGGCTTCCCTTTGGCAGCTCTTGGAATTGTTTGCATCAAGACTGGATGGAAACAGTCTCTGAAGGGTTTACCTGGCAAACTTTACAGAATAGTTGCTCCGAGTCACCGCTGGGAAGAGATGCTGAAGGGGAAAGAAAAAGGCATAAACTAACAATTATAGGCTAAGAGAAATACCCCAATTAACTTTCTGTTTTAGCAAAAGTTAAACGTGTGCACTCCCTAACCACCACTATAATGAGCTGATCAAGCTATTAAGCTATTATTTCTCAGTTCTAATCCACCTTTCTGCATCATATTTAGTGATACTGGAGCACATTCCTGCTTTGCCAGAAGGCTCTCTGTTAAGCTGTTCAGTAGGGGACATTACAGGGAGACAGTGGTGCTAGAGAAGGGAGACCCATCAGCCCAGCCAGCAAGGCACTGGGGTGCAGTGGGCTGCTTTCTGCAGTGGCCGTGTCTGTGCTACCATAGAATTCTTTGAGTGTTCTTTCAGATGCCCAGGTAAAAACCTTCTATCTAGGTAGCAGTTCTGGATAAATTTATTCTGCATAAATAACTGGTGTGGGGTCTGACTTTTGACTGACCCGTGAGCCTACATAGATCTTTCTACACAATCAGACAGGTGGCCAGAAAGGTACGATCACCTTTCTTTCTGATATGGTGTTCCAGCTTGTCCGTCACTGGCTGTGAACAGATAATCCAAATGTGGTATGTCCATACAATGGAATGGAATATTATTTGGACATAAAAAACAATAAAGTAGTAATACATGTTATAACATGGATGGATCCTGAAAACACGATAAGTGAAGGAAGCCAGCCACAAAAGGCTACATGAAATTTCCCAAATAGGCAAGTATATAGAGATGGCAAGTAGATTAGTGGTTACTTTGGATGGGGGCAGGAGGAGAAGGAGATGAGCAAGGGGAGGCGGGAATGGGGATTGATTGTTAACGGGATTTTTAATGCAAGATGAAAATGTTTTAAATCAGATTGCAGTGATGGGTGCACCATCCCGTGAATACATTAAAAAGCATTGAATTGCACCCTGTAAATGCATGAGTTGTACTGTATGTGGATTATATATCAAAAACCTGTTAAAAATGGCAGGACTAGTCTCTGGAGGCCTATGATTTCTAATATTCCGCTTAACGTTCTTACCTGTTCCATAAATATTTCTTGAGACCTATTGTGTGTTAGAAACCGCACTGGGTATTGGGAATATAAAGATCAGTTGGACACAGTTCTCATCCTAAAGAGTTTATAATCTGTTACGCAAAAGAGGTGTAGCCAAATAATCAGTGCAAAACGGTAACGACATCCCACGGTGCATGTTCTTGGTAGAAAGAACTATTTAAACTCTTTTTTTTATTTTTTTTTTTTACTTTTATTTAAAAAAAAATTTTTATTGGAGTTCAGTTTGCCAACATATAGCATAACACCCAGTGCTCATGCCGTCAAGTGTCCCCCTCAGTGCCCATCACCCAGTCACCTCAACCCCCCAACCACCTCCCTTTCCACCACCCCTTGTTCGTTTCCCAGAGTTAGGTGTCTCTCATGTTTTGTCACCCTCACTGATATTTAAAAAAATATATTTAAACTCTTCTTTGATGGCTGCATGCTAAGGGAGTGCCAATCGGAGGAAGAGCGGGTGGTCCTAGGAGGCTGTGTAGGAGTCCTGCAGCTGGCAGAGGGGACGGGCTCTGCAGGCAGGGGAGCGAGCGCACCCATCACCCATCGGGAAGCTAAGCGGTCCCGGGGGGCAGACACCCAGGGGGAGGATGGACTGGAGGACAGCTGAGCTGGAACCTGGGCCCCTGGCTGGTTTTTCCTGTTTTCCTCTCAACAATCCTGCCGCTCCTCTCTCAGCTGCTGCCTCTCCTTTGCCCCCGATTCCCATGTAAACGTCCTTGGCCTCAGTCTCTTTTGCCAGCCAGCCACGTTTTCTCCTCTTCTTCTTACTATCTTCCTTGTCTCTCCACCATGATGGTTGCAATAATATATTGTCTATTTGCTCTTCTTCAGCAGATCTTCTGTCCCTTCTGCTCTTTCCCTATTAGCGCCACTTTGGCAGAGGGTTCCGGCTTGTCTCTTTGATCTGTGAGACTCCTTAAAGGTTTTGGTAGCTAAAAATCCGGAGGTCAGTGTTATGCTAAGTTCTGCTTTCTGTACTTGACCAAGGACAAGCGCTTATTAGTATTCAAAAATGATACATTCTTGTATTTTCTCCCTAATGTTTTTCTCAAATCAGGAAGACAGAGCACAGGGGTCCCGTGACTGGGGCATCCATTAGACATGACTATCATCTTGCGGTTCCTGGAATCTCCCAGGGTCATGTCTTTTGCTTGGATACCAGATTTGTCAAATGAAGAATGTGGTCCTCCTGCCCAAAACACTTTTTTGACTTTACTCACAATGACACCGACACTTCATTATTCCAGACACAGGAAACCACATGCCTTGGCTCTGGAGTTGTGAAGTTAACACATCTGGTCCTGATAGTCTCTTTGCCAAGGTATCATCTCAAACAGGTAGTGACCAAATACAAGAATATTTCGTGGACTTAGGCTTGAGTAAGGGGAGAAGTGACAGGTGGCAGAGAAGGGAAGGTGAAAAGCGAAGATGATCTGGAAAAAAAGAAGCGGGGTTGGGGGATAGTGGGGTGGGGTGAGGATGGGTGGGGGATGGTTAGGGATCATATTCAAACCAGTTTATGCCAAGAGTGAGTTATCTACAGTGGGGTAAAGTGTTATTGCCTCTGACGTGCCCCTCATTCCTAAAGCCAGTTATAAAAATTCTTGGAAAAATAAGAAGAAAAATGAGATTGATGTTTGTTGGGGACTATACTGTGGTGGCATGTGGGCACCAGTGTCAGCTGATGGGACAGTTCAGTGGATCACAGGGGGGAGAAGGCCAGCCAAGCTTACCACAGATAAGCTTGCATACCCACCTCAGCAAGGGGGTGGGTGTCGCTGCTGGTCATGGAGGCCTGTCTGGATCTCCTAAAAGAGGCCACTTGAGGAATTCACATTTAATAGCTTGCCAGTATTTCTTTTAAATTTTATTTTCGGGATCCCTGGGTGGCGCAGCGGTTTAGCGCCTGCCTTTGGCCCAGGGCGCGATCCTGGAGACCCGGGATCGAATCCCACGTCAGGTTCCCAGTGCATGGAGCCTGCTTCTCCCTCTGTCTGTGTCTCTGCCTCTCTCTCTCTCTCTCTCTCTGTGACTATCATAAAATAAATAAATAAATAAATAAATTTTATTTTCAATAAATATTCATATCACAATTACTATCAAAGATTAGTCATAGAAATTAAATTTTCTTTTTTAGTTGTGTCCCCAATGTACCTTGTCAGCATTATGAAAATGAATGTTTTCTTGAAAATGGATTTTCAGAGGGCAGGAAATGACTCCTGGGAGGGAGTGGGGGAAGTATGTCTCCACCCTGTGTGTAGTGAAGGCTGGCCTTCCTAGGCCTCCTGGGCCTCCTGGGCCTTCCCACCTCCCCACCTCGCTGCCCCTCCTTCCTCCAGCTCCCCAACTGCACTGAAGGGCCCACCCTGACTCTCCCTGCTTTCTGCACTTTCTTTTCTCTCTGCAAAAACATAGCTCTGATAATCTCAAATATCCCTTGGCCTGCCAGGTTTGTATTATGTTGGAAAGTCAAAGATTCTGAACAGAGAGAGGTATCAAGCCTTCCCCTGGGCTTCCTTTTCCTTTCTACTCCTCAATTCTCTCTCTCCCCACCCTAATCCCACCCTTTCCCCCAAGAACAAAGCAATATAGCCCTCAACTACCAAACAAGTGCTAAATGTATTCAAATAGCTTCCTGAGCTGGGGAACTGTCTACATCTGAACCCTTGGTTCAACCAGCCAAGTGCCCTGCTGTAGTTACCATCTCTGATTTTACTTCGTATCAATCTAAATCATGAAATCAACCATGACAAAGCTGATCATGCCCCAAACACAGTGTCATTGTAAGGCATCAATGCCCCTCATGGGAGGAGGCTCAGTGTCTCCCTGAGGCCATGCCTCTGTGCCCAGGGAAATGTTGACACAGATTTTTTCAGTGTGTCTTTAAGGGCTATAGCTCAGTATGGTCCCTTGGGAAGGGAAATGCCTTCTTCTTGAATTTCTAATTAATATTCCTCCTCACCTTCTAGGGGTCCTCCTCTGGGACAACCCATCAAGTCTTGGTTCAAGTGAAGCTGGCCTCGCTTTGCCAACACTGCCTGAAATGTTGTGATCCCAGAACTGACTCTGGTCAAGTTTGATGATGAGCTGCATCACATTAACTACTGAATTATTCAGGAAGCTTCTCTACTCCCTCGCAGAGGAAACCGAGGAGACCATTGGAAACCATTGAAAGGAAGCAGAGATAATTTGGGAAGCTACGTTTAGTTTCCTTAAGGCTCCCCCTTTGCAGGCTCTCTGGAGATGGCTGCAATTAAGCTCCCTGCCCTGCCCCCACCCCAGCATGAAGGACTCAGTGGGCAGCTGTGGTTTTATGAGTTTTTCTTGTGCGAACCTCATTAAACTTCAGATTCCTCAGGGTAAAAAGCAAATGGGGAATGAGAGTTGCCTGCCTGGGAGATGCTGAGGTTAAACACTGAGCAATAAAGCCATTCACTGATTTCAAACTTCTCTTTGTTGTTTCTTTGGCTTTCCCTCGAGACTTCTGTATGCCCAAAGTTGAGCAGTAGAATGTGGGGGCATGGGGCTGTGGGGATGCAGTTTATGAGTAGGTGGTGTGTGTGTGTGTGTGTGTGTGTGTGTGAGAGAGAGAGAGAGAGAGAGAAGGTCAAGGAAGGTCATACAGGGTGAGAGAAGTTTGCAGGTCTTGGCTTCTCTTTATTACAAACCCAGGAGCATTTGAAGCTTGTCACAAGGAGCCATTGGTCCACAGAACTGCCCCTTAAGTCCTCCAGCATCTCTCTGCAGCAGGCTTTCAACATTCGCCTCTGGGTAACAGGTCAGAGGGAGCAGACCAGCACTGCTACGCTGTGGTCTGCAAGTCAGGCTGACTCCCGCCAATATCATCAGCTTTGCACGATGAGGGCTGAAGTATCTAATGCTGGACCTGAAGCTGCTTCCCAATGTCTAAGGCAGTGACTCATGGAGATATCAAGAGTCACGCCTGCGAAGGGGTGTGGCAAGAAATTTCCCATAACACAATGAAATTCGTTGATGGTTTACTTTAAAAAAAAAAGTAAAATGTTCTTCATATTATCCCTAGAATGTTGTCCCTGACATTCTCCCACATATCGATATGCTTTTCTGTGTCCCAGTGACTTATAACCACCATCCTAGGTATACAATGGCTTCGAGCATCATTCTTTGGGTAATGAGGGTTGCTGATCTGAGGCAGGCATTTCACCATTTCCCATGGAGGAGACCAGAAAGGAGAAGCAACAACAGTAACAGCAGATGCAACCAGACAAACAAAGCTGAACCGGTCTGTGGGGTTCTAGCTCTTACAGCAATCTCCCACTGGTAGAGGCCGTGCGACAGGAAGGGCTTAGGGCTGTGTCTGGGCTCTTTAGGCGCCTTCTGCTATGGTGAAGGTGGTGGTCACCATCGTGTATTTGGCAGGCACAGACTCTCAGACGGGCTTTCATAACCAACTCCATTTCCACTTTCCCTAGGCCCTTTCCTGCGACTCGTCCATGTCCATTGCTCTTCCCACCAGCCTAGGAGGAAGAATCACCTTGCAGTTTTGTCCTCTTTCTGCACTGTGGCAAGTCTGACAAGTGCCTCCCAGGCCACTGGGCAAGTCCTTGTTATTTCTCCACTGTACCTCCCTCTTTCCTCCAATGGGAATGTGGTATTACTTTTTTGTGATTAAACCTTGGAAACAGGTGTATTTTCTATTGAATTAAAAAAAAATCCTGAAGGAATCTGAGCGGTGATACTGGTGACAGTCATATACCAAAGCTTAGAAAAGCCATTTTGGTTTTTATTTATATCACACACAAATTATATGTTCATATTTTAGCTCCAGACTTTCTTTGCTAAATGCCCAGAGAGAGAAGTAGGACAATGGGTGATGGATTGCTTCAAATACTCAAGAACCTCTGAGTCTATCACTAGATAAAAAGCAAATGGAGGATCCTTGACAGGTTAAAATCAAGTATTTGGGGTTTCTCCACTGGAGCGAATGAATTTCCACTTTAATACCTTTCTTAGAATTCCCCCTGCTACTCTATACTGTGATCCTTTCAACTACTGAGCTTATTTCTGGTGTGTGTCATGAGTTTTAAATCTGACAATGGCTTTTAATTAAATTCTTGTTTATCATTCAGTTAATGGGCTAAGACTAATGATGAAAGGAAAAACAGGCTTTCAACAATTTTCTCACCCATCATATGATACTTGAGAAAAATAATAAAGTGATTTACTCAAGGGTGAGTTGGTATAAACGCCATTTCCCCTATTTGTTCTCTTATATGATTTCTGGAATGATTTGGGACAGGCACTCTGCTTGGGTACATCAAGAAATTACTATAAATCTGTCCAGAGGAGCTCAGAGACATCCAACATCTCCCTCAAGCCAGGAGCTGCTGCTAGGTCTGGGCACAGAGCCATGTGCAGTGTGATCCTTGAAATTTGAAATGACAAATCTTCAGGGTCACCTTTCTTGCTTTTCTCTTTTTCAAGTATTTATACTGGAAACTTTAAGCACATTCCTATTAAATGCACACCAGTTGGTCTGATTTCCCCGGCCTCATTTCCTTTGTGCCTGTCTTCTCCACCCCTCCACCTCAAATTTCTAAATAGTGAGCAGGGTTTGAAAGTTAGGAGTCCTGAGTGCTCCTCTCTGCAGTGAAATATATGACCTTGGGATAGTTGCTCAATCACTTCGTACCTCATTTTTTCCACCTAAAGAGCAACGATGATCACACTATTCTCTGAGCTATCAGAATGAAATATTGTGAGGATCGGTTATGGAAGTGAAGGTTTAAAATGAAAACCAAAGGAGAAACCAGGAGCCTCTGACTATCAAAGGATATACTTAGACGAACTTCCTCGAGGATGCCTATGGTCGTTATCATGGGGTACTTAGAAAAGTCAATGACTTCAGGCTTTGTAGTGGGAACACACATGGAAGCTGAGTTTGCAAGTTGACCATCATGGCCATAAAAATGTTTCTAAGTCTCTTTGTTTAATCCAAGCCAGCAATCTCAAATTTCCTCCTTTGGTCTTGTAGGAGGAAGGTTAGAGATAAGATTTTGATGCACCCTGCAAGTAGTCCATTTGCCTGCATTGGAAAGGAGGATCCAGTCTGAGCATTTTGAAGCCCCCAGATTCAGAAGTCCTAAGTGAGTGGTCCTAGAGATTCCATGGATAAAATTCAAAGATTCTGTGGATGGGGAAAAAAAATGACATCTTTGTTTTCACTAAACTTTTTCTGAAATTAAGTATTTTCTTCAATTATAAATGTGGGCAATAAACCATAATAGTATTGGCAGTACCTGTGTCTTTGTTACTATCAAAAATTAAAGATATTTCCATATGATATTGCTATTGTTACATGTACCTTAAAATATAATTTACACTGATCACTGCTTTGAAATTGCAAACATTATTAGATCAGCTGTTAGCACTGGATGAGTTAATAAAGAAGCACTTGTATAACACTATATGGCACATTTGATTAAAAATTTTTTTCTACTTCAGTATAATTGGATTTCCTTGAAACTCTATGTATTTGACTTTGTGTATTTAAAAACATTATTCTGTGAAGGGGTCAGTATTATTTTGTGAAGGTTAAGACCGCCTGCCCCAGAGTCTGCCTGAGGCCTAGAGCCTGGAGACAGCAGCTTTGAGCAAGGGGCAGAGCCCAGGCCTCCCTCCTGAATTATAGTCAGAAAGCCTAGGGCTGAGCCCTGGGGTCACCTCTGTCTAGCTGTGGGTCACTTAGCTTCTCAGAGCTTCCATTTCCTCCCCATAAAAAGGAAGTAATCATAACTCCACATATGTTTTATGGGGAGAGCAAATGAAATAATAAGTATCATGATGCTTTGTAAACTATGAAGTGCTGTACAAATGTTAGGTATTAATATTCGGTGGTGCCAGACATTTCTTTTACTTAGCATTTCCACTTCTTTTACTTTGCATCAAATCAGTGATGAAGGGGAAATGAAAGAAAATAATCAGGGGGCCAGATGTTTTGTGTGCAAGACACTGGAGAAGAAAAGTACACGTGTGGCTTGAATTATGGAACATTTACGCGTGTGGTTAAGAATATAGTGGAATCAGACAGATCTGGGTAAAAAAATCCCTGCTCTGCCACATACTAGCTGAGTGTCTTTGGAAAACTATTCAAACTCTGAGTCTCAGTTTTCTCATTTGAAAAATGGGGATAATAGCTATTTACCAGTGTTACTGTACAGATGAAATAAATGTATTCCTGCCTGTGCCAGCCTGTAGGGTCCAGGATTTGTGTTTGCATGCTTTTGCAGACACTGTTTCTTAACAAGATAGGGCACATGAGGCAAATAGCGAGGAGCACAAGAAGGGTCTATAGAATTTCCTCATGAGTTACAACTCCAGAAGTTTGTTTTCCACAATGTGTTTTAGGTGAGTCTTACCATGGAAATTTGCAGTGACCTTCCTTCTGGCGGGCTGCAGGGGGGCAGAGAGCTCCCTCTGTGCCACAGGCATCCTCACAACACTCTAATCCATGCTCCTGTCCAGGGTGTGGTTATTTAATTTTGAATTAAAATTAAGCAAAATTAAAAATTCTGTTCCTTAGTTGCACTAGTCACATTTCAAGTGTTGAGAAGTCATGCATGGCTAGTGGCTGCCACTGAATTGTTAGAACACTGCCATCATTGTGCAGACTCTGTTGGACTGTGCTGCAACTGGGAGTGAAGGACTGAGTCTTCCCTAACAACATAGCCTACACTAGGTAGGGTAATGTGCATAAAACGTGGCAACAAACAGCCTGGTGTATCCCTCCCAACCTCCTACTCCCTCCTCATCTGTATCTTAGCAGGCTTCAGATGTAGGGGTGGATGGAAGGCATCCAACTAAAGACTTGTTTGTGTGGGGCACCGAGTGTCTCCAGTGCACACCACACAGTGCCTCTGGGCCTCACCATGATCCAGAAGGGATGGTCTGTGTAAGAAAAAGGAACATTCTTTCTGTCTACCTCTGTTCTTCCTCTACTACCCTCTCTACCACATTTCTTGTAAAGTCTCTGTTTATTCTGGCAAGTAGCCTGGAGGCCTTATCCTCTGTGATCTACACCTACCTCCAAATTTACCTAATTAGAAATTAAATTGGTAGAGGAGTGTAGCTCCAGTGGTGATGCCACTGCAGCTTTTTCTTTGTCTATATCACAAAAGAGGGGAGCCTTGTACCCACTTCCTTTGATATGGTAATACAACTAATCTTATTTGCAGGAGCTCATCCAACCAGCGGAATGGCAGTCACAAAAGCAGCAGCCATGATGTCATGGATTTCTCAGCAAAGTTAAGCATTCATACTGCCTCGGTTTTTCTTTAAAAAAAAAAAAAAAAAGAGTTTATTTATTTGACAGACAGAGAGACCATGAGTAGGGGGGAGGAGCAAGGGAAGAGGGAGAAGAAGGCTCCCTCATGGAGCTGGAAGCCTGATGTGGGACCCTGAGATCATAACCTGAGCCAAAGGCAGTCACTTAACCACTTAACTGACCAAGCCACCCAGGCACCCTCAGTTTCTCCTTTAAGCATGGGGATGTCATTTCTCATCACTCACCACCTTCCAAGTATCCTGGGGTGTGGGGGAACATAAAAAGGAAGTGGTTTATAAAATCACTCTTACCAACTAAGAAGGTATTTACTGGGGCAGCCCGGGTGGCTCAGCGGTTTACCGGCTACCTTCAGCCCATAACCTGATCCTGGAGACCCGGGATCGAGTCCCATGTCAGTCTCCCTGCATGGAGCCTGCTTCTCCCTCTGCCTGTGTTTCTGCCTCTCTCTCTCTCTCTCTTTCTCTCTCTCTCTATCTGTGTGTGTGTGTGTCTCTCATGGATAAATAAATAAAATCTTAAAAAAAAAAAGAAGAAGCAGCTATTTACCATCTCTTTCAAGATTCTTTCTACCTGCCTTTCTTAGCTCAACATATTCTTGGAAGGAATAACCTTCTCTCTGAGTAGCTTGTCTGTTTTCCAAAACCAATGAACTAACTTCTATTTACCAAGAGAGTGTCTTTATGGATTTAAGATATGGGTCACTGGAAAGGAGGGGGAAATGAATACCTAGGAAAATTTGTCACTGTCACCTCAAACACAAAAAAATGCTTTAGTTAAGGTAATGCTAGCTGCTATAAAAGACAAACCCCCAAATAGCAGTGGTTTAACACCATGGACACTTAATTCCTCCCTCACGTAAAGTTCCACCTCATGTTGCATTAGAGGTTTTCCATGGTGAGTTTTGCAGACACCAAAGCACTCTACCTGCTGGATCTTCTAAAACCAGCTGGTGGTTCAGGCAGCAAAAGCAGATACTGAGCAGAAGTCTGATGTGGGCCAGGTTGGATGCAGCACATAGCACTTGATTTGCTGAATGTACAGTTTGCAGTCTCATCTACCACATGAGGACCTTGAACTGACCATGACCATGGCTGCCTAGGACTCACAGTTTTCCTCTTTTGTCAATACCAGGGATGGAAGGGCTCGTTGAGGCACCGCCAACCTCAGTGTTTCTTGCTTATTGAGAGCAGAGCTCCAGATCTTGGCTGGTTGGGGTTGGTCCAGGATGGTTGGTGTAGCTCCCACCTCCACCAGCAATTCCCCACCAAAGAGGCTGCCAAGGAGACCTCATCCTTGGCCTAGCATGGAGACCACCTCCCAGATTTCCATTTCTCTGTTGATAGACTAATCCTTGGGTCATGTGAACTTAAAGAGACATCTGTCCTCAGAGAGCTATGACAATTCCCCCTGAAGACTGATGAGTGACATCTTTGCCAGTCTAGAAGTATCTTCCATTAGAGTGAGGGCATCGGATGTCAGTTAGCTCTTGGCTCTTAGAGACAACTCCTCAAAGACTGTCCTCCCGATAGAACTTCAGCAGCAGATGTTTCAGATCAGACAAGTTTCCCCTCCCCCTTGGGTTCTCTCCAACAGTTTCTCCACACAAGCTTGTGTCAGCTCAGGGAAGGCAAACTACTTTTAATCTGAGGGCAAGTAAAAACACAATTAAGGAGGTATGTCTGTTTCCCTCAAAGCATACAGTTCTCTGTTCACTGTGCATTTTTTTAAGCATCTGTAAAGACAAAAGACATGCATTTGTCAATACAGAGACAGCTGCTCATTTGTTTGTGGAGTTTGCAATTAAATACCCAGCCTCTGTTGCCCAGTGTGATCTATTTTAGAGGGCAGGAGAGAAAAGAAGAATTTTAACTCAAAGCTTCGAGCAGAGAGAGAAGGAAAACCTTGAACAGGCCCGAATTCTCTTTGAATAGAAATGTTGGCATGAAAGACTTAGGCTCTAAATTGTCCCCAGGGTGGGGCTGCCTTTGTGCTTGATGTTATCTTAGTGCCTTCACATTCCCCTGCAAAAGCCAACAGAACAAGATGGATGAGCTTTTCCAGTTGCCTAAATATTTAAAGCCATAAGCGAGCTCCTGCCTTTCCTGCAGGCTTTGGTTTAACTCCTCCTCTGCAGCTGGACCAGTCCCAGTGAAATGGCAGAGCTTGGTCACCAGAATGCAGGGGACCTGTCTGCCCACCTCCCTCTCCTGGAGGGCCAGAAGCTCTTTAGTATGCCTACGTAGCTTCCAATTCAGAGAAGGTCGCTCTGTTCCCAAGAAGGCACTCAGTCATAATAGATATGGTTAGAATGATAGCCCAGAGGCTGTGGGTTAGGAAAACACATTTATTAGGGAAGGCTGGAGACCGCAATAATTAAGTGACTCAAATGAACACGAGTTAATGCAATCTCAATCGGATTGTGCGTGCTCCACCACTTCCCTCCATCTTTCCAATGCAGCAGCCCAAGATGGAGAAAGCATGGACAAGAAAAGAGGGAGCTCTGGAAGGTGGGGTCTCCCCCCAGGCCTTCCTGGAAAGTTAGTCTTGAAAGTTAGCCTTCTTTCCAGGAAGGACCTGGATCTGCTGTGTTCTGTCCCCAGATTCAGCTGGCAGCATTTTGTATAACTTTGGATAGGCCTTTCTATACTTCAGGGTCAAGGCTTGCCAGATCCAGAATCCTTATTCCTGGTATATTTTGAAGAGCACAAAGAGATCTTAAAAAAGTATTTAAGGGGACACCTAGGTGGCTCAGTTGTTTAGTGTCTGCCTTCAGCTCAGGGCATGATCCTGGGATCTGGGATTGAGTCCTGTATAAGGCTCCCCATGGGGAGCCTGCTTCTCCCTCTACCTATGTTTCTGCCTCTCTCTCTGTGTCTCTCATGAATAAAGCAATAAAATCTTTTCCAAAAAGTATTTAAGAAAAAATAGCACTAAAGATGACTGCAATGATACAGTTGTATCATCCATTCATTCTTTTTATTTATTTTTAATTTTTATTTATTTATTTGAGAGAGACAGAGAGACAGAGAGAAAGAAGCAGACTCCCTGCTGAGCAGGAAGTCCCATGCAGGGCTCGACCCCAGGACCCCAGGATCATGCCCTGAGCTGAAGGCAGATACTTAACCGACTGAGTCACTTAAGCACCCCAGTTCTTTTTATTTTTAAAACTATTTTGGGGGCTCCTGGGTGGCTCAGTCATTTAAGCATCTGCCTTCAGCTGGCTCAGGTCATGATCCCAGGGTCCTGGAATGGAGCCCTGCTCACCAGGCAGTCTGCTTTTCCTTCTCCCTCTACCCCTCCCCACCCCCGCTTATGTTCTTTCAAATAAATAAATAAAATCTAAAAAAAAAAAACACTTTGGAATATAGCTGACACACAATGTTACATTACTTTCAAGTGTACAGCACAGTGATTAGACAAGTGTATATGTAAGCTGTGCTCACCACAACTGTAGCTACCATCTGTCACCATACCTTGTTATTACAATATCATTGATTATTTTCCCTATGCTGTGCCTTTTATTCTCCTGACTTACTCATTCCATAACTGGACGCCTGTATCCACTACTTCCTTTTATCCATTTTGCCCATCCTGCCAATTCCCTCTGCTCTGGCAATCATCAGTTTATATTCTGTATTTACAGCTCTTATTCTACTTTTGTTTGTTTCTTCATTTGTGTGTTTTGGTTTTTAGATTCCATATAGGAGTGAAATTTCATGATGTCTGTCTTCCTCTGTCACCTAGCATTATATTCTCTAGCTCTATCCATGTAAAAAATGACAAAATGTCATCCTTTTTTATGGCTGAGTAATATCCACTGTGTGTGTGTGTGTGTGAGTGTGTGTGTGTGTGTACTTATTTTCCTAATCCATTCATCAGTTAATGGATACTTGGGCTGTTTCCATACTTTGGCTAATATGGATAATGCTGCAATAAACTTAGAGGTTCATATAGCTTTTCAAATTAGTGTTTTTGTTTTCTTTGGGTAAATACCCAGTAGTTGAATATTGGATCATTTGATATTTCTATTTTTAATTTTTTGAGGAGCCTCCATACTCTGTTTCACCCATTCATTCTTTTAACAGAAATGTATTTACTGCTACCCATGTGTCAGGCATGCTGACTATGGCTGTGAGTGACAATAATGATGAGGATGCTGACACCATCAACAACAACTAACTCTTGTGCTTACTATGTTCCAGGCACTGCTCCAAGTGCATCTCTTCCATTAAACCATTCCTCTAACTCATTGCTACACAAGACAGGCCAATGAGGCACAGACCCTGCCAAGAGAGAGCATGTAGTAGGTGAGGCAAGACCTCTGCCTGGGGAGATCCAGGGGGTGAGGGCACATGGGGGGCATGGTCAGCCCACAGGACTAGAGAAGGCTTCTGGAAGGAGAGTTGGCCAGGCCCATCACCAGCTGTGGCTGAGACAGGAGGAAAAGTGGCCTGGAGCAGGGGACCATGCTTTGAGGGGACTGCAAGGTCAAGAGTTCTGCTGGCTGGATTTGGGGGTCTTGGTAAGAGATGTTAGCGGGGAGGAGAGGGTGAGAAACACCTCTTTAAAGAGGCAACAAGTACTGTCCCCCCCGAGACTAGAAAGGTGCATAGGAGCTGGCCATGCAGTGGGGTACGGCATGGCTAAGTTCCTAGAGGGTCTAAGGAGAGGATAGACATTAGGCTGCTCAGGCACAGGCACCTGTGTATGGGTGGGGGGACACATAGGTGTCTGAAGGGGTGGGTGGGGACAAGGTGTCTCAGCTGTATTCAGGAGGCCTTATTTAACAAGTAACATGTAATTGTGAGGGCACAGTCAGATTTCCCACTGAGGAAGAGCATGCTGGCAGTAGTATGGAATATAAATAAAAGAAAGCAAGGGGTAGGGAGGGGCAGGGAGACCCCTAGGAGTCTGGGTGAGCCATGGTGGTGAGTGATGAGGGCTGTGGCAAGGTCATGGAGGTAAGTAGGGATAGATTTAAGAGATAGCCAAGAAGTAGGATGGGAGAGAGGATAAGACCCAGGATGATTCCTGGGAGCCCCACATTTGTACAGAGTGGCGAGAGCAGTGGGGCTGAGGATGGAAGCTTGGCAAGTGTTTCTTCCACAGCTCAGATCCACTCTGACCTCCACCCCCACCCGGAGTCACAGTGAAAGGCTTCTCCACAAGGGGACTGGCTGCTGGTTTAAGTGTCTGCATAACTCTACATCCATCCCTAACTCTATAGGGGCCACTTGTGAATGCAAACTACGTGGCAGGGACCGAGTAGTCACACAGAGGGCTTCCGCAGGAACCCAGTGGGCCTGGCTCAGCACTGGGGAGTAATGCATTTGCTTCTAGATCTTTTCTGACATCAAGTCTCATCAGTCTGCAGGCTTTTCTTTCTCCTATGAGAAATTTATAATCTGGGGTCAGCTTCCTTCAGGATCTATGAAGGGGCTTCAGGGGGTCCAGGGTCATTCTGGAATTCCACATAGAGCATTATGTGCATGTGAAGTTTTTCTGGGAAGAATGCACATAGCTACCAGATTATCCAAGGGATTTATGATCCCAAAAGCTTACGACTCATTGGTTTGGGCTTTGATTTCAAGGTTAAATTTTTTCTGGCCAATTTTCCCTCTCATTATCCCCATCAGCTTCCAGTGCTAATGTCCTTGGACAGAATTTGCCTTGTTCTCTTCACAGTATTGCCAGGAATTCAAAGTAAGAACTTGCCTATTAAAGCTTGTCCCCATCTTGCCCTGAAAAGCCTCTATTACTCTGCATTAAACATCTCAAAATAGTCCCCTCCACATATTTATATTTTATGGTAGGAAAAAAAAATCATTATCTGAGGTCCCTGTTCCTGGGAGTCCCCATCACTTTTGAAGAGGGAGCAAGCTTGCTCCATATTTGCCTGATTATTGGATACTTATTATATGTCAGGCTCTGTGCTAAGCACTTTACTAGGATTATCTTGTTTAAAGCTCTTAACTGTGCTGTGAGACAGACTCTAGACTTACCTCAATTTTGAAAAGAGGAAATTGAGGCATGGAATGATAGCCAAGTGGGAATTGGCAGACCTGGGAGTCACACTCAAGCAGTAGAATTCCAGAAGCTTCGTCTTCTCCCACTAAAGCCGTTTCCCCTCTGTTTCCTGCTCCACCTGAGGAGGTCACTTTTCTGACTGGCCTGCTAGTTTAGACTCAATCCGGAGTCAAATTCTAACCCTTCTTACTGAAGGGTTCCTTACTGTTCCTTTTGGAACAGTGGACAAGACCTCTTCTCTAGAGGAAGTAGTAGCTTTTTCTTTTTCTTTTTTTTTTTAATATTTATTTATTTTAAATGTTTATTTTTTTATTTTTATTTTTTTTATGATAGTCACAGAGAGAGAGAGAGAGAGGCAGAGACACAGACAGAAGGAGAAGCAGGCTCCATGCACCGCAAGCCCGACGTGGGATTCGATCCCAGGTCTCCAGGATCGCGCCCTGGGCCAAAGGCAGGCGCTAAACTGCTGCGCCACCCAGGGATCCCAAAATATTTATTTATTTTAAAGAGAGAGAGAGAGAAAGTGAGCACATGTGCATGCATGCAAGCAGGGGGAGAAGGCAGAGGGAGGGAGAAGCAGACTACTTGCTGAGTGGGGAGCCCTGAGATTGTGACCTGAGCTGAAATCAAGAGTCGGCCGCTCAACTGACTGAGCTACCCAGGTGCCCAAAGCGGTAGCTTATTAATAATAGAAGTAGCCAGGATCAGCTTCTCTCACCACAGGATGATTTGAAAGACCAAGATTCTGCACCTTCGTAGTATTTCCCTACCTTAGAATTCCAGTGTCCAAAATTCAAACATTAGGAATTTATTCCTTTGGATTGGTTTCCCCTTACTCCACTTTAGCCTCTTATAAAAATAGGAATAACCCTGGGGATGTGAGTTAGGGAGTCACATAAGGTATAGTGATAGCCCTGAAAGATCTGAGGGCAGAGGGTGTGTTTGAAGAGGGAAGAGAGTACATACAAGGGTTGCCAAGGCCCAACCCTGTCCATGGCCCCTACCTTGTCGCACTGTGTTGCAAGGAGTTTTGTGAACTAGACTCACCACTGGATCTCCAACACTAAACTCGCTCGTGTCCTGGCTGGTGCTTCCACAGCTGTGAGAGTCTGAGGGAGGACAGTCCAGTGCTATCCAAAGCTGTTGAGGTTTCCCTTGCATTTCCCCTTTGGGAGGTTAAGGAGTAAGTGATCTCTCATCTCTGAGAAGTCAGCCAGTGGTCTGACATTACCTGATGTCAGAAGAATCAAACCTGTTTTCGGAAAGGTGGTCGTACAGTTATCAAAGGGGCAGCGTTACTCACCAAAGGGCCAGAAGGCAAGTGACCGGCTAATGACTTGAGAACATCCTCCAAGATTCCACCCCCTACCCCTTAATTCAGATTACCCCTTAATTTTCTTATGATACCCCTTAATTTTCTTATGAAGGCCACTGGTCTATGATCTGGGGAGGGCTCTGCTATGGGCTTAACTGTGTTTCCCTCAAATCCATACTGAAGCTCTGACCCCCAGTTCCACAATGTGATTATATTTGGACCAAGTTGCTTTGCAGAGGTGACTAAGTTAAAACGAGGCTGTTAGGGTGGGGCTTTAATTCGATCTGACTCATATCCTTATAAAAAGAGGAAATTTGGACACACAAAGGTAGCAGAGCTGTGCATGCACAGAGGGACCACCGTATGAAAAGGCAGAAAGAAGGCAGCCATCTGGAGCCAAGGAGAAAGACCTCAGGGGAAACCAGCCCTGCTGACACCTTGATCTGCGACTTCTAGCTGGCAGAATTATGAGGAAAGAAATTTCTCTTGTTTAAGCCAACAAGTTTATGATATCTTGTTATGGCTACCCTGGCAAACTAATACAGGCTCCGTGAGACTTACAGCAGAAGCCTCCTAAATTGTAGGTACCTTTGAGATGAAGGAAGAAAGTCTTATAACATCTATGTCTATTGATTTTTATCTGATTAATATGTTAATTTCAGTTTTTACATGTTTTAAAATGGTGCAATCGATGAGTATGAGAGACATATATATAATATGTAACATATTGGGAATATATGCTTAAAAAAGTTTACAGATGGGATTAATAATCAAAGTTTGGAGACCACTGAGCCGAGATGACAGCTCTCTATGTATCTCTAACTCCTAAAGACACATAAGAGTAACTTCTCTTCTCATAATTGCAAGTGTCCCAAAGAGTTCATCATTTGTTCCCTACTCTTTCCCCAGCTTCCTAAAGATGTCTGGGGAGCCACTCCTTGCTTATATCAGGGAGATTTATGTTGTCATTACTGTAATTGTTATCTATGAGCGCTTGTGAGTCACAGCTCATAGAAATGTATTCTATTGAACCGACTAGGAGGCAACAGAAAATCAATCTGTTAGAAACCATGCTTCTCCTAAACTTCGCAATTTGGTCCCCCACCCCATTTTTCCTTTCTGCTCTTGATGAAGAGACCCATCACTTGGGATCCTAAAGTTTCCAAGATTACTAAGCACTAACAGCACGAGGGAAGAGTATTGGGCAGATCTCTGTGGCTCTCCCTTCCAGTCCCTCCCGTCACAGCCACCCCCAATTCTGATCTCAGGTCAGACTCCAAAGGCCTGGCCAGACTCAAGGAAGCAGATCTCCTCAACCTCTACCCAGTTCCAACTTAGGGACTCTGTTCATGATGCCTTGAAAAACTGTCTCTACAGTGGTTTAGTGTACACACCTCTAAATTAAAAAAAAAAAAAAAAATGTGGACCTGAGACTCCAGAACTCAAAGAGAAAGCCAGCCAGGCCTTATGATCTTCCTGAGGAGGGGCCAGTGACAACCCACCTCAGTTCTGACCGCATCTTGGCCATGCTCAGTCTGCTTCGTGGTCAGGTAGGAGCCATTAATCTCCATTTAAAGAGGAGAAAGATGCCCTGCTCAATTCCAAAGTGGCCCAGTTTGGCCTGGGTCCGTGAGGCTCACTCAATGGTCTTGCAATTAGACAGAACCTGGAGAGCTCCTGGAAGTGACTCCCCCTGGCAGACACTGCTCAAGATTGAGAAAGAATATTTCTGGTACACATGATGACCCTGCATCGAATTATGCCAGCAGAATGTTTGAAGTGGAAAAAGTCAATGCTATGGTGGTGACATTAAAAATGTCTCTTTGGTTGAGTGGTTAATCTCTTTTCATTGTTTAAATGTGGCTACAGGGCCCAGGAGAATCACAAATCTACATGAAAGGGAACTGGCTCTCAGAATTAGCTGGCAGATATATAGTTTTCCTGACGACTGGTGAGGAGGCCATGTAGCCTGTACATTACTTATGCCATCAGCACTTGGGACTCACCGTGACCCGTGTCCTAAATAAGTGCCCCTTTGACAGGAGTATAAGCAGAACTGGCCTCTGAGGCAGGGCCCTGTGAGACTGATCAGGCTCTCTTGTTTGGCAGCTCCACAGTGATATAATGAGACATAATGTCATTTGGGGCAATGTTGATCACACTCAGAGCCACATATCAGGCCTTATAGCCTTGTTCAGACTTCACATGGTTAAGTCTGGTTCTCAGCTTTCTAGAATAGATGCAATGTGACAGTATCATGAAAAAGGAGGTACTTGCAGGCAGACAGATCTGGTGTGGGATATTGACATTTATGAGGGTGAGATTGTGGGTGAGATACATTTTTCTCTAGGTCTCAGTGTTCTCACCTCTAAAATGGGGATAAGACCTACTCTACAGGTATTACTGTGGTGAGGGCTGTATGCAGAAATGTACGTAAAGCACACCGTGCAGACATAATTGTGTTAGCTCCCTCACTCCCTCCCCAGCAGGCAGAGAGCTGATGTGTCGCCCACCATGTGGTCTCTATTTGCAGCCACCAACAGCTGTGCTTCCCTTTATGTGCAGCCCAACATTACTAAGGCTTGCTTTGGCATTTTTCTTGGAAGATTATTAATTAATTCTTGTATTTAGTCACTCGGTGCAAGTGTACTTTTCTGGTGTTATGCGAATGCTGGGGACAAAATGTTGAGCAAGTTAGATATTATGCCTGCCCTTGCAGAGCTTCTGGCTCACAGCCAAGGTAAACAAAGACCCACTGGCCTGTCTTAGCAGGTGGTTAGAGGAGGCCTTCCCCAGGAAGTGATGTTTAGTGAGATCTGAAGGAAATGTGATAATATGGCCATATCCCCTCCTCTGTTGACTCATGCTCAATGATGGACGTTTATAAATTGCCTGGAAAGGAGTACTCGGGGCTTATCAGGCAGAGAGCAAATCCACAGCCCTGGCTTTGTTATTGCTGTTCCCTAACCATCTGAGTTGGCCAGCCACGTCCTCAGTCTCAAGTTTGAAGTGGAATTAGAAAGTGGGACTCAACAAAGCAGAGTTTGGCAACTGATGATACACAAACTTGGCATTGGTATTTTGCACGCTGCTTGACTCAGAAATTTCACTTCTGGAAATTTACACTAAAGAACTAGTAACTTACTTGTACAAAGATTTGACTACAAGGATGTTGTTTGCCAAATTATCCTCTCACAACATTCGAAACAACGTAGACCCTCCAAAATAGTGGATCGGGTAAATAAATCCTGGTAAATGTATTCTTGAGGAATAATAAGCAGCCATAAAAATGGTTTATAGAATATCAGTATTAACATGGAAAGATGTTCACAATGTGTATTAAATGAGAAAAGGGAAGTTATAAAATAGTACATATTATTTTTGTAATATTTCTCAGAAAAAAAACGTAGAAAATAATTATTTTCTAGGTTATAAAATTAATAATTTTTTATTGTCTTTTTGGTTTATTTTTTAGTTTTTCCCCAGTTACTATATATTCTGTCTATTAAGGAAAGTTAGCAAAAAAATAGAGCTCTCACAGGAAAAGTTGGTCAACAGCATTAGTCATTAGGAAAATGCAAATCAAAACCACAATGAAATACCACTTTATGCCCACCAGGATGTCTATTATCAAGAAGATGGGTCCTGTAAGGATGTGGAGAAATTAGAAGACCTGTACATTGCTGGTGCAGCCACTTTGGCACAAAAGTTCACACAAATGTTCACAGCAGCATTATTCATAATGGCCAAAAAGTAGAAACAACCCAAGTGTCCCATCACCTGATGAATGGATCAATAACTGTAGTCTATTCATACAATGGAATGTTATTAGGCCATAAAAAAGAATACTGATACATGCTACAACATGGATGAATCTTAAAAACATCATGCTAAGTGAAAGAAATCAGATAGAAAGGCCATATGCTAAATGAGTTCAATTATATAAAATATCCAGAACAGGTAAATCTGCAGAGACAGAGAATAGATTAGTGATTGCCAGGGGCTGTGGGTGGGGGATAGTGACTGGTAATGGAGTACAGTGTTTCTTTTTGGGGGTAATGAAAATATTTTTGAATTGGATAGTGGTGATGGTTACATAAATTATTGAAAACAATTGAATTGTATTCTTACAAAATATAAACAAAACAAAAAAATAGGGCTTATCACTCTGCCATTAACCCTTTTCTACAATGAAGAGTCACTGTCAAGGCCCCCCCAACATACATGAGACCAACACTCCTCTAGCCCTTCCTCTGTCTTTCAGAACAACAGGAAGTACAGCTTTGGCATTCATGTATTACCTGTGACTTTTAATTTTTTTTGTATTTTGATGCTTTGACATCAAGGAGCATTGCCACCCAGCAGGGATGGTCTCTCCCAGAACTTGCCAATTCCTAGAGATGATAACTCGCCTATGAGTGCGCCTTCCATATTCAACCCAAACAATCCAGAGCTCATAGCCTGAACCATTGTATTTATTGGGCTCTCACACTCTGGCCACTATTTTCCTGCCATAATCACCCCAGGGCCAGGTACCAACAAATTAGGGACAGCCCCTAAACCACAGAGTTTAGCAAGATTATCTAAACTAGACAATCCTAAACCTGCTTGATCTGCCTAGCCTGTTCCTCTCTGAGGAACTGCGGTAGAGGCTCTTGCCTACATTTTTCCCTTGCTCCTGCTTCCTGACTGACCCTGGTGCTTCCCATGTGGGCACCCTGCTTGGTATGCCATGCTTCCTGTTCCTAGAGATCTGAAAGTATAAAAACTTCTTCCCCCATGACAGTCATTTCCATGTCTGTGTCTTACCATACCTGATTAAAACAAACCTTGGGTACCCTTAAAATGATATACACATCCAGACGACTATCAAACCCTGGCCTGACTTATTGGCAGAAATCACAGGATGATTAAAGAAATCAGTGCTTCTATGAGGTAACTAGCAGAAGAGACAATAATTGATATTGTCAGAATCTTTCTCCAGGACCCGTGAATCTCACTTATTGATGGATTTTTCAAAATCCTTTTTCCCACACATATCCAACATCCATTTCTACCCTATTATGGGTTACCCATTGGTACCCAGGCCTTAACATTCCCAGTGTCTCACCTGCCACCTAAACACACATGATGTGTGATGTGATATATGTGTGTGTGTGTGTGTGTGCGTGTGTGTGTGTGTGTGTGTGTATTTGAATTTTTGGCCCATCAGCCATGGATATCCCAGGTAGTGGGAACCAACTGATGTGGGTTTGGTCTGCACTATAATGCTTAACTTGACAAAAATTAAGGTAATCTATTTTTTATCCTCTTCCTTCTCAAAGTCTGACTGGCCATCTCAAACATAAAATGGGACCAACAAGGGATTAGAGACAATCCTAAAGTTTAGGTGTCAGTTACCACACACCTGAGGCATGCAACCACACAGAAGAACTAATCTCCTTTTCCCTCAGACAACACAAGAATTTGCATTTCTATTGAATACCGTTATGTATATATAAAAACCAAACAACTGAATTTGTCAAGCACAGAAGAGGTTAAAGTGTTCCCAAGATCTTGAATAAGTAAGTGCAGGATTGTACACTCTCAGTACAAAGAGGAGAGGAGACAATAGGTGATTGTGATAACAACTAGGAGGAGGGAAAGCCATTTCAGGCTGTGTTTGTTGTCTGACTTCAGCCAACCACCCTTGAGTAGCTTTGCATCTTGCCCATTTTCCCATTGCCTTTGGAGAATCATCCTGGCTTGACCAGATCCACTTGAATAGGAATCCAACCCAACCAAACAAGATGCAACACCAAATTTGAACAAGTCTGTATTGTCTTTGACTGAGCTCTTTCTTCTCAGACTAAACAAATAGCTCAGAGTTGATGGAACCAGAAGCAATAATTACGAGTCTCAAAGAACACTTGGCTTTAGGTCATTGTCTACCTTTGGAGAATGAGATTCTTTATCTGTACAATAGGGGCAATAATAAGAGCCATTTCATAGAAATATTGTGAATATTAACAAGATGATGCATATAAAAACTTGGAATGTACTGAAGGAAGGAAAGATAATGTCCCGAGCTCATGAGACCTTGTTTGGAATTTGAGATTCTATTTCATTTATTTTCCTTAAAAATAAATAAATAAATAAATATAGGAAGAAGAAGGGACAATCTATTTCAAAGGATTAGTCTAGTCATATCACTTTCCTTCTAAATAACATTTCTTCTTCTGGCTGTATTTTGGATCCACTATTAATGTGCATTAGTTTCCAATTTCCCTTCAGCTACTCTCCAGAAGTGCAATATTGGTTCTTTGTCTTAGGGATATTTCATTTCCTCAATCATGTTAAATCAAACAAACCTCCCATACCAGCAAACAGAAAGGAGCAGCTCTGGGCCTCTGAACTAATTTGCGCTGGCAAAACTGATCGGGCCTCCTCCAGTGTCTTAATTAGGAGCCTTAATCCCTTTGATTTAAAACCAGAAGAAATACAGGACATGGTAGGAAACTCTGAGCATATTTATTTAATCCAGACAAATAGGGTTTAGAAAGTTCACTTAATATACAGTGTCAAAAGAAATGTATGTCCCTTTCTTCCTAATAATTCTTCCAGGATAAAGTATGGCTCATGCTTAGATTGGAGCAATCAGTTTTCATGGTCTCTTTCATTTAAAGAGACAGTTATTCCCAACCCACTCTATGTTTCCTGAGATTTTTGATTGGTTTGCTTTAATTTCTCCCGTGACATAAGGAAAGAGAGACTCAGAGAATATATGTGATATTGTTCACATTGAATTTTAAAAAATGTGATGAATGGGTGGTGGTGGATGGAGGGTGGATGTGGGAAAATGAAAACAGAATATCGATGATTATGCATAATCTCTGCAGACTTCCTGCACAGATGCTAGAATGCTTTGGGGATTTGGTATCAGGAGGATTCTTCTTGAACCCTATCCAAGGTGGTTCCATTCTTCAGGAGACAAAAGGACAACGTCAAGGTGCACTGGTGTGGTGCTTAGCAAGGGGCGCAGATCAGTACCGGGTGGCAACACGCACTGGTATGACTGGTTTGCCTTTTATAGGACCACAAGCATGTGGGCATTTATTAAAAACTAGGTGGGATCCCTGGGTGGCGCAGCGGTTTGACGCCTGCCTTTGGCCCAGGGCGCGATCCTGGAGACCCGGGATCGAATCCCACATCGGGCTCCCGGTGCATGGAGCCTGCTTCTCCCTCTGCCTGTGTCTCTGCCTCTCTCTCTCTCTCTCTCTCTCTCTGTGACTATCATAAATCAATAAAAATAAAATAAATAAATAAATAAAATATTAAAAACTAGGTGAGTGTGTTGATGACTGATGCGAACCCCGACACCTTAGAAAGAATTAGAAAGAGATCACATGGCTAAGTGGGCCTCGTGCCTACTGGAATCTTCAGGCCATTTTCTCCTACAGAGCAATGATCAGATCCTCAGAAACCTCAGCCTCTCAAGAGGAGCACTCATGATTTTGGATGCTTCTCCAAATGGTGATCCCAGTGGGTGGTGATGCATGACATCACACATAGGATGCTCGAGAGAGTCTCAATGCTTTTGATCTAATGCAATCTCTTAGAATAATATCTAATAATCAGTGGAATTGGTGTGAGTTACCTGGGTTTCAACTTCCACAGGAAACAGTGATGTTACATTCCCTTTCACATAAAAAGACAATCTTTGTAGATAGATCTAATTGTTCATAGATTGGAATAGAACCAAATTTATCTGGGTTGAAAAATAAAACAAAACAAAGCCAGCTAAGAAAACTGTCTAGAGAAATACAGAGGCAGGATTGGAGTTTGGTCTCTTGACTGTTAGACCCTAGAAAGATCAGGAATGAATCAATTGGCTGTTGGTGTGTGACCTGGCACTATTAAAGACTGACAGGTGATATTGAAAAAAGTTAATCCCCTGTAATATCTTCAACATCCTCCACCCCCCGCCAGAAGTTTTATTTATATTATAATAACAAGTCACACTATCCTCTGGGTAGATATCTACTTGAGAAATAATCCACATCCCATCCAAATTATCAGTAATTCTGAAACTAGTTAAATCTAAGCGAATGAGATTTGACTGTTTACTTTTCCTCCGCACATAACCATTATCCACAATCTAAAGCCTGATACTGCATGATTATCCTATAAAGTGGGTATTTATTCTGATGTCCCCAAAGTGCTGCTTGGCTGCCTCAGGTGGGTATAAACAAGAAAATAAAGAGCCCCATTTAACTGTGGCTAACATCTCCCCTGGAGAAATGGGGAGGCCTGAGAGGGTTTAGATGCAGGCAAGTCCATTCCCTAGTCTCCCCAAAGATGCTATCGATTAATTTGCAGCAGACCCCAATCGTGGGAAGAGATAAGCCGCATAAGCGTATGAAACAATTACACATCAGCACACCCAGCTGGCTGTCAGCAGAAAAAACCGCAAGTGCCGCTGAATAATTATGGCTTGAGCTATTGATTGGGACAACGGAAGAGTTTCCAAATGCTTTTAATTTGCCAAACAGAGGGAAGTGAGCTGCAGAGAGGTTGCTTCCAATAACAGCATTTCTCCCTCTGCTAATTAAGGGGAGAGCTTAACAAGGTGGAGGGGATTGTTTTAAAACCCTGCCAAGTAGAATCTATGGCCATTTGAAAGGTAGTGAATGGCAGATGAAGGACTCGTTGTGAGAAATGGTTTAACACAACTGGTCTGGGATGGGCGTGGGTCCTATAGGAGACCCTAGTCTGGTCCGGGACCCACGACACCCCCTAGCCAGAGGGTTTATGCCATGCTCCTCCCACACAAGCTGGTCTATGGCTGAGGTGGCAGCTGGAGGCCAACCAGGGCTGAGGTCTGCTCTTTGGGGTCATGCACACTTGCCACCCTCCTGTGGCCTCAGTACATACCTTTACTTCAACCCTTGGGTTTGCATCCTTGATAAGGAATGACAATATTATCTAATCGGAACTGATGAGTGATTAAAAAAATATTATTAACTAAAGTCCTAGTTTTTCAGATTTCCTTAGTTTTTACCTAGTGTCCTTTTTCTGTTCCAGGATCTAGCCAGGATCCCACATTACCATCACATAATGTAATTAGCTAGGTGGATGAACGGAGTGAAGGATGAAAAAACATGTTCTCAACTGCCGCATCCCTACTATCTTCATGTAACTTTACGTTAGTATCATGTTGTCTCTCAAAGGACATTCAACCACTTTTTAATCACGTCACAATAAAATTCATATTGACAATATGTGTCTTCACTCTCATTTTAAGTGCCTCTCATGTGACCCTACAGGCTTAAATTGGCCACAGTTATTTTCAGATCCCCAGTACCAGTGAAATCTTAAGATTTGCACAAACTCCTCTCAGAGGTTACAACATACTAAGCCCCCAAGGCCATTCCATCTATTTGTACCCAATAAGAATAGTTCTTGATCTTCAAATCTCTCAGGTATTTTGTAAGATGAAGTACCCACCATAGAAAGAATAAAAAACTAAATGAGTTGGAGTCATTTAGCCTAGATAGAAAAAAAAAAAAAAAAAACCAACTATGGATGACTTAATTACAATCTTCTAGGATTGTGGAAGAATGAAGGGACTCACACAAACTTAGGTTCTGGTCCTGGCCCTGCCACAAACAAGCTGTGTGACCATGGGCAAGTTACTTGATCTCTCTGTGCTTTAGTTTCCTATCTGTAAAATGAGTAAAATAATGCTTACGTTTTACAGGGAGACAATGTATGTAATGTGCTTAGCACAGTTCCTGGCACAGACTGGTTATTCAATAAAATTTAGTTTCTCATCTGCTACATGATCTACATACAAAAACAAAAGCACTTTCTATTTTTATGAGTCTTTGCAGCTTAGAAAACATTTTCTCACAGTTTAAGGCGATAAAACCATTGTTGTCTTAGCCCTTCAAATGCTAAATAAAAGAAAATGGATTTTAATTCAAGTAATAGTGATTTTAGAAGCACATGTTTGGTCAGTGAGATAATAAAACTTAGAACAAGTTATCTGGGGGCACTGTGAACTCCGTCCTTTGGGAGCTTCAAAGCAGGGTGGGCAGTGTGGGACAGCCAGCCTTGACCTCATCACCACTCAACAGCCATCAAATCTTGCTTGGCTGACAGGAGCAACATGGTGCAGTTCTGGGAGGTGTGGGAGGCGTAGGAGGTGTAGAAATCCCTGTTTATCCTTGAAAATCTCTAACTCACCTCCTATCTTCTGGAAGGTTCCCAAGTTCCGCCTCCAGAACTTAATTTCCTGGAGCTAAACTTCGTGGGTGGAAGTAAATCTCAGGGTATATAACCCAATAGGGAAGAAATATAGTGTTTCTGTATTCTTAAAAAAAATTAAGTTAGGGGTGCCTGGGTGGCTCAGTGGCTGAGCATCTGCCTTTGGCTCAGGTCCCAGGACCCTAGCTCCCTAGGAACCCTAGATCGAGTTCCACATCGGGGTCCCTATGGGGAGCCTGCTTCTTTCTCTGCCTATGTCTCTGGCTCTCTCTGTCTGTGTCTCTCATGAATAAATTAAAAAAAAAATCTTTTAAAAAACCAATTTAAACCCACTTGCGAACTTCTCAGCTGGGCTTGTGAGACTCAGTTTTAGTCATTTAGGGGCTGCTCTCTAGAGTCGTTCTAGGTTCTCGATCTGGTGCAAAAGCCTGGGAAGACTCTGGTCCTGCTGGGACCTGCAGGCTATATTAGGACCCCTGCACTTAACAGTCTCAGCACTGACCTCCTACAGTACTCTTGCCCCATAGGTGTCTGTCACCCCTTCAAAAGAATCAGCAGTTTGAGGACAGGATCTGTGTCCTTTATCACCATCTCCCGGGAACTGGTGCATTTTCCAGGAGGAGCAGAGGCATGATGAGCCTGTGTTACTGAAAAAACAAAAAGAAAAACAAATGTTTCCTTGATACCATGAAGCCCATTAGGTGATATTTTTTCTCCCCTATGACTGAGAGCCTGCTGAAGGAAAGGATGGTAATTTTGCCTCTACTTTCTCAATGCTTACAGGCCCTAGTAAATATTTCTTGAATAAACGATCGAATGGTACTTCTTTCATTGTGCTTTGTGTTGTGTGGATTTGTCGGTCTTTGCACCTGTGTGGTCTCCATGGGCAGGGCTCGGGATTGGTCATTGTCACAGAGACTGCCAATTTTTCCCACATCTGTTTTCTCCTTTATAGATCCTTGGAGTTTTAGCTGGGCACATGGCTGCCTGAATGAGAACAATGTTTTCCCGCTTTCCTAGGGGCGACTGCGTTCTGGCTGGAGAGATACCAGCTCGGAGCATGGCACAGCTCTGCACTTCCCAATCCTCCCTCCCCGTGGCTGGAGCACAGATGAATGCAGAGCCTTTTCTCCATGAGGGAGAGGGGAACACCTTAGGAGTAATGGAACCATGGGAGGGAGGAGGCTGGGACCCCAACACTGTGGGGTCTCCACACTGGCCGCAGACTGCTGGGGGTGAGAGAAGTAACTTCTAGTTTGTTTAAGCCACTGCCCTTGGTGTCTTTGTGAGAGCAATTGAGCCTTTATTCCAACTAATGCCCTCATCTTGGTACCTTCGCTGGCTGCCACGCTGTGCCCAGCAGGAGCAGGCCGCCCTCTGAGTGGGGCCCTTCCTGTACTGTCCGTCTCCAGGTTTTCATCCCACCCCATCCAGCTCCCAGGGGAGGTCACCCAGAGGCCAAGAGGCAGCAGCCCAGCCTGAGTCAGCAGCTGTTTTTGAGTTAATGAGATGACACTAATGATTGTGCCTCCCAGGGATGAGTGTCCTCCCTGGAGAAGGATGGAGTGTCCTGGCACTTCCATCATTGCTAAGCCTGGAGGTCAAAGGGAAAAGAGGTCTCAGAAAGGGGCAGGGAGGTGATGGACCTACAGAACATGCATTTGCTATTCTAGAACCAAGTCTGAACTTCAGTAAAAGGGGAGAAGACATCACCTGGGCCGGCGTCATTCTGGCAGGTGCCACTGAAAATGCCCCTTCTACATCTGCTAGGTTTGCCAGGACAAGCCTCCTGGAAAGTGCTGTATGTGTGCTTAGCCTCTTTGATTCCCACCAGCTCTCTCAGTTGTGAAATGGTTCATGGGCCCATTGCAGCCCAGATTTGTCAGGTGGCACGAACTGCGCTTTATTCTGTAGTCTTTCCCACTCTGGGTTCCTTTGGGAAGCTGTGGACTCTATCCCTTGGACCTTGTCCTACAGACTCCGGCCCTATAGATTCCTGCTCCTCAGCCTCTGTGCAATCAATGTGAATGTCTGTTCCTCAAACCCTTGCTCCACGGACCCCTGCCCATTCCTTAGCCACATTGCATAAATTCAATCCATGACACTCCCTGCGGTTCTGGTTCCTTTCTCTGAACTCGAGTGTCTAGGAGAAAGGCACCATTACTCTAAACATTTTTATTTTGTATTTTGGGGGGATATGGGTGGTAATCATCTGTTTTTCATTCATGAAAGTCAGTAGGACCTTGGGGGCTGAATTTCTTGTTTTATCTAACATTCATTGAGTGCTTACTATGTGTCAGGCACTTTGCTAAGCACTTACATGTAAATTCACTTGCAGTGAATTCTCTCTGCAATCTTATGATGCTGGTACTATTATGATCCCCATTTTACAAATGAAGAAGCCAAGGTTTGGGGAGGCTTAGTAATTCACTGTAATAATCTGGCTCATGACAGATAAATCTCAGAGCCAGGATTCACACCCAGGGAAGCTGGTCCAAATGCCTGCTGTTCCAGCTACTTCAGGTGTGTCCCTTGTATTCTTAAGCATATGGTCTGAGACACAAATGCAAATTACCTTTAATGAGGGGAGAAAAGGGCAGAACCAGATGAGCAGTATCCAGGGTCAGACACCCTGGACAAGAGTAAAGCCAGATGCAGAGCATGAGGGTCAGAGGTCATGTTCCAAGATGACTAAGAACAGGTGAGACTAATGGAGCACAGGGTGGGTGGGGCAGATTGGTGCAGGGTGTAGGCTGAGAATAAGACAGAAAGCCAGGAGCTACCTGCTACTGGATGTTGGCCACCTAGGTCAGGGAGAGGCCACCTGGCTTACAGGTGCTGGTAGGGACTTAGGATGGGGAGGGGTAAGTCTGGTGTTAGCGCCTCTCTTCTAGTGAAATTAGCTGCTTCCTATAGCTGCTGTCCTTGCAAACCTGTTCTATAGGTTCCAGGAAGAAGCAGCAGAAGGTCCTGGAGCGTGTGTATATTTACACACACATGATCATCTCCTCCAGCAAGGAGGAAGAAGGCCTGGGTCGGTGGGCCATGCCTTCTCTGACATAAAGCTTTCTCTTGTCTTTCTACAGCTCCCTCCCAGCTGCAGGGCTAAACAGGGAGGAGCAGCAGTCCTTGCCAAACCAGCCATCCTTTGCCACAGACCTCCTCCATTTATTTTCAGATTTTATGTGCTTTAAAATAGCCTTGCTGGTAGGTGCCCAAACACAGCGGACCTGAAAAATGCTTACCAGGCTGAAAAACCTGAAGGACACTGGCATCTCCGACCAGACTCAGTGCTGTCCTGGCTCTCTCCCAAAACACATCTCTAGGTGCAGAGACACCAAAAACTTTTCCCAATAACCCCAATTCCAGTGAATGCTCCATAGAAAGCTGGTAGGAAGGAAGAGACCTGATGGCCTGGCAGGAAAGAAAGCTCCATTCTCCAGATGCTGAAATGAACCAGGTGCTCATGGGTCAGACCCACAATGAATTTGGATTCACACTGCAGTTTGGGGACAGGACGAGATGAGAATCGAGAGGGAGGCAGGATGGCAGCTTGGCATCTATTTTCATGGCTTCTCTGTTCTGTTCCTTTTCCCCAGTGGCCCCTCAGAAGCTGGGGAAGAGGGGCCCAGAAGAGGCTGCCCCAGGGTGTTCACATCACATATGTCACTGCCTGTGATGCTGCAATGCAGACTGGTGGCTTTAATGGTGCATGTGACCAACAAGTAGTCTAGAGGCTTCAGGTACTATGCTGTGCCTGGGGACACTGAAATATATCCTAGCAAAGAAAACACAGTCTCCACCTTCAAGGGGAGGCAAGAAAACAGAAGGTGTGATGGGTGCACATAGTAGGGGAATCTAACACTTTTGGAGGTTAGGGAAAGCTCTCTGGAGGAGGTGACCTTGAGCCTGGCACTGGTAGGAAGGCCAGGGGCTAGTAGTCAAGCAGCAGCATGATGAGTAGGGAAAGGATGCTCCATGCCGATGGATGGGTATGTGCAGGGTTGTTAGAGGCAAAAAAGAGCCAACTGTGTCTGTGAGACCACAGTACCTCCTGGGTGACCAGAGTGGACAATGGCAGGGAGTGGTGGGCACCAACGGGCTGGAAAGTACAGTGGGCCTCGGTGCTGGTGAGCCTGCAAGCAGGGCTTCAAGAGTTTGGACGTCATGGGGGCAAGCTTTGTTTGGGTCACTGCCGTATCCCCTGCGGCTCGATGGGTGCCCAGCACTGAGTAGGTGCTCATCCATGTTGTGGTTGAATAAGTGGTGAGCAGGAGAGATTTGAGGCAGGGACAAGATCTGACGAGATCTGCATTTTAGAATCGCCACCTGGGCTCTGGAGAATGGGTTTCAGGGCAGTGATGCTGAGGTGGGCAGGTGGCAGGGAAACGACAGAGGCCCTAACCACAGAGGGCAGAGGCGGTGGCGAGGAGGGGAGGGTAAAATCCGCAGGACTTGAGGATAGGGCTGTGGGCGGTGGTGGGAGGAAGGAGTCCAGGTGAAGGGCATCAAGTGCAACATCCTCTGAGAGCCCTGGGCAAAGGACAGGCCGCAGCCCCGGGGCAGGGCCGCCCTCGAGGGACATCGGAGTCTGGGCTTAGTTGTGATGTTCAGTCTCCTCAGCTGCAAAGTGGAGATACTACCCTTCCCCTTGCAGGGGGAGATCTGAGATGATGCCAGGAGCACAGCACAGCACCTGACACACAGCGGAGGCTCAGTGTAAAGCCTCTGGCTCACTTGAGGTGGACTCCAAAGGACAGTGGGAGATGGGGTCAGGGGAGGACATCCAGGTGGTGGGGCGGGAGAGCACGAAATGTCTGAAGGAAAGCACGAGGAGCCGTGAGTCATTCAGCTTGACTTGAAGCGTGGGCCCCGGTGCGAGAGCTGGAGGTTGCAATGGCAAGTGGAGAACAAGGAGGGTCTGAAATCCACTCCTCCCAGGAGCCTGCTTCCTTGGTGCAGCCTTTGACATGTCACCCATCTCCCCGCCTCCCGCCTTTCGCCCTGCAGTCCAGTCTCCACACCGCAGTGGGGTTTGCACACAGTGTAGCCTGAACTCAGCAGCCACTGAGGGTTTGGGGCAGGGGAATGAGTAGACGGGCACCCTGCATTAGGTGTGTGGCCCACACAGGTATGGGGTGAGGGTCACACTGCAGCCGTGTATCCACCTTGTCTAGGCAGGCCACCCAGGACTGTCCACCACCCACAAGGACAGCCCACACTCATGTGCCTGCCTGTTCCATGAAGCTCACATCCTCTGCTGCCCTCCCCCATCTGCCTCCAGCCTGCCTCACACCACCTCGGAGCCCCAGTGTGTGGACGCACGGCTTCTCCTCCTTTCCTCCAGAGTACCCCCAGTGACAGATGGCAAAGACACTAAGACCCCAGGATCCGCGTCTGTAGCAGAAGACCAGCCCCCACGCGCATACTATTTCCTTGAGGGCTAATGCTTCATTTTAAAAATTCACGCCAATTTTGCCTTCTATTGCCTAACATTCACGCTTATTTTAATTTGAAAAACGCCTTTAATCTCCACTTACATAGCTTATTTTACCCAAATACTTAAGCAAAATTAATACCCTTTGAAGATGCATGTACTTACTCTGTGGCTTTGAGTGTGCCTTGGCCCACAGTAGCGGGCTCCCGGGCCTGTGGGTGTCTCCTTTGGGGGGCGCTGCCTTATACTTCAGCTGTGTCCTTTTTGCTCAAGTTTTGTCCTGCTTGGGGTGCCACCCCTTTTAGTAGAACAAATACAGCCTTCGTTTGCATTTCCATGTCCTTTGTGATATCCCCCTCTTCGTGCCTCTCTCATCCCGTTGGGAAGTAGTTTTGACAGTGGGTTTATCTGCTCTACCAGTTCTGGGATGGTGACAGCGAGAGAGGGAGCCTCCTTCGAGGCTGTTGCACCGACTAGCGCATAGGGGATGCTCTGCTCGAGGAGGAGGGAGCGCCCCGAAGCCCCCCAACAGGCGACGGGGTTCCCCAGGACCGCTGCGGCCCTTCTGCAGGATGCCAGGATGGATGGCTTGGGTGAGGCGCCCCACTGGCCGTCACTCGCTGCCCGCTGAGCGCGTTCACTCCGGGCAGCTGGGCCTTCCCTATAATCCTCGTTGAACGTGGCTTTGCTGCCAGATACCCACCCAAAGCCAGAAGCTCGGAGTGCGGAAGCATCTTTGAAGGGCAATAAGGTACAATCCATGATTGAAATGCTGACCCCCCCTCAAAAAAAAAAAGAAAGAAAGAAAGAAAGAAAGAGAAAAAAAAGAAAAGAAAAGAAAGAAAAAATAAAAGAAAAGAAAAGAAAAGAAAAGAAAGAAAAGAAAAAAGAAAAGAAAAGAAAAAAGAAAGAAAAGAAAAGAAAGAAAAGAAAAGAAAAGAAAGAAAAGAAAAGAAAAGAAAAAAGAAAAGAAAGAAAAGAAAAGAAAAGAAAAGAAAAGAAAAGAAAAGAAAAGAAAAGAAAAGAAAAGAAAAGAAAAGAAAAGAAAAGAAAAGAAATGCTGTCCCATTCCAGGGGCGACCTGGGGCTTTCTGGCAATTCGGCAGCCTCCAGAGCAGCCCCCGCTTGGAGGAAGCCGAGACGTCCGTCTGCACCCTGCCATCCCCACCCACGCCAGGTTTGGTCTCCTTTGCCTTCTTCCCAAACCTGGGAAGTTTCCCAAGACCTCTGGGGAGCCCCCTTCTGGCCCCCACTCTCCTCCCCCCCTCCCACCCACCCCCAGCTGAGGGGCCCTGCTGCAGGCAGTTGCATATAAAGGCCTTTTGATTCTTCAAAGGTCTGGGCTTTGACCTTGATGGGATTTATTGACCCAGGTTATCCAAACACGGATTTCTAGACTACGGGATTTTAGCGAGTGTGCCACCCCTGCTCCGGCCTCTATTTATAAAGCGCCAGCTCGGGTTTCTGAGGGCTCCGACCCGGGCCGGGGCGTGGCGGTGGTTTCTGCGCGTCTCTACTGCCGGGTCTGCAGCCGCAGGAGCCTGAGAGCTGACCTGGCCCAGAGCGGCCTAGAGGAGACTCCGCGGCACAGAGCGGTCGGCCAGGGCCGTTAAACTCTAGGAATTCTTGCGCAGGAAAGAAGAAATGCATCAATGTTTGCTTTAGGAATAAAGACCAAACTTCTCGGGAAAAACAAAACGTGATTTTCAAATGATCAAAGCTGGCTCTGGCAATCACAGAGGGAACTAAACGCCTTGAAGCTGTTAACTGGGTGCCTGCTGGTCTCTGCTGGCTTCAATCCCAGGTCACATTAATTACTGATGCCGGCACTTCTCCTTCCTGGCTGACCCCAGCCACTTGCCTCTGGCCTCATCTCCAACCTTTCCTGTTTGTTGCATCTGCCACCATAGTATCATTCATATATAGATAAGGTGGGGAGAATCACAGGAAACAATGAAGCTTCCTGCCAAGACACACGCCATTTCTTCCTTGAGCCCTGAAAGTAGGCTTCTAACCCACCTCCCTGCCTCTAATTTTGTCCCTCTTCATTTTCCACACAGCTGCTGCTCCAGATATCTGTCTAAAATGTACGTTTGACACTGCTTGATGCTGGCAGCTCCAAGTGTCCTCATTGCCCCATGCAACGTCTCCAGGATTTAGCCCTGCCTCTCGCTCCTGTGATTAAATCTACCACCAAAAAATTCGGTATGGACCAGGTCTTCCTCCATAAACCCAGGTTCCTAACACCTGCCAGATACCCACCCAGTGCCAGTCTCACTGCTTCCCTCTGATTGGGCCTTCCAAAGGGCAAAGATCTAAGTCAAAAAGTAAATAAAGGAAAAGAAAGAAGAGAAAGGATGTGCGATGAGAGGTAATGGAAGGCAAGAAAAATGTTTTTTCCCTTCTCTATTTCCCAAGCTGCAACGTGTTGGATGGTACCAGCAGAGGCAGCAGAATTAGGAATGATGGTGAAATAGGCTGCTTCTTCTTTTTTTGGCTTGAAAATGTTTTTATGGAAGTATAAAATACATTCAGAAATATGCATAAATCACAAGTGTACAGCTCAAAAGAATGCTCATAAGCTGAACACACTTAGCAGGCAGCACACAGATGAAGAGACAGAGCTTGACCAGCCCCCAGGCCCACTCCTCATGGTCGCCATCCTTGCAAGGATCACCGTATTGGCTCCTGTTACCTGACAGTAATTTTGCCCATTTTTGCACTTTAAATTAATGTAAACCTATATTTTGTGTTCAGCTGCTTTTGCTAAACATTATGCTGATAAGACTCAACTATGTCCTTATATTTATTCATTCTCATTGCTGTATAATATTCAATTGTGTGAATATGCTTCTTTTTTTAATATTTATTTATTTTAGAGAGAGAACATGAGCAGAGGAGGAACAGAGAGAGAGAAAAAAGAGAGAGAAAGAGAAATCCTCAAGCAGACTCCTCACTGAGTGTGGAGCCCAACTTGGGGCTTGATCTCAGGACCCTGAGATCATGACCTGATCTGAAGCCAAGGGTCAGATGTTTAACTAACTGGGCCACCCAGGTGCCCCAGTGAATATACTTCTTTATCTAATCTACTGTTGATGGGCATTTGGGTCATTTCCAGTTTGGGGCTATTATAAGAATGCTGTTACAAGCCATCTAATTCATGTCTTTGGGTGAATCAGTTAATAGAGTGTGAGACTCCTGGTAGCTCCACATCCCGTGATGTGGTCAACCTCTTTTATTTTGGCCATTCTAATGGATGTGGGTGGCATCTCAGGTGGTTTTAACTAACACTTCCCTGAAACTACTGATGCTGAGGAACATGTATTCATACACTTTCTGGTCATTTAGATATTGTTTTGTGAAGTGACTGTTCAGGCATTTTGCCTGTTTTTCCATGAGTTGTCTGTCTGTTTCCTATGGATTTATAGAAGCTGTGTCTTTTTAAGTAATCATGTATTCTCCACTTTTTCCCTCTTAAATCCATTTGGAGTAATTCAGTTTAGCAAGCCTTAATTGAGTACTGTTGGCATGACTGTGTTAGGTGCATGGGGTAAAAGAGGAGTGATGTCCAAAGCTCTCTCTCTTTGTCCTCAAGTTTGAGGTCTTGGCTTTTTCCTCTCAATCCCCCCAACCCCTGACTGCCCTATCCACACTGAAGCTTGGCCTGGTGGGTGGGAGTTGGGCTGAATTTCTGAAGTTCAGTAGTTAGCTCTTCTGTAGATTTCCATAGAAGAAACAGGAGGAGAGGATCAAATAATTTGAGACAGATGAGGCATTACTGACTCCGTCTGACTTCACAGATCTGCTAGCAGCCACACTGCAGAGGAGTCTGGCCGCGGGCCCTCCTGTCCTAGGAATGGACAGAACAGTGAGTAGCAACAAATTGATATTGATGCTGCCTTACTTCACGCCCTCCAGTAATAGCCAGAACTTTGTTTGGTTTGAGCTTTCCATATGATACCTGCTTCAGAATTCCATTGCCATGTCTTAACTGATGGGCTTCTATTTCTATAGACTCCTATAGAACACAGACATGTGACAGCCATAGGAATCTCTAACTGCTGGGCAGAAATTCTTTAATTCTTTATGGATTCACTCAGGCCACACAAGTTGATCTTATTTTGTGACCTGATATTATTCTAGAAGATAATGTGCTGTAGCAGTAGTATCAATGAACTGTGCTCAGCAGGCCTGGGTCCTGACCAGCACCTGATGAGGTCACTATGTGACGTTAGGCAAGTTGCTTAATATCTCTGAGACTTTTTCTCCCCCTGTTCATCTGCCATTCTACCTTGCCAGGTTTCTGAAAAATTAAACTTTATTTTATTTTATTTGACAGAGAGAGAGAGCACAAGCAGAGGGAGTGGCAAGTAGAGGGAGAGGGAGAAGCAGGCTCTCTGCTGAGCAGAGAATCTGAAGGGGGCCTTGATCCCAGGATCCTGGGATCATGACCTGAGCTGAAGGCAGATGCTTAACCAACCCAGCCACCCAGGTGCCCTGGTTTCTAGAAAATTAAAATAAAATGAAGTGATATATATGAGAAAGCATTTTGAAAAATTTCAAGTGCTGTATAAAGGTAAAGTACTACCTACCACATACCAGATTTTGTTCCAACAGAGCAATCCACATCTCAGGTCTTTTTTTAATCACCAATTTCCATTTTGCTTGTATTACTTGGTGCTCAGAACTGTGAGTCACCCTTGGCTTGGAGTTCTTATATGTAAAGGGTACCTCTTTGGTCTAGATAAACTCTTGTACTTTGGCATTTCACCACATGGCGACTTCCTCTGTGACCTTTTCCTTCCTTTGTTTCTTTCCTGGGTCTAGCAGACCTTTTGTCACCTGGACAGGATCCATGTAGGCAGCCTCCAAGCCACATCAAGGGATTTTAATTTCCTCATGGCTTTGTTAGCATTTCACATTATTACAGGTCAAAACACAAGGTTATTTACAAGGGATGAGAAATGTCACTAATATGAATTATGGAAGCCCCATGATTTCCCTCCAGGTGTTCAGAACAACACACAGTGCCCATCATCCTGGTGAGCTTAGCATGGGCTCTGACCTCCCCAGGCTCCTGAGTACAGTGGGCTTGACCAAGGTCCAATGGGAGGACGACCATCCCAGGCTGGGAAATGCCAATGCATGTGAGATTTGTTCAAGAAACATCTTCCTATTGGCTGCCATCTTTCTCAAGGAAATTCTTGAATTTGAATAGATTCAGAATCTATTTCCCAACCAAAAAGGGAGGGGAATTAAGATATTTATTCACTCATTTGAAAGTCACCCATTTGTCTTCTTATTCCTTTGGCTGTGAGCTCCTCCTGTGCAAATACTAGTGGGAGAGAATGTATGTAGTGGTTTATGTTTTATCTTCCCATCTGCTTCCTCTTTCTATCACCATATCACAACGTAGCAAAGAGCTGGGGTAGAGGAGGCCACCACAAGGGAGGGAACCCAAGTTCTAAAGGAAAAAAAGATGCTTTCAGTAATTGTCAGAAATAGAAGTTTTTAAAACCTCCCTTCTTCTGGCTTCTATGGCACCTTGTTTTTCTCCTTTTCTGTCTCCTCTTCTTCTAAGCATTGGAGTGCCTATGGGATCTGTCCCAGGCCCCTTTCTCTTTTCACCAAGAAGGTCTCAGTTATTCTCATGGCTATGAATGCCTTCTATGGGCCACCCCTTCTGTTGCCAGCCCTGACCTCTCTTTAGAGCTGCAGGCAAGTATCCACCTACTCACTGGATATATCCACTTGGAAGAATCCAAGTGTCTCCAACTTTCCATGCCAACGGTAGAGATGTCTACTTTCTTCCCATGCCTGCGTCTCCTCCACATTTCCTCACCTTGACAAAACTGGAAAGCCAGGAGGCGGAATTGGCATTCCCCTCCCTCTTTGCCCCCATTCCCTCCACCACCTGCACTAGGCTCTCCAAGCTGTGCAGGTCTCACTGTCTTTCCAGAGCCCTGCAGTGGCCTCCTCACGAAGCCTCCACTCTCTTCCTTCTGCTCCACCTCTCTACACCAAGAAACAGCAAGTGGGAGCTTTTAAAAATAAGAATTAGACGATGGTCCCTCCCTGCCTGAAAGCCTGTGGGCCTCGCTGCTACCCTCTAAATAAATGGCAAGCTGCTCGCACACCTCACAAAGCCTGCCCACTTGCCTCAGCCCCTCTGGCCTCTTATGGGTGCCCAGGGTGGGTCTTCACCCAGACACTTCCCTCTGCCTGGAATCTGCTCCCTTTGTCTTTTTTTTCTCAGAACAAATGTCACTTCACCAATGTGCCTTGCTTTGCCTTCCCATTTATTTATCTCCCTGTTATTCTTATCTTCATAGCCCTTCCAATTTATAATTGTTAATGTATTATATGTGAATTGCCCCCTGAATAAGCCCCATGAAGACAAGGATCATGCCCTCCACTTTTTTTTGCCCAGAGCAGGGATTTGATAAACAAACATTTGTTTCATAAATGTCCAAACTACACAAAACCAGCTATTTGAAGTGCAAAACATACACATTATATCTATTCGAGAGCATAAAGATTGCCTTTTAAGAAGCCAGTGCTGCCCTTAGACCTGTGATAGAGTGACCCAGAGCCTGTGCTTCAGTGGCTACGTTCTGGTCTCCCTCCAGCTGTGCCTTTCTTGGAGCATCAGGAGTCCATGGAACCAATGGGACAGTCTTATGCAGAGCTCCTGCCTCAGCCAACATGGACAGATTTAGCAAATAAAAATATGTGATGCACAGTTAAATTTGAATTTCAGATAAACAACCACTCATTTTTTTAGTGTGATTGTGTCCCATGCAATATCTGAGATATACTTACACTAAAAAAAATTCACTGTTTATCTGGAATTCAAGTTTGACTAGATGTCCTGTATTTTACTGGCAACCTTTGCCTTGGCTTCTAGACTAAGTGTCTGCAATGGCCTGTGGACCAAATTTGACTTGCCAATTTTCATAAATTAAGTTTTGTTGGAGCACAGCTACCCCCATTCATTTGTGTATTATCTATGACTGCTTTTGAGATACAGTGGCCAACTTGAATAGTTTTGATGGATACTGTATTGCCCATAAAAGGCTAAAATACTTGCTTTTACAGAAAAGGCAGCTGATTTCTATTTTATTTTATTTTATTTTTTATTTTTTTAATTTTTATTTATTTATGATAGTCACAGAGAGAGAGAGAGAGAGAGAGAGGCAGAGACACAGGCAGAGGGAGAAGCAGGCTCCATGCACCGGGAGCCCGATGTGGGATTCGATCCCGGGTCTCCAGGATCGCGCCCTGGGCCAAAGGCAGGCGCCAAACCGCTGCGCCACCCAGGGATCCCTGATTTCTATTTTAGACCATGCTATGGGTATCTAGTGTCTCACAAGTGCTTACCCGACACTTGTGAGCCTACTTCCAGGGCAAGCAGAGGTCTGGCCCCTGAGGGTGAGGAGCACAGGGTGTGGATGGAGTGTGCAGGATGGAGCTTACCCTCCATGGAGGGAGGCTGGACCTTCCCTGAACCACACTGTTCCTGCTCAGAACTCTAAGGATCTCAGAATTCTAAATTTGCCCCAGGCCTTCCATTTCATTAGGAAAATGTGTTTTTTTCAAAATAGGTGGCAATTTTTTTTTACTTTATGCATCAAATTGATTTAAGTTTTAATAATTAAACATGTGGCATGCGGACCTCCCTTTGTACCCTTGATCCGGACTCCTCAAATGTCAAGTCTGTTTTAAACCATCAAGGCCCAGAAATGTCATCAATACTGCCATCTTGTGGTGAGATCTACTATTACCATTTCCAAGCTGCCCAAGCTCCCTCAACACTGTGGTCATGCACAGCTTCCGGAGCTTAGCAGCTCTGCCTATGACAACAAGCAAATTCAAAATTATACCACTGAACCATTGGGAGGCTCTAAAATGCTTTATGAGACAAAGAGATACTAAATGATACTCAGCCTAGCTTTCTTCAAAGTTAGTAATTTTGAGAGACGCCTGGGTGGCTCGGTGGTTGAGCTTTTGCCTTCGGCTCAGGTTGTGATCCTGGGACCTGGGATGGGGTCTCGCATCCGGCTGCTTGCAGGGAGCCTGCTTCTCCTTCTGCCTGTGTCTCTGCCAATCTCTCTGTGTGTGTCTTTCATGAATAAATAAATAAAATATTTTAAAAAATTAGTAATTTTGGGTGGTCCACAATAATTTCTCATATTTGTTTATAAAGTATGTTCACACACAACCATGCTTTGGGTCCCAATGAAAATGGAAATTCTTAATGTCCATGACTTGACCGAGCCTGCCCAGCAAGTCAAGGGCTGCTCTCATCATATTAGAAACATCCTGCTCTTAACCAGAATGGAGGTGAGGCAGAAAATCAATTTCCTTAACCATGAAGAGAACAGAGGGGTTACATTTCAGCAAACTGGAACCTTGGTGATGACTTTTTCTTAGTGCTCCTAGGCCTAGATGAGGAGGAAGAGATTTCTGAAAGTGTATTCTAATCTTTCAATAGCAAAGATCTGTGACCTTTTATTGTTATTATTATTATTATTCACAACAAAGAGCATTTAGCAAGATTTGACTCTCTGACACTTCCTCCAACAACTTTGCACACTGCCTTCTCCGCTCTGCAGGCAGCAGGCCACAGGAGATGCCGCAAAGATGTGGCCTTGAATCTGGGCCTGCAGGGTTAGCCTTTACGGATGCCTCCCACTGGAGCAGGGCCCCGGAGATCTGAGCTGTTTGGAGGACTTTTAATTCCAATCTGTCAGAGATTAACATCTTGTCCAGAGATAGCTGTGAAGACAGCTTTCTCCCAACACCCCAGTGGTGAGCTAGGGATTTTACCATGATTGGGGCTGCCATACACAGTTGAATTTCACTTTACAGCTGGAAAGACATGGAGGAAATTCAGGGATTGAGGCAAGTTGCTGGAAGCAGCACTTTTGTTAAATTATACTATTCTCAGAGATCAATAGATGCTTCAAAGCAGTCCACTGAGGGGGTGTTTGTGTGGCTTTGACAAAACAGTTGTGCATCTTGCCTCTGGGAGAGCCAATCTGAACCACCCAAGAGATGTTTTTTCCAACTTTTTGATCATGCATGATGTGATTTGTGGGAAAATAGTTTACTTTGCCTCTCATTGTGAACTTCTGGGTTATGCAATGAGCTGGGGGACCACATTTATCAGATCCAGGCTTGCCTACAGAGCTCCAGATTCATTCATTTATTCATGCAGGCATTCAATAAATGTTTATTGAGTCCCACGTATGCTGCAGACTTTCCACTCACTATCAAATTAATGACTTGACTACGGCCACGTGGCATTCATAGGTTCATGCTGCTGGGGATTCATGTTGCAGGGGGCCAGGAAAGGCTTTCCAAGGGAGAAACTTGAGTCAGGTTTTGAAGGAGCAGGGCCAGTTGGCCAGAGAGATGGGGCCAAAGGAAGGGAACTCAGGCTGGCTGGCCCCAAGCTGCAGGCTACACGGCCTCCAGGGAACTATTATGACAGAGAACGTCTCAAGAAGGGATTTGACCAAGAGAAGCTCTGTTTTGAGAGCCCCCTACCCCTGGAACAGTACTAAGACTGCCGCTTACACAAATGGCAAAGGGAGGCAAGACAGAAACTGACTTGGGAAACCCAAGAGACCCCACAGGAGAGTCTGGCCTGTGCCCCGATCCTGGCCAGCAGGGGGCAGTGCAGGGCTCTTTGAGGAAGTAGACCACACCTTCAGGCTGGGAAGGGTCCTAAAGATAAAGTGAGCCAAACCTCCTCCCCAGGGAGGAAGGTTACACCCCTTGTTATTGTCTTCACATGCTTACTACTTTCTGAAATGGTACTGTTGGTTTGTTTACATATTCGCTTACTAGATTTCTCTCCGTTCCAGGACACAAGCTTCACCAGCAAATGCCTTGTTTTGTTCTCCATTATATTGTGAGTGCCTGACACCTGGTATGTGTTGATTTCTCAATAAATGTTAAAAAAAAAAATTAGTTAATGCGTATGTGAATCTGTATGGCATGGGCATTGAGAAATAGGCCCTGTAAGAGAGCAAAGACCTATATGTTGCCTTTTGCTCCTGCACATCTTGATGTGTGGTCTGTTGCAGTTTTGTAAGATGTGCAGCCAGGAGCATAGGGGACCACAAGAGAGCCTCTTTGTTGATAAAATAGACACCCTTTGTGTACTCTGAGAGGAGCGTTGCTGGGGCCACTGTAAGCTGTTAACACCTGGCCAGGAGGCCAAGGTCAAGGACCAGGGGATGGGAAAGAGTGAACAAGGTCCTGAGCCTGGTCCTGTGGTAACAGAGATTTGAAGGCTAGTGGTAGCATGAGATGCCTAGCTCACAAAGGCCATGCTGACACCACCAGGACAGTCTGAGGTCCAACACAGAGCAGAGCGGTGAACAAGAAGGGGCAAAGTCAGGCCTGGGCTGTGGGAAGTGCAGAGCCACTTCCTGGGGATGTGGTCTGTGACTGAGAAAGCTTTGAGGGTCAAGCTCTCCCTGGCAGGCATGTCTGTGTCTGACTCCAGAGGTCATGTTCTGATTCTGACTCTTACTGTTCTTCTGGGACTTGCTTTATGCTTTAACCTTCTGGTCTCTCACTTAGGGGCACCCCCTTTTTTAGCTAGATCTTTTAATGAAAATCTAAGAAAAGGATGAAAAAGCTACTTAGATATGCCATTACAAACATACTAGTCTAGCCAGTCGGTGATACATATTGGCCACTCAGTATATACTCGGAGAGTTGATAACAAAATGTTGATAGCTTTTTGAAGGGGGCTTCAGAGAAGCAGGAAGAAGACACAGACCATAGGTGCTGCCCTTTGAGAGTTGAGCAGTTTAGGTCACATGGGTGGCATGCTGTGGGAAATGCTTCCTGTGACCAGAGCCACAGAATCAAAGTGGCAATTTTAATGTTCTTATTTTTTTATTTTTATTTTTTAAAAGATTTTATTTATTTATTCATGAGAGACACCGAGAGAGAGAGAGAGCAGCAGAGACACAGACAGAGAGAGAAGCAGGCTCCATGCAGGGAGCCAGATGTGGGACTCGATTATTTCATTTAACTTCAATTAATTAACATATAATGTATTATTTGTTACGGAAGTAGAGTTCATCAGTTGCATATAACACCCAGTGCTCATTACATCATGTACCCTCTTTAATGCCCATCACCCAGTTACTAGGTCCCCACATCCCCCTCCCCTCCAGTGACCCTGAGTTTGTTTCCTAGACTTAAGAGTCTCTTATAGTTTGTCTCCCTCTCTGATTTCATCTTATTTTATTTTTTCCTCCCTTCCCCTATGAACGTCTGTTTTGTTTCATATATTTCACATATGAGTGAAATCATATGATAATTGTCTTTTTCTGATTGACTTATTTCACTTAGCTAATACCCACTAGTTCCATCCACATCATTGCAAATGGCAAGATTTCATTTTTGATGGCTGAGTAATATTCCATTGTATATATAGACCACATCATCTTTATCCGTTGATCTGTCCATGGACTATCCGGGCTCTTTCCATAGTTTGGCTATTGTGGACATTGCTGCCATAAATATTGGGGTGCAGGTAAAGTGGCAATTTTTAAATTTTAAATGTAGTCAGCTTGAAGTGATATTAGGGTATATGTCAGGATCTTCCCCACCTGCTCTACATATGTAAAGCCCATGTTCTGTCCATATACGGTAACTGACCATTCAGAATGAGAGTGTTCCCAGAATGTGAGATTTTTAGTTTTAAAACTGGGAAAGTCCCAGGCAAACAAGGCCACTTGGTCACCCTGTTACCTACATGGCCAGTGGCAGTTTATCCTTCCTTCTCTTCCTTGGCAATATTACTGATCTTCATCTCCCTCTCCCCTCCCCACCCCCATCTTTCAGACTCCTTTCTCCTTTGCTTGCATTCAGACCTTTGTCTCTGCTTCATGGGACTGCACCCCTCCCTGGGTGGGGGGCTCCCCAGGCACCACAGTTTGGCACCATCTGGAATGGCCAATAATGAATGAAATGTGCCCACTAGGTGCTTCATGCAGCAGAGGACCTTGCCCCTAAATTAGTTTGGGAACTGTCAAAACCACTGCCAGGCAAGAAAAGGCTGTTATATGAGGTGAGGCAAGAGCAGGGGATGGGGTCTCCAAGTATGTGGCGCTTAAGTCCAAACCATCATTCAGGTGTCAGGGTCCTGGAAAAGCAGGTTGTTAACTGGGGCATGAGCAGGGTCAGGCGAATGGAAGCCCCACAGCGGATGCTCGGGTTCTGCCCAATGTAACCGATGGGCCAGTGCTCCCCATCTGCTGACTACGTACAGGAATGAAATGGCAGCAGGCATGTCTATCTAGATTAATCTCCTTAAGATAAGCAAGTGTTTAGAAAAGCCATTCAATGCCAGTTGTCCAAGAATATTACTAGCCTGTGCCACAAATGTCATCCTCTTGGGGGCGGGGGCGGGGATGAGTTCTATTTCACCTTCTCCGTCCTGGATGACAGACTGTCTTCCAGTAAAGCCTTTGACCTTGCCTGTCCGGTAAAGGGGAATGATGGCTTTCCCCTTCTTACACATTGGAAATAAGAGAGAGGGAGGTGTGTCAAGAAGATGTTGGGCAGATCCAGCAGCAACTGTGAGTTTGTGCTGGAAAGTTTGGTTTGAAAGTGGTACTTCTGTTGATGAATCAGCTATGGCTCCTTAATGAGACTGGTAAAACTGCAAAATGGAATTCAACTGGGTTGGGTGGTGGGGTAGTTTTGAAATCTACTTTACATCTTCATATAACAAATTATTCATGTTCAAAATAGCCCCATTGTTCTAAAATTACCTGAATGCCACAGATCACTTTTTGTGCTGAGAGTCCCTTCCCCTAAATTTCTGACTTACTATGTGAATGAATGAAAAGGAGTTCAAGGTTTTCATAAATTATAATCCTGCTATAAATCCTGGCTGAATACACATACACACACACACACACTCCTAACCTATAAGGAGCTTCTAATTTAGTGCCTCTTAAATCAAAGCCATGATGTTCAGTTGATCAAGTTTCTGTAGGTGAAAATAGTATTTTAAGCTATATAAGTCCTTTTCTCTAATAACAGAAACATTGCTATGTTTATGGAAAATTACATAAAAAGAGAAATAACGTAGGTGACATCTGTTCTTTGCATCTGTCCTATATCTCCATAACATTCTAGAAAGATTTTGTGTCAGTCACATGGCCCTGTCCGCTCTGCCTCAGGAATGATCTGAATCTCCCACCACCTCAGACAGTGATTGGTCAAGGGCTGAGCACCTGATTCGAGCAGAGCCAATCAGAGCTCAGTTTTGGGTGCTAGGAGTAGCTGAAGATTTCTCCCTTTTTCTGGGATTCCTGAGGTTTCCTCCAGTTATATTGCTGCCACTTGCATGGAAACGAAGAAAGCAATCAATTACAGCTAAGAGCTTGTACTGACTGAATAGTGATACCCCAAAATTCATGTCCACCTAGAGTAACCTTATTTGGAAACAGAGTCATTGCAGATGTAGTTAAGGTAAGGCCACACTGGAACAGAGTGGGCCTCAGTGACTGCCGTCCTCCTAAGAAGAAAATGAAGATGCAGAGACAAACACACAGGGAGTGCGCCATGTGCCATTAGAAGCAGGGATTGGAGTGATGCATCTATGAGGCCAAGGACTGCTAGCAGGAACCAGAAGCTGGAAAAGGCGAGAAAGCATCCTCCTCTGGAGCCTTCCCAGAGAGCATGGTTCTGCTGGCACCTTGATTTTAGACTGCTAGCCTCTAGAACTGTGAGAGACTACATTTCTGGGGTTTTGTTTGTTTTTAATTGTGCTAAATATATATAATGCAAAACTTGCCATTCTATTTTTAAGTGACAGTATGTGTATTCACAATGTTGTGTGAAATGTCTGTTGTTTTAAGCCACCAAGTTTGTGGAACTTCATTAAAGCAGCCGTAGGAAACAAATACAGAGATATATAGAGAAAGAGAGTCCTGATGATATTGTTTGAATCCCTGGATCCAGCCGTGCCTGAATTCCCCTGGATTCATTGATATGAGGCTATAAATATCATTTATCTGCTTCAGTTATTTTTTGGGTGAGAAACTGTCACTTCAATTAAAGGAATCCTGACAAATACAAATGGAGTAGGTGAGTGGCAAATGTTTTTATCATTCCATAAATGAAGGTTTTGACACTGTAAGAAGAACTGCCTCACTAAGTTATTCTAGCCCTTTTACTCGTCCACTTAGCTCCTGATTCCAGTTCCCTTATTATGTTGGTATCCATATCCAGTTGGGTATTAGCAAATAATAAAATATTTTAGAATATGAGCCAACTCCAAAGACAAAAATTAGGGAACAGCTTGCAAAATTACAGCCAGATTAGAAGCCTCATTAAAATGCTAGGAAGGGGCATGCAGAAGTGGAATGAGAATCAGAGAGTAAAGGAAGAGAGTGTGGTGTGTCTCAGAGAACTACTTTGAAAATTCTTCCATGCGCACAGCTGTTCCAAGGCGGCTCTGGGTCTTACTTCTCAGGGATGAAATTGATGATGCATAGCAAATAATTAATTCCTGTTAAATACCAGCTAGTTAATAAAAAATATTTTCAAGTCCAAGACAATCCCAAGAAGAATGTACTTATAAATGGCACTGATATTTAGCCAACCAACCATGTCCATTGCAACATTTGAATTTAATGGGACTGGTTGCTTTATATTAATTAACTGAGGATTGATTGCTACCTGTATTTGTTGAGATTTCATACAGGTGATTATTGAATAATGAGAGAGCTGTTAAAATTCGTGCCATGACTTCTCTAAGAGCTAGGTGATATTGCACAGGAAACGAACAGCTATGCTAAAGAACAATGAAATGGAAAGAAAATGAGGTTTGGTTCTATGGGGAGGCATGGTGAAGTCACTACTTGGAGCTAAGTACTGGTGGATGGTGAGTGGTCAAGATGGGTTATATCTTGTCTTTGTGGATGCTGTGGGCTCTCAGGTCTGGGTGGGACAGGTGAGATCAGAAATAAGGTAATGACCAATTACTAGGCCACCACCCAACAAGACTGTCATTTTATCCTGTGAGCCCACAGTAATGAATAGGTGCAGTTTCCCACCTAGATTTGATGGAACATGGTGTGAATACCACCTAGGTCATAGACTCAAGATGGGATACGAAGGAAGGAGTAGGTCCCAGTCCATCCTCTGCAACTGAAAAGCTGAGTGGCTTTGGGCACATCTCTCATCTTCATTATTCCCCAGCCATAATATAGGAATAGATTATGGGTTCTCATATGGCCAAGATATTACAGTGTATACAATATGCTTCGTATGAATCCTAAAGCCCTAAGCCCTGGAAGACTATTCAGCTTATTCTTAAAGGCTTGGTGGGATTGCTCCAAGCCACAGACACAGGCCGCTCATCTAGGCCTGCCCTGCATCCTACAGGGTCAGTGACTTCAAGATGCCACTCAAGGAAAAGCCTTGGTAGCAGGGTCAGCAGCAAATTGAGATTTGTCAAAACTGCTCCCTTCTGAAGTTTCCTATGTGATTTCCTATGTGAAAAGTTCCCTTTTCATTACCAAGTTGGCTTCACCCACAAGGTTTGGTTCAGTCCTCTCCTGGCTCCAAGCTGGGCCCTTCTGGTTCCTGACCGACCTTGTCCCTGACTTCAGGTTTCTGGCTCTCTCCTCAGAACAGCTGACACAGCCCAGCTTTACTTCTGTCCCTTGGATGAGGACCAAGTTCAATGCTCAGTCCCCCACTGATCACCCAGTAGGGCCCTGGGTTCTGTTTCTGCCAAGTCCCATCTCAATGGTGGGAGAGACCCGAGCACGTGACAGGCTCAGCCTGAACTCCTCCCTGCTGCTGGAATGGTAGCTCCATACTGGGGCCCCGCTGAGAGTGATCCCCTAAAGACTCCAGAAGGGAGCAACCAGAACAGGTGATGGTGGGGAAGGGGACTGCAACATGGCAGGGGTGGGGGCATAAGTGGGAGGCTCCCCGAGTCCTGCAGAGCCACATGACTGCCCATACCTCCAGATCTGAGTAACCTGCACGATTGCAAATGTGGGAGGATCACCCACATTTCCTGACCCAGATTCTGTAGCCAAGAGAATCTGTCCACATGGCCCATTAAAGGCTCAGAAAATGACCTCCTTCTTCACATATGGTGGGTGTCTGTCTGAGCCCCTCACCCAAGTTCTCAGCTTTCTGAATCAGGTCACGTTGCCTGTGTCCTCATCTCTTCCCCAATCCCTGGGACTCCGTTCTTCCACCCCTGGGGAAATGTGAATTTTCATCAGACAGGAAGGCTTGAGTCGTCAACTGTGAAATTGCTCCCTAAACACCTCCAATGCCTAGTCATATGCAGTATTTAATTTACTTTTAATATTACGGATTTTTTTTAAGTGTCACAAAGCTAAAGCTCAGCTAAAGAAGAGTTTATGTCAATGCTCGTTCAGAATGTATTTTTGAAAAATTACCTTGAGAATCTGAGCAGTTTCTTTCCAGACAGCCGCGGGCTCCCTTGTTTGATGCTGAGCAGTTTGCTATAAATTAAAGCAACATTAGACTCCGCTTTTAGGTGATTCTCTAGTTTTTTGATGTTTGTATTTGCTTGTGGATTTTAAGATCCTTACAAGGAAGAGGAAGAGAACTCATTTTAGGAACACCTGAGCTGGCTGCGGCCCTTCATTAACCTGCAGAAGGGGTTTAACTGTCCCTGTTTCCAGATAAATGAGGCTCATAAAGCCAAGGCAACTGACCCCTGGCTACAGAGGGGAACCCAGACTCAACCCAGTGCTGTTTGAGACTTGCCTGTATTTCTTTGGCTTAAGCCTTCGTGCCAAAAACACATTGCTGCTTAATAAATGTTGGTGAAATAACTGCAAGATTTTCCCGTTCTTGGCCGGTTCTGTGCAACACCCCATAAATACCCACTTTCACAGAGATATTAGCAGCAGGATTCTGTGAGGCAGGTTTGCCACTGTCTCTCAGAACAGTGAAAACTGGGCTCTTAATGGGGTCTTTGGGGACAGCAGAATCCCAAAGCACTTGGCAAATCCTCAATGATTTTCAATTCAATTTGCCATCTTTGAAATCTCTAGCAATTACAGATCCTATGTAGTAATTGGGGAACTCTCCTCTCACTGAATTAAAAAGAGGAAAAAGCACCTTGTGATCATTAGTTACGTTTGCTAATTGAACTTGACCGTTGCCTGTTTTGTACTCTGAAGGTTCGCAGGAGCTGTTATGTGGGTAGAGGGGAGCCAGAGGACTCATCTGAATCTTGAAGAAATTAAGGAGCCCCACGCTGGGCGGTGAGATTGAATCAGGGCCAAGGTGAGGCTTAGGACCCAGTCCAGGCTATACTCTGTGCCATGCTTTCATGTTGTGTCATCTGTTAAGACTAGAATTGCTAACTGTGTAGTTCTAATTAATGTTTGTGTTTATACAACGTGTCAGCAGTGAACAAAATGTTTACCTGACACTGATCCTCCCTTCAAAAGTATATACCATAAGCAAAATATATGGATTAATCAGTCTGTTCAAATTCATACATCTTCACTGGCTTAGACATAGGGCACTGCACCAGAGGCTGAGTGGGAGAGTGAGAAAGGTATAGCAGGCAGGGTTCACCCTCACGTAGTCCAGAATATCAGTGTGAGAAAAGAAGTGGTCTCCACGAACAAACACCAGACTGGCAAATGTCCATGTCTGCACACCAACACAGACACCCTCAACATCACTGGATCCTACTGCCCGCTAAGCACACTTTTGGAGACTATGGGAGCAGGAAGTAGAGGAAAGGCAGTTGGGACAAATGGAAAAGGTTCAGGGAGGCTGAGACTGCCTGGGTTTCGATCTTCACTATTTCTCTATTTCTCACCTGGGCTATGCCTCAGCCCTCTGGCAGCTGCCGCATCCTCAACCCATGCCTCTGGCTGTATCTGGACCAGAGTCAGCTCAGCTGTTCCCTGCGCAAAGGCCTCACCATCAATAGAATAAAGCCCAAGTCCCCAAGTGTGCCTTGAAGGCCCTCTGTGATTGTCCCTCACCCACCGCAGCTTATCTCAGCTCCCGCAGCCTCTTAAGCACCTGCCACCTTCCCTGTCATTCAGACTCTGGGGGCAGCACAGCACTTTGGTCTCTCTTGCACCCCTGCCTCTGCTGGAACTCCTTCCCTTCTGATCTTACCCCCTGGGGGAGTGCTCAGTCACTTTCCCCTGTGAAGCCTTCGTGCCCACCACGGGTGGGAACTCCTCCTGTGTACCCGCTTCTGGCCCCACTGTGCTATCATCAGCGAGCTGCCTTCTTGGATCATAAGCTTCTTGAAGACAGGGCCTGGCCATTGTTTTATTTCCGGTGCTCATTCCATAGCAAGTGCTCAGGAAGGGCTCGCGGAGTTGAATACGATGGTTTAAAAATAGGATTTGTGGGCTAGCTTAGGCAACGACAGCGTTTATAACTTTTTTTTCTATGAACAGAGAATATTCCAGTGAACTTTCAGAACTCATTTAAAAGTTGTAAAAATGAAAGAAATACATGAATAGGACAGATGACGGCCCCGAAACTTCAGAGAAAAGACAAATTACCATGACGGAAGGTTCTCAGAAAGGGCTTTGTAAGGCAATGGGAATTCACTCACCATTTATCGAGTGCCTATTGTGTACCAGGCTTATGCCAGGTGTTTTGTTTAAAACATGAATAAAAAACGGTTCCTGAAGCAGACTCCACAGTCTGGTGGACCAAACAGCGCGGAGACAGGTCATTAAAGTGCAATGTGATAAGTACTCCAACGGTCGCTATTTAAATTTGGAGAGTTGACATAAAATGTGGAAAAAGTCATCGGAATTGAGGACTTATACTTCCTGTTTAGGACAATTCAACCTACTCTGGTTAAAAATTTCTTTCCTCTGGTTCCTTGGGATTAGTGATCATTTCAACCCCTGTATGATATTCGTTAACTGGGGCCACCATTATCACTCGTAACTAATATGTAAGATTTTGTAATTTTGATATTCATCTGATCTGTGAGTGCTGACATGAAGGAGAACCAACCAGCCTCTGTGCGGGAATAGTCAGTACAGCTCAGGTTGCTCCAGGCTCTCAGCAGCAGGTGCACAGCTCAGAAAGTGCCAAGAGCTCACCCAGAGAAGACAGAATAAGAAAGGTCATTGAGTCCATCTGTCTCGTTTGGTATTCTTTCTTCCCCAACCACTCCCTGCAACGATCTCATGCGATGAGTCCACTCTCCTATCCCAAACTTCCTTATCTATTTGCCAAATCTGGGCTCGAGAATTCAAATTTAACCCTGTCAGTGTGGAAAGCCCCAGAAAGTTTTTGAACAAGGATCTGGCATGATGAAAGTGGTCTCCTGGGAAGAGGAATCTGTTATTGGTGCATAGTTGGGAAACTGTTGTAAGAGTATAGTTGGTCACAATGGCGAGAAACTAGGTTAAAGTGGCAGGGGTAGAGATGGTATTCATTCTTGGTTTGTATTAAATCCTTGACTAATAACATGTGACTGCCTTTTGGACATATAAATTAGACTAGGCTCTCTGTAAATTATATTACCTCTCCTCCTATAATTGCTCATTTATAGAATGTAAGTCAAGTCCCTAAGGCCAGGCACTGGTTTTTCTTATTTATCACCAGCTCCCCAGTAAACCTAACATTAATGCTGTAGATGTTCAGTACATATTTGTTGATGGATCCCTAACTGTATAGGAATGTGAAGATAGTCCTGGAAAATGTCCCTTTTGGACATCACAACTAAACTGAAAGAGAGACCTAAATTTACAGATGCTCAAAGCCCTTCACACTTCCATCTTCATCAGCTAGCTTTAAGCCGGGCTCTCATTAAACCAAACAGCAAAGGACAAATCAGACAAATTTGGCCTTTGCTGTTTTAATTTTCTCTCTCTAAATCTTCAGTGATTTTAGCCTTGTGGCCATTTGTAGATCACAAAGTTTGACAACTTGCCTTCCTGCCTGTTTTGGATGTTATAATATCTTTGTTTCTAATGACTTCACGGTTCCCATGAGGGCATTTGGCAGGGGTCTGGCAAAGGGTACAAGGAGCAAGCTGGCAATCAATGTGATCACCATACTTCCTGCTTGGACTCTCAAGAAATTCACCAGTTTTCCAAATATGTGAAATCTCCTTACTAGAAAAAATGAAAGAAAAGAAAGAGAAAAAAGAAAACCCCATGACCCACATTGATGTTATAGTCAAGTCCCTTGAGAGAACTAAGAAAGCAGCCATTTTTAAAATACTAGCTTCATCAATTAATTTTTCTTAAGACTCCACTTCCAGACTTGCCACCCTGAGGCTGCAGAAGCAAATGTCAGAGGAATCATGTGCTGCATGATAATAACAGTCAATGGTTACTGGTTCCTTGCGATATGCCTGATGTTGTGCAAGCATTATACCCACTTAATCATGAAAACAACACTCTGAGTTAGGTGCTGTTATTACCCTCCTTTCACAGTTGAGAAAACTGAGGCTCAAAAAGATTAAATGACTTTTCTCGAAGTATCTCAGCTTGTAAGAGGTGACTCCAGGTTTGAATTTAAGTAGATGACTCCAAGAAACCCCTCCCTCTTGCATATTAGGGTGTCGCCCCAGGGCCACATATTTAATTGGTCAAAATATGCAAACTTCCCTGGCTGAAGTTCACTTTTACCTAACTAACTGCTGGAAACATCCACCATAAGAAATAGGCTCATTTATTCAAACACAAGCAGATAAGAGCTCTTTCACGAGCCTCCTGGCTGGGCTGCTTGGCAGGCACCCTCTGAGATGAGCCTGGTTGGGGGCAGAAGCACCATCTCCTCTATAGTAGCAGTTGCCCAGAGGGTAGGCTCCTGGCCATGGGCCTCAATCAAAGCACCGCTTACCTGGTACTGGGTTTCAGAAGCTAAAGTTTTGGCTGTTAATGCCCAGCTTTAATCTCCTAGGCACTCTCTGCTTCATCCCATGGATTTGACAGGTCACTGCACTGCAAAAAGCCTTCAGTGGCTCCCTACTGCCTATTAAAATGCCCATATCTTTTTTTTCATGAGACATACATGTTCAGGTTATAAACTAATTACAAAACAACCATCCATGTCAATCTGTGCCATCAAGCAATAGAGCATTGTGTCTAGGAGACAATTATTAATATCTGCTGACAACACAGAAAGAAATCATCAGGCTTTATGACCCTCTGGATGGAAGAGCCCAACGCCACTTAAAGAGGAGTCTTCCCAAAAACATTGAACCCAAATAGGAGCAAGCTCTATATTGAATTACCAATTTATACACAATACAAGGGGCAGAAGAATACAAATGTTCTAGAGTTACAATCAGCAAAATCTAGACATTGGGCAACTCTGGAGGACAAATGGTGTAGTTTCTTCAACAACACCAAACCGCAAAGAAAAAAGAGAGGAGGAAAATACTTACAGGACCTGTCAACCTCGCTTGTATCCTGGCTTGAACAAGACAGCCACAAAAAATTTATAAGATAACTGGGGACTGATTGCATATTTGATGACATGAAAGAAATTATTTTAAGTACAACTGTGTTGTGTTTATATTAAACTAAAGCGTCTTTACTTATCGGCGTGCATTTCTATGAAATGGAAATGGGATTTGAGTGGAAATGATCCCATGGGGGTTATAGTGGGAAATTGGTGGAATTTTCTGTGAAACCATGTATGGAGTTTTGAAGCTGGGTGATGTGCACGTGGGAGTTTATTATACTATTCTCTCTACTTTTGTATGTTTGAAAACATTCATAATAAAAAAGAAGTTCTCTAAGGTGCAATTCAAATGCCGTACAAACCAAAGGTAATCTTTCCTCCGTTCATTCCCAGGCTCTCTTTGTTCTGGAACCACAACATGGCTTCTCTACATTTGTGTTTCTCTGTGCCCTTACCTTCCCCTCCCTTCTTCCCCACTGATTGTCAGTACCTTTGGGCAAATTCTTTGTCCTTGTGTACCCCCTGGTGCCCAGTAAAGTGCCTTGCTGGCAGGTGTTCAATAAACATTTACTGAATTAAGTGGAAATAGATGCCAAAATGCATCAAAAATATCTTTAACAAAACCACCAGCTGCCCACAACTCCACCCAGCCATAGAGGAGGAACTTCTGAGGCAGGGATGATCCCAGTACTGTGCTCGCTCCATCCCACCTTAGGCAGCCAGCGGCTAGCCCCAGAAATTCTTCCAGGGGTGAACTCCTTGCTGGAGACAGCCTGGCCCTCAGTGAGGTTTCTTCCACCTTTGTCCTCTCTGGCTTTTCTCTCTGAGTGTCTGAAACTAGTGAGAAAGTCCCAAGTGTTTGAGTAAGATCAGGATGTGTTAATGCCGACCAATAAGCATTGAACGCCCCAGGAGATTGGAGATAATTGTGACCAAATTTTCGTGGAACAATGCTGAGTGCTGGCAATTGCCTGTGACCATCTTTAGCTTCCTGTGACAGGAGTGCCCCAGCAGAGGGGATGCTCTGCTGGCATCAGTACACTCCACGAATCCTATTCCTGGTCACCATCACTAGGTCTTCATCATTTCTTTCTCCTTTCATTATGATTTTCAATTAACATCACTGGCCACTATTTCTAAGTGTCATTACATGCCGTTATATTTATTAACAGCTGAGTATCATCAATTAAAACAGGCATATCTGGGGGAGAACATCATCTGAGAATCACAGTGAAACAGCCACTGAATTAAGTTAGAAGTTGGTGTTTCAATTTGTTGAAAAGATTTGTTTATGGGCAGTCCAGGTGGCTCAGCAGTTTAGCACCGCCTTCAGCCCAGGGTGTGATCCTGGAGACCTGGGATGGAGTCCCACATCAGGCTCCCTGCATGGAGCCTGCTTCTTCCTCTGCCTGTCTCTCTCTCTCTCTCTCTCTCTCTCTCTGTCATAAATATATAAATGAAATATTTTTTTAAAAAAAGATTTCATTTATTTATTGGGGTAGGGAGGGGCAGAGGGAGAGGGAGAGAGAGAGCCCTAAGCAGACCCATTGCGGAGTGTCAGACCAAGCAGACCATTGTTGGAGTAGCCCAACGTGAGGCTTGATCCCACGACTCCGAGATCACAACCCGAGCAGAAATCAAGAGTCAGAAGGCCAACCAACTGAGCCACCCAGGTGCCCCAGAAACTGGTATTTTTAAAAAAGTAAACCTGCGATCTGGGGACAGGGTCACAGAAAACACACTTTTGTCTATTGCACAGGGCCCCTACATGTCATCACTGTATTTGAAAAGAGGGTGCAACAATTGAAAATGGTACTGAAAAGAGACATGGAAAATAGGGGCCTGGCTTCTAACCCTAAGATTACATGGGTAGTTTCTACTGGAGAAAGACGAGACCCAATTAGGAAGGCTGATTTCTAACCATGGTCTGTGCTTCACCCTCAACTCAGAAGATTAAAGAAAAAGAAGAAGAAGAAATAGGCCTCATCAAGAGAGATTTCAATTAGAATAAAACTGTGCCCATGATCACAAGCCAGAACAGGCTTTCAAAAGAGGTAATTGAGTCCATTGGCTCATATCTTTAGAAACAGAACGATCCTGTTTCTCCTACATGATCTAAGAACAGGTGCACTCAGGGACATTTGGCTAAACCGGGAGATTTCCAACGCTGACTCCCACCACTGCTGACGGCTGTCTCTTGCCTAGAGTTCTACATCAGGCACTGGGGCACATTGGGCCTCCCTCCCCCACCCCCCACAGGAATGCACATGGACTTATTCGCACAGGAGCAGGTGTGATTTAGCCTCCCTTGCTGGGTTCACAGATACAAGGCCAAACCTGAGGCTTGTGGCTGCCAGCTCCGGCCGTGAGACAGAGCAGTTGGCTCACAGGGTCTGGAGCTCATGGCGTTATTCTTCTACCATCTAAGGGGTCATGGGTAATTTCACTTTTCACATTCCCAGTGCCACTAAGCCCAGGGTTACTCGAGGCAGCTCCACTGCCTCTCTCCCCACCCAGTTTTCATAAAGAATTTTGGGTTGAAAATGGCCTTATAAATGACCCTTTTATTTTGCAGATAAATTAATGGGCTTGGAGAATTGACCAGCCAAGGCCACCGGCTGGCAGGCTCCTGCCACTGCCTAAGTTTCTCCATCTCCTCTGTTATAATAGACACAGGACGGAAGATCTGCTCTTTGGAAGAATGGTGCTCAGCTCAGTTCTAGCCACAGGAAAAAGATGAATGAGTTTTGCAAGATACAAGGTTATTAGGTTATTGTTTTTTTCCATCCCCTGAGCTTAAAGGAGTAAAAAGGAATAGACTGGCACTATTGGAGTATAGGACAAAGATGTAGACTTCTTGGAAGGCCACATGGCAAGTTTCTCCCTCCCCATCATGGAGATGCGCTGAACTGGCAAAGGAGTAGGAGTCATATTGACCTCATCCCAGTCTTAGCAGTCCTTCCATTTAATATTCACATATAAGGACCCACTACATGATGGGCCCTGTCCTCAGAGATGCAACAGACAAAGATATTAAATAAATCTCTGCTCTCAGGTAGCTCACAAACAGGAGGGTCATAGGGTCATACGATGCAAACATGTAGACACTTAGGGAACTGGGACATCAAACACACCCGACTTTGTGCCTGGGATACACTGGCAGGTCATAGCCTGAAACCAATACCCTGAGCACAGCTCACAGCCCAAGTGCAACCACTCTGGATGATGAATGTTGCATCTATTCCTACCTCATTCATTAGTTCTTTTTCTCCTTAGAATCTTAAGAATGGAGTGAATGTTGGAGATCCTCAAGCCCAACAACTATCTTAATAGCACAGATGAGTAAACCAAGAGAGGATAGCAGAAGTGTTAAATGAACGCCTCCTGTCAGGGTAGGGCCTGGGCTGCCCACAGTGAGCAGTCCAGGCTCCCTAAGCATGGCCCATGAGCTGGGTTGCTTCTCTCCCACTCCTTCCTGGCTCACCATCAGGACCCAACTCCAGTGCACAGCTGGTTTTCAGGCAGAAACCTGCTAAATATGGACACACTGAATTTTTCATATTTGGGCTTATAAATAATGTACTGGGTGTTAATATCAGATGTATAAAGGCGTCCATAACCTTCGGGGTGATTAGTCACTGTTATACCTTGCCCGGAGGTAACAGATTACCTGGCCTGGTGCCCTTGACTAGCTCCTGTCCTTGGGGAGGGCTCCCCTGCAGAGCGCTGTGTCCTTCCCATCTCTGCTAGCCTGATGCAAGATAACCGATGTCTGGGTGAGGAAATAATCCTACAGAGACCCAGTGTACTTTCAGCCACTAGCTCTTGACACTAGCTGCTCTAGTCAGCATCCAGCAGAGGTGTGTGAGGTCTCCCATGAGCCGAGGCAGAAAGCAACTGCTTGACGCTAAGACTCAGTGTCTTCAGCCCTCTTTTGGTACACATTTTACTGCCGTGTGAAGATAATCCAGGAAAGCATAAGTCCTTATTTGAAGGTTAGGCATTGAATTGCGTTAGGGAGTGATTTTAGGGGATGATAGTTCCTAAAAAAGATCATTCCAGGACTAACTTCCTTCAAGGGAAGGAACCAGAATGGAACGTACTGGTCCAAGAGGTGGCAAAAGAAAAGTAACCCAGGTTTCTTTTTTTTTTTTTTTAATTTTTTTTTTTTTTATTTTTTTTATTTATGATAGTCACAGAGAGAGAGAGAGCGCGGCAGAGACACAGGCAGAGGGAGAAGCAGGCTCCATGCACCGGGAGCCCGATGTGGGATTCGATCCCGGGTCTCCAGGATCGCGCCCTGGGCCAAAGGCAGGCGCCAAACCGCTGCGCCACCCAGGGATCCCAGTAACCCAGGTTTCAACTTGGTCCAAGCCAGGAGAAGGGAGGTGGGGCAGGAAGTAGTTACTATCTCCCAGGTGAAAAGATACAGAAAGGGAAGACGGGAGGAGGAGTCACACCTACCCTTGAGGTCTTTAAGAAAAGACTTCTGTGTCACATTAATCAATACCTGACTGGTCGCCAAAGCTCTTGCAGGTCCTTGTAGCCCAGACCAAACATAGTAAAAGGGTTTTGTTTTTCACTTTTGTCTCTAGGCTCAAAGTCAGATCTTAATCCTCAAAGTTTTATCAGTAGAGGCAAAAAGCAAGTGTCCTTCTGGAAATGCAGTGGGCGAGCCCTTGAGCTCCCCTGGGGCTAGAATGAGACTTAAACCTGTGGAGGAGCCTGGGGCTTGTTAACTAGGGTTCTGCCCACCAGGGATATTTTGTCCCTGGTGCTTGGTTCCAGAGACAGGAGCACCCACACTGGTCAAGAGGTCCCCTGCTGGCCGCTGGCCCTGGAGAGGCCCATGGCAGGGGGAGGAGAGGGGCCTCTTCACCAGGCACCCTGCTAAGTGAGGGCTCTGGGTCTCAGTGGGGCTCAGCCAGAAAACTGGTATGCACGGATGGCAGCCTCTGTGGCACCCACTCTTAACAACGGTGTGAAAACAATAGCATTATGGCATTATTACAAGGGGGCACTGACATGTTGATGCAAATGCTCATTTCCGACAAGACTGAGAATGAAAATGGCTCAGAAGGGAATGAGGAAGTGTCCAGGGAGTCATAACTATTATGCTATCAGAGTTTTGACAGTGGATAACTCTGCCATGATTTCATCAGCCAAAAACCAATGAATCCCTGCGGAGCTATCTAGTGCCAAGGCTGGGCTGTGGGAAATGCTTCCAGCCAGTCTTCTGCACGCCCCTTCCATCAGTGATAGTGCCAAGGTGAGAAATGCTCACGAAGGTTCATTTCATGGACCCACAAAGTCTGATAGGTGAGGCCCCTGTAGTCGTCAGGTATTCACCAGAGACACCCCTCCCAAGGACCAGGGTGGGTGAGGAGTCAACCAGACTGTCTGGTGTTGCCCAGTCTGGGTAAGAGGAGATGAAGCAAGAAGGCTTTCGATGGACAGAACCCAGGACGCCCTCCTGGGAAACTGCCCCTTCCATGGCCCCTGCTGCTTAGGGGGTCTGCAGTCTACCACCTGGCTCTGTTCCCTTTCACTTAGGAGGAAATCATCAGGCCCAGAAGAGGCCACTGACCAAGCGCAGTCTCTATATAGCCTGCTCAGACTGAGGCCTGGCAGGAAAAAATGCCCAGAGCCCATCAGATTTCCTTCTGGTGTTACCTCAAACTAGGTGTCAATGCTTGGGCTGTAGGCAGGTGGAGCCAAGGTCATGAGGTTGGAAAAGGTTACGATAGGCCAATGCAGGGCAGAGGGAAGAAGGAGCAGAAACCACGAGGCTCACAGAGAAGGCAGCTGGAGAGAGAGAGAGAGAGAGAGAGAGAGAGAAGAAAAAAATAAAACCATGAGGCAGAGAGATGCTGAGAAGAGTTAGGCAGCCTTGGTGGGCGAGGAGAGAGCCACTGCTCCCAGATATCACCTCGTTGGATCCTGTCAATTCTCACAGATGCCCATCCAGCTTCTCTCCAGGTGAACCTTTGCAATGACCATGCCCACCTCACCTTTGCTCCAGGTGATATGAAGAAACTTCTGTTTCTGGCAACCGAAAATGCTTCTGTGGAAGAAAGTAGTTTGGGGAGGAAAGAACCACCTTTGAAATAAAGCCATAAAAAGATCACATTCAAAAAACAAGATGTAGCCCCTGGTCAAGAGCCTGGAGAAGCTGAAGTTGAGAGCATGGTCCAGAATAGGCAAGGAGGGCCCAGGACAGAACTCTCCAAACAATGTGTGGTGGTTGCCCACTTCTTTTCCACTCCAATCCATTACTGACTGATTTTCTAATTTGTAAAATGTGATAGCGGTGTGGTGGCAGTATCAAATTGCTGGAAAAACTAACCACTTAACCCAGGAATCTCACACCGTTGGTAACACGTGCAGGGATCCGGGTAATCCCGGTCGAAGAGATGTTCACAATGGAGTCGAGGGGTCTAAGGCTTATCGTTATCGGCTGCCAGCTACAGCTGCGAAGAGGGGGCTCTCACTGGGGGTGGTATTGCCCTGGCCCCCGCTGGAGAGGCACGAAAAGGAACTGTCTCACCTTAATGTCAGAAGCACCCCTGTTGACAAACATTTGTTCGCTCTTCAAGATCAAGGAGAATGCCATCCTCTGCAGGAGGCCTTGCAGCAACCCCACTGACAGATGGCCTGTTAGCCAGCATCTCTGCCCAAGAACAACAGGGTCCCTGGCCCAGGACAAAGCTGATGGAAGGTGTCAGAGGGGGAACAGAGCCCTGGGCTCAGAGCCAAGTGGAGACAGAAGCACCCAGGGACAGATAATGGAACCTTTGACAAACTGCAGTGGCTTAAGAATTGTCAGCTCAGATAGAACTGCCTACATCCATTTAATTAGATTTTAATTTCTCTTTACACATCTGGTTTTCAAAGATTCTAAGAAGTAATTATTTCCAGTATCAATTGACTGGGAGGAACAATCCCCAACTTAGAATAAGCAGCTTATGGAGGCCTGTCTCATCCCTGTTCAAACACTGGGGCCTTCCAAGAGCTGCAGGGCTGCCTTGCAGAGGCCCAGAGCAGACACCTGGCCGGAGAGGCCAGGAGTGGGTGCGAGGGGGCGGGAGGGGGCCGTGGTGGGACGAGGGGGAGAGCTCTCCTGCCTCTGTCGCTTCAGGGGACAGGAGGTACAGCAGCCCAAGGCGTGATGTCACTCAGGCCAGTGAGCATAGAGATAGAAGCAGCAGGGCACTGGGGGGGAACCTTGGCGGGATGAGTACTGGCTGTTTTGCTATATGTTGGCAAATTGAACTCCAATAAAAAAAATTAAAAAAAAAAAAGAAGAAGAAGCAGGGCCTTATTGTTTGGTGTTCATAAAAACTGTCTATGTCTGGATAAAAAATTAGATCCTCTCTGCTCTGAATTACCTTCTGGAAGAGAGTCCATCACCTTCTAATGGAGCCCTTACAAAGTGTCTCACATCAGGGATCCCTGGGTGGCGCAGCGGTTTAGCGCCTGCCTTTGGCCCAGGGCGCGATCCTGGAGACCCGGGATCGAATCCCACGTCAGGCTCCCGGTGCATGGAGCCTGCTTCTCCCTCTGCCTATGTCTCTGCCTCTCTCTCTCTCTGTGTGACTATCATAAATAAATGAAAAAAAAAACAAAAAAAAAACAAAGTGTCTCACATCAGAGGACATGTCCTTTGAGTACCTTCCTTGGAACCCCAAACACTGGAGAAACTGCCCCAACCAACATCAGAGAGTCACCTCTGGTCGACTCGGTGAAGAAACAGGAGACAAGAAATGTAATGGAGTTTCAGCTCCATTAAATCGCTGAGTGGGTAATCTCACAATTTCAGCTCCATTATTATTTAGCTGTTATTTATTAGTCCTAGCTCCATTTATTATTGCTGCGTGGATAACCTCACAATTGCAAGTGTGGTCATCTTTGTAAATAAGTTTTTTCGAGACTCACTTGAAGAGACAATGCAGCAAGGGGTTGGTAGATTATAAATATCAAGAATATGCTCACAAGTAGGAATAATATTTTGCAATATCTAAAAACTGCTCGGAACAAAGTGCAGATCAATCAGAATGAAGCAAGGGGTAAGCCTCGCCTACCAGCAGACAACCGGCCCTGCCCACAACACACACAGGCAACCGACTGCCTAGATGTTATGCAAATGTATTTTCTGTGGATTGGGATAAAATTTCTAGTGACCACACGATTCTGATATTGAAAAACCCGTGTATTTCAATTGAGTGAAGAGCCGTGCAGGTGATGTGTGTCAGGTGTCACCAAATGAGGCTTCGGGGATGTGAAGACAAGAATGTGATGGATGCATGTGAGAAGTCAAACTAAGGTTGTCTTGTGGAAGATGAGAATGGAAAAAAGCAATGTTTCTAAATTAATTTGCTACTCTGCATAATGCATGGTTTTAAATGTATAAGTGTGACTAAAGAATTAAATGTGAGTAGAGTTTTGATTATATTATTTATATTTCTAAAAATTCACATATCTAATTTGCTCAAATCTCAGTGGGATTCCTTTCAGTGTGTATTTGGGGGTTTTCTTCTACATTGGCACGTATGATGTTTGACGACTGGATGGCCAAAAGACAGAATGAATGCACTTTACATGGATGCCAAAACCGTCTCAAATCTAAAGACTTAGAATCCACTGGGGGAGCTCTTTTATCTGTATGCACTTTCAGGTTCCGCTCTGGAACAAGGAAATCAGAAGTTCTGGGGGTGGTGCTTGGCTTCTGGTGTTTTGGAAAGCTTGTTAACTGATTCTAATGTGCTCTGAAGGGCTATTTCACATATCTACAACCACATCCTTTTCGAGGGGGGCATTCAGTGAAGCTTAGTGGTTAAGGGCAAGGGATATAGATGAATTCAAATCCTGACTTTTTCTCTAATTAGCTGTATGACCCAGTAAAATTACCATACTTTGTTGTGCGTCATATGTAAAATGAAAATTTTAAAAAAGGAGGACCATTGGCGAGCAATGGTTATGAAAATTAATAAGTTAATATATAAAAAGAGCTTGGCACAAAATGGGAGCTCAACCCAAGTGGGCCTGGACAATCCCAGGGGTGAGTAGAGCAGATGTGTTTCCTCCTGACTACCTGCCCTCCCAGCCATGGCATCTGTACACTCTGCCTCCCATGACTCATCACTTAGCATGGAGCTTTTAAAGTGGAAGGGATAGGGAATGGGAAACTGGAGTGGATATGGAGAACTGGGAATATGGCTTCATCACAATACCACAATAGCCCTCCTCATACCGCTGGGCAGTAACTGGAATGAGGAGGGCCAGATGGTATCTGCAGGAAAGAGAGCAGCTGAGGCAGCCATCTTAACCTCAAGACACAGTGAGGCATGTTTCTTCAGAGCATTTAAGCCTGACACCTTTCATTACTTCCTGAGTGGCCATTCCTGCTGCTGTCCATTCTCTGGTCAGGCATTGTGGCACCATTTCCATGTTTAAAAAAGCTTATGCAGCAGCCCCATCCTTGAGGAGGTGACCCTTCAAGGCTCTTGGTGTGAAACATAGCTTCTAGGAGACTCTGGGAACACTGGTGTATGTGTGTGGGTGGCTTGTTAGAATCATGCAAGTCAAAAGGTGGGTGTGTCCTGGGGGTTCAGCTTAGCTTCAAGGGAGAAGACCCACTTCCTGTCCCTATAGCACAGCGAGAGGCAGGCTAGATAACATGGTAGTTGGGAGCAGGTGCTGGGAAACCAATCTGCTTGGGTTCAATTCCATCACTAATTAGCTGTGTTCTTGGACAAGATGCTTAACCATTTTGTGTTCAATTTCCTCATCAGAAAGGGAGGTTTTGTGAGGACTAAATAAATGAACAAATATGGAGCATTTAGAACAATGTCTGGCACATAGTCAGTGACATATGAATATTGATTGTTATTTTTATAATTTTACACTGTGAAGATGCCAGTCTCCTATTAGACACACACTTTATTTTTAATTCCATTTTTCTTTCCTTTCAGATCCCACTAAATCTCAAAGGACGGTCACTGTGGCATCTGTCATCCATGTCAAATCTTTTCTCTGTGTTTTAATGAAGAGCTTTTAGAAATATCATTTTATGCCAAGGTGTTATCACTCCTAGTGTGTTATTGAGTCAATAAAGTTGTAATGAAACCCACACCATCCATTTCTGGTGCATTCTCCATAGAAATCTGAGGATTTAATCTGTCATGTTGGGTAGGACACAGTCCTGCTGTGGGGACAAGACAAAGATGCAAATGGTACAAACACAATCAAGTCAAGAGATGTACAAGTCATAGGTAATGGGAATCAAAGAGAGAAAGAGTCTCACCTGGTCGAAGGACGTTATGAAGGAGGTGGCATCCAATATAGCCCTTGGAGAATGATGGGTGAGATTTTATCAGGTGGGGCTGGAGGAGTGAAAAGAAAGCACTCCAGACTTTTATGGTAGAGGAAATAACATACACAAGTATACGAAGATGGAGAAGTACCAGAAGTCAACTAATTTGACTGACGTGTAAGGTGCAGAGGGGAAGAGCTGGAAGACAAGGTAGAGCAGGGCTTTGTCATAAAAGACCTTTGATGTAAGGGTGAGTAATTTACACTTAATTTGTCAGTCAGTGGGGAGACATTGAGGGTTTGGTTAGAAAATGTTTAATCAAAGCTGTGCTTGAGAAAAAAGGAATTATTCTCATAAGATGACTCAGAAGGGAGAGAGACAAGAAGTAGAGAGGCTGGAGAGGAGGTTGCCAGACTATTTCAGATGAGAATTAATGTGGGTTTAAACAAGGGTGTTTGTGGAGGAACAAGATAATGGCAGGACCCAAAGGACATGGTAATGGATTGATTGTTATGGGAAAAGGAACAACCAAAGAGAAGCTGGGGTCACCAGCCTGGGGAAATAGAAGACTGATGGAACAATTAACCAAAACAGTAAACCAAGTGGAGGAACAGTCTGGGGAGGCTGGTGAATTGAGATACTAGATAGAGAGGTAGGTAAATGGAGCTGGAAGACAGGAAATTAAGATTCAATAGTTCACTAGTCCCATAGTTGTGCTGCTTTCTCCCACATCTGTAGCATCCAGCTCTATGCTTAACACAGAGTAGCTGCTCCATAAGAGAATGATCCCAACTGTAGAGTGATCTCCATGAGTGTGCTAGCTGACACCTAAGGGGAGGCTTATCACAGAAAGAGCAAAAATTCAGCAGGAAAACCACCAGGAAAACATATGCACATTCAGGGTGAGGCATCCAGGGATAGCAGCCAGAGAGGAGAAGAGAGCAGAGCAGTGAAGAAGTAAGATAATGCTGGGTTAAGGCCATCAAGCCAAGGGAGAGTTTTGAGACAGAGAAGAGGTAAGTGGTTGAAATGGTTGAAGGTACTGGTTGAAAATGCAAGAGGAGGACTGCACTTGTTCCCAAGCAGCCATGACACAAAGTGGCACAAGGTGGGTGGCTCAAAATACACATTTATTCTCTCACAGGTCTGGAAGCTAGAAGTCCAAAACCAAGGTTTTGGCAGGACCATGTGCCCTTGGAAGTTCCAGGAGAGGATTCTTTCCTGCCTCTCCCTAGCTTCTGCTGGCCCCAGGTGTTCCTTGGCTTGCACGGCATAATTCGAATCTCTGCCTCTGTCTTCACATGAGTGTCTTCTCTCTGTGTGTCTCTCTGTCTTCACATGTTGTTCCCTTACAAGGACATAGTCAAATGGGATTAAAGGCCCACCGTATTCCAGACTGACCTCATCTTAACTAGGTCTGCATTAGGTCTGCATGCTAGGTCACATTCAGAGGTACTGGAGGTGAGACTTCAATATATCTTTTACTGAGACAGAATTCAATTCTGTCAGCAAGGACAGAGAGAGAGAGACTCTTGGGTTTGGCAGTTAAGAGGTGGCTAGCAGGGTTTGTGAGGATGCTATTTGGTCCAAAAAGTTGGGAAGGAGACCAGATGGCACTGAGTGAAGGGTAGAGGGAAAGAGAACAGCATGACAATGAATGGAAAGTGAGATGGGGGTGTGGGGAGCATCTGTCTAGGTCTATGTGTGATGGGGGTGTGGGGAGCATCTGTCTAGGTCTATGTGTGATCTTTCCTTTTCTGCAGGTAGAGGGAATGGTTGTGTGCCCTGCAAAAGGTTTTGCTTTCACACTATTAGTTTTCACTCCATGATTCGGTGGTCCTTCCCTGGTAGCACGTGCTGCCTGGTGGGGCTGTGGGTCTTGACATCAGAGCCTCTTTATTCACAATTTTAGTGGTCAAAATTGGTTCCCATTTTGGTTCAAGCAACTTCTCTTCTTGTCTAAACAGATCACCTGGTTGTTTACACATGTTTGTGTCATTGGAATTCCTTTATCACTGGAGACCAGCCCCTGAAATGGGAACAAGAGCATCTGTCTGACTTGGTCCTACTTTCAGGTGGCATGAGGATGGGTGATAAGACCTGTGAGAACATAATAACAACCAGAATGTACCACGCATGAGTTAAACACAAATGATTAACAAGTATGAGTCTGCAGATCCCTTAATGAATTCAAGATTAGCAATTGAAAATTATGACCCACTCCAGACAACAATGGGGCCAGATTGATCACACAGTCCTCCCCAGATTTTCAGGAGGTTTGTGTTCTCTGCAAATTCACAGGCACCATGTGAACTTCACCCACCTTCCTGAGTGTACATGGCAGCAGCCAGACTTCTTGGTGCTCTCCTGGACTAAAGAAAACTCCATAAGCTGCTCATTTTAGTTCATAAATATCCAACTTTGGCTTCTTGACAATCTTTAATTGCATGCTTGGTATGTTATTAAGAACTAGTTCGTATTCATACATAATAATGCACCTGGTATAGTGATGGATACATAACTTTGGTCAGCAAATGATTCTTATTCATATTATCAAACCAATAGGAGTTCAAGAGAGCCAGTTGGGAAATAAAATCATGTATTCGGCTCTGAGATGAATTCAGAGCCTCCTCTGACTACTAAGATTTTCTTATAGGGGTAAGCTAGTCGTTTGTGGCTCCTGCATTACTCTAGAATGGATGATACTTCTTAAGAGACTTCTGATAAGCCCACCCCATAAGACAGACATAGCTTAACCTCAGGATTTGGACCCACCTGGGTTTCCAATGGATTGAGGACCTTCTAAGCAATGGGATAGGGAGGGCAGGGGGGAAGAGCAGAAAGGAGAGCACAGGAGCCTCCTTCTTCCACAAACGTTGCTCAGTGGCCCAGCATTTGAGAATTTCCCCCTGCTTTACAAAAGTAGCTTCTCAAGAGAGGCTACACATGGAATCATCTAGATGAGTTGGGTGTTGCTTAGTGAGACATTCATTTTTCTAGATAGCCAATCAGTAAGGCAAAGCAGAGGTTACCCTCTGAAAGCATTCCCCAGTGGATCTTTGGATGACGCAGAGATGGCTGAGCTCTCAGACTAAAGAAAAACTGAACTACTACCTGGAAAACCATTCCATTTTTCTTCCTTTCCTCTCCTCATCTCCTGGGCCCTTTAATGCTTTGTAAAGCCAAATTTGTTCAGATTATGAAGGCAGTAACCTACAAGATTTGTTACAAGGCTTGGAAGGAGGACTCCTGCATAATCTATGACCAAGCTGTGGTAGCCCTAGGCTGCAGGTGGATCTGCTCAATCCTCTATCCTTTCTCCGGCAAACTGGACTCATTTTGCAAGGAGGAGCCCCAAGAAATTCACCAGGCTTCACAAAACACTCAGAATCTGGAAGAAACCAAGATTCTTCAGCTTATTTGGGAGCATAGAGGAATTATGACTTGACTGCTGAGTTTGAGTGAGTTGGCCAGGCAGCAAACCAGTAGTAGGCATGTGATTGTTGGGTGCAAATGCCTTCAGTGCCTTCAGCTTGGTTTAATTTGCAACTAGAATCTGTTTTGCTGCATCAGAGAGAACAATTTAAGCAACTTTTTTTGTTCACTCTTTGGGCCAGTGTACTAGGTGAAGTAGAATACAAGAATCATGAGATGAGGGTCCACTTTCGATCCTTATATGGTCTGGTTCCTACACACAGGACCCTCTTCCCTCCTCCTAATTAGGTCTCAAACAAACCATCTGAACATTTCCTGTTGCACTGTCAGAAGACGTGTGCTTTGAATTGATTTTGTCCTGTTGGTGACGAGCTATTTGTGGCCATTCACATGCTAGTGTACTTGTGAGCTCTGAGCCATTTCTGGAAGATAGCAGCTCCTTCTTGGAGGCACTGTCTGTGGCCTTTGGAAAATCTCGGTGTCAGGGTAGCTGGGCCATATATGATGGGAACCTATGGCCTTGGCCTAAAGTCCTAAACCCATCAGGGCAGAGATATGCTCTTCCACATTGCCAAGTCCTTTTGCAGTTGGACAGAGCTAACTGGTCACTTGACTATGAGTAGAAGTAGTTTATGTCACACATTTATATGCAAGCTAGTGCTTGATCCTCAGTTTCCTCTTATGCTTGCTGCAAAGGCCTTAGAGCATTGTATTCTAGATGGTACAACTACTAAATGATAGAGCTTCTATCAACCTGAATCTTTGGGAAAGAACTTCCCTCGGGAGTCCTAAGAACAATAGTAGATTTTGCATAAGTGAGAAATAAACTTTCAGTTTTAACCACTAAGATTTTCAGTTTATTTGTTACTGCAGCATAGCCTAGACTATCCTAACATATCCATTAAGGATTTAGAGTTTAGAGAACCTTAGATATTGGTCTAAACTCACCAATTTATAGAAAAAGAAATCAAAGCCCAGAAAAATGAGGTGACTTATATAAAATCACAGAGAGAGAGAGAGTGACAGAGTTAAAACTGGAACTTACAGTTTGGTTCTCTCCACTATCACAGAGCATCTTTTGTGCTTATTTGTATACAACTCGAATTTAATATTTTCAACCTCACTTTTCAGTATAACCACAAATCCTTGATTAACTGAAAAATAGATGCTACTGGGCCAAATACTTGTATCTTTTTTTTTTTTTTTTGTATCTTGTTTTTTGACCAAATCACTGTTTCACTAATGATCTTAGCTGTCCTGCCCTAATTTCAGAGAAAATAAGATTCTGCTGCTAGACTCTATATGCATATAATTTCCTCATAATGTATAGTCTGATGTAAACCATGGGGTGGGGTGTTTAATATATCTGGGAAGCTTGGATTCTGAATATATCTCACTAGCTCTTTGTTCTCACTAGTCAATGTTTCATTCCTGGTGTGTGTAGTATATGAACATGTATGTGTGTGTGTGTGTGTTTTGTATGTATAGAGACATTGCTTACTTAGAGTCCTAATGTATGGTAGCAATAATCAAATTTTGAATGAAATCTTGGGGGAGGGGGAATACCAGCTCAAGTCAGACTATATCCAAAGCAAATACTCAAATCATGAACATATAAAATAAAAAATGGAGGTAGTGAGAGGACCAGATGGAGATTGAAAACTCAGAGAGGAAGGGTCAGAACAAGAGAGATAAATGGAGGTTTGGAATTTTCTTAGAGCCACAGTCAATGTTTCCAGCTCACACTTTATGTGCTTGTAACATGTGATTTTATAGGCAGTTTAACTTCATGGAAGTGGCCCAGCAGATAGTCCCTGACCAATAAACTGAGATTAGAAATACTGATTTGAATCCCTGCCATCTCCATCTCCATCCCCCATCAGCTGTATCAACCTCTAGACTTGACCTTCTCTTTGTCAACTTGGCCCAGCTTTTCTGAAGTTGTTTTGTTGTTGTTGTTTTTCTTGAATATATCATTACCAGATATTGCCATGGATGATGAGAGTATACTCCTAGATCTATTCTCTGGTTACCCTCAGACTCAGGTGGACACCTACTCGAATTTTCAGATATGGAGACGACTGACAATGGCCCCTGCATACCAAGAGGGTATGAAAAGGTTTGGATTATGTAACTGAAGGCTCTGAGGAGAGCAAGGCAAGCCACTCAGGCAGGGTGGCAGGGGAGATGCCTGAGAAAGAAGACAAAGCATCCAGTTCAGAGATTTTGTCGTAGTTGGCAATGGGGCCAGGGTAAGAATTCCTGCACAGGCATGGGCTTGCTCAGTGTGAATCCCTTGCCCTCACCAAAGAAGGAGCACCCAGGCTTTCTTATCAGCTGCTGAGGTCACAAGAGGAGGAAGGAAGCGTGAGGCTTAAAAAGCTGTCAGCAGTCAGAATTCAACAGCTCGGGTCAGACTCCTTATTCCTTTGCCATGACAATGATCTTTCCTTTGGTATGAGACAGCAGCCCCGCTTCTGCCTGGTATGAAGTATGACTCATAGGTTGCTTATCTTCCCTTCCTAGCACCTCAGTGCTCCCCAGCAAGTCTTGCCCCCTTCTGGTCTTCTCCCCAAGTTCAACTCTGGCCTTATCCTTCTCTGCCCCTCTGCCTGCGTCCTGCCCTACCTTTACTCCTAATGCTTCACCAGCTTGGCTTCCTACATGTCCATCTTACTCTGGGGACAGTAGTTAATTGGGGGAAAGCCCTTGTTGTTATTTGCAGATAGTAGTGATTATAGGGAAGCAAGATTTTATTTTTTGAGGATTAAAAAAAGAAACCTAGAAAATAGAAAAATAGAAAGAGAATGAGGAATACAGAGGGGAAAGTAAGTAGCTCTGTGAACAGAGACAAAATTAAACTGTGTCCTCTTGATCCAATGACTCTGGGTGGTTAAAAATATCTGCTCTACCAGGAGAATTCTGTTTCTCTTAGGCCATTCTAGTTGGTGCCCTCATGATGAGTCCTATAGGAAGATGGTGGAGTACAAGCCAGTGTATGTCAAATTCTGACCAACTCCCCAGGTCTCTTATCCCTGTGTGTCAGATTTGGTTGCTTGTCTAAAGGAAGCTGGTCGATGGCCGGGAGGTTTTGATCCTAACAGAAATAAACGCACAAAGCTCTCCTATATTGTAGGCTTTAATTGGCCTTCTCTTTTGTGTACATGTGTGAAGACATTCTTCTGCCTTCTTTGTAAATACATTTCTTTTCTCTAGAGTAGATGGCCTCAGCCTTATAAAGGATTTTACATGCAGAGAAGAGAAAGAAAATGAATTTGCAACACTCTTTCCTCTGTTGGCTTGCAACACAAAGAAACATCCACCTCAGCCCAAGCATCTTAGGAGCTAAAATTGGCTGCTTCATCAAATGGAGAAGAGATGAGGGGAAAGAAGTGGGGGGAGATGCTCAGGTCATTTGGTCCCTAGCTGACTTTCTCATGTTAAGACTTTCTCTTTTCTTCATAGTTGTCCTTTTTCCTGTAGTTATTTCTACTTCTGTGGGATTTACTTTTTTTTTTTTTCAGGTACTCTTTAGTTGCTGAGCTGAGTTCACTTGTTTTTAGATCTTATATTCTTATTTGGATTCTGATAAATGGTGAGGAAAATTTAGGAAATAATCCCCCCATTATCATAATTACAGCACGTCATGGTGCTCTTAAAGGACAAACACACACACAATTATTTAAAAATTGACTCTGGCTGAAAATATCTGTCTGGGCATCAGGTGATAGCCACAAGGATAACAGACATGAGTAAGATAGGTAGTCTTAGAAGTCAGAAGGGGGTTTGGCATTAAAATGGTATTAAAGATGGAGTTTTGGCCAGAGAACACAGGAATACTTGAAGCCTGCCCACATTAATTATTTCTCTCTGCAGGTGAGGTGTGCAAGGGAGATATAAGCACAGGACAATGGCTGGCCAAGCAGACCTGTCACGACAGCTGAGGCTATTACTCTAGAACCTGGGGCCAAACTTGAGGGAACTAGATAAATCCTGGGGTACTTCATTTGACCTAGGCTAGAGCATTAAGTGTCCTTGTTATTTAAACCACAAACCACATACATCCATCAGTACCAGAGAAAATGGAACCAGAGAAAGCAAGGAAAAGCCAAATCAATGCCGAGGAGTCTAGTGTCTCAAACTCATGGTTTCTCTATGGGGAATAAAGAAGAGCTGTTGAAAGTGGTCCCAGAAACCTTCTCCAGGAAGACCAGGAAAGAATCATCCTGAAGGCTTGGTGTCTCTAATAGGAAAAAATTTGTAACTATTTTTTTTTAAGAGAAGGAGAGAGGTGGGGGAGCGGCAGAGGGAAAGTGAGAGAATCTCAAGCAGATTCCACACTTAATATGGAGCCAGCCATGGGGCTTAATCTCAAAACCCTGAGAATCATGACCTGAGTCAAAATCAAGAGTCAGATACTTAACCAACTGAGCCACTCAGGTGCCCCTGCCACTCTTTATAGCAAAGCCCTCACCCTTTTTTGTCCCCCTCCGCCCCCTCCCTCAATCTAACTCTAAAGTTGGGCTTCAAATCTAATATCTAACCTAAGCCCTCTCACCTTTTAGGGTAATTCACTATATTAATTTCTTCCAGACCATCCCTTCATTTCAGAGAGTACTCTCTAAGAAACATAGCCAAATCTACCAGACAGTATCTGTTTTCTACTTATCCCTACATTTGCACATCCCTTTAGGGGCTGCATACCTAGAGCCACATTCACTACTGACCACATGCACTTTTCATTTCATACCCAAATCCCCTCACTGTGCATGTGGGGAGGAATGGCACCTTCTCCGTGTTCTGCAACCCTCTCTGCATTGCTCATGTATTAGTCAATTGTCACAATGCTTATGTTTCACTCCTGTACATGTCAACTGCAAGCCCTGCTTGTGTTTTCTTCATTCTAGGATCCAGAATGAAGGAGCACCCCCTAATAAAGTCTTGTGGCAGAGACTTAGGAACCATGCAGTTGCTCCTGAAACTTCTGCTTGGATGCAGCCCATAGCGTATTTCAAGTGCTCATGTTCCATTGGCCAAAAAGTAATATGGCCAATCCCTGTGTCCATGGAGTGGGAAACTATAATCTTTTTAAGGGGACAGAAGAATGAATAATTGGGAACAGTGATACTGCCTATCTCAGTTCTTGACTAGGGTTGAGTGTCAGGTGCCTTTTGAATGACAACCTTCTGATAACCTGGTAATTGGTACCAAGAAAACATTGATTATTTTTCATTGGAAGATTTGTCTAAAGCTCACCTCTTATCACTGAAGATATGTTTTTTGCTATGAGATTCTCTAATACATATGATACGTTTCCTGGTCCTCTTAAACAAATGCTCCTACATATAATGCAACATTTTCTTAGAGATTTGGGGCAGTAATTATGACCATCAGCTTGGACTTTGTTACAATGTAGTGATACTCCTAGGGACTGCTAACAAGTATGGGGCTACACGTCTCTGCTTAAACAGTCCGAGACCACTTGGCTTTTGGAGCTCAAGACTCCATCTTAAAGTTTTTCTGTCTTTCTTCCCATGACACTAGGCTCTCAGCTGTCATATCTTGATAAAGAGAGAAATTTTCCTCTAGCCCTTGTTACTCAGTAACAACAACATGACCAAGGAACTTTCTAGAAATTCAGAATCTGGCCCTCACCCCAAGCCTTCTCAATCAGATTCTGCATCTTAATAACTTCTCCAGGTGCTACATATGCACACTGACATTGGAGAAGCAGCCCAGTGGTTCTCAACCTTCGCTGCGTGTCAGTATCGCCCAGGGAGCATTGTAAATACCGATGTCAGGGCCCGGCTCCAGCCACAGTGCTTGGATGTAATTGGTCTGGGGTGTGGTGAGAGCACCAGAGGGTTAAGCGTTCCCCAGATTCTAATGTGCAGGCAGGGCTGAGAACCACTGCTGTCTGGAGACTTTCTCCTAGTTGCCCGAACCTACTGGGTCAGTGACCAGAGAAGCACACTTATTCACCTTTGTGCAACTGCATTACTAACCATTATTAACACCAACAAGGGCTGGAGGAGCCTGGCCTTACAGAAATAATAATAGCCCAATTATTAAGGAAACTCTGGGTCTGGAAACATTATCTCTAATCCTTACCACATACTGTCACCATGATTTATATTTAAGAAATGGCCTCAAAACAGGTGAGCAACTTTCCAAGGTCACACAAATAGTTGAAGTTGGATTTGAAATAATCTGTTTTTAAAGCCAGAAACTCTTTCTTCCAAACCCAGGGAACTTTTTCTCCTAATCTGTGTGAGCTATAATGGGTGGACCTTGGAACACCTACTTTGGCTGCTCAGAGGCCCTTGTCACTGCCTTCCAAAGTCTGGGTTGGGGTCTGGTTGGACAAAGTTACCAGGTGAGAGACCACATTCTCAGATAAGTGACTGCATATGACTCCTAACTGTTCCTTAAAGTGTGCCAATTTCACAGGGGGGTAAACTGATCACCAGGAGGACAGTTATAAGTTTCTAATAAAGGACATAGTAGAAATTGAGCAGTTCAGAGGAAGCCCAGGAGAGGGAGGAATCATGCCTGGATGGACGCATGCTTCTCCACTGCCAACTTCTTAATAGTAGTGGGGACATTATAGAGTCAAGCATGCTGGGGACATTATCCCATGTGATTTTCACCACAATCTTATTGAATGTGATATTAATTTTGCCCATTTTCTACATGTGAAAATGGAGGTTGGGAGGTAAATTTGCCCACTATTAGACAGCTAACAGACAGCAGAGCTGTCATGGAAATCCAGATTCAAAGCCTGTGCCACTTCATCTACATTTCATGACTTCTTAATTGCTTAAGCACAGCATTCTCACCAGCTGTGTCCCATCTGGGTCACTACCTGCTGTGCGCCAGATTTGGGACAAATTGCTCAACATCACTTGCATTGGGATAAGGAATAATTTTTTTGTGGGAAAGGGAAGAGTTTCAGATAAACAGCAGAAGAGAAAGAACGGGCTCCTGTCAATCACCAATCCACCAGAGATGAGTTGGTGCCAGGGCACCTTGATCCTCTGCTACCCCTGCCTTTTCACAGATCAAGGGTGAGGAATGACCTTGTTAATTGGGGAGCAGGCAGGCAGTGCTGTACCAGGCAGCATGGGGTTGGATCACAGCTGTTACAGATATTCTCTTTGAATCCCAACTGCTCAGGACTGGAAAATGTGGGGCTCATGGGCTATCACAGACCCCCTTCTGAGGCAAAGAAGCTTCTGATGCTGTGGGAAGCTGAGCTTGGAGTCAGGCCCACACCTGGGGAGAAGCAACACCCATTCCAGCTTAGTTAGCTCATTGTCTGGACACCGGTTTTGTAGAGGACACCTGTGAAAATCCCTAAAATCTGGGTCATAAATAGTGATGTGGGCAGACAACACTGGATGCATCCTGCAGTCAGTGGAGCTAACTAGTTGTGAGGAAAGCAGGGGAGGAAGAGGACATGGCCCAGAAGCATAAAGAGTGTTCTGCCCCCTTCTCATTTAGGGCCTCCCATTTTAGCCATCTATCTGGCTGGCTGGTGGAGGTGGCAAGGGGCAAGTCAGGCAAAAAATGAGCTGATCTCACACTGGAGAGGTTGAGGGTAGATGTCATATTTGCTGGGGGTGGAGGGGGGCTTTGAAACTGGTAAAACCTTTAAACATCACTATCTTATGTTTTTTCTCCCTCTAAATTTCAGGGCCAGGGGCAAAGCCCCCATTTCTTTGAATAACCAGACTTCATTTGGGTGTTTCCCCCTCCTCCCCTTTTGTAGGAACCCACCAATAAATATGTACCCACAATTTGCTCATCTCCTTATCCTTTCTTACCCCCAACTTCAGCCCAGGAAATATTTAACTAATACATTTTCCCCAATTTTTCATCTGTGACATGAATCCCATCTTGTTTCCTAAGATCTAGGCTTTTAAAACTCAAAAGTCTGAAAAAGTCTTTGTTTTTTCCTCTTTCTGCTTTCAGCTATTACATTTCTTTCCCAAGGGAATGAAAGCTGAATGTAGGGTGGGTTGGAGTCTCTTGGATGATAGGAGATGGAAGAAAATAACACCAGTTAATATTCAAAAGTATTATATATATAAAATTTGTAAAACTAAATTTGCTATTTCCTTGATCCCATAGGCCACTTGCTAGGTGTCAGTATGAGGGAGATGAGTCTAAGTGAGGAGATCTTTCTCTTAGTGCCAATCACCATGAACTGTATTGAGGCCTGGTCTGGAGGAAAAGACTATCACCTTATAGTTCCTCCATCTGGACTCTCACTTCCTGGGCCCTGGCCTGGGTCCTATGGGAGCCTGTTCAAGTCAAAGACACATGGAAGTGAGGGAAAATGACTCCAGAGGGAAAGCATCAGGGTATAGATGGGGAGGCTGTCCCTTTGGAGCACATCTCTAAAGCTCTAGAAAGGAGAATCCTATCCTGAGATGTATTCCTTGAACTTAGAGAATCTTTGCCTCATCCTTGTTGACTGCTACAAGAGAAACAGACCCCAACAGATCCTGCTCCCTATTTTGTAGACACATTTGGTCTGTCTTTCCTTTTCTTTCCTTTTCTAATCCCTCCTGACTTCAGTGGGGGTGGGATGTAGTTTACTGAACAAGAGGAATGAGAAAAGGATTATTCTCATGTAGTACAGGTTTGCTGATGGCTTGGAAAGCTTGTGAGACTTTGAGTATGCATTTCCTCTCCACTGATAAATAGATGAATGCTTTGGATGAAAAGAACATTCATATTTGCCTATGCTTCAGTTTGCTCATGGGGTGAGGGCTAAGAGAAAAATGAGTCAGAAATAGGGTTGGGGTATGGCATGTTCATCCATCAAAAATGGGACTTTTATAACTCTGGGACTTCTGAACTATTTGCTCATGGGAAAAGTGAATTAATAATATCCTCAACCACCTCCACTTCTTCCTGTATCTCAGGTGTTAGTCAATGGCATAAAGGTCTAAGCAAGTGCCCAAAACTGAAACCATGAAACCATCCTTTCTTGTGCCTCCCCCAGAATTTACAGACCCGCCTAAAGAACAAATCTTGTTGATTCTAGCTCTTGAGTTGAATCTAAAGAATCTATTCCCTCTGGTCGAGAATCACCATCCTGGTCTTAGTTTAGAACAGGTATACTCCTCTGTGAGGCATGGGTATATCTCAAGTCATTCCCTGACTGCAACTCTCGGCCTCTAAGGCATGCTGTCACAGACTTAACTTCCTAAACACATATTTATTTATGTCAGTTCCTTGCTTATAAACTATGACTCCATCCCCATTCCCTACAAGATAAGGTCTAAATCCCTTAATATGATGCATAATACTTTTGATATGGTGAGTCCTAGACCCGATTCTTGCATCCATCTGTGGGACACATCCTCTTTCACTGTATCAGGCTGGCATGAGCTCCCAGAGAAGTCACTCAACCTCTGTTTTTTCTGCATCATAATTTTTATTGAAATGTGTTTCCTCTACTGGTCATAAGCTCTTAAGAGCATGGACTATGCTAGATATATAGTGGATATTTGATTAAGCTTCGATGATTAGTTGAGTCTGTATCACAAACCAAGTTCCAAAGACACAGGAATTTTTTTTTTCTTCTTCTTTTTTTTTTTTTTTTTTTTTGAGATCAACAGTTTGTGCTAAGCAGTCCCTAATGCTTCACTTCCTTCTTTCCCTTCTCATATCTCCTGCCCTTTCCTTTAGCTACTAAATACTCCTCTCACCTCTCACCATGCTTCTCTTGCTTCCTGGCCACCAGACAATACTTTGCTTCCTAGAGAGGATGTCAGAGAGACAAAGCAGGGCCCATCCCCGGGGAAGAGGTGGTTCTGCATCATCCGTCTGCTCATTTGCAGCCAAACCTAAATATAAACCATGCTGTCGAGGAGGAGGCTAGAAACCACTGAAGTGGAATCATAGCCAGAGATAATACCCTAGAGACAGGAATAGGAGATATGGGGTCAAACCCAGAGGTCCCAAGGCCAGGCCTGAGCATGAAGTTTGCTCCTGACATTGCATACATAGGAGGAGAAGGGAACACTTCTGTGAGGTGACTGAAGGGCACAGCTGGAAAGGAGTGGGGGAGACACTTGGGGCAAGTGAACACACAGTGCACCTTTTCCAGCCCAAGCACAGAATATGTAGTCCAGGGACAGGAAGGAGGTATTTCTGGTTTGGGTTGAGTTGATGAATGACTGGGAGCTGGCTGTAGCTATTAATGATGTCAGGATTCTGCTTTCAGCAGATGTGACTCTTTGGGTTGCTTGAGACAAAACAACACTCAAGCCCCATCATCTTGTGGCATCCTAGGAGGGGTGCAAAGGGCATTGTACCTGCCATATCAAGGAAGCTAGGATATGGGAATTTCCCGTCTAGCTTCAGAAAAGAAATTCTGTGAACAAGGCTCACAGAAGAGTAAATTTCCTTGCAGTTCAGCTGCCTCCAGACACAGCCTCCATGTTGTGTGACAGGCAAGGGGAATCTTCTCAGGAAAGATTGCTATGCATCAGCCTGCTGCCGAGACCCTCCTTCTGTTCTCAGAGATGTTGGCTAGGAAGGCTCCTTATGAGTTCATGGCCGTCTTCCAAGAAGCATAGAAGAACCTGGGCTTGGGGCACCTGGGTGGCTCAGCTGGTTAAGCATCTGACTCTTGATCTCAGCTCAGGCCTCAAGCCCATGTTGAGCTCCACAGTGGTTGTGAAACCTACTTAAACAACAACAACAATAACAGCAATAAAAGAAGAATCTGGGCTTTACCAGACACCTTGGCATGTGGCTTCTTCTTGAATATCCAGTGTCGCTGGGTTAGCTCATTAGTATCTATAATCCCATAGACGTGGAATTATAGGGAAAAGACAAATATTCTACACAGGGGGGTAGTAATTAAGAGATAAGGGAATTCAAGAGATAAGGGAATTTGATCTTACTTAATTCCCAGATCCCAAAAGCTTAGATGGGGAGTCCAGAATCCCCCACTCTACACTCAGTTCTGAATGAGACTAACTTAAGTATAACCTGTTTTCATTTTACAAGTGGCTAGATCTAAAAATCCACTCCATTCTGGACCCAAGAATCCCAACTCAACATCCCTCAGTGTCCAGGAGCCCAAAGCCTCCAAGGCACAGTCAGGTTTCAGTACATTTCGCACCCTGGGCAGTGTGATTGCTCCAAAGCAGACACAGAGATCTTCATGGGCTTTGGCCAAGTCCATTCTTCTTGCTGGGAGTTGTTCTTACTGAAACTTAGCTTTGTTCAGGAGCTTGGCACTGCCCTATTTCCATGGCTGCCCTAGGCTTCCTTACAGTTTTCTCCAGAGGTTCTGTTTCAGCTCTCTATTGTGCAACAGATCATCCCAAAACACAGTGGCTCAAAACAACTATTATCGTCGTAGTTCTGTTGTGCTCAATGGGAGCAGTTCTTTTGTGGGGACTGTCTGGGCTCACACATGTCACTGCGGTCATTTTGCAACTCTATGAGGACTCACGAGGGTAAATCCCCCTTATTCACACATCTGGGACTTAGGAGCTGGTTATTGACCTGGTCATGTTCTCTGTATGATCACTTACTGCTTAGTAGCCCAGCCTGGGATTTCTTATGTGGTGCTACAAGACCTCTCAAGGCTGAGCCTTTAGAATTAGCACATCATTCCTGCCACGTTCTGAGATCAAAGCAGGTTACAAGGTCAGCCCAGATTTCAGAGATGGGAAAATACACTCCAACTCTTACAGAGAAGAGCTGCAGAATATCATGCCTTTATTTTCCAATTTCCCATTGCCCCCTAACTGCACTTAGCATGAAGTTCAAATTTCCTACTGTTTATGGCTCTGCATAATCTAGACCTTGCCTCTCTCTAAATTGACCCACTACCAATCTCTCCTTGGCTCACTACAATCACTTCTCCCTTTAGGGCTTTTGTATTGCTGTTTCCTCTGTGTGGAATGCTCCTCTCTCAGATCTTTGTGAGGCTGAATTCTATTTTGTCTTTAAGTATAAATGTCAGCTCCTTAAAGGGGCCTCCCCCAAGTACTTCTCCCAGTTACTTCTTATCACATTACCCTGCCTTATCCTCATGTAGCCCTTAGCACTAACAGAAACCATTCATTCACACATTACCTATCTTCTCATCAGAATGTATTTATTATTATTATTATTTTAGTTATTTGAGAGAGAGAGAGAGAGTAGAGAAAGAGGGAGGGACTGGGGAAGAAGCTGGCTCCCACTTAGCAGGGAGCCAGATGCTGGGCTCAATCCCAAGACTCAAGGATCACAACCTGAGCCAAAGGCAGATGCTTTACTGACTGAGCCACCTAGGTGCCCCTTCACCAGAATTTAAACACCATGATAGCATAGCCATTGATTCTCTGGTTCATCTCTATATCCCTAGTGCCTAGAACAGTGCCTGATGGCATGTAGTGCTTGATAATGATTTGCTGAAGAAATTAACCACGCAGTGTTTATCTTCACAGCTTTGAAAATCCATATCAGCTTAGAAGACAGAACAACAACAAAAAAATGAATCTCCATTCTCAAAATTAAGATTAAAAAAAAAAGTGGGTTCTTTTCCTGTAATTAGCACACATAGCCACCAAGTGGCAGTAGATGTCTTAATCATTTTGGGCAATGTATTGGGCAATGTTTTTCTTTAGATTCAAATCATGTTTGCCCAAGTCCAAACTAACAGATTTATAGTAACTTATTTTCTACCTTTTAATTATTAATTATTTAGTACACTTTTAAATTTAATTTTACTTTGAAGATTTATTATTTGAGAAAGTGTGAGCACATATACACATGAGGGAGGGGCAAAGGGAGGGGGAGAGGAGAGAGAATCTGAAGTAGACTCCCTTACCAGCATGGAACCCAGCCGGGGATTCAATCCCATAACCCTGAGATCACCAGCTGAGCTGAAATAAAGAATCAGATGCTTAGGGGATCCCTGGGTAGCTCAGTGGTTTGGTGCTTGCCTTTGGCCCAGGGCATGATTCTGGAGTCCCAGGATCGAGTCCCATGTCGGGCTCCTTGCATGGAGCCTGCTTCTCCCGCTCCCTCTGCCTGTGTCCCTGCCTCTTTCTCTTTCTCTTTCTCTCTCTCTCTCATGAATAAATGAATAAAATAAAATAAAATAAAATAAAATAAAATAAAATAAAATAAAATAAGATAAAATAAGAATCAGATGCTTAACTGACTGGGCCACCCAGGCACCCCAGTATACCTCTTTAAATTGCTGACTTGAAACAATTGACAATAAGTAAAACTGTTTATTCTTAGAGAACAGACTTTTTTTTTCTTAGAGAAGCACCTTTTTTCTCAGTGTTTTATTAGTTATTAATTATTAAATATGATTCTTCTCCCATAGATATGTTCTGATAAGTATGTTCTTTTTACTCTATTACAGATTCCACCTTACAGTCACCATGCCCCAGGGCTGATGTGTGGAGCTGGACCTTCAGGCTAGATTTAGATCGCAAAGCTTTGTAGCTTCTCTCAGGTGCTTGCCCTATCCTCATTTAAAGCCTGCAGATGATTTCATTCCCCATGTGTTTCAACTCCCCTTTTCTCAGCCCTAGCTCTTTTATTTCTCTTCCCTGTATCAGAATTAGGTAGGGAGAGAAAAACACCTATTCCGTTATCCTGAACACATGATTCTGCCCCAGGTTTTTTCTAATACAAAGAAAGTAATTTCTACTTGTCCTTAAATAAGAATCAAATATCTCCCTCTATTCAGTGTTCTCATTGGGATTTCTTTAAACTAGTGATTATGTACAATAGGACTTATCTTAGTGAAGCCATAGCAATGCTTCCACAAGAGGCAGTTTATACAAAGTGTTTCTGTGATAAGAGTTCTTTAGAAACTCTTTTTCTATAGAAAGAGATAGCGTTCTTAAATGAAAAATGAAGCCACATTTAGACAAAGCTCCTGATTGGGCATTTAAGCTCCTCTGAAGAGTGCCGGTCCCAAAGGGTAGACCTGGTGGGTCAGCAGCAGGGCTCCACTGTAAGTCACCTTCTTAACATCTCCAGGACCACGTCCTCTCACCAGCTTACATTCCTTCACCAGGCATGTTAGGGGTACAATAAATGCATACAGGAATGATCCAGATTCAGGGCATTCGCAGCATGGCTGCCTAATCCAACCTAAAGGGTGACTTTTTACTTCTTTCTATGGTGATGGCCCACTCACATTTTTGCATACTGCCCACAAAATGTGATCACCCTGAAGCTAAATGTCTTCTAGGATATATATTCACTCAACACACATTAAGAAAGTATTTGTGAGTAACAAAAGTTCATTGAATGAATGAAGGAAAATGACCAGTGTTCATAGTATTGATTTATATCAGCATCTTCTGATGTTCTTGTATTGCATGCTCTGTATATTACGTATTTATAAGTTACTCAAATGTACTACTGTACCAGTGATTTCTGGACATAAAAATACATAAAAAAATATAAACTTCAAAAAAGAAGATAAACAAGTAATGCTTTTAGGTAATTATTTTATTATTGATAAAGTTTTATTCTCCCTAAAATCTTTTACATATTATTAACATTCTTTGTGAGAACAATGCATTTGAATATGCTGCTTTTTATGTTTTAAAATCTTGGTTTAGGACTGTGTGATATAATCATTCAATGGTTTAGTTCTGAGTTTGGTTGTTTTCTTGCTGTCAGAATGAAAATAGATACTTCGTAGATCCAAATGGGAGGCTTACACCATCAGCCTCTCTTAACAAATCATGGTATTCATTACTCAATCATGTTCACCAATTATGCAAATGTTTTTCTGGAAATTCAGCTAATGCCTTTCTATGTTCTCTGATCTCAACTTGATTTTCTTACAAATGAATCAGAAGGGGCACTGATGGAATATAACTATGTTTTTATATTTTTATAAAATGTGTTCAAGATTGACTGTATGATTGATTTTTAAATGCTAGAAAATTGAGTTTCTTAGTGTGAAGAGATGAAAGATTTCATAGGTAGTGCCTATGTCCTGTTTAACGACATCACATAATGATGAAAACAATGTTTCCTCCATAGTACCAGTTGCTTCTGAAAGGCAGTTACTTTCTTCCTTTTTCTTTTTTTTTAAGATTTTATTTATTTATTTAAGACAGAGAGAGAGCATAAACGGGGGTGGGGAATGGTAGAAGGAGAGGGAGAAGCAGACTCCCATTGGATGTGGGGCTCGATCCCAGTACCCTGGGATCATGACCTGATCTGAAAGCAGATGCTTAACTGACTGAGCCACCTTCTAGGTGCCCCTGAAGGGCAGTTACTTTCTCACTCACTGTTTAAATTGCCACATTTACCTTTGGAACAGAATAGGTGTATGTGTGTATTACGTTTGTATGCATTCTACCTGCTAGGTCGAGATCTAATCATGATTTTTCATTATTTAAAAGGTCAGATATTGGACAAAATTGTCAATCAGCAGCACATCTTCCTGAATGAGCGCTCTTAAGGACTTTGCTATAAGATAACTAGCAAACCTCTCCACATACAAATGATTTGCATGATCACTCCACATGTCATTACAAAATATTTTACTACATTGTAGATTTTTGTAATTTTTGTATTTTGTAAAATTAATACCAATCCTAACTCCTATTCTCTATTTTTTTTATGGTCTCACCACTCAAAATGTGGTTCGTTGGCCAACGGCATCAGCATCACCTGAGAGCACATTAAAAGTGGGGAATCTCGTATACAATGGAATATTACTCAGCCATTAGAAACAACAAATACCCACCATTTGCTTCGATGTGGATGGAACTGGAGGGTATTATGCTGAGTGAAGTAAGTCAGTCGGAGAAGGACAAACATTGTATGTTCTCATTCATTTGGGGAATATAAATAATAGTGAAAGGGAATATAAGGGAAGGGAGAAGAAATGTGTGGGAAATATCAGAAAGGGAGACAGAACATAAAGACTCCTAACTCTGGGAAATGAACTAGGGGTGGTGGAAGGGGAGAAGGGTGGGGGGTGGGGGTGAATGGGTGACGGGCACTGAGGGGGGCACTTGACGGGATGAGCACTGGGTATTATTCTGTATGTTGGTAAATTGAACACCAATAAAAAATAAATTTATTATAAAAAAAAAAGCGGGGAATCTCAGGACAGGCCAGAATGACTGAATCAAAATCTGCATTTTAACAAGACTTCAGGTGACTCACTCACACAGTCAGGTTGGAGAGAACTGTCCTATGAAATTGTGGCTTCCACTTCTTTACTGCAATACCTTATTTAGGAAAAATGAATGAAAGAATTTCACAAATGAGGCAAATCTGTAGCCTGACTTGTGAATCTTTTTTCTCCCTCCAAATCAAAATTCTTTTTTCCATCTGCTTCTTTGGTGGCAACATTCACTAAGTTTTTTGAGAAGTCATTTTCTGTAGAGAATACATCAGCATCTCTTTCTGTTAGTACTCTCAATCTCTCTCATACACACACAATAGTTCAATTATTACTGAAAAAGAACCTAGTAATACCATTAACTCAGACATCTGTACTTTCACCCCAAAGCATAACAAACCTCCCACTCAGATCATTTGTTCTGTACACATTTCTTCTAACCTTCAACCATTTTTCTATGTATCTGTCAATATTATTTGCTGGTGAAGGAATCCATTCTAGTTTGTGGCTGTATTCTCTTCCACATCTGTTTCAGTCATTTTTACCACAGAAGGGAGAAGACAGAAAGAAGATGTGTGATTTTTTGCTTCTAAGAAATCCTTAAAGATGCCTTTTTACTGTTGTACGCTGACATTTAGAAAAATACTAGATTGGGTGTCACCCAGCCTAAAATATTGCCAATGCTATTGTAGTAGAAGTTTGTGTTTGGGCTCTGAATGCTTAACTTTGGGCATTCTACTACTCATGGTAACTTCCTCCTCACATGTGTCACAGCACACACTTGGAGCAAGTTCATGATAATTCATGACACTGGATGTAAATGTGTATTTACATGCTTAACTTTGGGCATTCTACTACTCATGGTAACTTCCTCCTCACATGTGTCACAGCACACACTTGGGGCAAGTTCATGATAATTCATGACACTGGATGTAAATGTGTATTTTCAAGGATCATAGTTTCCATGTTTTTCATTTGGCTGACTTCTCATCAGAAGTGATCAGATCACCACTGCTGCACCTCGCAGTGTGGCTGACCCAGAGCCTGAACACGTGCTGGCTAACCGTCAGCCGGGCCATTTCCGCACTGTCTGTCCATGCAAATCTTTCCACTGCTATTTCTTTTTAAAGCCAGGTGTTCATTTTCTGAGAGTTAGTTTAGTGAAAATTAGATACTCTATTCCATCAGTGCCCCAACAGGGTTTATTTCACACTACGCTGAAGTGAAAGGAGAAGGGATACCACACGTAGATTCTTGATTTGTGTCATGGGGGACAACCAGTACACCTTGGAAAATTGTTTGCCAACTCACAGTGGAGTGCTTCAGTCCTGCTTCTAAAGCAGAGGGAGGTATCTGTAGAATGGATCTGCCTGGAAATAGAAAGGAAGAAGAAGGGCAGGTGATGGTCGCTTGGGATGGCTGAAGTAGATGGGGAGAGCATCCTCATCACAGACTCACCTTCCCACCCCCTGGGCAGCCCCTTAAGTTTGGCCCTGGGGGATCGGGTTTTGTGGATCCAGAAAATCATCTCTTGCCCATCCAGATATAACATGGATGTGACTCACTGTTGCCTTGTTCTCCCTCTGGTAAATGCTCCTGTCTCCCTACATGCACTCTGAAACTTTTTCACAGTTCAATATTCATTTCTGGTAAGCAAGATTTGAAGGAAATATTTTTTTTCTTTTGCCCCAAATCAGATTCCCCCTTCTCCACTGAGGTGGTAGAGGGCTTGTCCCCTCTCTACGAAAGCAATAAAGCTGACTTTGCTGTCGTTAGGTTTTATGAGGGAGCGCTGACCCTATCACGGAGTATTCTCCTCCCGACTGCTTTACTCATTAACCACAGCTGAGTGTTAACCTTTGCAGACATAAATAATACAGCAGCACCTTGGCCCGAACGGAAGAGGGAATGGCTAAGGCTTTAATTTGTCTTTTTTCCCTTGAATACCTGCAAACTTCTTTTTCTTCTTGTGTTTGACAAAATGTCAAAACTGTATTTCTCCTTATTTGTGTTAAGAAATTCTTCATCCGACCCTGAACCCGTGCTCTCTGCCATTTAACTTTGCTACGTGTGTGGCAGGGTGTGTGTGTGACTTGAGACTGGGCTCTGCCATGTGATGTGTTTTGGCCAGAGGGATGTTAGCCGACAAGACAAACAGGCTGCAAATGGGTGAGGGCATTGGAGCTTGCTCCATTGCGCCTCTGCAATCACTGGAAGAATGACAAGCTGTGCTGGCCCACAGTCCCAGGATGAAGCTGAGGGTCATGTGGAGCAGAGCCCAGGCACTTCAGTCACCCCAGTTACCACAGACTCATCCTGATTAGCTGACAACTGCTGAGTCTCAGACAGGTGAGTCCAGCCAAGATCAGTGAGTAGAGCCACTTAGCTGACCCCAAGTTGATTCCAGGAGTAGGAATATAAACGCTTACTGGGTTTCTATGGTTGCTGGTTCACTGGCACTGGGCCTGTCCTCCTGTCTAAAGCCTTCTCCCCCTGCCTGGACCACTGCACTCTAGATCCAGGTAAGCCCCTCATCAGGGACCCCTCACTAATCATCACCCCAAGTCCTACTTCACGAGCCTCTTCTTCCTTATTGGCTCTTTCTCATCAGCATTGGAATCATCTCAAGTCTCTCCTATCATTTGCTTCTTGTATCTTATCACCCTTTCCCACTTGCCACCTCATCTCCACTCCCTTCACAGGTAGAATCTTGAAGGAGAAGCTTCATCCTCCTCTTGGGTCCCACTTCCTATTTCCCATTCACTCTGCAATTGCTCTCATGTCCTATCATTGAAACTGCTCCCACTCAGGCCACTAGTGCTCTGCTAGTTATTGAATCATGGACACCTGTCCTCCTCCTCACCTTTGCCTTCCTTCTCCCCCACCTCTCTTCCCCTTCTTTCCCTCCTCCTCCCCACCCCCCTTCACATATTCCCTCTGGCATCATGCTTTCCTAAGTCTTCACTTCTCTGCTGACCTTTCAGCTGCCTCGTGGGCTTCTCATCCTTATTCCAGTTTGGCTGGTTCCCTCAGGCTCTGTCCTCAGACCTCTCCTCTTTATCCTCTACTGAGGATAATCTCATCCCATTCTCATCATCTCCATTACCAACAATAGACTGCTGACTCCCAAATTTGTAAGCCCTGTCAGTTCCCTGTACTGAGCTCCAGATACAAATATATGAGGGTCTGTTGAATATCCCAGAGACAAACGTGAGATCTCTAAAATTTAATGCACTCTTGTCCCCCTTAGACTCCCTCTTTACCCCCATGTTCACCATGTCAGAGACCAGTACCATCTTTCCCACCCAGTAACATAAGCATTAGCCTTAGCTTCTTTCCAGCTTCCTCTTCTCACATTCAACTCATTCTCAAGTCCCGTTAATTCTACCTTCCTAACACATCTTCAGTCTGTTCACTGCTCTCTATTCCATGTTAGTAGCTACCTTAGTTCAGGCCATCTTTATCCTTCAACTTGATTACTTTTCTAGTCTCCCAACTTGCCTTCCATCCTCACTTTCCTGGCTCTAGGCCATTCTTAGTGGAAGCCACAAAGAGCTACTTGCAGTTGCTCAAGGACCACCTGTTTTCTCCTTCTTGCAGCTTTTGTACCTCCAGTTCTGCCTGCTTAGAACAACCCACACCACAGCCTTGCCTTAGCAGGTCAGGTAGGAAGCATCTCTGTATCCCCCACATGCATTGGCACATCATCCCCTCCCTATTCTCCCACTAACCTCCTCCCCTTGCACTCAGTGACCTCCTTCCTAGTCTATCAACCATATGCAAGTCCTTGAAGCAGGGATTGTGTCTTATTCATCTCCTCAGAACCCACCACATCTGGGAACATAGTAGGTGCTCAATCAATGTTGGTTGACTGATTTGACTGAGGAGGCAAATGATTAAATTAATACACACATGAACCACGAGCCTCTTACCTGAAAGTGTTTCCATCTTATATACTGGAGAGGGAATACTTTGACTTTTCAAAGATTTCCTCTTCTTGCCTATCATCTACAAATGGGTTTTTGTCCTTATTCTATTGGTGATATCTTTAGGTCCTATAAAAATGTCGATTCTTTTACTAGCTATCTCAGAGCAATATGCTTCTCAAGCTTTCCCTGTCTCTAATGACTGCCATATGGGGATGTGATCCACTAATGCTTGCCTCAATAAGCTGAAGTTATTGTTAAAACAAACTGAACTACCTTCATTTCACCTCCCATTCTAAAGGGCCTACTAAAATTGATTCTGTGAAATAGGCTTTTAAAAAATATTCTCCTTAAGGAGAAAATATAAATAGGGGAGGGCTGTTTGCTCAGAAAACACAGGCCTATTTGTAGACCCAGCTTGTTTCACTTGACCGCACAGGAGATGATGACGCCGCTGGCATAGTGCCGTCTCAACCTGTTTTCATCCACACTAACGGATCCAGACTTCTCAAAGGTTCTGAGGACAAAATGATAGCAGATTCAGCCTTGAATGACTTGGGGAATGACCCAACTATGACATGCCCACAATTCATGTGTCTGTGTGATGATGGGAACAGTGCACATAAGCCTTGAAGCACAAAATTTCTTGTTCATTTGTGCCATGGGTTCTCCATACTAATAAACCAGAGTATCACAATTCTGCACTTAAAAACTTTTCTTAGGACTTCATGAATTCTGTGGATTATGCCAATTTGTATACATACAAATACATTTTATATTATTTGCCATCTAGGCCTTCTGTTTATTATCTTTTAAGACAGTAAACAGTAATAGCTCCAGACTGAGCATTTGCCTGCAATCTGACCCATTTGGAATCATCATCAGGAAAGTACTTGAAGACTGGAACTCAGTTTGAAAGTGAGGAAGAAAGTTTTGACTCTCTAACTCCTGTTGGTAGACATTCTTGGCAGTGGTCATTTGGCAATTGCTTGTGCCCACTGCCAGGGTGAAATATATCCTCAGAGGCCTGAAAATATTCTCTGTCTCCAGACAGAGAATAAACACAGGCCAAAGAAATGCATCAAGGAGAGCTGAAAAGGCAGTGGAGGCTCAGAGCAAACATAGCCCCAGGCAAGGTACCAGGAGGAGAACCTATGTGAGCTCCCAGTGTGGCCATGAGCTGTCAATTGCTTTTATAGGTGCTGAGATAGATAGATGATAGATAGATAGATAGATGATAGATAGATAGATAGATAGATGATAGATAGATAGATAGATAGATAGATAGATAGATGATAGATATCTCAACTGACATGACATATGTAGATATATAGATTGAGATGTATATACATATCATGTCAATTCAATTCTTTTCTTTAAACAGAGAATGAAATCTTTGAGATATCCATAGAGTGAGTAAAAAGCTGTGGAAAAACATATGCAGAAAAGAAAAATGTTGAGATGAGAAACTATGGGGTATAACAGAGGAGGAGAAATGAATCTCAGAGAATGCGGCTATCCAAGGGTTCAACCACAGTGTCCCAGCCTTGAGCCTAACAAGCACATTGCCTCCCCAAACTGACACACAGTTTGTTGTCATAACCCATGCCAGACCTTTTGTTTTTGGACTGAAGAAGTAGAGTTCAGTGTATGCAAAGTTGTTAATGAATGTTTTCTCTCCAGCCATGAAAATCATAAGAACATAGAGAATGGCTCCCAATGGCTTCAAAAGGTAGTGGAGTGTCCAACCTCTCATGACTATACACTTCCATAAGTAATGCATGAGATAAACATACAGAGCTTCTAACACCATACTTTCTTTCCAAGTGATAGGAGATTGCCATTCATGCCTCCTGTTGTGGTGAGGATGGATCCCTGCCAACAGTGAAGAGCTTCAGCTACATCCACCCCAGCCTATAGAGAACAAAAGGAAGATCAAGAGAGTGAAGAGTTGGCAAATTCTTCAGAGAGGGGATTATACATGAAGATGTGGACTTCCATTTCTGGAAATATAATGGACTAGAAATCCTGATAACCTTCCCATTCTAAAATAAAGCAAACAACAGCAATTTAAAATGCCAACTAACGTGTTTTAAAAATTCAGAACCCTTGGGAGAGAAGACTCTCCCAAGAAAGAGAGAAAGACTCAGGATATAAAAATAAAGTGACCATGAAATATAGCAACTACCCTCAAGGGTTTCTTGGCTCCTGTCATCTATTCCAGTGCCTTGGGTTTTGTCGCCATGCTGGAGGCAGGGAATTGGAATGGCAGGGATTCCACACACACTATACCCTCAGCAGAAGGATGGGGGTGGCACAGAGGTGGGGAGAATTCTCCTCACGAGGACATAAATGAGGAAACTTGTCTGAAGTTGCCTTGGCCCTTTGAAAAAGAACAATCTCTTCCAAATAAATATGCCAATTTCCCTATTTCTGTGCAGGTTTGGAGCTTGAATTCACACTATCTTTATATCCCAAAAAGTACTGAGATTAATTACCAGGAAATTAGTTCAGGGCAGCTCAATGTTGAAAGCACCCCTGGCAGATGGCAGAAACAAATGTAAATTCTTTCTGGAGGAACATACTTCAGCCCCAATGGGGGCATAGTGGAGAGAGAAGGTTAGCCACGGATTCAAGCAGAGTTCCTAAGAGAGATGGTATAGACAATGGGAAGAGCCAATATTGGAAGAGGAAAGGCTGAGGACTTTCCAGAGTTGGAATTATGATAAATCCCAAGCAGGCTAATAGAGAAAGAAAAAGAAATCTACATTTTGATACACTGTAGTAAAATTGTTTTCATAGCAAAGGCAAAGAACAGATCTTAAAAACAGCCAGAGAGGAAACCTGGATCATAGGAACAGCTATTGATAGCCATGAGCCTCCTCTCTAGCAACACAGAAGCCAGAAGGAGAGGGATCCCAGCTCCAAAAGGCTTAGAATCAAAAATGGTATATATACCCTGTGAAAGTGTCTTTTGAGAATCCAGGAAAAGAAAACATTTTTTTCAGACCCATGTGCAGAGAGCTCACCACCAAGAGAGCCTCCCTCAATAATCTCTGACTTTTGAGATTCTTTCCTCATTCCCTGAGAACAGTTCTCTGCACTCCGGCCCTGGGTCGGGCAGGAGTCCAGGAGCGTCTCTCCCTCCTGCTCCCCTCACACTTCCTGTCTGAGCCCCTGCCCCAGGTGCCCGAGGAGCTACCTGGAAGGGCCAGGTGCGTGTCTTCTCTCCCTTCTCTTATCGCATTGCCCACACGACCACACGACCGTGAGGAGCCCCCGAGCAGTTGTTCCTTTCCTCTCCCGACTGGGCCGTCTGCACCGGATGTCAGGAACCAGGTTCTGTCCAAACATCAGCGAATCTCAGCTCTGAGCCACTTCCTGGGCGCCCCAGCAGGCCAGGCCAGAGAGGCCTACTCTGTTGACACAAGTAAGAGAAGACTCAGGACCTTTGTGCTCCAGCCGGCCTGACATTCATCCCCATCTACAGCACTGCAGTGTGCTTGTCACCGTCAGTATCTGGGTGACAGGGAAAGGGGCCGTCAGGTAGGGAGGGGGGACGCAGGGGAGAAAACACCAGGAGGCATAATGAAAAGGGAGCGCTCATAACCCTGCCCGTCAAAGAGCCTCCTTCCCTTGTGGCCCTGCGCGCAGCTCCTTACACAGAGCTGCCAGCTGGAAGGTGGCCGGTGAAGGATGTGCGGCCGGTCTGTGCCCGTCCTGGAGGCCGAGCGCCCAGGGCCCGGCTGCTGGAGAGCCCAGACTCAGCGGCCCTCGAAGCCTCCAGGGCGCCACCGCTTGCGCTGGCCTCGGCACACCTGGCGGGGGAGCAGTGATGGTTCACTCGGGGCTGGAGGCCCTCAGAGTAGCAGCAGCCTGCGGGGCTGGGACCGGCTCTTCTGGCGGGAGCTTGACCATCCCTGAGGGCGGCGCCATCGCAGGCTGGAGGGAGGGGACCGGCAGGGCTTCCCGGGGAGCCAGGCACGCTGGCAAAGTCCGAGTGTCCGGGTAATCTTGTGGTTTCCAAATAACACAAACTGTCCTTCACAGAGGAGAAAAGCTCAGGCCTAATTCTTGCCTCGTTTGCTTCTGCGCACAGACTCGGTGAGACGGAGGTTACCGGTGGTCTCGGTTTCCAGGTGGAAGATGCGAGGGGAAGGGAGGCGAGGCCGGCCCGGCTGGAAGCTCAGAGCTCTGGTCCTCTCCGCGCAAAGACGGAGCTTTCCCCACCAAAGATGTCGCTCCCAGCCTGACGGGTTATGTGAGTACGTAGGATTCCTACGAGTTGGTATTTACTGAGCTCACCCCGTGTGCTAGGAACACTGGCAGGGTTTTATATGCCTTAACTCATTTCATCCTCACAGCCCCCCGAGGGAGTGGGCTCTGTATTTATTCTTATTCTATAAATTGGAAAACTAAGGCCAGGGGAGTTTAAATTTCTTGCCCAGGGTCCTAGGGCTGGGATTGAACCCTCCAGAGCCTTTGTTCTTAATCCCTCTTGTGAGTGTCACATTCTTTCATCCTTCCTCCCTCCTTCCTCCGGCTTTTTTCTTCCCCTTCTGTCCCTAAATAAGGCTCTGGTAAGTACTGAAACGACAAGTCAATATAAAGAAAATGTTCATTGCTTTTTTTTTTTTTTTTCTTCATCACCAGTGCTGCTGCCTAGTCAGTTATCAACCTGGAGTGCATTTTTGGCTATTTTTTTCTGAGGAGGGAAGGATCAGCATTATTAAGGCATCTGCATCTTAAACCCAGTCACTCTTGAGGCCCACGGCATGAGGGCATTACAGGCACTTTGTGACTGTGCACGAGGAGAAGGCTGACTGGCCAGGACTTAACCCAGGACTTGGCAGTGTTAGCCAGGGCTGGAACTAATGAGCCACCGCTCCATCTCTGTGACCTCGCCCAGGACACAGTGTCCCAGGGCTGGCATTCACACGCATACCCAGGTGCCGAGCCCCTGCTGGCTCCCCTGCAGCCTGGACCAGGGTCCGTCTTAGAAAGGCTAGCAGAGCAAGCCTGCTTATGCTCTCCTCACCACACCTCCCCAAAAAGCAGGTGTGCCAGTGAGCCAGCCAGCAGCTGAGGCGATTGTCCCTCTTATGTATTACACATAAGGCTTATTAAGCTGCAGAGCATCAGAGCTTCATTTGTGACTGGCTGGTCCTCAGCAGCCTGCCTTTGTCATTTGTGTCACTGACCATGTTTCACTGCCACAGCTTTATTAGAATGTGGTGACACCTTGCAATTGCTCCTTTGTTTGGGCCCATTGACTGGACCATATGTCTGAGGAGTCTCTGCCAATAGATCTATTGTATATTAACTAGCTCTTCTTTGGCTTCTGTAAACATTGCCAGCCTAGTCATGGGTAGAAAAGGTATCTTCAGGGACAAAGATAGAGAGGAATGGACAGGTCCAGGCTTTTTGACCCTGAAGTTTATACAATTGTGAAGGCCCTCTTAAAAAAAATAATACCGCATAATGAATATGAAATTTCTGGGTCTTTGCAAAGGGCCTAAGCGAGTGGGATGAGGGTGCCGATAATTAAATTTCATTAGCTTCATGGTAAGAGTATCTCCTCTATCAGGTGATGGATAATTGGATGGAAGCAAGCCTGCCTCATCTGTTGTTGCCATTTGGGTAGACCTCTACTGTGGCTACTTTGGAGGTCTCTCCTCCAAAATTGGTCTTCCAATTGGTCTTCCTCTCTAGCACTCAGCAAAGGAGAAGAATGCAGGAGGAAATGTAAGGCACAGTTCCCAATATGACTTCAATGGTTCTACCTAACAGAGCACAAGGCAAAGGGACAGAGAGAGTGGAGAAAACAGAAATGGCCAGAGAGTGACTTAATCACCAATACCAAGACTCATCAAGAAAGGGTTTGACACCATTTTGGAAGGGGGAAGGGGGCTAAAGTTATGAACTAAAATATCTTCCACGCATCCCACCAACAAGTCTTCATTGTTGTCAGTGGGTAGAGTCACCTCTATGTTGGCTATCTTCTATTTGTTCCCCACCTGCTGCCCTCTTCCATTGCTTCCATCCATTGGATGTCTCTACTTTGTTCACCCAAAAGCTACCCCTACAGGCGACATCGCCCAGGCTCCCTTGCCCTCTGGCCCACAGTTGGTCTTGGCCACTGGGAAACACCAGCAGGAGACCTTCTGGTAGAGGACAAAGAAAGACCAGGGTCTTTCTTCCCTGTTCCCCCTTGCTTCAGTGCCACAGTTCTGGCAGGGGCCAAGCAAGCATGCCTCTGTGATTACAGGCCAAGAAGTGACAATGACTTCCCAGTGTTAGTGTCTAGGTGCCTCGGCATAGAAAGGACCATCAGCCTGTCCCATGAAGCCTCTTATGAAAGAAAGTCATGAAGAGAGGAGGAAAGTGAGAGGGACACAGAGAAACAGGGAACCAGGCAGAGAGTGAAACAGAGAAAGAGAGAAACATACTTGAAATGATTAAATGAGAGCTCTTTTCATTTGCTAACCCCAGCTTGGCCATTCTCAGCCAGGATTTCTGAAAGATCTTTGAAACAGAGCCTAATGTAAAAGGTTGATGATTTATAAAAGCAGCAGGGACTCTTATGTGGAAATATGGGAAAGAAGATCACACATGGTCTTGAAAGCAGATCTGTTATTTTGAAGTTGGAAGTGGTGCTAAGGGTGGCCCTTCAGCAGAAACATTTCTCTCAAGTCTTTAAAAACTGAAGAAGGGTAAATAATAAAGCAAAGGCTCCATTTTCCTTTGGCTGCTGGTGGGTCAGAACCATCTGGGCTAGAAGAGCCTGTTGGAGAGCTGAGATCTTGACCACTGGAACCCCAATTAGTCATGGAGCTGGAACAAATTCCTAAATTCCAGTGACTCCATTTCCTTTTTTGTAAGACAGGATTGATGATGCCTACACTACTTCCTTCCCCAGGGATGCTTCATGAATGGAAGCCTGAAGAAACATCACACTGAGCAAGTGCTAAGCATCACACCAGGGCTAGTTTCTTTTATACTGATAATGCTTGGTCAGAAAACAGAGATTATTTTAGGTTCAGTGTTACAACCATATAGGTTTTCCAACATGTTGGAGATTACAATAACAAGAGCCCCAGCAGGAAACAGAATTCAATGAAGATACTCTAACCAAAAACCTTCTTACAAGGGTGTGGGCAGGGTTAAGAGAGACAGTGAGACATGCTGACACACCCGGAAACTGTGAAGCATGGGAAGCCATTACTGCCTCTATGTTTGTGACCAGAGCCCAGTGAGAGCTAAAGCCATGGAGGAAGGGTCACTCAGGGTCACTTTGGACAAGGAACTCAGCCCTACTTCAAAAACAGAGGTTAGGAGGTGAAAATGCTGCCATAAATTTCTTGGTGTTTGCCCATAAGCCTATTTTGGAAGTAGGTGAAGGTATCTATTATAAATCAACTAACCCAAAAGGTAGACATTTTTACTGACATAACAGAATTTATTAACCTTTTTCCCAGAATAAATTTTCCATGCTTCTTTAAATTACAAACATTTTGGCTTATTCAAGAATACACACTTATTTAAAGGGTTTTCTGACTTGTCTTTTTTCTGAAAACTTAAACATATCAATGGCTAGATAAACAAACCTGGAAAGAAGCCCTGGCTTACAGCTTTCCCACTGACCTGTAGTTCTTCTCTTTGGTGGTAGGTTTATCTGCCCACTGCCCACTAACCCATTATCTATTCCTCACTTCAGCTCTTAAAAAGATGCCCAGGGGTCCAACTGGAGTTTCAGGGTTGCTGATTCAGCTAAGAGGTTGGATAGAATCTTGCCATTCTCCTATATAGAAGTTTCCTCTTATCCACTTCATAGTCCTTCTCTCACTACATATGCTCCTGCTGCTGCCTAGGGAAAACCTCAACAACAGCACTTTGTCCAGGATCATTTATGCTGGACTATGCCTTTCACATTGGCTGGAGGGTCCCTGGGGCCAGTCTGTGTACTTTTTTCCACAATGAGAAACTGATTCCCAAGATCTGCACCTAAACAATAACTCACTATTGATTACCTTCCTGCATCAAGGAGGAGCCAAAAGACATCAAAATCTTATGACCAAGAGAAGTCAAATGGGTAGATGCCCTTTGCTCTGGGTCATTAGTTTCTTCCACCCTGCTTAGGGATTCTATAAATCACCAAAAACAAGTACAAATAAAGCAAGGGCGAGGCAGTGAAACCAACTGTAGAAGGGCCACTCAACCTCGCATACTCCTGATCTGTCAGTATCCTTACAACTCCATACCTTGAGCAGGATTCCTGACCAAAAATCTTTCCCCAGGCTAAAATTCTGCTGGGAAGTCAGATGATGAAAACAAATGGGAAAATAATTGAGCTGGAGCTCTATTTGAGTTTCAAAATTTCAGGGACGAATTCCCTCAGCCTAACTCAATATGAAGAATACAACTTTATTACACAGCATCTTTTACTCTATATCTAAAAATGCTTTTCAGAGCAAATTTATTTGTGATTTGTATGATTTAAGACTTTCAGGCTGAGGAGACACTAATGTCCTTAGTTGAGACTTGAAATGAACTAGAAATCCAATGAGGCACAGATATAGTCCTTGTGAAGGGGGTCTGAATGCATCCTGCTACCTCAGCTTCGGGACCTCTTGCATCAGAACCTACCCTGACTATCCATTTGGTTTTCCACTCTCTGCTATGGCTTGGCCTGTCTTCCCTCTGGCTCACGCTACAGTTGTCTATACTGCCCTTTGGTCCCCCTAGTTCAGGTCATTCAGACTCCATGAAACTTTAGGATAGTTTAGAAGCTGCCCTACTGATGTCCTTTTCACGGACAGAAAGCCAAGCCATCTGTTGCAAATGACGGGGGTGGAAACTAGGAATAGGGACAGGGTAGAGCAATTGGGGGAAGTGGTAAAGGATTAAATTAGTCATCATGGAACCAGACCAAAAAGTTTCAGGTGCCAAAGGGTTGGCATCTATAATGCATAAGGATGGCCCCACGATAGGATTTCATAGGCACCACTAAGCAACAGAACTTGAGGAAGTGGGTGGTTGGATTTCAGGAGTTGGGATAATCAGGGTGCTGATTATCAATGGCAGGATGACACTCAGTAGGCAGAGGAGGGTATTGGGAAGTGTCAGTGAAGTGACTACCAATGAAAAACATAATAGTGGAAAAGGAGGGATTGCCAGAAAACCCTGATGGACTGGGAGGCCTGGCAGAGTCAGACCTGGAGGTCTTGAAAGATGGAAGAGCATGTTTGGTTGAGACTGGTGACATGTGTGAGAGAAATAGGGAAATGGTCAAGAGCAAAAATTCCAAATTTTAGGTAGCATGAAGGGAAAGGGAGGGGGTGACTTTGTTTAGGGTATGGCGGTTGGTGGACAAAGGGACTAAGAGGTCTGGACTAGGCTGATAGATGACTGGTCCTGATGGACCTTAGGGTCAGTTAACCCAATGGCATGGCAGGAAACATCTTGCCAGAGAGCTGGTGAATAGCAGTGCTGTGTCTGGAGCCCTGGCCTCAGGGCTACCGCTACCATCTTTTGTGTGTTTCATCTTAATAGGCACTGCCCATCATTCCTGCTATTGTGCTATGTGAGCAGCAGCTCACATCAAAGAAAGCTTTGAGAAGTCTCACTTAGATCTTGATTCTAGGTGTCAGGATGGTAGCCTCTTACCGTCCAGAAAAACCCCGGGATGCATCTCTCTATGAGGTTGAGAATCCTGACTCCTATTCTACTTCCTCATTCTTGGTTGTCCTTAAAGGTACCCACCTAGTGGTTAGCCTGGAAAAAATTATGAAATGGCCTTTTTTTTTTTTTTTTTTTAATGAGGTTCTTGGTTCTTTTCTCCTCATTAGATCTTGGCTCTTCCATGACCCTGCGTTGAGCTGGAGATGTTATAAGTGCTAGCCTGCAAGCAACACGGAATCAGAATCTCAGCATTCGCTTTAGCTCCAAGTTAAAATTTCTGACATTCAATCATGGTGCTAGTGTTTGGTACGTGTTCAAAAGTCAGTACCACTATCAAAAACAAAATCAAAAGAACTGGAATGATGCTTTTTTAAAATGAAGATTTCCTCTTAAAAATGAAAATTCAGCTATCAAGAAATGCCTACAAGCCAGGAGAAAGGGAGACTGTAATCCTCTCTGTAAGTCACACTGCCTCTCTGGGCTTTCTCATCTGTTGAAATATCTGCAGTCTCTTCCAGCTTTAAGCATATATATGAATAGACCTAAATAATTAAATAGCTTTTATGGACCCCAAAAGAAAAGAAAAAGTCTAGTTTAGTTGTTGTTGTAATTTTTTTCTTTTAGAGCCACCAATAGAAATCCTGCACCAGCCTTGTTCCTGTTCACCTCATCATTTCCTTTTCTTTCGTTGCATCTCACACCTCGGCAGAGGGTTTATCTTTACTCTATTTCCCAAATCTCCCATATTATCCTCATGGGGTGTCTGTGCGACTCTATTCACTGTATTGAAGTTTGGAATACTGTTTTCTTGAAAGATAACACCCAAAGCCAAATTCTTATAAAAGACTGTCACTTCGGTTTGAAGAGCCAAAAAAAGTTGGCAGTAAAGATAAGGCCCTCCCTTCATGTTAAGACCAAAGAATTCTGAAATCTTTAAGAAGGCCAATTATTAACTGCATACTTCACTGACAATGCCGAAAGAGATACATTATGCTTTACAGTAAAGAAATATTACCTTTAGCAAAAGGCATAGACACAAATTCCATTTAATCATCATTTATACAAGAACTTGTAGTCCCAGCATGACTTATCCCTTATCGCTTCAAACATTACGTCATTTATTCCCAGCTCAGCTCAATTCCCTTGTGTTGGATGTCTTCCTTTACTGAAATTGATCTTTGTTAATACCGGGCATAATGTGCTCTTCATTTCTTAAAGGAAACCGATGGACTCTTGCCATGACAGGGGATAACTGGAAATCTATATACTCCGGACACCAATTCCCCATCAATACACTGAAATGTCTTTTCTTTAAAAATAACAACCCTGCATGAAAGTGATCACTTTCCCAAATTAGTGTAATTGATGCACCCTGAGACCTTAATGATTCAGAAAGTGCATACTCAGGGGATATTTAAATAGCTATTTGTAGGGAGATAAAATATGGGCCAATTCACCAAATACTCATTCCTTGAGTTTAGGTAATACTCAGAGCTCGGCTGAGGGCTGGCCAGTGTGTCCGCCAGGCTGCTGTTAAATGAGAAAGAGGGCAAATGGCTTTGCACTCACATTATCTTGTCCTTTTCCAGGCCTTCAGTGAAAGATGAAGAAGACTGTGCATTTGAGGACGGGACAATTATTACAGCTGGTATTATTAAACCAGGTATCACCAAAACTGAAATGCACCTCAGTTTTCTAGCCTGAAAAATTGAGATAATAATTTTTATTTCCTGGGGATTGTTTGCTGATTTGAATCTAAATGAAGTGCCAAAGCATTATTGGGTCTGTAAAACAGCTCTGAGAGTCCCTGGAACTTCTTCTGACAGCACACCCTGTCTCTCTCCAGCACGGTAGTACTGCCCATGGAGGCTATTCTGGGAATGCTGAATAAATGAATACATGAATGAGTAAGTTCCTCCACCAACACCCTGCAAGCATGCTCCAGCTGCGTATCAGCTGGGAGGAATTGGCTGCATTACTTCCAGCTAAAAGGTAGCAAGTATACCTCACTCATCATTTTTAAGCCCTTGGCAGACATAAATAATCAATCACAGCATTTTCCTCAAATGTGGCCTTCAAAACATTTCTCAAGACAATGTTCCGGGCAGCCATTACCAATTGTTCACAGTTGACACCAGAAATAAAATCCATCTGAAATCTCCGAGGCTATTCAGATCCTTGTTGGGGCCCAGAGGCTCACCCTGAACTGATGTTTGAATCACCGATTCCTCACAGCTTCCATCCCGGGTTGTCAGGAGTGCCCTCAGCACTACCTGGTTGCCCTGAGGGGGGGAAGGTGGAAAACCAAAGTCTGTTCAAGGAAGACCATGCTTTCTGCCTAAGGGCCCCACAGAGGGACTTAGTTGTTTTGTTTTCACCCAGCAGTCCTCGACCTTGCCCACTCCACTTTCCTTCTCAGGGGAAGCAGCCATTTGTCGATACCCACAGTCCCTGGGCTTCCTGCTCTTGGTCCAGAAATTCCCCAGAAGTTACCTGGTTTAATAACAAGCCCCATTCATGTTCTTTACTTGTGTGTCTATCATCCTTCTTGGTACATGTTGCTTCTGACCTCATTTGGCCCTGACCTTTGCCTAAGACCTTGCTCCTTGCTGCTCAAACTCCTCAAACTCTCACCTGAATCTCTATAAACTCCTGATGTCTGCTTGTCTACTCCCAGTCATCTGGATATTTGTCTGCAGTTCTGATGACCTCTGGCAAGTGTCAGGCCCATTATGTTAGATGCTTCTCAAGGCTGTCAGCCTCTACTAAAGAAAGATCCAACGCTTATTGCCTGCTTTTCTTGCCAGCCTCCTTAAATCCATTATCTAATTTAATTTTCAGAACAAGGGCAGGAGGTCAATATAGCATCATTATAACCTATATGGGACCAGAGATTTAGAGACATTAAATATCATGCCTGAGGTCACAGAGCTGGGGAGGGATTCAAGATCTGACCCCAAAATCTGGACACTGACCATTCACTACACTGCCTCCTGAATTAATGCATGCATAGTGGGCTTTTAGGGAGGGGGACTCACAGATAGGGAAGTTATATCTTTCCTCTCTTCTCTCTCCACCACCTCTAGTCTCAGTTCTGCTCATCAATACAACTTATGACCATGTGACTCATGTGAGGAGAGGGAAAAATAACAGCCTTCTCTGGGTACAAGAAACCCAATATGGTGATTTGTGGCATGGGGCTTGATAATTAACTAAATAGGATCTTTTACAATGAGACAATCTTACTAGTTTTTATTGCCACATTAAAATCTGAATCTTAAGCAAAACAAGAATATAAATCTTATTGGAGGATGCCGAAGTTTAAAACAATATATGCTCAATTCAGTTCTCAATAGAGAGCAGTCTTTATTGAACGCCATAAACATTTCTGCATGCCAGAGGCGGAAATATGACCATAAAACTAGTTTCTATTTAGTGATTTGGTAAATGAATAGAATGTTTGTCTGGGTCTCAGCAGGATTCTTGGGGGCAGTCATTAAGGCCCCTATATGCAAGATCAACATTCTGTAGATCAAAGTCACCCAAGTGCAACGTTGCTCCCTGGGGGTGCTTGTGGTATTTGGGGTGGGATATTTTCCTTTGAGGGGACTATTTTATGTACTTCAGGACATTGATATCTCTGGGTATAGACCCTTTTCCATTCCCAAAACTGCTTCAATGGATTTCCTAAAGAACTCATAGGGGGTGGTACTCCTTTCCCTCCTATGTGTGCAAACCGGAACAGAAGTGAGCAAACCAAGGGTAAGTATTCACTTCTCCAAACCCCGGTTGTTTCCTCTGTAAACAGAAGAGAGTGTCATCTGCTTCTGACTTACTCCAAGACATGTGATTGCTCAGAACAAGAGAACAAGTGAAAGTGTCAGAGGAGGAAGAAGAGAAAGGATGTTAAGATTTCCAAAAGATACTTCTTTATAAAGGGGGAGATCTCCACTCTTACACAGATGTGAAATGAATGTGTCACTATTAATGAGGAAACTAATAAGATGTTACAACTAGTTCAAAGGAGGATTCAAATACATAAACCATCAAGAATGCTGGAAATATAGATACCAAACCAGTTAATACCTACAGGGCAACAATCACGTGCCTTTTTGTTAGACACAGCATTCCTATGGGCAAGAATCACTTGTATTGCTATCAGTATTCCACCTCCTGACAGAGTTGCAAAATAATTTATAGACAATGAAAGATGAACCACAAGAATCCTATAGTTAGGATACCCAGCAATCAATTTTGCTTGTTTCCAAAGTTTTTCACAGCTGATGTGACTATGGCCACTTCTCTCCTGCAATTCTCTCCAATGTCTCTTCCTTCTCTACACTCTAACGATACTATCCTCTTTTACTCCATCGAACAGGGCAAATTCATCCCTATTTTGGAGACTTTGCACTTTTGTTTCTTCCTGCTGAGAATACACTCCTCCAGATTTTTGCGTGGTTGCTTCCCTCACATCATTCTGTTTCAGCTCAAATGCCATGTCTTCAGACCTTTCTCACCCTTGGCTCCCTTCACAGTACCCCACATCACCCCTTCTTATTTATTTTATTTTTGTGCCTATGACCTGGCTCTTCCCTCTAGAATATAATCTCTGAGGGCAGAGACTCTCAGACCTGAGCACTGCTGTCCCCAGGACCTGAGTTATGGGGGTGCTTCAGAAATATTTGCAAATCACCTGGTTGCTTGGGCAGCCAAGCTGAGGCAGCTTGCTATTCTCTCTTGTGGCTGAGTGGCACAGGTGTGATTCTTAGATCTGGCCTCTTAACTGGGACAAGAAGATGCCCTTGATGGATCTAGTGTGAATTGTAATCGGTGGGGCCCAAAAAGGATAGGCATTTTGGGAAATAACAGCTTGTACAGGTACCTCCATGGCCAACTCCTGATGCCTCAAAACTCTGTTAGTCCCCTAGGCATAAAGCTCATGCCAGGGAAACTGGGTTAGGGAAGTAAACCTGAAGTGACCAAATTTGTCCTGAGTTGGTGAGACTGTGTTTCCTGCTACCATGTGGAATGGGACTCAAGGCAGAGAAATTTAAAAATTATGTTTTGGACACCTGCAATTTGTGGCCTGAAATTATTTTCCTCGCTATATAAACAAGTCTCTAGGCTAACCATCAAAATTTTGTTAGGTCATGAGTATTTCATATCAATGTGTGTAAAAGGCTCCCAGGGTCAGAGGAGAAAGTTGGCACTTTTGCCTTCAACCTACCCAGCTGTTCTCTACCATTGTGAACTGAATATTCTGTGTCTTATTGTGTTTATTGGCTTTGCCAATATAGTGAGGACCAAGGAAGGAAGGAGGAGATGAGGAGAAAAGAGGGCATCTCTAATTTGTGTCATTGCCATAGGAGCTCCAAGGACATTTATTCATGCTTTCCACACATATTAATTGAATGCCTGCATATGTCAGGCTCTATTTTACGAGCTTGGGACACAGCAGAGAATAAACAGGTAATCAGCTCTGCCCTTCAGAATCTTGTATCCTAGCAGGGGAAGAGAATAATAAAGGATAAATAAATAACAAATAAATAAATTCCACAGCAGGTTAAAAGGAAATGAGTGCTTAGAAAAAAACAAATAAACCAATAGATCAGGATGAAGAGGATCAGGAGTGGGTGGCAAAGGGTTGAGGTATTAAATGGTGTAGCCTGGAGAGGCCTCATTTGAGCAAATTTGAAGGAAATGGGGAAGGTCCCAGAGCATCATCTTGAAAGAGCAACGAGAGCAAAGACCTTGGGGAGTGGGGTCATAGTTTGTTTAAGGACAAGAACAGGTGTGCCCAGAGCCGAGGAGGATGGGGAGAGAGGTAGGAGGGAGGTCAGGGAGTTAACAGGAGCTAGAATATTAGAGGCTTTTACTCTGAGAAGTGGTGGATGCATTTGTTTTCTGTGGCCACTATCACAAATCACCACACACTTGGTGGCTTAAAACAAGAGAAATTGGGACGCCTGGGTGGCTCAGCGGTTGAGCGTCGGCCTTTGGCTCAGGGCGTGATTCTAGTCCCAGATCGAGTCCCGCATCGGGTTCCCTGTGAGGAGCCTGCTTCTCTCTCTGCCTGTGTGTGTGTCTCTCTCTGTGTCTCTCATGAATAAATAAATAAAATCTTTAAAAAAAATAAAATAAAACAAGAGAAATTTATTTTCTCACAGTTCTAGGAGCCAGAAATCCAAAATCAGCTTCACTGGGTTGAAGTCACGATGTCAGCATGGCTGTGCTCCACAGAGGCTCTAGGGGAGAGTCTGTTTCTTGCCTCTTCCAGCTCCTGGTGCCTCCATGGTCACATTGAATTCTCCTGTTTGTTGATCACATCTCTTATAAGCATACACGTGGGCTGCTCCAGTCTCAGAAGTTGTGGGGAGGGGGCAGTAAAGGAGCAACCCTAAAACGAAATGAGATCACACGCCAGGGCATTTTGGGGTCGGTGACCTAGACGCTAGGATGGCTGCTCAGCCCCAAATGCTGTCTGACACAACACGGAGGGCTTCCTTCTGAATTACCTGACAGAAAGGACCATAAGCTGAAAGGGTCAAGCAAACATCTGGGGGTTCAAAAGGGCTTGTGACTGTTTGGGGACCAGGACATATATTCAGAGCCCTAGTCTCCCCGCTGGAGGGCGGAGGGCAGACAGAGAGTTCGATGATGAGATGATGGCCTGGTGTTGGGTTATGGGACTCACCTGGGGTGAGGCTGCCCCCAGCTGGATCATTAGCCTTTGAACCAGGAGGGAATTAGCGTAGCCCGATTCCATCTTGCAACGTGTTCTTCAGAGAACAGATACTCTGCCAAGTAGTCTAGCCTCATGCAGTCTGGCCAGACCTATTTTGGAGGTCACTTAACCCTTCCCAGCACTGAGAGGAAATGAGAGAGACTGAAGAATGTGGATTAAGCACCCCCAGCTGCTGACATGCTGCTGACAGTGGCAGATGAGAGGAGTTGAGTGGCATATGCTGAATGCAAGCTCCAATAGTCTTCCACTCGACTGCTTTCAGATGGCTGGTGTTCAGTGTACTTGAAATTATTTATTCAGACCCATCAGCTCTGTTTGGGAAGCCTGATTAATGTTTGCAGACACGTGTGAGGAGTCAAGGAAGCGGCAAATCAAATGTTGTCATGGCTCACACTTGCCTAGCCCACACATTGCCACCCTTGACCCTAGGCGCCTGGTCCCTGAATGGACTCCCTCCTCCTTTTTGTAATTGTAGAAGAGTGAAAGCGGCCTGTGTCTCAGGGATCCAGGCAACTCTCTGACTATCCAAAGGGCCAGTTTGTATGCTATTAACTCCTATACTTCTCAAGTAAGGAAAATATATAATTTTTATAAACAATGAAGGTTAGAGCAAAAAACCGTAGCATTTTGATGTAGTAGGCCCTACTGAGTAGGGAATAACTCATGATTCAGGCAGTTGGGTCACTACTCATATTATGTCGGGCAGGACATGTTACCTCTCTGAGCTTCCACATTCTCATTAATAAGATAAGAGATCAGACAGGAACAGATCTTTTCTTTTGCCTGCTTGCCTTCCTTCCTTTCTCTCTCTCTCTCTCTTTATTTTAGGCTTTATGGGTCAAGTGGAAAAACAGCAATTGACAATAAGTAAATCAATGGGTATGACTGTGTTCCAATAAAACTTTATTTCAAAAAATAGGTGACAGGCTGGATTTTGCCCATGGGCTATTTTTTGCTCAATGCTGAAATAGCTCTGCCAGCAATCTCCTTCACTGTGAACCCTGTTGGAAAACTCCAGAGTTAAACTGAGCGAGGGAGGAATGGAGACAAAAGAACTAGATTATCTCATTTTCTTGCCCTTAACCTAGTGGCATTCCTCTTACATGCCAGACTAGTAATAGAATAGACATATGCTCTATACAGAATATTTTGTATTTGGAAATAAGTTGTTCCACATTCATAAAAAGAAAAGATGTGAGAGACCAAAACCCCAAACTGTTGTCGACTTATTTGATGAGTAAATTGGCAACCACTCCCCTCTTTCCCACAGGGCCAATGACAAGTCCAGAGCTAGGTCCTGGAACCTATAGGGTCCTGCCATCTTCTATCACAGCAGTGACCCCAACAGTAGCCCACAGAATGTCTCTCTCTGCTTGCATAGTACTGCTTGTATCAACAGCTTCCAATAAGTGCCAGGGTAAGGCTGCTAATTATATAATGAATCTGCCTATGTGAGGATAGATATTCTAATAAAAGCCTCTGGTCTCTACTGTTTTATAGTAATATGGAACACCTCGCTTAATGGCCAGTCCATTTTTTCTGAGTACCATTTCTCCCCACCTTCAGGAATCACATTCTGTATGATATGTCCCCAAAGAAGGCCCAAAGCCCCCATTTCCTACCTCAGGACCTTTGTACATGCTATTACCTGGGCCTAGATGTCTCTTCCTCTAACTCTCCCCCTGATTAATTCCCACTTATCTTTCAGATCTCAATTTATATATCATTTCCAAAGAATTATTTTCCCTTGTCCTCCAGTATAAACCATCCCCCTTTATTATTCTCCCTTAGTATCCTATTCCCCTCCTTTATCACATTTATCATAAATGTTATTATATATGTTTTTGTTTTTGTCTTTTGGTTTAATGTCTGTCTTCTGCAGGAGAATTAGAGGAAGAATATGAGGACTAAAACTATTTTGTACAGCACTGCATCCCCAGTGTCTCACACCATGCAGTAAATTGGCACTTAGTTGTTGAGTGAATAACCCATCATTTACTACTGTTGTAAAAGAAAAGACTGACATCTTTCCAATGGGCTGGAGTCTAAGCCCTCTCTCTATGCTGCAACTTGGACTGATGTTCTGTTGTGGACTGAATGTTTGTGTTCCTTCAAAATTCCTATGTTGAAATCCTAACCACCAATATGATAGTGTTCATAGGTGGGCTTTGGGGAGGTGATTAGGTCATGAGGGTGGAGCCTCATGAATGGGATTAGTGCCCTTCAGGAGGCCTTGGAGAGCTCCCCTGTCCCTTTCCACTTTGGGAGGACACAGTGAGAAGTCAGCAGTCTGCAACCAGGAAGAAGTCCTCACCAGAACCTGACTGAGCTGGCACTCTGATCTTGAACTTCCAGCCTCTACAACTGTAGGAAATAAATTTCTGTTGTTTATAAGCCAGATAGTTTATGGCTTTTGTTATAGCATCCAAGTTGACTAAGACAAGTTCTTACTAATCACAGGCAGAACTGTTCACAGGATAGAGGTAAGTGATGCACCCAGGTCACCCACATCAGCATTAGCCAGGAAGAAAGAGTTGGGAACAGGGAGCAGGATGAAAAATCAGCAGAGTGCTATGTCCTTGTTTCCAAAGTGCAAAAGGAAACTTTAGAACTCTAAACCAGGTGGACACGTGTCATATCTTCCAAATTTTGTGAGTTTTCTTCTCCCTTGAGGAAAGCTACCTTCTCCTTGACACTTCCCAAACTATGGTAACCCTATTGCTTTCCCTACTCTATCCTCCACCCCCAACATACCGAGTTACTTGGTCCACACTTAACCATGGCCACATAAAGTCTCTTCCCTGAGAATGTTGAGTGGAAACAGAGAGATTCAGTCTCTTCCACATGTCAACTGGGTGACCATGATCTATGGATCAGGAAACAGATTTGTTTGCAGGTAAAGTAGAATCAAATAGATGTGAAGGGAGAAACTGAGAGGAGACATGGAGAGAGAGCCCTGGTGGATTCCAGTCCCTGATTCCAGTCCTTTCCTGAAGCCCTGAAAATCTGCCCTCAGGTGATTTGAGAAACTCACTTTTTGTTTAAGATTTATTTTTGATTTTTAATTTTAGAGAAGGGGGAGGGAGAGATGCAGAGAGAGAGAGAGAGAAACCCTCCAAGCAGACTCCTAGCTGGGCATGGAGCCTGACGTGGGGCTCAATCTCACAATCCTGAGATCATGACCTGAGCTAAAATCAAGAGTTGGGTACTTAGCTGACTGAGCCACCCAGGTGCCCGAGAGAAACTCACCTTTTTGATTAGATGAATTACATGCGAAAAATGAATTCCATGTAAATATAATGATTTCACATAGTTCATCCTGTTTAATCCTCATAACAATGCAGCAGGGGAAGAATAGTTATCCCCATTTTACACAAGCTTTTTGGTTACATGAAAATTAGTCCTGGGCTTGAGTTCTAGTCTAAATTCTATCATGACCACATCATCTGAAGCAAATTAACTTCTTTTGGCTTCAGTCTTTCTCAAGAAACAATTTTAGACTGGTAGGAAGGGTCTAGCAAGCAGTTAAGCAAGAATCCTGTGTATAATTTATGAAATCAATGACCCAAACCTAGAGACTTTGAATGGGTAGGAGCTGTAAATAAGGCTGGCCTCATTCTCCTAATTCTTAAGTGCCTGAATTGGATTATTTGGTATCTAAGATACTTCTCGTTCTAATAGTCAACAGATTAATTTCTGGCTTCAATCACCAAGAGGTTCACTCTCAATCATGAAAGAGCTAAAAATGGCTAATAAATTTGGTGGAACATTTGGACAATGCAGTTATAGACCTACTTGTATCTGCAATAATTCTTTTTGGCTCTGAAAACCTTTGAAATTTTTCCCTTTTATTATGACTACATGGATCATTACTTGGCAAAGAAATTTCCCCCGATATTGATCTATGAACATAAAGAATTATCTGCCAGGTTAAAAGGATATAAAAATAAAATCTATTAACTTATTGAGAATAAAAGTCAGGGCTGAATTTTCATGAAAATTAAGCAACACGAATAAACCAACATCCAGCAAAACTGGATGAGCTGAGAAAATACAAACTTAATTGATTTACTCTGTATCAGTGGTTTTCAGTTCTGGGCCTCCAAGCTTTTCTTTTCTCCCAAAGGAGAAAACTGATCCCCAATCTTCCTATTCTACTGTTGGCTCATGGAGAACTGCAACCTTGATCAACATTTTCACCATACTAGCCTGGCACCTAATGGGCATACTCACTAGAATTCCTTGAATGAACGAACTACCAGAACCCAAGAATCTGTAACCTTACTACATTAGTGGGGAAACACAAAAACAGAGCTACTAGCATCGGATCTCAGTTCCTAAATTGAAAACCCATTAAAATAGATTCTGAGGATGATGGTCTACCAGTTATATTGAAAGCATTTTCCCAAACTGTCACAAAACTTGGAATTAAGTGATATTCAAAAACTACCTATGATTTTCAAACATGCAATTTTGAGAAAATCCAAATCTATTCATAGAATACTTCCTGACATATGAGGCATTCAATACATGATTTTTAAATGAATAAATTAGCTTTACATAGTGTGCAAATATCAAAGTTTGTAAGTGTATATACACATAAAATGTTCATATTTCATTACACATAAAAGGACAAAGTGGCTCTTTTTAAAAAAATTTGTATTATCTGTCTGTTTAGTTCTTTACCTTAGTTTGAATGTCCACACTTTGCTCAGCCATTCCAAAGTATATTCTTCTGTATTTCCTTTGGAGGATCATTTTTCTGACCTTTAAGACCTCATCATCTGATGCTTGGATGAGAATGGGGAAAACACAATTAACTGGGTCACATAAGAAGAGTCCTTTGCCTACCCAAGACATATAAATATTATATTCTTCCCTATGCCACACACACATATGGATATAGATACAGATAGATGATATATAGACAGGCATAATATTATAGATAAATGATATATAGATGGTCATAGATACATAGGTATCTATGTAAACAGAGATGAGCAAGATGTAAATGGAAATAGAGATATTTATTTCGATTTTACCTGCCTTGTAGAACACAATAAAAATCCTGAATTCACCTCCTTCCCTGCTCCAAGTGGCACGTGATAAGGGGGCATCCTCTCTCTGTACCAGAGCTGTTTCTCTCCATTAGGTTGCTGGGTCACTGGCCTTCATTAGCTTGCCGCAGCCTCTCATTTGATTTGCATTGCAGGCTCCCCATATAGGTAATGATTCTAATTTAGAAAATCTCCAGAGGTCACGGCAAAGAAGTAGGGCCAGAAAGAAAGATGGACAGAAATGACAGGAAGATGCTGACTCCCCTCACCTCTGCCTCCCTCTGTACCTTCCAGAGAGAGGACAGCTGCAGGCTGCTTGGGACTGTGGAGCTTGAGAGCTATACTGGTGTTTCTTCAGTACGTGGGCACTCATAGTTCATGCCACAGAAAGCTTGACGAAGGGAAGACAGAACCTTAGCCTGAAACCACCAAAAGCTTTTAAAAGGCGTCAGGTCCTCTTGTGCTCTGTTCTTTCTATATATACAACTGACACAGCAACTCCCTACTTCTTTCTTGTCTCAGGGCCTTTGCACATGATGTTCCTTGGGCCCGGGTCTCTCTTCCCTCAGCTGGTCCCTGATAAATTCCCACTTATCTTTCAGGTCTCAGTCTATATATGGTTTCCTCAAAAATACCTCCCTTGGTCCTCCAATCTAAATTTCGTTCCCCCTTCTATTTTTTTTTTAAATATCTGAATCTACTCCTTCATCACACTTATCATAAGTGTTAAAGACTTATTCATTGTCTTTTGCTCTAATGTCTGTCTTCCCCAGAGGAATTTAGAGGCATACTATGGACTGAATGTTTGCGTCCTCCCCTCCTTCTTCCAAATTCTTGTGTTGAAGCCCTAATCCCCAGTGCAATGACATTTGGGAGTTGGGATTTGGAGGAGGTTGGTAGTTTTGGATGAGGTCATGGGGATGGAACCTCCATGATGAAATTGGTTCCCTATAAGGAGATGAGCTCTTGCTCTACCATGTGAGGACACAGCAAAATTGTGGCTGTCTACAAGTCAAAAAGCCCCCCACCATAATCTGATCATACTGGCACTCTGATCTTGGACTTCCAGCCTCCAGAACTGTGAGAAGTAAATGTTTACTGTTTAAGCCATCCAACCTATGGTATTTTTGTTATAGTAGTCCAAGCCTACTGGGGGAGAATATGGAGAACATATTTATTGTTAGATATGTTAAATAAATATTATCCTTATCCATATCTACACTGTATCCTTAGCATCTCACATTGTGCAGGGAATTGGCACTTACTTAATATTTGTTGACAGAATGACCATTATTTTTTGCTGTTGATAAAAGAAAAGGCTGGCATCTTTCCAGTGGATCAGAGTCTGAGCACACTCTCCCACTATAATCTGGGTTGAGGGTCTTATTGACCACACACAGGACTGGTCATAGGACCTAAGTAATGTGCTTTGAGTACTCACACAAGGTCCTTGTTTTCAAAGTGTTAAAGGACACTTTAGAGCTCTAGGCCTATGTGGGCTTGTGCATTTTTCATCTCATGAGGGACTTTCTTTTCCCTTGACAACTACGTACTCCTTGACACTTCCCAAACTATATCTACTCCCACTTTTGAGCCCAGCCATCCCTCTGGCTTTGGCTTGAGTTTCTGTTTCATCATTTTCTCCCTAAGTCAGACAGCACCTAGCCACTTGCCTGAATCAGAGGTGTTCAGTTTTGCAGCCAATTAGGCCAATTCATTATATTAGTTTCCTATGGCTACTGTAACACATTACCACAAATTAAACACAAATTTGTTATCTTACAGTTTTGAAGGTCAGACATCTGAAACAGATCTCACTGGGCTAAAACTACTGTGTTGGAAGAGCTGTCTTCTCTTCTGGAAGCTCTAGGGGAGAATCCTTTTCCTTGCCTCTTCTTTCTAGAGGCTGCCTGCATTCATGGGCTCGTGCCCCCTTCCTTCATTTCTGCTCATTCTTCCACAGGCACATATTCCTCCCATGCTCTTCTTGTGTTTCCCCCTTCCACTTTTAAGGAATCTTGTGATTATATAGAGGTCCACTCAGATAATCCAGGATAATCTCTCCATCTCAGGACCTCATGTTAATCACATCTATAAAGTCAATTTTGCCTTGTAAAGTGCACAGAGGTTCTGAGGATTAGAACACATGAACGACTTTGTGGGGACTGCATTATTTTCTCCACTGCTCTGATAAATTCTTCCCAGGACAAGTCTCAAAAAAATGGGTGAAGAGGTTATAGCTCCACACCTGCCAGTTCCTCTGAGGACTCAGGGAATATAATAAGAAAGAAGTGAGGACTGGAACACGGGTTATTAACAAAAGGGGTAGCAGAATCCTCATGCCAGTGAGTCCCCTTCTCCAGCAGATCAGCTACCATAGTCAATAAAAGCCAGCTGTGACAACATTTCAGGCCTGAAGAAAACTATGTTAAATAACAGACTGGAGTGAAGGGAAGTCTCTGATATTTGCTAATAACAAATTTGGGGTATTCTGGGGTAAATTTCAAAGCTATTTGTGTCAGGAATTATTTCATTTGCAAATAACAGAATAACCACAGATGAGTGGCTTAAGCAATGAAGACATTTAATTATTTTATGTCACAGAAAACTCATAGGTACGTGGCTCCAATATGGGGACAGCAACTGGGGCTCAGCAGAGATGCAGACTCTCTCATCTTACTGCTCTACCTTTTTCAGGGGGTCAGTCACATCTCCCCTCATGATGGTAAGATGGCTGCCACAGTTTCAAGAATTATGTCCTTACAAAACATCACTCCAAGCACAAGGGGTAAGCATGCAGGACCCTTTCTTCTCCTCCTGCTCTCTTTCATCAGATGTGAAAAATTCCCAGGAGTAGCCTGTAGACTTCACTTCAGATCTCATTGGCCAATTAGGTCACTTGTCCACTTATAAGCTATTCCCTGGCAAAGAGGAATGGGATTCCAAAATTGGCCTAGACTAGTCAAGAGTCCTTCCCCTGGGGGTGAGCACATTGGCCCTCCCAGCAGAACTAGGGCACCGCTAAAACAGAAGAAGAAGAATAACTATTGTGTTGGCAACCAATGGTGTGTATCTCAAAAATATCTAATGCTATTTATTTTTCAACGTGCTAACACATAAATAGGTAGATCACCATTCAGAATAAAGCAAGTTTTTTGTTTAGATCTGAGATGCTTATTAGGCTAATCTTCTCATCAACTGGACCAGAACAGTTATGGTTCTAATATACACAGTTACTCTAAGTTTATCTAATTTTGTGTTAAAAATAAACAAAGACATTAAAATTTGTATTCAGGGACATACTCCCATGTGGTAATCATCATTACAAGTTTTTCTTTTTGAGAGAGAGAGAGCATGAATGGGGTGGAGGGGCAGAGGGAGAGGGAGAAGCAGGTTCCCCACTGAGCAGGGAGCCTGACACAGGGCTTGATCCCAGGACCCCAGGATCATGACCTGAGCTGAAGGGAGACATGTAACCAACTGAGCCACCCAGGCACCCCCATTACAAGTTATTTATTGCATACCTACAATATCCCTGGCATAGTAGCTAAGATGTGGGGAACACAAGGGGAAGATGATGTGTTTAGTTACATTGAATTTGAAGCATCTATGAGATGTCCAAGGGGAGAGATCTAGTAGACATGAGAAAGGTCTCAGTTGAGCCATAAATGAACATATAGGTGGTCACCAAAGCCATGGATCTGGTTAGAGACCCTAAGGGAGAAAGGATAGAGCAAAAATGTAGATGATAGAATTCTGAGGAAGTTGCATTCAAGGACAAAAGGGTAATTACACTAGGGATAGTTGAGTATTATAACAGGTGCAAGTACATGAAACTGGAAATGTGCCTAAGGATAGCCCTACCTCAGGGTCATGGAGAATGTTTGGAGGAGGTAACACTGAAAGAGATATCTGAAGGACAAATGGGGTTAGCCAAATGATGTATGGGATGGGGACTAGGTTAAGGAGTGAGGAGAGGATGAGGAAATATTCAAGGCAAAGGAACTAGCTGTGAAAAGACTTAAAGGCAAAAGCTCAGGCAAATTTTGAAAATAAATGTAATTCAATGTGGCAGGACCAGAGTGATTGGTGACGTAAGAAGAGAGATTAGAGTCATATCGTGAATTTACACTCTCAAGGACAACAAAGAGTTACATAATCAGATTCACATGTTAGAAATCTAGCTGCAGGATGAAAAATGGATTAGAGTGGCCCAGTGGTAGATTATTGGCTCTATTGCTTACTGCTCCCTGCAGCCACACCCTTGCCATGACCTCATAGTGAGCAGAGTGTGCTTCTCCACCTTTTGACTTTGGGCCAGGCCATGTGACTTGTTTTGGCCAATGGCATGTAGGTTGAAGTGACTGTATGCCATTTCTAAGCCCAGGCCTTAAGGGGCCTTGGGTGTTTCGACTGCCCTTTTGTACCTCTGCCTTTGCCTTGAGAAGAACGTGCCCTGGTCAGTCCACTGGGCCCAGGAGAATGAGTGGAGACAGTGGAGCAGAACCACTTCAGCTACTGCGGCCTAAAGCATAGCTGGCTCAGCTCCCCCACAAACTCATGAGAGAGAAATTAATGTTTTTGTTTTTGTCTTTATGGGATGTTGAGAGTCTTCAATATGCAGCATTATTGTGACAACTGCTAACTAAAAGAGGGCCACACTAAAAACAGTGTGGTGTATTAGGAGACTCTTGAAGCTGTAAGCAGAAAGCTTATGGTCACCTGAACCAAGATGATAAGGACGGGGATGGGAAAAAACAAGATAGAATCAAAAGATATGAGAGAACAGAATTGTTATGACATGGTAGGTATATAGAGGAGTTACTATGAAAGTTCCTTGGGGTTCTTCCTTGGATAATTATTCACTGAGATGGGGAACACAGGGAGAAGATGATGTGTTTAGTTATGTTGAATTTGAGGCACCTGTGAGATGTCCAAAGGGAGAGATCCAGTAGACATGGGTCTAGAGCTTGGGAAAGGTCTCAGCTAGGCCATAAGTGAACATACAGGTGGTCACCAAAGCTAGGAGTCTGGTTAGAGACCCGCAGGGAAAAAGTATGGAGCAAAAATGTGGAAGATAGAATTCTGAGGAAACTGCATTCAAGGACAAAAGAATAAGAGTCTTCAAAGAAGATCAAGGAAAAGCAGCCAAAGAGAAGGAGAAACACCTAGGAATGTAGTGTCTGTGAGGAAGGTGCAGAGGGGAATGGGTTAAGAGGTAAAAGAAATCGCACTACTTCTGTGCAGTAGACCGTTTTCTGGTCTACTGCACAGAAAACCAGTGAAGAAAGAGGCAAAGAATCTACAAGGAACCACAAAGAATTCACCTAATTTACAAAGAAAGGGAAGAGTTTTTCGCCCAAGAAATTTCAGACAATTCCATAGTAGATGAGTCAACAAAGCCCTAATGCCAAGATCAGATGGTGAGATTCACTGAGATGTTCCAAAAGGGAGCAAAAACAAGATTCAGGGCATTTTGAGTCATCCTGTCCTAGTCCCTCCAAGGGGGCGCTGCTTTGGAACAGAACTTCGCTTTTCCTGAAGCAGGTCACCAGTGACCCATGCCACTCTACTCAGAGGCCTTGGCAACCCTGACAAGTCCATGAGAAGCAGCGTCTGATAGGCATCAGGGCTGCCCGAAGTTCCTCTGACTCATTTCCTATTGACTGAATTTTCTGAATGCCCTGGAAGCCTCTAATCCAACCAGCCTGGCTTCTGCCATCAGGACCCATGGCAGCGCCTGCTTCCAAGGCATAGTGGGCTCTTTCGCCTTGCGTTCTGGAGTGTGAGTTCTACAGATCCGCTGTGGGCAGAAATATCAACACTCCTCCGAGGGAGGGCGGGAGGATGCGCTGGAGGGGCGGTGAGAGAGTGGGCATGTTAAGGAGTGAGAGGCTTGCACAGTGCTCGCACAAACACACGTGGCCCCAGCGCCCAGCTCTCAAACAGTTACCATATTTGTGACTGCTCGAGCTGGGGAACACCAGACACTTGAAGTTTGTTTTCTTCTTCAATTGGAACTGACATTTCCCCATGACTGGATTACTTGGAAATCAAAGAATAGCAGCTCAGATAGTTCATAAATTTATTTCTGTTCCACCTTGTAGCATTTATTACTAAGACCGATCAGCCAAAGAATATGGGCTTTCTGCTTTATATTTCCTGCTTTATTGCAGTCACCTTTCAAGATAGGGTGGTGTGGTTAGCAGGGTGGGGGGGCTCGCAGGCAGTGGGTACGGGTGTGACTGCGTGGAAGAGAAGCATCCTGTTGCTCTCTCGGACTCCATCTGTTGCCTACGCCATCCAATGCCCTGGAGGAAGGGTCTGGAAAAAGACAGCAAGCCCCCTAGGGGAGGAAGGTGCAGAGGGGAATGGGTTAAGAGGTAAAAGAAACCGCACACCAGGGATCCCTGGGTGGCGCAGCGGTTTGGCGCCTGCCTTTGGCCCAGGGCGCGATCCTGGAGACCCGGGATCGAATCCCACGTCAGGCTCCCGGTGCATGGAGCCTGCTTCTCCCTCTGCCTGTGTCTCTGCCTCTCTCTCTCTCTCTCTCTCACTGTGTGCCTATCATAAATAAAAAAAATAAAATAAAATAAAAAAAAAAAACGCACACCAGAGTGGAGGCCAATCCTGAGGAATTAGACCAGAGCCGTCATTCTCTCCCACCTCCACCCCCAGCAGCCATCTTTGAGGGCAGGTATGGAAAGGACCATCAGTCTGAGGGTTCTGAAGAGGCATTCTGGGACTTTGGGCAGCTGAAGGTTGAGGGTCCTCAAGTGCCTATGTTGGAGGTGTGCGAGAGCAAAAGGCTCATTTGTTATATAATCGTTTACCTACTTAGTGACAGACCTTGGTTGAGGGCCTGTGGACCCAATATTGAATTGTCCCTATCCTTCAGAAGCTCCCAATCTTGTGAGGTCACTGAGCTGAGAGCCAGAATGGGGTGGACCCAGGGTTCTATGAAAGTGCTAGGAAGAGCTTCCTGGAGGAAGCAGAGGCTTCTGCTTGGAAGGTCCCTTTGATGTGAGACAATTGCCCTCTAGATTGTTAGACCCCCATTGCTGAATGGGAAAGAAGGGTCAAAGCCCAATCTGAGAATGACAGTGGTGTAATTGATGTTTTTAGCAGGGTACTAAGGTCTCCCTGGGGTGGGAGTGGGAGCACCTGGATGGCTCAGTGGTTGAGCATCTGTCTTCAGCTCAGATCGTGATCCTGCGGTCCTGGGATCGAGTTCCACATCGAGCTCCGTGCAGGGAGCCTGCTTCTCTCTCTGCCTATGTCTCTGCCTCTCTCTCTGCATCTCTCATGAATAAATAAATAAAATCTTAAAAAAAAAGTCTTCCTGGGTTGATATCCTGGCTCTGTCATTTGCTAGCTCTATGGCCATAACATTTTTGTGTCTTTGTTTCATTGTACAAAGTACACAAAGACGATTTGCCTCATAGGATCGTTGAGGGGATCAAATGAGAAAACCCATGTACAGTCGGAGGGTGGTGCTTGCCCACCAGGAGCTCTAGGGAAGTACCAGCTCACAGTGCAGCAGGACTGGATGTCGTGAGTGAATGTCAGAGGGGCCAGGGAGGGTAGGGAACACCAGGGCCTGTGAGTTTATTCCACAGGCCCTATTCAGACAAGAGAGGTGGTTGGCCCCATCAGAATCAGCACAAGAATTAATGCACCACTATTTTAAATGGGAAAAGAAGAGCAAGTTTTTCTTCATTTATCGTAGGCCTTATTCGGGGTTTAAACACCAGCCATAATCTTCATTCATTTCCTCATGGAATAGATGGCAAAGAGCACAGTCTACTTCTCCTAATGGGGAGAATGAAATCTCAAAGTTGGTTAAATAACTGATCCCAAATCCCACATTGAGGTTATTGAAGAGTAGGGGCCTGAACTCTGATCCTCTGAACCACAGGCTCCGAACCTTCTAATAAATCACAGTGCTCCCTGTCATCCACCACCCAGCCAGATCTGCCCTCCACCGTTATAAGCTGCTTACACAAGGTGGAGTGATTTCATCAAGCAAGGCACACGCAGAAACAGAAAATGTTGCCTCAGGCATTTTTTGGATGTTTGATTTTAATATCAAAGCTTGTTCAGACCACAAGGAGCAAATACCAAATACCAAGTGACTGGCTCTCAGGTTTCTCAGACAGCAGGGAAGGGGGGCTGAGAAGTAAGCTGGTATTAAAGGGTCAGTGGAAGAGGACATGGGCACCAACTGATTTTTATTGGTGTGAGTGGGAATCCAACTCTACAGGCCAGCTCTACTCTGCTGTTCACCCAAAGGAAGACTGTGGCTGGCAATTACAGAAAATCAGTAGCTAGAGTTACTAATAACAGCAAAAGAAGCAGTTTGCACAGCAAGTAATTTGTGATAATGTTTTGTAATTGATAGTCATTTCTATTATTTAAACACTAATTAATTCATGGACTCGGCAATGTATTGACTTTACTTACAGTGTTATGGCAGCCCTCCTAGCTTAAAGCCATGCCTTATTGTTCTCTTTAGATCATTAAGATCATTTCTTTAGATCACCGTTTATTTGTTCTGTTTGTGGGTGTTTATAGGGCTGCACTTTCTGAGAGAGCTATATGGGCATCTCGTGTAAAAATGACTACTCATAAGCTCTGGTCCTTCTAAGGAGCCAGCCTGATGCTTTCCTTACTAGTCAGATTCCCAGAATATCCCTTGGTAATTTGTCCAAAAGTCTCCTGTTGTCAGCTTTGTTTGGCCCATCTGTAAAAAGAGAAGAGAGAAATCCATGAGAGCAGCTGCTACCGTGCAGCAATGACCTGGCAGATCTCGCTTCTCTGCAGACAAGTTTCCTGGGTAAGTCCCTCCACTTCCCCAGGTTATTGGCCTCCTCTCTGGGCTGCAAAATGAGAGAGATGGAAGTGGTCACCCTTACAAGTTCTCGAAGCTCCAAGTTTGAATAAGCTAAGAGAATCAGTGAATGTGCTCTCTTGCAGGCACACTGAAGGTTCTGACTGCTGGAAAGGGAAAACATCGAGAAAGATGAATAGGTCTGTGTCGCTTGAGGATTCACTGCCTACGGTCAGGAGCTGCCTGCTTCTGTTTAGTATCTCTGCATCTTCCTGAAGGCTGGGTTTGACTCTTTGACTCCTTTAAACCACAGGCTGCACATAAAGTAAAATCTGTTGAATTTCAACTGAGGCTTTAGGCTAACATTTTATAGAAGATTTTCCAGAATATTTTTCCAAGTTTATTTACAAGATGGGAGTCTTTACATTCCATTTATTGGGCATATTAATTTTGGTTTTGGTTTTGTTTTTGTCTCAGGAAGACAGGAGAAGGCATTTATAAACTGCCAGGCCTTAGCTCACAAAGTCAGAGCTGAAAGCTACCTTTAGAAAAAAAATCAATTCTAGAATGCAAATATGTTGTATCGGTTATTGCTGGCTTGTGGTAGTGAAATTCAGTCAGTTTCTGCAACCTTGAGAGATCAAGATCATGGATTAGCATTCTTGAAATTCCATTAGCTTTGTTCTGTTCATGGCTTCATACCACAGTCCTATCTCCACTCAGTTCTTAACAAACGTGTGTTACTGGTTGTAAGAAGCATTTGCTCTGAACTGGAGCCTGCTGCTGGGATCTTGTTACCTGTGGATGGAACTTCTTCTCTATCTTGGACCTACAAACATTGAGCACTTTCCTGAATCACAACTGGAAAGGTTAAATCTCTTGGCACAAGAAGCCTTGTCTGACTGGTTGAATCCTGATTTTCAGATGACATCCCCCAGCTCAACGGCTCTGCTATCACTCTATTGAGCAGGTCTAATATCAGGCCTAAACCTTCCCCAACACTTCTTTACCCAGCCTTGAGTAAGCTTTCATGAGCCTTGCCAACCTATACTGAGAGGCAACAATGCAACCACTGAGAGTATCTCTTAGGACGTTATATAACATTTGGAAGAGGTCAAACAAGTAGACATGATTACATTTGAAGTAAGGAAATTATCAGAGAACCAAAGGGCTGCCCCAAAATTTAACTTTGTATTTTCCTTTTGCTGGAATGCATTAAGAAATAATGTGGATGAAAGCAACTAAGCTTCTTATTTTTTAAATAAAATAAAAATAGTGAGGGGGGACATGCCCTAGACTTTAAAATATGCTATTAAGTTGAAATAAATGAAATAAATAAGTGTTTTGGTACAATTACAAAAATAAACATATTAAGAAGATACAACCTAGGTATAGACCTTGATATTTATAATTGGTCTACAATAAAGGAAGAACTACAAATTCAACAAATGGATTTGGAGAAATTTGATGTGTGAGGAGGAAAAGAATTAATTTATTCCTCCCACTTATTTTATAAAATAATTTCAAATGAGTGAGACAGAGGGCCTAGGTAGCTCAGTTGGTTAAGTGTCTGCTTTTGGTTTAGGTCATGATCCCAGGGTCCTGGGATCGAGCCTTGCATTGGGCACCCTGCTCAATGGGAGCCTACTTCGCTCTCTCCTTCTTCCACTCCCTTTGCTTGTGCTTACTTGTAACCTCTCTCCTCTGTCAAATAAATAACATCTTTAAAAAAAATAAGTGAGATATAACGGAAAAGTATATATACACAATGCAACTTAAAATATCATAGGAAATTGTAAAAAGATTTTTATCTAACATCCATATGGCAAAGGATAAAATAATAAGGGAAGATCAAATACATTGGACTAAATAAAACTTTAAAACATCTGTATATATGTAAAAAAAATCAGTGTCAATGAGATGAAAGAAGTAGATATACACAATGAAACTTAAAATGTCATAGGAAATTTCTAAAAGATTTTTCATCTAATATCCATATGGCAAAGAATAAAAATAACAGGAGAAGATCAAATAGATTGGACTAAATAAAAATTTAAAACATCTGTATATATGTAAAAAAATCAATATCAGTATTCAAAGACAAACTATGAAAAAATGGTTATCAAATGAGGGATTCTGGGAAGACAGCAATTGATAGTGACATGGTTTTTAAACCTCCCAGAATTCCCACACAAAACAGACGGAGTAGCTAGATAGCAAAAAATTAAAAAGCCGTGGACAACATTTACAACAAGTTTAAGTGACAAGATATCCCCACAAACCCCAAATAATAGTAGGCAGGGGAAGCCACCAGTAGCTTCAAGATTTGCAAGGTGTTAGCAGGTGTATCAGAGGGAGCTGAAGGAGAGAGGGGAATCAGACCTCAAGCAGACTGACTTGAGGACGGCAGTGGAATTCAGGAGGGGGTTCGCCCAATCCAATAGTGATGGGTGCAAGGGGATCGGGATGAGGTCTTGAGGGGCCCAGAGTAGTCTCTATCCTGCTCACCCTTGAAAGGGACCAGTCAGAGCTCTTTTCCAGGAGAGTTCTCTGTAATTATATAGGTTGTGGCAATTTTTGTACTTTTATTCTGAGGCTGTTTGTGTGTGAGAGACGGGATAAAGCAAATAGTAATTAAGGACTATCCTATCATCTCTTACATCCTTGAAAACCAGGATTTTGCATGGAGGAAAGGAGATGCAGATGTACTATAGATGAGGTTAAGAAAAATCTTATGGTCCCGAAGTGGAATTGGAAGTATCAGCATGAACTCATGAGTAGTGCACATGTAGAATATGACATCTGTGCTGCTAAGAATTACCACAGGATGGAAAACCATTCAATAAAAACCACAAGGCTTACGGCAAAAATAAGAGTAAGGGCACAGCACTCAAAAACCTCAGCAGTGACATTTTTTTTTTTTAAAGGATGAGACATTCAGCACAGTTCCATACATATTAAATGGGTAAGAAATACATACACATGACAAATATGGCACTTTGCCTCGAAAAGGACCTGAAGATTGCTTGTGGAAGTGGGCATTGGAAAGGTGTGGCTTGTTAGTTATTGTGAAGCAGTAGAAGGAAACTTATTTGAAACTGAGTAGAAAGTTGGAATACCTGCTGTGGGCGGCTGGCTCATTACCTTCTGTTGGGCACTGGCGCTGAACAGCAGAGTTATGAGATCTTTTGTAGCCTTAAATCCTGGGTCATATTTTTTCTGCCTTTGAGATGGAGGCCCTCTGAGGCATGCATTTATAAGAGACAGCTGTCTATTTCATCACCATTGAAAATGTGACCTACTGTATAGGTTCTTCAGTTAGTTTCTGTGTCATTGCTGGAAATTCTTTTGCTGCTTTCTTGCTGCACTTGTAGCTTCACCTGACGGCTGAATATTCTGGAAACTGTAGATATTCGAAACCACCAAACCAGCCAGTTGTACATGGCAGCAAAAGGTGCCACTTCTGCAGGATTTGGCAATTTGGGCTTACGGTCTTTGTATATAGATGTGCTTTCCCTTTGGTCAATGGAAAGATTGTTCCTGAGTTTTTTTTCACTGTTTCGCGTATTCTTTAGCAGCTTGGATCAACTGGGTGCAGCTTTCTGCCTTCACCTAATATATCTCCTATACAAAATCACCCATAGCCAAACGCGAAATTTGTGTTAGGCTCAAATTGTTCCTTAATATACCAATTGTGTTTGAACAAGTTTACATTTTCAAAACAAGCATGATAGTAGAGCTGACTGTATATAGATTTTTCCCCCATTAACTCCTTACATCTATCCACTGAAAGGACTAAAAGCAATGACAAATATTGTAGCAAATTAGCAATGAGCATCCTGAGCATCATTTCCCACTAAAAGACATGAGGGCTACTTGGAAGAAGGGCTGGTTTCAGGTTTGGGGCAGATGTAGCAGATGAGCCTGTCACTCCAGACCACAGGGGAGGTATCAAAGACTACCAGGACCGTGACTACAGGACTCAGGAGCCAATCGAAGAAGCTCCCACTGCCAAAGATGGGACTATTTGTACTTAAATAAGGATAATAATTATATAAATGTATTGAAATCCATCAAATATGTTTAAAGCCATAGGTTCCTAAAGATATCTGAAAAAATTTAATTGATCACTACTTGGAGGAGGAGAAGCATTTCTTCATTATCTTGAAAACTGATAAAGACAAAGAATCAATCCTTTGTCTTGCCTTTCCTTTGTGAACTACGCCACTGGGTAACCAAATTGTAGATGAGAGGAAACATCTCTTTGTGGAAGTATTCCAACAATAAATGACCAAGAAATGATAGAACATCACCCCAGTGAATGAACGGATCTAGGCATTAACCATCCACAGCTGCTAACATCACATAGGGGGGATGTGCAGACGTTCTGTGCCTCCCCATAAAAAATGCACCACCATCTATAATCTTGCCAAAGAGATCAAACTTAAGCCTAATCATGCCTTTGGATCCTGCTCCTAATTTGCAGGAAATACAGTGCTCATTGGAACCTATTGAACTGTTTGTTGAATATGCAATCAGCAAAATCCAGACTGTGGGAAACTTGACAGGTTAAAAGGTTCAGGTTCTCACACGGAAAATATATAAAAATAAGAGGGAGTCTATGTGGAATTTGTAGGTTAAAAATGATTTTAAAGACACATCACAGTTTTAGAAGTTAGCAAGGCCAAATGATAATGTGCTTTAAGGGATGTACTTTTTAGTGAGAAAGCTATCAGAGAAAACACAAGGAAGTGGTTGCTTTAAGAATGAGGAGAGTCAGTAATTAAGCTAAGACAAATAACAGAAACCGTGCTCCCTGTGCAACTGGGCATAACGGATTGAGACTGCTGTGCAGGATACACTGTTGTGGCTCTGCTTTTCGTACGCAGCCTTATCTCAGGATCCTGCACAGATTTGCCTCTGTAGCTGGATTTGGATTGGCGTCCGCTGCAGTAGCAGCCGTGGGGCTTCCTGTCCACACTGACCCCTGGCCATCCCCCTGGGAGCTGAGGCCATTCGCAGGGTGCGGGAGTAGAGCCCCTACTTGATCCCAGATCTCCTAAGATTGTAAATTCAGGCATTTGCTTTTTTCTTTCATCAATCCAGGAAAACAGTAAACACAAATGCTGGGCCTGAGTGGTCCTCCTCACAGTCCCTGCAAGAGCCCGTGAGGCCTATTTGACTGTTTCAGGACAAGCCAATTAGATCACGACTGTTAATCAGAGTAATGAAGGGAGAAGGAACCCGAGGGAAGGAACGGAGGCTGAGGCAGTCATGGAAAACCCTGAGCACTGCCTCCCCTCCCCACTCTGATGTTTTATTCAGGCTATTTGCAAACGAGCCAGTGGAAACAGCATTAACAATAAATGAGGTGCAGGAGGCTGTGGAGAGGAAGGAGGGAGGTTTGAGCCCCTCCACCTGCTTCTCACCAGCTGGGCTCAGGGGCACCCTGTCTCACCCAGCAACGTGGGCCCTCCTTGCTGCTCATGTGGCTTGTCCTGTTCACCCACCTGGACTCAGGTCTTCTGAAGATGCTCATACCCCATTTAGCCAATAATATGAAGAAGTTCAGAGATTTTTCTAGCACACAAGAGCCAACCCCAAAGGCAAAGCCAATAGAGCAAGTGCCTGAGGAAGGCAAGCCTTTCCTCTCAGCCTCAGCACTGATGTTGTCACAACCCAAAGGATCTGTGAGGCGATTGCTCCACTTGATTAAAGTGGCTAATACTTGATTTGTGCTTTACAATTGACCGAGCACTCTGGGATGCATTGTCAAGTGTGTCTCATAATAACCATGTAAAGTAGTGGTATGACCAACTGTACAATAGAGAAATGGAACAATGTTACTCAGGGCCCCAAAGCCTTCATTTTAAGGAATTCAGGTGTCTCCATCATTCTTTCCCTCTGGAAAATTTCCATAAGCTCAAATCCCCCCATCTACCAATTTATCTAGACTTGTGTAATTCCTTCCTTCCATCCAACAAATAGATACTGTATGTCTCTGAGGGCCAGACACCCAGCTAGGTGGAGAATAGGAAGTCCCAATGGCTCAACAGTCCTGCTGTTTTATTCTACAGGCCACCAGGCTGCATGGTTCCCTCTTGTTAAGGATTCTGGTTCTACTATGATTCGTGCTTCCTGTTAAAAAAAAATAACAATACCTGTCATTCGTTATGCACTCACTAGAAGCCAAGCACCATGGTAAAAACAGTTTACAAATGCTATTTGATTTAAACATCTCAGTCCAGAACTCCTGCTTTTAAAGGATATGCTGTAACACACAGTTCCCTTACAAAGAGGAAAGTTTTACTTTTCCACATTGCCCCCGACCCTTTCTACAGCCTCAGTGAGAACCGGCTCCCAGTAGAGAGACACTTTGCACCTCTCTGACCTGGCAGCATGATTCTGCTGATAGAGACGTACCCCACTTCTTTGGTCTTTGCTCTATTGTGCTTCACAGATACTATGTTTTTTTTCACAAAATGAAGGTCTGTGGCAACTCTGTGTCAAGCAAGCTTATCAGCACCATTTTCCAACAGCATTTGTCACTTCATGTCTCTGTGTCACATTTTGGTAATGCCCACAACACTTCAAAGTTTTCATCATCATTATATTTGTTACATATATAATTATATTTGTTCAGCAAAAATGACTTGCTGAAAGCTCAGAAGATGTGTTTTTTAGCAATAAAATATTTTTTAACTAAGGCATAGACATTGTTTTTTAGACAATGTTATTGCATATTTTAAATGGGCTACAGAATAGTATAAACATAACTTTCCTGTGCACTGGGAAACCAAAAAATTCATTTAATTCACTTTATTGCAATATTCACTTTATAGTGGTAGCCTGGGAACTGAACCCACAGTATCTCCCAGGTATGCCTGTATATCTCTTATACTGTACTTCCTCTTCATGCCTGTCAGCACTCTGGGGAAGGATCTGTTCAGCAAAAGGGGATAAAGGAAGGGCAAGTTTCCTTCTGAAACTGAGACCAAGGCTCCCCTCGGCATGCAGACATTGGATTCCTGTTGGCTACACCAATGAGACCTTGGAAACTTAGGTTAGAATGATACTCCCTGGCACCTGTCTTTCTAAGGTCATCCAAACATCCCCTGATTTCCTAGGAAGGCATAAAGGAAGGAAGAGATCTCTATCAGAGAGGACCAAGGCTCAAAAGGGGCCAGCTTACCTGAGCCTTGCTTCTGAACATGTGGTCCTCACTGCAGCAGCATGGGTACCAAGCTCCACTATAACCTACTTGATTTCAATCTGTGCTTCAACAACCACAAAACTGGAATACACATAGAAACTAGAGAATGTGAGGGAGGCAGTGCAGCATAGTGCAGTGGTTCTCAAGGTATGGTCCCCACAGATCAGCAGCATCTGCCTCACCTGGAAACTTGTTAGAAACGCAGATTGTTAGGCCCCACCCTAGACCAACTGACTCAGAAATGCTGGAGGTGACCCCCAGCCATCTGGATTTAATTAGGCTTCCAAGTGATCCTGATGTAGGCTAAAGTTTGAAAACCACTGGTTTAGACAATTATCTCTCCAAGTCCTGGCTCCCTTCCTCCTTATACATCACTTATTAGGCTGCAGTCTTGGCTGACGCTGGAGAAATGGAAGGACAGTCTTGTGTGCTTAGTTTTCCTTTTCCATTTTATTACCCTGGGGATGGTTCTGAAAAACTTCTGAAACAAAACCTTTTTTGCTTATACTTTAATCCATCATTTGCATTGCCAATAATGTGGGAGGAAAGAAGCTCCAAGATACCAACTTGCTTTTATGTGCTCTATTGTATCTGCTCAGAAGGGCCCAGGTTCCCCAACTCAACAATAAGCTCAGGTTCCCCAGCCTAGTAATAAGCAAGGGCTTGGAGCCACAAGGAAGAGGGGCTCCTATGGTCACAGGCTGGGGATGTATATGGCCACGGATGCAACAACACTAGCACAAGACAGAGCCAGATTGGAGGAATGTCCACACAGACAGAAGAGGCAAGAAGATATGAACATCCTCCAAATCAGAGAATTGCTGGCTGTCAGAAAGCAATCTGGTCTACCCTCTGACTCTGATCAGTACCATATCTACATCTCTCCAGACCCTGGACCTCCATTTCTTCCATCTGGGAAGGGGCTGACATCACTAGCTCAGATTAAAGGAAAGAGCATGACCCTGTCCATTAATTTTTTCAGCAAGTCTTTTTCTGAGATTGTCCTATATGCCATGCACAATGCCAGGTACACAAAGACAGACACTACTGCCGATCTCCAGGGTATACATCCTCATGGAAGTAATGGGCATCCATTTCTCAATTAAGTGTATAATTACAGCCTGTGAGCAGAGCATGGGAGTGTGTAACAGGGACCTACCTGGCCTAGTCTCAGGTCAGGGAAGGCTCCCCTGGGGACGGGGTTGTTTGAGTTAGGATCTAAAGGATCTGATTAGGCAAAAATGGGTTCTATGGTGGTGTGAACACTAGAGGCAAAGGCACAGGACATGAGCCAAAATGGAACATGGCAAGTTTGAGACTCAGAAAGAAGACCCAAGATAAGACCCAGACCATGGCAGAGGGAGGAACGATATCAGATGACACAGGAATGATGGGCAGGGACCAGGCTGAACAGACTTATAAAGCTTTGGGTCTTTATCCCAAAAGTGACGGGGATCCTTTGAAGTATTTCAAGCAGAAGGGTATCAGGGATAGGATCACAAGTTGTATCCCCTACTCTGGCTGTGCCATGGAGAGGGGAGTGCAGATGGAAGGAGGATATGCCAATTATGAAGCTAGAAGAATGGGCCAGGGGGTCTTGACAGAGTGCTGGTGGTGGAGGTGTGGAGAATAATGCTGAGTAGGGAGACTTGGATGCAATCCACAGTCCTTGGACATGGATAGCACATGGAGCAGAGGATGAAAAAGCTTCAGGGGTGTCTCTTAGTTCACTAGACAAGGGCTACAATGGGTTGAGAGCTGGATTGGGAACGAGGTAGAGTGGATCAGCTTCAAGTATAAAAATGATGTGCCCAGAAAGGACAAGTGATGTAACTGGAACAGTCTGCAGTAACTAAGACTCATTTAGTGTTTAATTAAAGCAGGAGTCCAATCTGCTCTCAGGTATTCATGGTGATCTTATGTGTTTATCAGGGTCCTTTCCTCCTAATGGAATCTCTGTGCTTTGTTCACTCACACATTTGCCAGCAGGTGGAAGGAGAAGGAAAGAGATGGGGTAGGAGACCAGGTCACTCAGTTATGTGTATCTGGTGGAGAAATGGGCACTAAATGTCCTCACCTACTTGGATTGCCTATTTATTGTGACTGTTCAGCTTACAGAACAGCAATCCTCTCCCTGAAAGGAAGGGCTGCCTAGAAATGCAATAATTTACATCTTCAGCAACTTTCTACAACCATCCTTCAATAAATTAGTCAAACCATCAAGGCATCAAAATCAGTTCCTGTGATTCTTTCATCTTCCAGGTTGTTTGTCTTTAAAGTTCAAAATGGAATTAAAGAGTATTTATAGCAATGAGACTTTTCTGTGAGCCTGGAGCAAGGGGTCTTTGATAAATAAACACTAGAGAATTACAGAAAATAAAGCCCACTATTGGGGGTTTTTAAGCAGGTTTGCAGTGACTTGTTGCAGTGACTTTCCAAGACAAGGTATGTGAGCAGCAGCCACCACTGGGCTTGGAGATTGTGTCAGTGGCAAAGGGTATCAAAACTACGATAAAATTTTAATTACATTTGATCTGTCTCAGGGCGAAGAGTCCAGATAGATTTAGGTTTTTGCATTGGTCAGGTTTGGGGCAGGGATCAAACAGTACATTCAGAAGAGATGATTGAAGATAAATTAATGAAGGAATAACAGAGGCCAACACAGGGTAGTAAAGCACCCAGACTATCTGGAAAGCTTCATACCCCAAGGCATGAAAAGGGAAGAAGAGAGCTGGTTTTCCCTAGAGCTGTAGGACTACTCAGAACCTGCAAAGAAATGAAGCTGCTGCCAGCTACAGCCCAGGAGGGAGGGAGTCTGAGGAATAAATATGCAAACTTCTCTTCTTGTAAGTGCTTCTCATAGGTCAATCCAAACCAGTAACCAATGAACAAGGGACTGTGACTCAGTCCACACAGGCCTCCTCCCTAAGCACAAGGCAGTGCAGGGAGAGCTAGAGAATGGATGAGCAGGAACAACAGAGAGAATCCGGCACATGAGCTGAGAGGCTGAGTCAGATTTGCTAATTTGTGTGGATCAAGAGATTTATTAAAATCTTTGCATCTCACTGCCAAAGGTCTTCCAGGTTCACAATGGGATAGTAAATCCCACACTGACAGTATTAAATAAACAAGCAACAGCACAAACCTGCTAGCCCAGGATGTGCCTGGGTTGAAATGGGGTGGGAACTATACTGCACAGCACTGTCTGTCTGCTGTTTCCTCAGTTTCCCCTCTGAAGGAGACAGGGCTTACATTATTGATGGAATCAAAAAGGGTAAGTTTGGGGATTGCATGTTTCCATCCTGCCTCTTGTTTGTCCAGTAAATAACATTTCCTCTGTAAAACTTGAGCTTTCATCTCAAGTGTGTGGACTAGACTTAAGCAGACATCAAAGCTTCCCTTGAAGAAAACCCTCTGCGATCCTGGCTAACTTTGATCTGTTCTTTCCCCATGGATAGTCATAGCATACACAGTACACCAGGACACTTTCTTTCCCTTTGACTCTGTTTTATTTCCCACTGTGTAGCACACTCGCAACAGACTTTGCTCCTGGTCTTTTCCCTGACTAGACAAATTTTTTTTCACTGGCACTTGCTAATTTTAGAGCAGTTAAAAAGTTCCCTTTGGTGAGTCAGGGAACCCCTGTGGGCCCCAATATAGGGAGGCCGCCCGCTCAGACACTGCCCTCTGCTGGAAACTGTTTGGATTGCTCAAGACTTCCGGAAGGGTTGTGTCCCCCTTCTGGGCTGTCAGGGCCTGAGCCTCCTACCTGGGTTGTAGCTACACCTGCCACATATATAATGTGCTACTTACCTAGAATACCCCTCTAACAACCTAGATGCAAGGAAACATTGTAATATGATGCAGGAAGATTTTTTTTTTCATGGTATAGAAAAGGATTTCTAAACAAGGCACAGAAACACATGAAAGGCTGATAAATTTGAATACATCAAAAACAAAATGACAGAAGACACCATAAAGTTAAAGAAGAAAATACTTGTGACAAAGGATCAGTATCTAGAATATCTGTAAAGAACTTCCACAGATCAAATAAAAACCAAAAAATAATCCAGTAGAAAAATATTCTAGATATAAAATTCTAGTGCATGAAAATATAAATGCAAAATATAACTGTAAAATTTTGATGAAATAAAAAATGTAAAATATAAATAAAAAAAGAAATATAAATGGCCCCAAAATGTGTGACCAAAATACTCCATTTCACTAGTAATCAGAAAAATGGAAATTCAAACATGAGGGAATTTTTTTTTTTTTTTTTTTTTTTTTTTACCTACTAAATTGGAAAAAGTGAAAACGGTAAAAAAAAAACTTCCATGCTGTGTAAGCGGGATTGTAAACTGGTATGATCACTTTGCAGAGTAGTTTGGCAGCATCTATGAAAGTGAAAAATATTCATATATGACAAGTCAGTGAGTGATTTGGCTTCTCCATATCTCCCCCAGAAAAATAATTACCCATGTGCTCAGAAGGTAGGTCCAAGGATATTGTGGCAGCTTTGTTTGCAATAGCAACAAGTCAGAAATAACTTAAATGACCATCAAAATGGAATTGGCTAAATAAAGTGTAGTTCATCCATACCATACACACACCTATCTGTATAGCAGTTTTTTTAAAAATGCACTATATATCCTGGCATGGAAAGATCTTCAAAACCTATTGTGGTGTGTACAAAAATCAAGCTGTCATATGACACATAATATAACTTATATATGCACATTAAACAATATTGTATTTTTTTCTGTGGGCATTCGATGCATGGTAAAATATGTAGATGATGCATCAAACTGATGGCGTGAGTTCCCCCAGGAGTGGAAATGAGGGCTGAAGATAGTGTGCAAAGGAGACATCAGCCTGATCTGGAATGTTTAATTTTTTAAAAGAGAATATATTCCTGTATTATTTGTAAAATTAAAATTAATAAAACCTATTCTTACATTAAAAAGAAGAAAACCTTCTTTAATCTTTATTCATAAAGCTCCTGGAGGGGCCAGGGAATCTTTGAGCTATAAGCAAAATGGTGCCCTGGGTGATTTATCAGAAACCCTGCTAAGTGGAGGGCACTGTGGTTGTCATGGAGATCTCCGTCTTCACCACAAACCATCCTGTGCTCCATCTCCCAGTCAGTGCCATGCTTTTAAATCTTGGTTTACAGACTCAACAATAATAATTAATGCAGGCCCTAACACTTACTGAAGGTATCTGACATTAAAATGTAATATTTTATTTAATCCTTTATTTTCTCCTTCTCTCATTGTCCCCGTGAGGTTGCATACATTCAGAGATGTTAAATCACCTGTCCCAGATCTGTTGACCAACACACTAGAGTTTGTCCTAAACCTAGGACTACACTTCCAACCATTTAAACTATGTTACAAAGTAACAAATATCTTTATAGTTTTGTTAACTTCAAAATATCAACTTCCTGTCAGTAGCTTTCCTGGGTTTCCCTGCTATTCAGGTCATGCCCATCTGCCACACTGCTCTGTGACAAAATGATAGCTGGTTTGTGCTGGGAGAAAAATCTACCACAGGATGAAGTGTTATCCAAGCCACTGCAGCCAAGAAGCTCAAAGACAGATAGACACACTAAAGAATTACTAAGAGATTAGGAATAATCTTCAACTGCAAGACTACTTCAAATATTTTTTAAAGTTATTTTTAGGAACAAAACCAATCAATAATAACAAAGGTTAAAGTCTGACAATAATATAAGCCTTGCAAAATTCTTCTAGGATACAATGTGCTCCATCTTCTAAATTCTGGAAATTAAAAAAAAAAAAAGATTTATTTATTTATGTTGGAGGGTGAAGAACAAGAGAGGGAGAGAGAGAATCCTCAAGCAGACTCCTTGCTGGGTGCAGAGCCCAATGGCAACTTGACGACTTGGGGTTGGATCTCATGACCCTGAGATCATGATCTCAGCCAAAATCATGGGTTGGATGCTTAACCAACTGAGTCACCCAGGTGCCCCTGGAAAATTTTTTTTACATCAAATGAAATGCTTTCTAGTGATACAGGCCTGCTGTCACAGATGAACCATTCCGGTCAGGCAATTGGGCAATATCAGGGATTATGGAGGTGTGTCTCTGGGCAGAGGTCCCCCAAACAGGGCTCTTGAGGCCCCCTTTGGAGAGGAGGCAGGCTTTTGCTATGGAGAAAAGGGCTTTTGAGAGGTGTTTTGGGAATAACTTATGAGTGGAGGGGGCAGCAGGTTTACATACCAGAACTGTGATTCCTTCTCTTCCAATTCAAAAAATAAAATAAAATAAATTAATCCCTATTTGGTTTCTTTCTTGAGAACAGGTGTGTCTATGAATAATACATAGAGAGGAAGGCCACACAAGGATCTGAAGGCCCAGAAGTCTGAAAGCAAATGAGACCCAGAGTGTGAAGATTACACAGTAGATTTTAAGTAGCATCACGTAGGCAAGGAAAAACCTGGGAGAGCACAAAACGCACTCTGCAAATCATAAGCACATCTAAGCCCCTGGCTATGTACGCAAACACATCTCCTCTCAGATAATGGTAATTGCAAGTCACCAGGCTCCCATTTGAGGAGGGGGGAGATCAGTCAAGAAATACAATCTAAAAAAAAGATTGAAATATTAGGGTTTTAATGAACGATGTTTCAGGGCAGAGATTTAAGGGTACTTAAACCTTTCTTTCTGGGTTACCACTGCACCTCCTTAAGCTCAGCAGGGACTGGCACAAGGGGAACACTGGTTAGGACGCAGAATTGGGGGGGGGGGGTGCAGTACTCTGCAGTCTACTCCGAGATTCCAGTCCTGGCCTCCATCAGCTCTCCTCTGACCGGTCTGCCCACCAGGGTCAAGAAGTGTTTCCATTTGTTAAACATGAGGTAACGCCATGGCATCGTATGGATTAGCGAGCTTAAATGCAAGCAAAGCCTTGTGATGTAGCATTTCCAAGTAACAGGGTCTCAACCTACAGCTGTCTGGGGGAAACGGAAGGAAGATGTTGAAACATGTGCCCCAGGATGGCCTCAAGAGCACGAGGAAGCGTCTCCTACGCTTCATTTGGTCCTTCGAAGAGTTGCAGTGTTCCCAGATAAAAAGGAAGCCTTGAACATCACAGATGCATCATCTTTCCATTAAGGAAGTACTGCTGACCAAGGAGGGGTAGTTGGAGATCTCAAAAGAGCTTTAATGTGCATGCCTGCATGGGATCCTGCACACGGGCTCACGCGCCCGCGCGCGCACACACACACCCAAACACGCATGCACACACGGCCATACGCTTCTTATCAGCTCTGCTGAGCAAAGGATATTCAGAGATAAAGGATTTGGTTTTTATCTTGTCCAAATCCCTTCAGGTATTGTCTCGAGATAGGACAAGTCCCTTGAACCTTGTCCCACTTGAAAATGTAACAAGCTAAATATTTCCTCCTGTCCACCCCTTAGCCCTTAAGTAAAATGGCCCTCATTTATGAGCAAAAGATATTTGGAGCTGTGGCAGAAGCAGATTAATATGGAGCTGAAGACAGATCCCTTAAAAGTCTGCCCACAGTGCAGAATTGGAAATAGATGAACCTCTTTCCCATTACAGCAACGATACAAGGCAGGATTTGTTTGCAAGAGAATAAATTGGCAAACAAGCCAGGACTAGAAAGAAGGTGGCTCCCGCCTCCGTCTGCACCCTGAGCAGGGCTGAAGACGAAGGGAAGCCCAAGGCGGTGGCAGGCTCCAGGGGAGGGAGGGCAAGGGGCTGCACCGAAGACCCCACCCCATTATCTTTCTCCTGATGGCTGGCCTTAGATGGAGCTCCGCATTCCACTCACTCATGGCTGGAGCCAAGTAGGGTTGGGCTGGGCCAGCAGGTAGCTTGCCCTTTATTCTCACCTTCATAGGATCATTCGTCATGGTGACAGGTGCATTGTAGTGGAGGGATAAAGGGCAGACTGCTACCTGCGGCCCAACTTTGTATTCTGTTTCCACTGTGTACCTTACACAGGGTGGAATAAGGCATGCCCCGCAGGTGGATAAGAGTTGGCAGGAAGGGGCCCTGGAAAGAGCTGCAGAGCCTTGGATGCCAGGGTAGGGGTGGCCCCTTTATTCTGGGCCAGATACCAGGGTCCTTACTGGGAAAACCTCACTCTGGCTCCCCAGCTCCAGCCTCCTGGTCTTTGCTGGGGGGGCGGGGGGGGGGGCTGTGAGTCACTTTCTAACACCTCTCTCCTGACACTTCTCCCGGCCCTCCCACACACCCATTTAGCACTGCCTGAGGCATGCCACCCGGTCACGCAGACCTTTAATAGCAAGTGAAACAGTAGCAGGTGTCAGAGCTGAGAGAGGAAAAAAAAATCTCAATCCCCACTGGAGGGCGAAGATCATTTTCTGCATTTCCATTTAAAGGGAGAAGTGAAAAGCATGAAATCACATGCCAACAGGGAGAAAGAGTTTAAACCAGAATAACCTTGACAGGAGCAGGCACCAGCAGCTTCCAGGTCACAGTTCCCAAAACTGAACTCCTGTGGAGAAATGAGACATGCATGCAGGGAAACACAGGTAGAAGTCACCTACCCTTCCAACTGAAGTGCCAACCCTCCACCTGCTGGCCTGCTTGACCCTCTCACTTGGGCATGCCTGCGGCTCGTAGGCTCACCCTGCCCCAAACTCAGCTTGTCATCCGCCTTCCAAATCTGCTCCTTTTCTGGGCCCCTTGTCACATAATGACTTCTACCCAAGTCAGAAGTCCGGAAGTCTCCCAGAACTGCTCTCCCCTATGACCCCCACCCTCCTGCACCACCCCAGCTACTCAGCATCTCAGCACAGCCAGTTCTGTCTCTGCTTCCTCCACACCCATGGCCTTCATCTGGCTCCATCATCTTGCATGGTCTCTGCAGCAGCCTCCTGCCAACGCCCATACCGACTCTTTTTCTTTTTTCTTTAAAAAAAAAATATATATATATATATTTATTGAAGTTTGATTTACCAACATATAGTGTAACACTCAGTGCTCATCCCATCAAGTGCTCTCCTCAGTGTCTGTCACCGGGTACCCCAACCCCCCGCCCACCTCCCCTCCCCACAACCCTTTTTGTTTCCCAGAGTTAGGAGTCTCTCATGGTTTGTCTCCTCTATTTTTTTACCACTCAATTCCTCTCCTTTCCCTTATAATCCCTTTTTCTAATCTAGCCTTTGTTTTGCTTCCAATATGCATCCCACTCCCAAAATGCAAATCTAATGATGGAGCTTCCCTTCCTGAATTCCATGAATAGTTTCCCTCATCAGGATAAATTCTAGACTCAGGCTAGTGAGCAAGGCTTTCCATGCTTTGCCCCTGTCTTATGGTCCAACTTTATCTGCTTATCTGCTTACCCACCGGGACTCCATTCTCAACTCCTTAGCTCAGTGTCAGGCCCTTTCACACATCCTGGCCTTTGGAAAGCCTGTCTCTTTGCCTTGTTTCCCTGATCAATTCTTGCATGTCCTTCCAGGCCCTGAGCATGTGTCTCCTCTTGAGCTCTTTGTCCCAACACCTCTATCACACCGTGTTGCTCAGCCACATTTCTGTCTCCCCAACTGGTTCCTTGGGAGAAGGGACTCTGTCTGGTTCATCTTTGGATTCTGAGGCCCAGGACAGAACCCAACGCAAAAGTCTGAACAAAAGTCCATGGAAAGTGTGAGTCTGTGAATGGTCCCCTCCTTGGTGGAGACAGACTATGGAGAGACACTGTGCACATGTGAGGTAGAAGAGGAAAGATGCTCTTCTTCGTCAGAGGCCTGGAATCCTGCCTGGGACAAGTCCTGGGCATTCAAGCAAAGGGGCAAACCAAGCACAGATACCAAAGTCCATCAGAATAACAGATGAAATATAAAAATATTAATATTTGTCCCCATGGTGTCACGGGCGAGAATTATTGCCTGCTCCTGGGGTCAAAGGGAGACTGAGCTTGCATTTTTGTTCCATTCTACGGGAGTGTCCTAAAGTGGACTAAGGCCAATCAGCCTCCAGGATCTATAAGAACCAGGCTATAAGGATATTAGAAACACCACTGGTCCTCCACCAGGGAGCTCTACATGCACAGAAAGCTGTCTTCACTCACTTTTTTTTTTAAATTGAGATAAAATTCACACAACATAAAATTCACCACTTAACCATTTTTAAAGTATACTATTTCATTGCTTTTATTACATTCACAACGTTGTGTAACCATCACCACTGTCTACTTCCAGGACATGTTCATCACCCCCAAGGGTACCCATTAAACAGTCACTCCCCAATCACCCCTCCTCCCAAACCCTGGTTGCTCTGATCTCCTTACTCTCTGCAGATTTGCCTATCCTGACTATTTCATAGAAATGAAATCATGGGGAACCAGGTGGCTCAGTTAGCTAAGTGTCTGACTCTTGATATCAGTGCAGTTGTTGGTCTCATGGTCCTGAGTTCAAGCCCTGCATTGGGCTCCATGCTGGGTGTGGAGCCTACCTAAACCAAAACAAAACAAACAAACAAAAACAAACAAACAAAGAAAAGAAAAGAAAAGAAAAGAAATGAAATCACATAATATGTGGTCTTTTGTGTCTGGCTTCATTCACTTTGCATGATGATTTCAAGGCCATCCGCATTACAGTGCGTGTCGGTACTTCCTTCCTGTTTTGTGGCTGAATAATATTCTGATGTATAGCAATCCCACAGGGTCTATCCATTAATCAGTTGATGGACATTAGGTTGTTTCCACTTTTTGGCAATTATGAATATTTGGCTGCTATGAAATTTGTGTACAAGTCTTTGTGTGAACATATGGTTTCATTTCTCTTGGGTATATAGCTAGGAGTGAAATTGCTTCATCAAATGTTTAACATTTTTTGAGGAACTGCCAATATGCTTTCCTCAGCAACTGCACCACATTTTACATTCCCACCAGTGATGTAAAAGGTTCCAATTCACTCACTTTCTAAAATCTTAGACATCTTCTAATTTCTCATATTGGGCCCTTCCTTATAGACCTTGTAAAAATACAACCAGTTGGATAGCAACAGAGTCAAAATCTAAAATATGAAATGGGGAAATGGACTCCAGATGAATCTGAGGTGATGCCTGACACCTCCAGTCACACATCCTCCAGAACGTGCTCCCTGCAGCTGTCACTAAACCAGGGCTTCTGCAAAATGTAGGATTTCAAGAACATCATAGAATTGCCCTGTCCCCTAGATCTGTTAGGTAAGAATGTAAAAGTGTAGCACCTCCACTGCCCCCACTTCCAAATCAGAACAGGAAAAAAAGGCAAGTGTAGACCTCCCTGAGAAGCAGGAAGGAGGAGGAAACAGACCAGATTCCAGGGAACCGTTTTTTTTTTTTTTTTTTCAGGGAACCGTTTTATTAACCAAATTAGTACTTCTTTCTGCAGAAGCCAGAAGACTGGGGCATTCTCTGGGGGCTGGGCAGGTGGACCAGCAGCAGGGGCACAGAGTGGCGGGCTGCCAGGCAGGCAAAGAGCAGCTTCAGCCGTGTCTGGAGTGAAGTGATTCACAGGGGTCTACGCGGGGGGAATGGCACAGCCTCAAGGCACAGGCCAAGCCCCTGCACGACAGAGGAAAACTAGGTAGGGTGTTGGCAGGTCCCAGAGGCTGGGCCATAGGACTTCAGGCTCTACCTTGCCTTCTGGGTTCACCTCTAGGGGACTACTGTCGCCCCACCCCCACCCTCAAACTACATCCCAGGAGTAAAAACAACACTTCTCTCTAGGTCCCTGAACACAGGATGCTGCTTATCCCCTTGCCATCATTTACATAATTTACTCCCTGAAAACTTACACCCCCACCCCATCTCTAGAAAACTACTTATGCTTCAGGTCTCAGCTCAAGCATGTGGCTTCTACGACACTCCCCAACATGCACACACTCCATGTTCTCTGAGAGCCAGGAGGGCTCCCCCACACCCTGTGCCCTGTGGCACTGTACCACAGTGGCCTCTCTCTTACTGTCCTGATTCGTGGCTGTCTCCCTACTGTGGTGAGCAATGCCAGGGCAGGCAGGACAGACACTATTCCCATTTATATGCCCAACCCAGTGCCCTAGACAATGAAAAGCTATTTTGTGGTAAGTCTGATCCCAGGGAATTGGACAGGCTCCAAGCCAGGGTTGGACAAACTATGGCCAATAGGCCAAATCCAGTCCACCTCCTATTTTTGTATGGCCCAAGAGTGAAGATTGGATTTCACATTTTTTAAAAAAGATTTTATTTATTTGAGAGAGAGAGAGTAGGGATGAGGGGCGGAGGGAGAGGGAGAAGCAGGGAGTTCACACAGGCCTGGATCCCAGGACCCTGGGAGCCACCCAGGTGCCCCTGGATTTCTTATTTTAAATGCCTGAAAAAAAAATCAAAGGAAGAATAATATTTCACAATGTGAGAATTATATCAAATTCAAATTGGAAAACATTAATAAGATTTTTAATTTTCTTAAAAGTTTATGGGAATTTGTCTTTCTTCTTGTTACATGATCACCTACATAATATTCTTGATTTTGCTTCTTGGCCCACGAGAATTAAACTATTTACTATATGGTCTTTTACCGAAACTGTTTGCTGACCACTGCTCCAAACAATTAGCTGCAGGATGCTTCACTCCTAACGTCTCCCCATCCCTACAACCCACTCAAGACCAAACCTGCCAATTCCCCTTCCTTGATTAACTCCATGCCCTCAACCACATGTGCCTCTTATCTGTTATTAAAGGCTTCAGGAAAATACAAAGTAATTCCAGCTCACCAAAATATTAACCACCCTCTCCATGATCAGTGACAAAGGTGAGATAATCCTAAAGTCTCTTGTTTACTGAGCACCTACGATATGCTAGGCACTGCCTTACACATTTCAAAGACCCTTTAAAGGGGATCCCTGGGTGGCGCAGCGTTTTGGCGCCTGCCTTTGGCCCGGGGCATGATCCTGGAGACCCGGGATCAAATCCCACGTCAGGCTCCCGGTGCATGGAGCCTGCTTCTCCCTCTGCCTGTGTCTCTGCCTCTCTCTCTCTCTGTGTGACTATCATAAATAAATAAAAATTAAAAAAAATATATTAAAAACAAAAAAAAACAAAGACCCTTTAAAAAAAGTTCTCATCATTATAGCCCTCGTATATATGGCAGAACGAGATGTTGGTCCCCTTTCCCTCTCTTATTCTCTTCTATCTTCACTCTGAGTGGAAAAAGAATCTTTAGCATAAAACATCAAAGTCACACTAACTTATAAAGCTTATCATGTGCAAGGCATTGTTTTAAGTCAGGATTTCTCAACCATGTAACTGTTGACATTTGGGCTGGATAATTCTTTGTGTGAGGGGCTGTCCTGTGCTTTGTAGGATGTTCAGCAGCATCCCTGAACTCTACCCATTAGATAAATATCAGTAACATCCCTCCTCTGGTTGTGACTACCAAAAAATGTCTCCAGACACTGCCAAATTCCCTTTGTAGGTGAGAGTGGGCCCAAAATTATCCTCGATTGAGAACAATTATTCTCAACGTTCTACATATAAACTCACAAAAACTCTGTGAAATAGGTCCTGTTATTATCTTCATTTTAGAGATAAGTAATCTATGGGACAGAGAGGCTAAGTAACTTCTCCAGGGTCACATAGCTGGTAAGTGATAGAGTAGGATTTGAACCCATGTAGTCTAGCCCTTGTATCTATGCACTTACCTCATTTACTTACAGTTTTCTCAGAACCCACTGAGCTGACCCCACATAGAAAACTATAGAGTAGATTGAATCAGAATTGAGAGCCTCCTTGTCTTGACCACAGGGAGTATCAGCAAGATAAAACAGAGAGTGGGAGAGGGAAAGGGGCTAGAAGAAAAGAAGTAAAGACAAGGCCAGAGGAACACAAAACTCTTAGGGATCCATAGAGCTCTGTGTGGCCCAAGAGGAGACAACCCTCTCTGTACCACACTCTGTGCTATGGGTGTTCATGACCAGTGGGGGAAAATCCTTTCCTGCCTCTCTCCTCCCTTCCTCTCTCTTTTATACTCTTCTTTCCCTGCTCCTTCCCTTCCTCTGTTCCTCCCTCTATTCCTCTCTCCTTTCTTCCTCTCATTCTCTTCCTTCTTTTGATACTGGTAATGGTTGTGCACCTATTTTTCCAGATATGAAGAGATGTAACTTGAGAAATAAGAGTAAACTGTGGCTCCAAGCTTAATGAGGTAGAACACAGACATGCATACGCACCCCCCTCTACTAGTACCGCTGGGATTTCTATCAACTGTGATTGCTATGGGCTGTAGGTAAGAGAAACCAGACTTAGAGTGGCTTCACTAAAGGAATAATTATCCTCTTTCCCAGAAGAGTCAGAGGTAAGCCCTCCAGGACTTGATGGTTTTGCAATGCTGTTGACATCCCAGCCTCCCCCTGTCTTTCTGCTACTCCATCCTTAACCATATGGCTTTCATCTTTTGCTCACAAGAAGGCTCCTGAACTTCCAGGCATTATAAGTAGGGAGAGGACAAGATGGAAAGGTGAGTGCCAGCTTGGTCTGTCCCTTTAGCTTACATCTCAGTGGCCAGACTGTGTCACATGTCCACTCTACCTGCCAGGAAGTCTGTGGAGGTGTTTATTTTTAATTGGGCATATTACCACCCTGCAAAAAATATTCGGGTTCAGTGAGTAAGGAAGTAGGGGAGAGTGGATATTGAGGAGGCATCTAGCAGTGTCTGCTATGGATTCCAAAGGCAGCATTCATTCCACTAGGGAATGCTGTTTCCTAAGAGCCAGTGGACTAGGAAGGAGATGTAAACTCTGGAGATGGTGGCTAGCCTTAAATCCTGGCCCTTTCCCTTACTGTCTCTGTGACTTTGAGACAATTGCTTTATTTTTTCATGTCTGGTTGTCTTCATCTATAAAATTTTGGGGAAAAAAATCCCACCCAATTCACAGCTTTGTCATTGGCAATAAAATCACTTAGTACATGTAAAATACTTAGAATAGCATCTGGTGCATAATAAGCCCTTGATAAATATTAGCTATTTTTAGTTGTTATTATTTACTGAATATCTACTATATGCCAAATGCAGCAAATTATCTTCTTTAACCCTCACAACAAATGCCTGAGGGAAATAAATGTCCACCCACATAATATGAATTCAGGAGGGGTTGCAGGCCCCAGTGCCTGTCTTTTTGCCATTTCATTGAAGACTTCTAATCCTTGAGACTTTCTTTAATGAAAATATTTCTAAGAAAGGTCTCTCTGCTCTTTTCAGCAAGTAGCTTAGCAGCTGACACCAGGGCAGAGATTAGTAGCATCAGCACCAAAGGATGTCAGACAAAGCCTTTCCCTGTCACTTTCTAGTAAGTCTTGCCCTGGGTTTAGTTCCAAGTTTTGAGTGAAGATTTAATCTAATTTTTATCCCTTTTTTTTGCTGCAAATTGACTCGCCCATCCCAGATACTTAAAGATATGTGATAACCGTGCTCTGGGAATCAAGCAGGGGCTGATGCATTCAGGGCTTTCGTGGTCAGTTAGGACAGGATGGAATCTGTAGAAATGCTGGAATATGGTGGAGTAGAGGAGCATGGGGGGAGAGAGTAGACCTAGGGTCAGAGATTTCATCAGTTGGTCCCTGGGTAGGATGAGACTAGGCCAGAGAACAATCAAGTTCGAGCCGCATATCCCGACTTTAGAGAGATCCCAGGCTCTTGATTGAAGGGCAGTGGTATCTATCTAAAGCAGCCAGCAGGACAGAAGGCATCCATTCTGCTATGAAGGTGATAATGACACAACCCCCATCCAGCAGCCCTTCTGTACTCACCAAACCCCCAAATCAACTATCACATTGGGGCTGACTCTTGGAAGTTCAGTATAAATAAAATCATACATTCCCAGAATTGTTCTGAAAAATTTAAAGACTCCTATCTTCTTAGAATAAATTCTACTTCTAGGAATGTTTTCTACAGAGATAATGTGCAGAAGGGTTTTGCACTGTGGCATTGTTTGTAATAGTGACAAAATTGGGAACAGCCAAAGCATTCACGAATAGGGGGCTAGTTGATTTATGGAATATATATTTTTAAAAACAAAAATGTACATCAGAATGTATTAACTTGAAAAGTTGTTACTGATATGTAGTTAAGTAGAAAAAAAGCACGCTATGAGGCAGCACATAAGTACCATATATGTGAAAATAAAATAGATTATGCTATTCGTATATACATACATATTAATATATATATACGTGTATATATTTAGAAGAATATTAGCAGAAAGGCAAGAACATGGATCAAGACAAAGATAGAGATGTTTGAAAAAAATTTCACCAAAATGTTAGCACTGTTTTTGTCTGCATAAAAAAGTTTCTGCAGAGCCAGGTTTCTCGTTGTTGGAGTGGAAATTTACAGATAGGCAAGGGGAGGAGGCTAGAATAATCCATATGGTAATGGATTAGAGTTTGAGGCATCAGTATGAACTCATGTTTAGCTTAATATAGACACAGATGGTGGCATATAGAATATTTATAGATCTATGTATACACACAGGTTAATATATGCACACATATTTCTTTGTACTGTCAGCTGAGGAGGACTAGAAGAAATGACATCCCAGTAGCAAGGAGAGGAGCACACCTCGTGCCAAGTTATTTATTTATTTATTTATTTATTTATTTATTTATTTATTTATTTAACAGAGAGAGAGAGAGAGACAGAGAGTACATGAATATTAGGGGAGGAGCAGAGGAAGAAGGACAAGCAAATTCCATGCTGAATCCAGAGCCCAATGCAGAGCTCTATCTCGCGGCCCTGAGATGACCTTGAGCCAAGATCAAGAGTCGGATGCCCAGTCGACTGAGCCACCTACGTGCCCTCCAGATCTTTATTTCTAAAACCATTCTCCAATAAAAGAAACCAGGTCTCCTTGAAGAAATGGCTGATTCTAGGTCTAGGGCGTGAAATATACAAGATGAGCCTACAGCATCTTCTAATGCCATATAGAGTAAGAAAGGACTAAAACAAAAAATTAAAGTAACCCACATTGATGGGTATGTCAAAGGAACACAGAATTCCCAATGGCCAATACTGGAACAATCTGAGCAACAAAACAAAGTAGTATTGGACTATAATCTAAATATTAAAGAAATATCTGAACTCCTGGGGTTCCTGGGTGGCTCGGTGGTTGAACATCTGCCTTCAGCTCAGGTCATGATCCCCAGGTCCTGGGACTGAGTCCCAAGTCGGGCTCACCGCAGGGAGTATGCTTCTTCCTCTTTGTCTCTACTTCTCTCATGAATACATAAATAGATAATTTTTTTTAAAGTCCTTGTTGGGCAGCCCAGGGAGCTCCACGGTTTAGCACCACCTTCATCCCCGGTCATGATCCCAAGGTCCTGGGATTGAGTCCCACATCGGGCTCCCTGCATGGAGCCTGCTTCTCTCTGTGTGCCTCTGCCCCTCTCTCTCTCTGTGTCTCTCATGAATGAATGAATAAAATCTTAAAAATAAACAAACAAACAAATAAATAAATATTAAACAAATATCTATGAGCCCATGCTAATATTAATACATTTTTGAATAAATTAATAAATGGTGGGGAGAGGAAACAAAATAAATGTCTCATGCAGAAGAATTCCAAATAATTTATGTAGTTGCTGTGCCCTAAGAGGAGGGCATGACTTCCCACTCTAGAAGTGTCGCTGTGCATGATGGCCTCCTTGCAAAGAGAACAGCCAGGAAAGAGGGGAAAAGAATAGCTTCACAGTGGAGAAGCCTGACAAGCTCATCTCAGTCTGGTGGTCAAGGTCATCATCAATAGTCATAAATCACATTAATAGTATGTAAGCTTGATTTGATGTGATAAAAAGACACTTTGCCACTGTGATCGCCCTCCTCAAAATTCACAGCCCCAGCCTCATCATGAGAAAAACATCAGATAGATTCCAGGAGAGGGGCAGTCTCCAAAATGCCTCAAAAAAACCCTCGAATGCCAAGGTCCTCAAAAACAAGGAGAAGCTGACAAACTGTCACAGTCAAGAGGAGGCTAAGGAGACAGAAAAATCTGAAACTATTCAAAGAAGTTAATTTTTTTTCTTTTTAAAGTTCCCACAGAATGATTTTTCCCTAAACAAAAGGATCAAAGTGAATTTTGATCTCAACCTTTAACGATGCAGAAAAGCAGTAAGGGCTTTGAAAATGAAGCTTTTCTTTAAAGGTTTTCCAATATCCTGGATCAAATTCTTACATGGGGTCAAAGTTCTTGGGCTTTCTCCAGGAAACTGAAAGATTTGCTCAAGTATATCAGAGGCAGGCACAACCCTCATAAGGGGAGGGCTTAGAGAAGGTGAAGGCTTGCTTTCCTGGGCTCTCCATGGTTTTCTCAGGTGACACATGTGCATCTCAGCACACCCTTTGTGAGACAGCAAAGCCTACTGTTGCCAGGGACACTTGCAACACTTTTATCAGCCCCTAGTCCATCTCAGGGGCTAACCACTATCACAGAACAGACCCAGAGGAGCTTTTCAGAGAGGCTGTGGAGTCTCCAGATAGAAGTGCACAGGCAGTGGCCAAATCCTGGCAATCACATAGCCTTAGGCCCCTGATTCCTTGGGGATGGTCTGATACTTCACCATGAGCACATCTGGAGGACAGATGGGTTTATGAGATCCCAAAGATTCCCCCAGCCAGAAAATAGAATCCTGAGAGACTGCACTTCTGTGAATCAAGCTGAAAGGGGCAAGCCCTGGAATTGTATTATTTCTTCTTACTGATTTTGTACATATGTAACTCAACTAAGCAGAATTATAGCAAATTGTGTTCCTGATGACCCAGGAAATATGCTACAAAAATATTTCTTCTGAAGAATCAGAAAAGTCCCTGAAATGAGTGCTAGGATTTAGAAACAAGGTCAGAAAAGGACATCTTTGAAAACTGGAAATGACAAAAATCAATGTGCAATGAATGGAATTAGTTCCCCATAGTTATTCATCCCTCTATAAGTCACCCACCTCAGAGATGTTCGGCAAGCATATCATAGATAAGACTGGAGTGCCTCCCAAAACCAGTCAAGGACCCCAGGAGTCTCCTGCCTTGCCACCGGAAACTGCTAATCTCAATGGACTCTAGCTTATAGAGATAAACTATAATTTTGAGAATTGTAACATGCTAATAACAAATGCAGTGGAAAGCTTTCCTTGGAATCTAGAGATAGGAGATAAATAGAAAAGTCCTGGTCAGGGTTTTAAAAATAATTCTACAAGAATAAAAGGCACAGCACGGGGAATATAGTCAATGATACTGTAATAGTGTTAGATGGTGACAGATGGTAGCTACACTTGTGGTGAGCACAGTATAACATATAGAGATGTTGTATCAGTAGGTTGTACACTTGAAAGTAATGTAACATTGTATGTCAGCTGTACTCAAATAAAGCATTTTTAAAAAATAAAAACAAGTCTAACCAAGCATGACCACTTTTTCACTTTTGATTGCTAGAAAAGTGTCTCTTCCTGGGATAACTGGGACAACTCTTCAGGTTCTAGCAGAGCTGGTCCTATGAGACCAGGTGACTTCCTTCAATTTCAGTTCTCCAAGGAACTTTAGGATCTCCAAGGAAGACACTGGGAAGGACATGGTCTAGTAAGAGAACATGAATATCCAGTTAGTAGGAGTCCTCATTAATGTGTCTCTGAATCAGTGTTTCATGAGTTTGGAAAGTGTCTGTACTTCAGGGCTAGCACACACCTGCAATATTGAGGCAAAGGAGTTCCCAAATCACAAGGCTGGACTCAGATGCTGGACTAAGATGTCCAACTGTGGCTACTTCATGAAGCCTGTGTGGGCTGCCAAGGGGCCTCAATAAAAAAATAATATCCTACAGCTTAAATTCTGTAAGACCGCCTATTTGCTGAAGATGCTTCTTAGAGTTACCTCCTTTGGGGACTGGCTAATGTCACTGTCAGTGAAGAAGGATGGGTCTGACCTACCCAGATCTTACTCTAATTGTTGATTTTTCAAATTTATCCAAGAGCAAGAGGGTTGGATTCTTTCTTAAATGCATTGAACCACTTGGTAGTCCCTGCCCGGTAGTTGGGTATCAGTGAAGAAAACACGACAAGACTATAAAGCCCAAAGCCTGCTCAAGAATCCTTTGCTCGTGCTGGGCACACAGACTTTACCATCCATTTGTACGAGTATCATCTTCTAAGGCCTAAAAACAGCACTACTTCTTGGACTCCACAACTTTCCAGTTATAATTTTAAAAGCAATACTCACAAGAGGGGAAATGCTGCTAGACACCCAGATGCAGAGCATAGGCTCCAGTTTCCTTGAAGTTTTATCCATAGGTTCTAGAGAATGTATGTTTTAAAATATTTGCCTGTATGCAAATAGAAACAAGCTTATTCCCCAGTGCATGCTCTTAAAAACAGGAACAAAAAAAAAACCAAAAAACGTACTCTGGACTCTACTCTGCTTTGTAAGGCAACAACCATCACTTCTCCTTCCCTACTTTGCCTTCTCTTCTTTGTCAAATGTTTTTCATCACAAAGAAATTGCAAGGCTTGGGGTCATACTCAGCTTTCCCCCTTGGTTTCTGTAGGGCTCTGTAGCGCACACACATCCTGTTATGGTTACAAACATTTGCCAGCTTAAAATGTCTTTTCCAAGTCCCTCTATAAAAGAATATTAAAATCAAGGCTCATGCTGTTATGAGTTTCTGGAACAACAGTCCTGGAGGCAACAGCTGCTCTTTCTTATTGCTGTAACAGCAACTCTCTTGGCAGCACCGAGATGGGCTTTTATAACTTCCCTGGAGGAAACCCACTAAAGTTCAAAAGTGATTCCCACCAGTTCCTGACCTCTGTGTGATCCAGAAGACCTCCTGCCAGCCACCAGCTAGCTAGGCAAGGTGCTGCTCATGAGTCCCTCCTCCTATGAACTACATGAGAAGACAATGAAAAAGAGAGAGAGAGAGCTCTCCAAGAGCCTGGCTGGCATTCCTCTGTGTCTAATGGTCCTACTCTGAGGCAGCTGCTTCCTTCAGGCATGACTTCCCATCTGGAGTGTTGGGAAAGCCTTAGGTCAGGCGTCAGCACTTTGCACCAAAGATACTCCTGAGTTTCAACCTCCAAAGGAACAAGGCAAGGCTTCTCTTTGCTGAACAAACTCCAAAGGAGAAGAAAAATGGAGCTTTTTGGCCAGAAGCCTGAGCTGACAGGTCTCTGGTTGGCTAGGGAGACAGTAGCACCACTCACAGGAGAGGGAAGGGGCTCCTGCAACTCGAGAGTTTGCAGACATCAAAACCAAATCCACACGTCTGGGGGACACTCAGCAGTGGGCCCATCCTGCTCGGTTCGGGGTGGACAGATAAGTGTGGTGCACCTCTCGAATGAGCACATGGCTATTTATTTTCTCACTGTCTGCTTTTGCCATCTTTGGGAGCCAGGTAGGTAAGCCATTTTAGTAGAGTACAGTAATCATATTAGGCATCATTTATGTTTTATATATATGATATTATTAAATCCTCACAATGAGCCAATGAGGTGAGTATTGTCATATTCATTTTACATGTGAATAACATGAAAATTTTAGGGGATAAATAACTTACTCGAGAATATGCAGCAAGTGAATGGCTGGGGAGGGATTTGAACCTGGCTCCAAAGCACATGCTCTTTGTCAGGCTATCTTCCCTCTCCACCTTCCATGCCCTCCTTGCCTAGAGTGGCTGCACCTCAAGTCTCAGACAAGGTGTATGTCAAGCCCAGAGAAGAAAGTGACCTCTACAGCACTCCTTGAAGCCTCTCATCTGAATTATTTCGTACACTATTTGCTGAAATAAAAACCTGCATTGGTCTGTCACATGAATGGAGGTCCCTTGTACATGTCAGCCTCTCAGGATTGCAAGGCTCCCAAAGAGTCACCTGACCTTCATATACATCTCAGAGTTCTGCAGGTTACAGTGTCAGGCCCAGTGCTTTTTGCATGAGGATCAGATGCACCTGCTCAGAGAAATGCTACAAAATACTGGGAGGACTTCCACTAAAACCTGGATAGTGAGAACGTGTATTTATCTTTGTCTTCCATGGAACTATTCTCAAAAACAGTACAGAAATGTAAAGGAGGGGCACCTGGCTGGCTCCATCAGTGGAGCTCAGGACTCTTGATCTCAGGATCGTGAGTTTGAGCTCCACCTTGGGTGTAGAGATTACTTAAAAATAACATCTTAAAAAAAAGAAGAAATGTGAAGGAAGAAGCCACGTGAACAAAGAGAATGGATGGCAAGACAACAGCAATCAAGACCAAGGGAAAGCGAACAGATGAGTGAAACCTGCAAATCAGAGAAAGCTCAAATCCAACTGCCTTCAGAGAGATGGCCAATGACAAGCAAGCAGATGTGTGCCATGGAGCCCCTACAAGCTTTGGCTTTGAAGGCACCAGGTACCTGGAAAGGCAGGGATGGGGAGTGGGTCTGGAAACAACCTGATGGGCAAAAGCCTTCACAAGGAGCTTCTATGCCACAACCTGGTCTTTTCCCACACCCATGAAATCAAATGCTCATCATTCCTCTACCTCCCATGGGAGACAAGAGGCATAGTCCCTGGAGAAACTGAGCCGAAACATTTTCAGGCCTGGAGACACCAAGTTCAATAAAGGATAAGGTACTAAATGGATGAACATCTACATACTGGACTGTGGGGCTTTGAGCCCTATCTCTTCCCTCCCTCCCACCAAAGCTGGCAGATGGTGGCAGACAGGTGCTTTGGAGAAAATGAACACCACCAGAGGGCTTACCTGTGATGACATTTCAGGACTGCCTAACAGAAAGGTACAACCTCTGACTTATTTTACTAAAAATTTTTAAGACTTTCATTTTGAAATAATTTGACTTACAAAGAGTTGCAAATATAATAAAATAGAGTTACCAGAGATTCTTCACTCACCTTTCCCAAATGGTGATGTTTTACATAAGTATAGTACAAAGATCGAAATCAGGAAATTAACATCAATACCATACTATTCATTAATGTAGAGGCCTTATTCAAGCTTTACCAACTTTCCTCCTCTGATCTGGAATATAATCCAGGGCCACGCATTGCAATTAGCTGTCATGTGTCTGAGATTCCTACAATTGAGGATAAATGATCATTATTTCTTTGTTTTGAATAGCTTTGACACTTTTGAAGAGGACTGGTCTGTTACCTTCCAGAATGTTTATTCTAAGTGCAGCATATCAGAAAGCATGCCATATCAATATATCTCATTATTGGCTATGTTAACTTTGATTACTTGTTTAGGGTGGTGTCTGCTAGGCTTCTCCACTCTATGGTTACTTTTCTAATGAATAACTATATTGTGGGGAACAAAATATCCTGTTTCCCAATACATCGTGACTTGCTAATTTTATCATCCAATGATGCTCTCTCTTGTAACAATGATTACTGTGGTGTTTGCCAGGTAGTGATATTTTAAAATTTCTATCATCTCTTCTATATTTTTAAATTAAAATTCTATAGTTAGAGCTTAATCTTCTCCCCAAACATCTATTTATCTACGAAAGCATTTATTTATATCAGTATAAGCTCATGGATAGTTAGCTTATTCTATCTTATCTTTTTTTTAATGGAAATATAGTTGCCACATAATATTACATTAATTTCAGGTGTATAACATAGTGATTCCACAAGTTTATATGCTGCTGTGTTCACCACAAGTGCAGCTACCACCTTCTATCTTATCTTTTTCTACTATTATTATTTATTTTGTTGCTCAAGTTGTCCCAGATTTAGCCAATGAACACTTTTTTTCAGTTGGCTCCTCTGTCCTTTGATATTGTTTCCACCATTTTTTGGGTACTTCCTTACATCTTAAAAATATTTATTAATTAATTATTTATTTATTTAAGAGAAAGAGAGAGAGTGAGAGACTATGTGAGTAGAAGGAGGGGCAGAGAGAGAAAGAGAGAAGCAGTCACCCTGCTGAGCAGGGAATCCAGTGGAGGACTTGATCTCATGACCCTGAGATATCATAACCTGAAGAGAAACCAAGAGTCAGATGTTTAACCAACTGAACCACCAAGGCACCCCAAGAACTTTCTTACTTTCTGAAACCATAGGATATTTCAGGTTCACACTGTACTTTTTCTAACATAGCCTAGAAAGAGCTATTTCTCCAAGTAGCACTAGTTACTTTTACTAGAGAATGATGTAACAACCAGGGCTGGCCCTCAGTGCACTTGTTGCTATTGGGGTGCATCTCTTTTAGATCATCTCAGCATACAGAGCTAAAAAACAAATATATGGATATTTATGCACATACACATACCTATAGTCTATAATTGCTTTAAAAATAGAGACTCAAATTTTAGTTTAAGATTGACATACTAAAGTCTGCTTCCAAGAGGAAGAATGGAGAAATGCAATACAACTCCCCAGTCTTCTCAATTTCATGAAGTTGTAAATGTTTTTTCATATACCTTCACATAGAACAAATATGCAAAAATAGATTAGTACCTTGAGCAAGCTGCCAAGCGTTTCTTCCTAATAGCTATTTTTCTTTATAGTTTCTACTTATATTGTTTACATGGTTTACAGAATATTTACATGGGTTCAATATTCCTTCCCATAAAATATTTATTAATTATAAAGGCAAAAAGTAAGCTTTACAGAGAAGTCTAGAAGATACCTCCTTAATCAAATGATCAAAGAGAACATCGCCAGTAATAGGACAAGTCAAAATCATGTACTGGGTACAATAAGAAGCACACAGTACCCCTTTTGCGATATTCCTATCAAAGATGCATGACCTACCTGACTCTAATCAAGAAGAAACATCAGACAAACCCAAGTCTGCAAAATAACTGACCTGTACTCTTCAAAAGTATCAAGGTCACAAAGGAAAGACTGAGAAATTGTTCTAGATTAAGAGAGACTAAAGAGAAAAAAATAAGTGAATCCTAGCTGGATCTTTTTGCTATAAAGGGTTTTCTTAAGGAAACTGGAAAAACTTGACTGGGGTTTGAAAATTAGATAGTAATAATAGAGCAATGTTAGGTTTTCTGAGTTTGATGGTTATATTGTGATTATGTGGGAGACTGTCCTTGTTTGTAGGAAATACCCACTAAAGCATTTGTATATCATGGAATTATCACATCCACAGTTTGCTTTCAAACGGTTTAGGAAAAAAAAAAGTCCTTTCTGCTATATCCACAACTTGTTTTAAAAAGATTTTATTTATTTATTTGAGAGAGAGAGAGAGAGAAAGAAAGAGAGAGAGAGCATGGGCACAAGTGGAAGGAGGGGCAGAGGAAGAGGGAGAAGCAGGCTCCCTGCTGAGCTGGGGACTCGACTTGGGGCCCGGTCCCAGGACCCCAAGATCATGACCTGAGCCAATTTCAGGCACTTAACTGACTACACCACCCAGATACCCCTAGTGGCAACTTTTATATAAACTTGGATGTGCTTTAAATTTTTTTAATTAATTAAGGAATCAAGAGAGAAAAGTCATGGGAAAAAATATTTTTGGAAAAGTTAGACGTTTAGTCCAGGGAATTCAACATCCAAAAACTACACACTCCAGAAAGACAAAACAGAGTAAATGGAAGGGGGCAAAGTTATCAAAGAAGTGTAATAGAAAAAAATGTTTGAGGCATTTTTCCTATGGGATACTATTTCTCAGATTAAAGGCCCCACCAAGCACTCAGCACAATAGTAGAAAAGACCAAGGCATATCATCCAGGAGATTTTAAACATAAAAGAAGACACAAAGAACTTTGGGGAAGGGGGGAAGTCATACACTCTTTATAAGGCCATTTTTGAAAAGTAGATCATTTCTCTTTGCCAAGCCTCAAATCAATAAAATTATTTTTATAAGACAGTGACTGAAATGTTCAAAACTAGAAGAGAACACACATCAGTCAAAAAGGGGTTTTTCAACAAAATCCTGCCATTTTCTACTCAAGATAATGTTAAATTATAACCAGAAAATACTCAAACTCGTTTCTCAGCCCTTTCTTTGAATGAGATTGCTCCTTGAACGGCATCAAACGTCAAAGCAGAGATTTGAGACCCCCCTGCCACTTGTCCTGGGAAGGCTGAATGAAAGAGGATAAGGCTGTCCTACAAGAGATATAAGAGGATACAGCAGATAAAGATCCAAGGACACTAGGTGCTCATTGTTTCTCTCCTGGAAGTGATCAGCCTCGTTCATTTCCACCCAAAGATGTCCAACAGGAATGCCATCCAATAACGACTTGTTCTTTGCACAAAATGTCCAGCATATGTGGCAGCCCTGGGCACTTGGCCTAACCTGGTCCTCAGCTGGTGAGCTGGACTGGTGGCAGGTCAGGTGACTTGCTGGCTTCTTCCCCAAGACTTATGTCCTGATTGAAGTCTCAAATGCTGGCTGCTCTGCCGGTGAGAAGCACAAAACACACACAGGAAAAGAGGGCATTTCTCTGTCAGGCCTCAGGCAGCTGGTCCCAACCTGTTTGTGTTTTCTTCTTGCCTTCTGCCCCACTGTCATCCCCGCTTGCAGTACATGAGCAGAGGGCCTGCCTTCCAAGCAAGAGGCTGCCCCAGGCCCACAGCTTCTGGAAAGAAAGTCATAAGAACATTCTCTTAAATTACTCCAATGAAGAAGAGGAAGAATGCAGCAGGAAGAAGGGAGCCCAAAGACGTCATTACAGAAAAAAATTGCGAAAGGATAATCCCCTAAAAAACAGAATTTTTAACTTCTCTCCTTCTCCTTCCCCAAATCTTACCTACTCTTTATGCCAAATTGGTGGTCCTCAAACCAGTTACACGCAGGGGAGGGCTAGAAGTGTAGACTTTGCCTTCCCTAGAGGCTGGGATGTGACTCCACACCCATCAAGAGCCCAGCTATGTGCTGGTGGCTCTAGGAGGAACTGAATGGTGCCAAATAGAACACAGAAGCCACCAGGAACTGTGCCAGGGAAGAGAGAAACTTGGGGTCCCACTGTGGGAACTCATTGTTGAACATGGTTTCTGTTATCATTCTAATTGTTAGACTTTTTGAATGTCCTTCTTAAGGCTCAGGGAAGCAAGGGTTATAATGCAGAAGGCTCTGGACACATCAGTCCCATCTGGATGGAAAGCCTTTCACAGCCCCTGTAGCTCCCCAGTGCCATGGGAAGTGCATAAGATTTGTCAACAGTGTGTCACCCTCTTTGGACAGCTCCAGGGTCTTCTCTTCATCAATGTGACACAGAACATCCATTAAATTTATCTGCGCACCGAGAGAATTTAGACTCACCATTCATGAAGCCTCTGCTCTTTCTATCTGCCCTCAAGCAATTGGCATCATTGAAAAGAAATCCTTCCTGATTCCAGCAAGCAGGTTTTGAAAACTCCTACCCATCTTCAACTATTCTTACTACTCTCCTTCTTGCCCTGTGACCTGACCAGGAGCAGCCTTGGGGGCTCGCACCTCCAGACAACCCACCAGCCATCAGGAATATATTAAATTTTTGCCTTGACCTAATTTTATCCAAGTTTGAGAGCCCTTTGGTATCTTAGGAAGTCCTCAGTCACTTCTCAGGGGTCTCAGGCCTCAGTTCCCATTGCAGAGAAATTATGGCTTCCTTAGTTACAATAAAACCCTTCCAATAGGCCGGCATCGAATGAGGCATTAATGAGAGTGTATTCTCACCTAGCAAATATAGGAGCCAGTCAGGTCTCCTTCCTTCCCTATGCCTATAAGCTATGGAGCCAGACTACCTGTTCAAATCTTGACTCTGCTACTTATGAGCTGTCCCCTCAGACAAACCTCTCTATGCCTCAGTTTCCACATCTGTAAGAGGAAAGTAATAATGGTTTATAATTCCTGATTTTTAAAAATGATTTATTTATTTATTCATGAGAGACACAGGGAGAGAGTCAGAGACACAGGCAGAGGGAGAAGCAGGCTCCATGCAGGGAGCCTGATGTGGGACTCGATCCCAGGGCCCTGGGATCATGCCCTGAGTGGAAGGCAGACGGTCAACCACTGAACCACCCAGCATCCCTATAATTCATGATTTTATCGTGAGGAGTAAATGAGTCAATATATGTAGAACACTAAGTGGTACAGTATGTGGCTTCACCAAGTATTCCATAAATAATAGTTGCTATTATTATTATCATTATTATTATTACATAACTTTGGCCCCATTTGGTAAAAAGTCTTCTTCTCAAAGTGCTGTCAGAGCTCTTGGGTCACCCCTAACAGACAATAAAAAATATCACATTACCCCCAACACCAGAACAATAGCTTGCCTTCCAATATGGATACTTTGTAGGTAAGTTATTTTGATAAACCACTGCCCTGGTGCTTATTGGTCCTTATGAGCCCCATGAAGCTTTGGAGTCAATAGTAACATTCAGAATTTTTTTCCTTTCTCTGGACCTGCTTCTCCAGTTCGGCCTCCTTTCTGATATCTCCATCTGACTACAGCCTCCAGAGAAACAAGCTTCATGTGACCTCGTAAAGACTGATGGCGGGGGATCCCTGGGTGGCGCAGCGGTTTGGCGCCTGCCTTTGGCCCAGGGCGCGATCCTGGAGACCCGGGATCGAATCCCACGTCGGGCTCCCAGTGCATGGACCCTGCTTCTCCCTCTGCCTATGTTTCTGCCTCTCTCTCTCTCTCTCTGTGACTATCATAAAAAAAAAAAAAAATTAAAGACTGATGGCGGGAGCCAGTCTGCCGTGCAGGAGGAATCACATGGGGTTTTAGTCCTGGATCCTGGTGCCTCCCTCCCTAGAAGGCCACCCTCAATCCCATCTAAGCTTCCTCAGTGTTGCTGGATGTTTGAAGATCTTAAAGAGACAGTTGGTCATAAAGGAGCTTCTGACTGAGCATGAGATTCTTTGTGGCCTTGGTTTCTAGGGGTGTGGGAGCATGTGGCAAGAAGCAGAGTTGGGCCTTATTCTCAAAGAAAGGATTAACGTGAGATCTAGTTTTAGCACTGGCCTGAGACAGGACTAGCTTCCCTATCCTGCCAAATTAGGATAAGAGTGATAAAGGAAATGGCACTCCAGGAAAGCTAATCTTCCATTTCTGTGTGAGGTGGACTGGAGGAGATAAATCTGAAGAAGGGAGTTGGTCCAGGAGGGAGACAAACAGGGCTGGGCCAAGTGGTGCCAGCCATAAACATGCAAAGGAAAGGATAGATGAGCCTCAGTGCACTGAAACGAAATATCACAGACTGGGTAGCTTATAAACAACAAATATTTCTTGTTCACAGTTCTGGAGGCTGGAAGTCCAGGGTCAGGATGTCAGCAGGGTCGGGTTCTAATGAGAGCCCTCTTCCAGGTCACAGACCTCTCACATGTAAGCATGGCACAGGGGCTTGGAAGCTCTGAGGGATCTGTTTTATAAGAGCATTGACTTCAGCCATGAGGACCCAATACTCATGACCTAAGTACCTCCCAAAGGCCTCATCTGCTAATACCATTACCTTTGAGGGTTAGGATTTCAACATATGAATTTTTGGGATGCAAACATTCAGACCATAGCAAGGTGGAAGATGGTCCCAAAGAAGAGCAAATTGAACCACTGGCTGGCCAGCTGAATATATAGAGCAGGGGAAAAGGAGCAGTTCAGAAACTCTAGGTTGAAGTCTGGGGGGTTAAAAGAATCTGTAACTAGGAGGAGAGCTCAGTGATGTGGGAGCTGAATGATTAGCTGCTGTTTGGTGACGTCTTCCTGTGAAGACCCAGGCAGCCCCAAACTTGGGGTAAAGAAAGCAGTCAGGCTTAGGAACTCAGATTTCAGAGTAACACAGACCCATCGTGAAGTTGTGAGAGTAGGCATCTTCCCTGAGAGAAAGGACATAAAGAGAAAAGAACAAGAAACTGCCATCTAATACTGAAGAAGCCTCTCTTGTGAGGGCAAAGGGGGAATGCGGACTAAAAGTAGATTAGAAGGAAAAGTTCAAGAAGGAAAAAGTGCAAGTTAGGGTTTTCCAGAGAAACCGAACCAATAGGACATGTATTGGCTCACATGATTACGGAGGTTAGCAAATCCAAAATCTGCAAAGTAAGCTGGCAGTTTAGGGTCCTGGGGAAGAGCGATACTGCAGTTTAGGTTCAAAACCCATCTGCTGACATAATTCCTTTTTGCTCCCAGGCCCTCAGTCTTTGTTCTATTAGGGCCTTCAACTGATTGGGTAAGACCCACCCAAACTGGGTAAAAGGGGGTGCTTTACTCAAAGTCCATTGTTTTAAATGTTAATATAATTCACAAAATACTCTTATAGAAATATCCAGAATAACGTCCGACCAAATATCTGGGCACTGAGGCCCAGCCAGGTTGACGCCATAGAACTAATGATCACAGAAGATGAAGACATATGTCCAAGGAGACCATGGATAGGATTTTAAGATTGATAATGATGATCAACCATGAGCACTACCTGAGAGGCCTGAGAGGATTACAAAGAAAAAGTCCATTGGATTCTGCATCTGTGGATCATTGGTAACCACTTTTTCCCTCCTGTTAAGTGTACAACAGTGGTTAAGAGCATAGACTCTGGGTTACAAAAATTCTTGGAGCCCATACTGACTCGGCCTTTACTTGTGCTGTTACCTTGCACAAATCAGTCTCTCCTCTGGGCCACAGCTTCCCCATCTCTGAAATAGGGATAATTGTATCTATTTACTAAGATGACTTTGAGCATTAAATGAAATCATATTTTTGAATGTCTACTACATATTAAGTGCTTGATAAAAAGTAGTTCATACTCTTTAAGTTAAATGAATTAGATTCTTTTTTTTTTTTTAATTTTTTATTTATTTATGATAGGCACACAGTGAGAGAGAGAGAGGCAGAGACACAGGCAGAGGGAGAAGCAGGCTCCATGCACCGGGAGCCCGACGTGGGATTCGATCCCGGGTCTCCAGGATCGTGCCCTGGGCCAAAGGCAGGCGCCAAACCGCTGCGCCACCCAGGGATCCCGAATTAGATTCTTAATAGATTAATAGTATCATTATCTTGATCATTATTGCCTTTATCCCATATTCTGAGGACACAATTTAGAGTACAAGGATGAAAAAAGAATAGATTAAGGACTAAAAAAGTCATTCAAGTTGGAAGGAGGAGTAAGAAAAAGTGTGTGCATGCACTGGATCGCAGACCTGACATTCTACCCTACAACACAGTCCTGAGACTTGGACACTTTTAATTCACTCCCTTCCCCTTTAAAGGCAAGGAAACATTTTCCACACTAATGCACTATCTTCTCTGAATCCTTAGTTCAGTAATAGAGTCAGAACTAGAAAGCAGACCTTTTTCTTCTACTCTGTGCCTTTGTCACCAAATCAGTATGTTCCCAACTCCTGTGGCTTAGCCTTGATTTTGATGCTGCATTTCCTAAAATACCTGCAGAGAGAATGAGGGTCATAGTGGACCACATCCCTCCCTTCCCCCAGCAGGGGGTGAGCAGGTGTGGCACTCACACCACACAAGGCAGGCATGGATTCTGACTCTTACATTATACTCAGGGTTCCTTGACAGTCAAAACTACCTTTCATTTCTTCTTTCATCCCAGTGAAACAGGGGTTAATGACTTTGTCCAAAGAAACAAAATAAAAGACTCAAATCCAATTAAAAAGATCTCAGAAACAAGTCAGGCATAAAGAGTGTTCCAGAAACTCTACAATTGAATTTTTTTTTCATTGACAAATGATCCTGCCATCATTGTGGATAGGGTAACATATCTAATTCCTATAATTCTATATCCTTAACTGAAGCCTGCAGGAGATGCTTTGATGGAAAGAAAGATCAATGGGACTGAAAGGAACATATTCCACTTCATTCCCTCTCTCTGAATTCAATTTCTCACCAGGTACTGTGGTAGCTTCCCTTTCCACCCCTGCCTGAAGCCAATTTTCATTTATCCAACCCTAATGAAGAACATGAAGTCAACGGACTCACCAAACATCTAACTTAGTAAAGACCTCAGCCCTCTCCCCCAGGCAAAACTCTTCCTCTTGGCAATTTTGTCTGATGTTCTCCAACCAGAAGAGAGAGAGAAAAAAAAAACAACAACTAGAAAATGATCAGAAAGAGAAGAGGCAGAGAGAGGATTGGACAGTGTAGGGACCTCACAGGCAAGAGAACTCCTCAATATCATGAAGTGTCAACCACATTTGTGTTTTGTTTAAATTAGATCAAATAAACTTTTTTGAGAAAGTATCAGCATCCAAATCATTCATTTGGTAGCATATCGGTGGCCTCCTATACGACACACCAAGCAACACATTGCCAGTATGCAGAGAAGGCATAGGCCTACAAGTGATACTACTCAGTGTGGTACCTTAGACAAGTGATTGAATTTCCCTGTGACTTAGTTTTCTCATCTGTAAAATAGGTATAGTAATAGACTCGACCTCAAAGGCTGAGATGAGAATTAAACTAATTGTTGTGTATAAATGTTGTGAGCATAATACCTGAGCATAATTCCACCAGGCCCTTCACAAAGAAAATGATGCTTGGCTTGGCCTTTAAAAAAATGAGCAGGAGTGTAAGGAGAATGGAAAAGGGTTGAGAAGGTTGTCCTAGTAGAGAAGCCAGCATAACAATGGTACAGAAGTGAACATACACACGAATTGTTGGCTGAGGGAGGCTGCAGTGGGACAGAACCGGGAGGAGGGGCTGCGGGAGCCCCGGGCCTCCTCTGCAGGCTCTGCTGGGAACATGCGTGCAGGGAGGAGGCTGTCCAGGTGATGCGTGGAGCTTCTGCTGCAGGAAGGAAGCAGTCCTTGACTGGGTAGAGAAAGAATGGTCCTGGAAGAGAAGGGGGAGCATCTCCCATCTGCTCTCATCAATTCCCTCAGCATCTGTTCCCATTACTTCCCCATGGTCGGGGGCAGGAAGGACAAAGTGATGTCTACCTGGCCTGGGATGGAATGCTTTTCCTGATAAATTCAAACACAGCTAATCACTGGCAAATTTCTGAGTGGAGCTTTTTTGTTCTAGAATTTTCCTTCCTGAACACCACCTTCATGGGCAGCCCCTATGCATAAGCTCCCCTCTGCCTCTGACTCTCGAGAGTCCCCCGGCACTCTGAGGAAGGAGCAGCCCAGGTGAGGCCGACCTGGGAGACCATATATATAGGAATAGCACAGCAGTCACAGCCTTTGTCCCCCAGCAGGGGGATCAGACTGCCAGGGGATGGAGAGAGGCAGAGCGCATGGAGAAAGACAGGGATAGACACAGACAGGGAGGAGGACAGATGGACAGAAACAGGGAGTCAAGACCACAAAGCAAGAGAGGGTCCAAGGGCATGGAACACCTTTGGTGCCTTGGCCCTCACCTTTGCAAAGGTATAATCTGGGTGGAAGTGGGCATGGTTCTGTTCCCACCATCCCTGTCAGCGGTCCCCTGTGGAATTCGTGCTCCTGTCTCATGACCCTAGACTCTGCTGGATTGGAGGCCCCGGCTCCCAGGGCAGACACCTAGCTGGAGTTCCACCAGGAGCTATGAACTGCCATTGGTTCATATGAGGCTACTCATGCCAGTGGACAAACAGACAAGGAAAGGGTGTTGTCAGGTGATAACTGGCCTTGATGACCAGGAGGAGCTGGCTGCTGCTCTCTGGTGAGAGGCAGGACAGAATATGGAACCCAAGAGATCCCCTGGGTGTTTCTCAGGGCTTCCTGTACCCATAGTGACCATAAAGGGGTCACTTGTACAACCACAGCCTGGAAAGGCTCAGAGCCCTTGGAGAGGAAGGTCCAGGTGATGACACCAGGCTAGCAGCCTTGGCCAACCGCAGTGCTCACTGAGGTGAGGGAAACAGAAGGTGTGGTGTGGGAAGTGGATGCTGAATCTGGGTCAAGGCCCGAGGACCAGTCATGAGATCATAAGTCATGGTATGTTCCACTAACCCTCCTGTCCTCCTGTCCTAAGTCTTTTGCGGAGATAGTGATTGACAACACCTTGAAGTCCTTGTGACAAATGGACTTACCACAGACATCACTAGATCTGCGCAGGGCAAGGGAGGGCTAGTCCTTGAACATTGCCTCACTCCTTCCTGCTTCCTGGCCCATATCCCTCCTGCCATTGCCATGGTCACCCACTTTGCACTGGGATAAGCTGACAGCATCATGCCTCAGTTTGTGCTGTGCCTCCAGGCTTCTTGGACACAACAGCATGGACCCCAGCCAGGATCTGCAAGGAACTTAATGACTCACAGGGCAATTCTGAAGCACTTGCTGGATGTTCCTCCCTTCTGTTGCTTAGACAATGCTGGGCACAGGGGGGCTGAGCCCTGGAAGCCTGCAGGAGTGACTCGGTCAAGAACACCCCCTTGAGAAACTGAGTGCAGAAAAATTAGAGAGGGAGACAAACCATGAGAGACTCCTAACTCTGGGAAACAAAGGGTTGTGGAAGGGGGGGTGGGTAGGGGAATGGGGTAACTGGGTGATAGGCACTAAGGAGGACACTTGATGGGATGAGCATTGGGTGTTATATGTTAGCAAATTGAATTTAAATAAAGAAAAAATTTTAAAAAAGGATACCCCCTTGAGTGGCCTTCCCACCTTTTCTGTTGCTTTCCAGTCTCCACCCCTGTGCCCCAGGCATCATTTCCCCAACCTGGCTGCCCACACTCAAGGTCTCGGTTCAGCCCTTCTCTGAGGAAACGCAGGCAGAGACACATACTCTGGAGAGGTGGAGGAGGAGGTATAGAGAGCCACAAAGAGGAATATGCAAGTAAACAGAGCCTGCAAGAAATCTCAAAAGAGAAAGGTCAGAGGAGAGGAGAGGAGAGGAGAGGAGAGGAGAGGAGAGGAGAGGAGAGGAGAGGAGAGGAGAAAGAAGAGAAGAGAAGAGAAGAGAAGAGAAGAGAAGAGAAGAGAAGAGAAGAGAAGAGAAGAGAAGAGAAGAGAAGAGAAGAGAAGAAAGAGAAGAGAAGAGAAGAGAAGAGAAGAGAAGAGAAGAGAAGAGAAGAGAAGAGAAGAGAAGAGAAGAAAAGCTTCATATTCCCAGACCAGTTGGACCCTAGGAAAGTTTCTGGATCAAAGAGGCAATTTGAAGTGGGAAGGAGAGGCCAGTGGGGGAATAGGAGTAGGGAGGGAAAACCATCCAGAGAACAGTTACAATCCAGACCTCTCACCACCCCAACCTCCCCCCTCCTCCAGATCACACAGCCATATCTCAGAGCATCTTGGCTGCAGAAAGGACCACATGGGACAGAGTTGAGGACCCCTCCAGGGTAAAGCATCCTCCTGAAGGAGTCAGTCTGAAGAGCCAGGGCATAGATGGGGATGGGCTGAGCCACCTACTTCAGGGAGAACTTAAATCCAAGCTTAAGAGATCAGGCCAGCTTTTAGAGGCAGGAGCAGAGTCATAAATAAGAGACCAAATCAGGGATTGTGAGCCAGGCAGAAACAGGAGTGGAGTGGAAAGGGGAAGGAATACCTGTGCACTGGTAGGGGCAACTGTCTCTGTGACTCTCCTTTGCCTGTGTATGGCTCTGTCAAGGGTACAGAGAAGGGTGGCTCAGGGTCAGTGACACGAAGGAAAAGCAGTCACTCCTGCCAGAGTGATAAGGATTGATAACAGCTCAGTGCACTGCTCCAAAGGTATTTACACTTTAACACAGTATCCCTTGAAGAACATTTATCCAACCAATATTTATTGAGTACCTATCATGTGCTGGGTGCTGTTGTAAGCACAGCAGCGAATAGATTTAATGGAGCACTGTCTTGCAGGGGAGACACGATGACTTAATGTAAACAAATGACTCTGAGAGAATTCCAAGCAGAGGCAAGGACAGTGGTAGCTTTCCTGGTGCCCCTCAAACCATACTCCATCAATCACTGTTTAGCTACTGGTAAAACTGGCCTGCCTTTCAGCCCTGTAAATAGAAAAGAATCCCACAGCATCACTGAATCATCATGGTGAAAAGTGAAGCATCTCAGAAATAGCACAAGGAGAGGTGTGGGTCCTGAGAAAGGATGACAGAAGTAAAGGGAGACAGAAGTAGGCCCACCCATGAGCTAACGAAGAGTAGGTGGTGTTCAGAGTCCATGGACCCACTCAAGGAGCCTGCACCTGGCCCTTCCCTGTGGTTGAAGGGGAGCTCCTTGACATGGAGGAGTCAGGATTCACAGACAAGGAGACTCTGGTGAGTCTTACCCACCCTAGTTCAGTTCTTTTCCTATACCATGAGTCTGCATCCATGACAGGCATAGATGGGAGGGAAGGAGGAGGAGAAGTAGGTGCAGCCTCAGGGTCCCCTGCCAGATTCCTCTGGGGCATCGAGCCCAATCCCTCCTTTACTATGGGCCGATCCTTACCCTCCCTGTGTCTGCTTGGCTCTGGCATCTACACCAGCCCTGAATATTTGGTCCCATTGCTCCTAAGTCACACAATGCACAGGCTCTCTAGGGTGTTCCATGCCTACTCTGCTCTTGTTGCTGGATTCGCTTGTGGTAGCCTTTCCCATAGCCTTCTCCATATTTACCTGCTCCCCACTCTAGGCTTGTTCCTAGTTATTCTGCTGAAACCAGAGCTCTAATGTGAGCCCCAGCTCCCTTAGCTGCAGGAGGAAACCATACCTGCCCCTCTCTTCTCAGTACCCCCAGATATTACCTGGAGTCCTCTTCCAGAGAAAGGAACCACTCGGAACCACAGTGCTACCTCTGTAGACCCTCAGTACCATGCCAGGTACCTGACTACTCCTGATGCCACACCTCATCCCTCAGAGTCACTCTGCGTGACCAGTCTGAGTGGAAAGGCTGGTTCAGATGATATCATTTCAGTGACCTTTCCCTGGCTCTTTCCTCCATCTGCTTTAGCTCACTGCCAGCCTGACTCAAGGCTGAACAGCATGGATTTGGATAGCAACAAAACTTCTGATCAGGAATTGAATATACTGATTTGTATATTATATACACATATATAAATGATATGAGATATGGATATAAACAAGTGGAACCTTTCTCTAATATAAAGATCCAAGGCTTTGCAATGGTTTTAAGTTACCCCATTTTCCACAGAAAAATTACACACACACACACACATATACACACCGTTTCTTACATAAAAGTTGACAGGGTGTGAAACTGCATCTCATTTACTATATATAATGAAACACCTTAATGATATTCTTAGAAATAATGCTTTTTCTCTGAACCACTTTTCTTTTTGGGATTTAATATATGTTATCACCACAATTTTCATCTGTTTCTCAGAAATACTCTGCAAACTCCATTATCCTTGTTGTGAAACTAAACCCAAAAAGCCCATTCCTGTCTATATTCTTAACAAGTATTTTGAGTTTTCTTTAGAAATGTGTAACTCGACAGAATTGAGCTAACAGACCTACAAGATGTTGAAAAGGTGGGACATCAGTAAGGATATCTTCTGAGCTAATTTTAAATTAACACTACGGAGGTGGGGGTGTCCTACCCTCAGAAGTCTTTGGTGGTTATCTGAGACCAAACAAGTTACAAAGGTAAAGCCAATAACAAAGCAAATGACCAACAAACAAATTTTACATCAATCAGGACTCCTTTTTTCAGTTGAATTGACCAAAATGCAACTCAAAATAAATCAAGAAAAAAAAAAAAAAAAACCATGGGGAGAGTGGACAGTGGGGGAGTGGGGCCTAGCACACCTAAGTTTAGGAACACAAATGGAAGGTATCAGACCTCTCTCCCTCTCAGCTCTACTTCTTTCAGTGTGATAGCCTCATTCTCTCTGAGTGAAGAAAGATCTTAGTTGCAGAAAATTCTAACCATCATCCCAACACATCCAGAAAATTCCAGAGAAGGACTCCAAGTGGTCCTGCTTCACTCACATGTCCATATGTGTCCAATAACTGTGGTCTACAGATGGGGCCAGGCTCCATGGCCAGGCTCTGGTAACATGCCCACACTCATGGCTTAGTGGAACAGAGTGCCAAGAATAGAAAAATGGGCATTTCTGTAAGGAAAAGGAATACTAGGAAAAGGGTGGAAAGGAAAGTTGGCAGACAAAATGATAGATATCTACCTCAAAAATTGGTTTTCTTGGGCAGCCCCGGTGGCTCAGCGGTTTAGCACCACTTTCACCTGGGGTGTGATCCTGGAGACCCGGGATCGGGCCCCACGTCAGGCTCCCTGCATGGAGCCTGTTTCTCTCTCTCTCTCTCTCTCTCATGAATAAATAAAATAAAATCTTTAAAAAAATTGGTTTTCTTCAATTTACACTTAACCTCTTAACAGTTTCTCCTGGTCCCCTAAAAGCGTAAAAGAAAATTTATCTATACTTGTATATACACACAGAAGAATGAAGAGAGACCCAGAGAATGCTCAAAAATCTACCAGTCAGCATTACACAGAGAAATCTCTGCTTCCAGAGAATGAGATTCCGGAAATCTCTTGACTTCCAAAGTCAAGTCAGAGAGTGATAAATTCGAGCAGGTAAGCTCATGTCGTCTGAACCATTCAGGGCAAGCAGAGGAAACGTTAGTCAACACCGTGAACTACAGCAGAGGCAGGCAGGGCTCAGGGTGAAAGCTGCCACTGCCGCCCGCTCCGACCAGTCCAGTGCGAACACCTGCCTCGCGCAGCCCAGCGTGACCACATCTAGCCACCTCCACGGAGCACTGTGAGCCCAGCACAGACTATAGATCCCTTAGCCCATCTTCTTCCCATCCCATGCTAACCAGGATTTAACTATCCTTTTGGATTCTGCTTTTTTTGCTTCTGTTTCACTAGGCTATGGGAGCTTAGATTTCATAATTTGGCTGATGCCTCCAAAAGAGTTTTAAGGAAACTTCCCACCCTACTCAGGTAATTACGTGCTTCAAGCTCCCTCAACTCCCCAAATCCTAATCCTTGTTCTGGACAAACTGAACTTACTCACCCTTCCTGGTCTTATCTCCACTATTTTCTTCATAAATACTTCTTTCAAGGATCTATAGTTTAGATACTGTTCTTCAACTAGTTGTTTACTTACTCTTAACCTCTGGGCTTTTCCTTGTGCTATTCTCGTTCCTTGGTTATTTCTCCATCAAAATTCCAGTCATTCTTCAAATGTTACCTCAAAAACAACTTCCTCAGAGCCACCTACTGCCACCTCAGTGGGAAATGATTGCCATTGCTGTTATTAGAATTTGATGTTGGAATCAAGCTATTTTAAATAGCTTTCAAGTATGAGATTCCTCTGCTTGTCTCTCTGATATTGTGTCACCCCTTTTTGAAAGTGATTTCATTCTATTCTAGCCAGAAAAATTAAAACATGTTCTGGGTCTAAAGAAAGTATTGCTTTTTGGATTTGTCTAAGAACTTAGGATTTGGAAAGGACTGTGAATGTGCCATGCAAAATATGAGCCTTAGTCTCAGGAGCTTAGGGAAGCAAATTTATGTGAGCCTATGACTCTCAGAACAACATATAAAATGTGTGAGGATCTGATACTACAAGGGTTACTCATTTGAAATTTCGAGATTTTGCTACCAGACTCTATAAACTACAGTACCTACTGACAAATTCATTCATTAGAAGTTTAGCCTACAAAAAGACATAAACCATGTTCCAAGGGAATCCCATATATAAACGCGTTCCTAGAAATTGTAAGTCTTGTAATAGAGCACAGTAGCAGTCAGAGCTTATGAAACATGTAAACAGCTTCTAAAATATTCCTTTCCTTTATAAAAGTGCCCTAACTTAACATAGATTCATTTTGAAAATTGTCTCTATACAAGAGTTTCCTACTTGTTAGTATTCTGTTCTTTATCACAGCAAGCCGTTCCAGAGAGTTCCCTGTTGGGCACTTTAGATTTACAGATATCTTTTAAAAATATTTTTCAAAAACCAGTAATTCCTCCTTGCAATCAGACTTCTAAAAGGCGCTCCTGCCCTGTTTGCACCTTGTCACCCACTGCAGTCTGGCTGCCAGTCTCAGCACCTAAGTGTCTCTCACCAAGTTTAGAAACACCACCAGCTGGCAAACCTAATGAGAAGCTCTAGGATCCTCTGTTACTTCGCTGTGGCATTGACATTGGGGGCCAATTTCTTGCTTTTGAAATGTATCCCCTGAACTTGGTCTTTGCCTCTCCTTCCTCAACACTCTCCTAAGGAAACTGGACCTCCAGGGGACTCAGCTCCCCAGTGCCCTTCTTCACCTCAACACCCACCTCCCGGTCCTCCTTCAGTTTCCCCATCTCAGGGTGGGCACTGCCTCAGCTGCCTGTGGTTGGGAGTCGTTCAGGAGTCTTCTTCCCTCGGCCCTCACATCTAACCAGGCACAAGTGCTTACTGACCTGCCTCCCCGAGTCCCTCCGGAGGTTGCCTCTCCTTGTCTTTGCTGATGCCTCAGCACTCTCCCCGATTCTTGCTCCTGGCAGCCTTCTGGCTGGTCTCTTGGCTTCCATTTCTATCCTTCTCATCGATCTGCCCACTGCTGTCAGGGAGATCTGAGAACAGTATCATGTCACCCCTGACCAGAATCATTCAGTGAGGGGCGCCTTGGTGGCTCTGTTGGTTAAGCATCTGCCTTTGGCTCAAGGCATGATCCCAGGGTCCTGGGATCAAGCCCTGTGTCTGGCTTTCTGCTCATTGGGAGCCTACTTCTCCCTTTCTCTGCTGCTGCTGCTCTATTTGTGCTCTCTCTCTGTCAAATAAATAAATAAATCTTAAAAAAAAAAAAAAAGAATCATTCAACGACTTTAAATTCCCTACAGATCAGATCCCAAACCCCATCACGCATATAAATGGGTCCCTGCTTCCCTGCCCTGTCGCCTCTCCAGCTTCTCCCCCACCATACTCTGTGACCATGACATTGCAAACCACAATTGGTCCCACAAATATGCCAGCTCCCTCCCTCATGCCTCTTTGCTCTCACATATGTTGTTCTGCCCGGAATGCCCTCACTTCACTGGTCTTCTGGCAATCTCCCATGCCCTCCTCAACTCTTGGCCTACCCGATACCTTCTCTGAAACATTTCTGACCTCCTGAATGGTCTTAGGTTCTCCTTCATCTCTGTTTTCACTGCATTCAATATATGATGACACTAGCTTTCATTCAGTAAACATTGAATAATCAATCAATGAATCAATCTTTATTGAGCACCTACAATGTAAGAGACATCAAGCACTTTTACAATTTAAATAATTACAACTCTAGGTAGGGACATTCATTATTATTCCTATTTTATCACAAGGAAACAGGGACTACATAGCTTCCCTGAATTCACATAGGTAGTGACAATGCCAAGATTTGAAGCCTGTAGCCTGTGCTCCAAAATCTTCCCACTCTCTAGCGTTCATTAGAGCAATAACATTCTTAGGTAGCAACCATTCCTTGGCATGGTCATGTTTCCCATCAATGCCTTTATTATCTTTGTTTTCCAAGGAGCTACACAAGTTCAGGCACACAGGACTTGATGCATGTTTTGCTAAAGAAATGTATGAATGAGTAGTGAATGAGTGAATGAATAGGCGAGACAGGTGTCCACAATACGTCTTTCTAAGGCATTTCTAATTAGTGCCTCCCAACTCTCCAATCTGTTCTTTCTTCAGCATGAGTGTATCCTTCAAGCTGGGGAATCCTGCAAAACCTGACAGCACATTCAGTGCAAACAGTCTTTAATGAATAGCAAGAGGCAAAAACCATTAATCAAGTACTACCTGCACGAGAACCCGCTGTGGAGAGTTCTGCTGAAATATGTCATGGCCAGTGCAGCTCAAGTGGACTAGAAGGCAGCAGCAGACACACCCTGCAGGGACAAGAGTGGACCAAGCTGAAAGACTCACAGCCTGGTCATTTGGTGTGGTGTTTTGTTGCTTTCTCCTTTGCCTTTTTTTTTTTTTTTTTAACCCTAGAGAAGAATGGAGAAATGAGAATATCCAGGGAAGAGCTTACTTGTTGCCATCTTATTCCCCAAGTTCTTTCTTCCTTCCAATATAGTTCTTGGCTTCGCTGATCTTACTTCATTCTTTTCATAGGAGCTCCATACCCATTATCCCTACCTGGTTCCTTCTTGCCCTGCAGAGAACCCTAAAGCACCCCAGAAATGAGTTCACTGGGGCTTGATGCTTTCTCCACTCTACAGGATTTTCAAGCTGACTACAGCCTTGAAAGTTGCCCAAGCATATGAAATCATGTCACTAAACGGTTACACACCCAGACTCCAGAGCTCAGCTACAAATCTCAATGCCACCACTTACTAATTCTATGTAGAAGCATGTTAGATTTTAGAACTGTCCCAGTTCCCAAATCTGTAAAATAGAGGAGGTCCAAAGATACAGATGCAGTGAAACGCCGGGACACCTGCACCCTGATGTTTATAGCAGCAATGTCCACAATAGCCAGACTGTGGAAGGAGCCTTGGTGTCCATCGAAAGATGAATGGATAAAGAAGATGTGGTTTATGTATACAATGGAATATTACTCAGCCATTAGACACGACAAATACCCACCATTTGCTTCAACGTGGATGGAACTGGAGGGTATTATGCTGAGTGAAGTAAGTCAATCGGAGAAGGACAAACATTATATGGTCTCATTCATTTGGGGAATATAAAAAATAGTGAAAGGGAATAAAGGGTAAAAGAGAAAAAATGAGTGGGAAATATCAGAAGGGGAGACAAAACATGAGAGACTCCTAACTCTGGGAAATGAACTAGGGGAGGTGGAAAGGGAGGTGGGGGGGGGAGACTGGGTGACAGAAACTGAGGGGGGCACTTGATGGGATGAGCACTGGGTGCTATGCTATATGTTGGCAAATTGAACACCAATAAAAAATAAATTTATTTAAAAAAATAGAGGGGGTCACAGTACACATTTCATAGGGTCATTGAGGAATTAGAACAACATGATAAATATAAAATGCTTAGGAAATTGCCTGACACATACTATGTGCTCAATAAATTCTCCCTTTTATGATTATCATTAATAAGTACTGAGTCCCTAGGGAGTCATGTATCCAGTGTTTTGGAGAGATTAAAAAAAAAAATGAAGAGCCCACAAGAGTTTTTGTCTCCACAAAAGAGGGGGACAAGAATAAGAGTTTATGAACAAAAAAGAAGACAAAACATAAAAGTGAGGAGTTTTCCAAGGCCATAGAAGCAAATGACATTTCTGCCAAGAGGAACGTTACATTTTTTTCAGCAACATAGAACATGCTTAGAATACAACTCAACTCCCTTCAAGGGAACTCAGAAAACTTGGGGCACATTTCTCACTCATCTTTGGCAAAGTTATATTTGGGTCTATTGTGGTTTCTAAAGTTTGGCACTGTTGACATTTTGGCAGGATAATTCTTTGCTGTGGTGGCTGTCCTGAGTTGTAGGATGTTTAGAGGCATCCCAGACCTCGACCCACTAGATGCCAGGAGCACTTCACATTGCTGTGTGACAACTATAAATATCACTGGACAGTGGCAAATGTCACCTGGGGGACAAAATCACCCCAGTTGAGAACCGCTGGTCTAGCAGGATTTCAGTAACAATACCCAGTGGGAGTTTGCTATGACAAAAAGTCTCCATTTCACTACCCTCAACAGGAGACCTTGGTCTTATCATTTCATCTCTTCCAGAATACCTTTCCTTGATGATAGAATCAAATTACTGTGAGCAGCCTTTCGGGGTTGTGGTAGGGCTAGGGATTCACCAGATTTTGTTTGTGAACCCATTTTAACCATAAACCATCGTTCCCATATTAAAAAATATATATCATTTGAAACACCCAGAGGACTATTGCTCCACTGCCATTGTGCCTCTGGGTGGATAAGTAAATTCAAATTGAAACATTGTCAGTTAGAATCTAAGATTTCAAACCCAGATGATTCTGAAGTTAATTCATAGTCACCTAGGACTTTCTCAATGTAGGCACCAATCTGTGCCTTTTAGAGACCTATAAGATGGGTTAGGGGCAGCTTCTACCTCAAGGTGCTTTGGTCAGCAGGTATGTTCTTTGCTCTATCATCACCCGTACCCAGGTCTGGACAAATCAGCCCTTTGTGTTCACAACACTAAACAAATAAATATCGAGTTACAAGGTCCTATCTAGTTACACCGCTCTGTGTGGTTATCTGGCATTGGAATTTCATGGAGACTCTAACTTCGAGCTTAAAAATCTTTCATAGGACAGAAAATGAATATTTATTGAGTCTGTATCATGTTCCAGATTCTGCTCAAGTTCGTTCAGGACTGCGAGGAAAGTATTATTATCCTGTTTCTTACTGATGAGAACATTGAATATCATAAAAAGGAAAAGTCGTTTTCCCAATGTCACAGGGTAAGTGGCAAAACTGGGATTTAAACCAACCACATCGGTCTTAATCCAAAGCTTTTGCTACCACACCATGCAAATGGAGGTATATTTGGAAATGACACCATAGATAGTAGGACATTGTATGCATTACTCAGACATCTATCCACGGATGTGGATGTCAGAGGAAGACATTCTGCTCTCCTGTGTAAATGCTTCATTTTGAAAATGCTAGGTAAATGGCTATCACTGTGACCTACAATCCCTCTGGTAAAGAGATGGCATCTAGGCTGAGCCAGTAGACTCTGGATACAGAATACAAAGGTGGGGACTCCCAGCTAAAAGAAGCAATAGCAATGGACATTTCTTTGGAGCTTCTTGGAGCCCAGCTGTCCCCACAGCCTGACAGGGCACAAGGAATAGATCATCTCTCTGAAGCCAGCTCTCCAGGAATCAAACAAATCAGTTGAGAACAAATCAGTAGAGCCGCCACAGAGGCATGGAAGAAAAGGCCAGATCCATAGGAATCATGCTCATGGTCATCTTGACAAGTAACAATCGTGTTATGATTTTTCAACAGTGTAATTTCCATTATAATACATGAATATGCTTGGGGACCAGAGAAAGGCAGATTGATAACTTTAAAGCAAATCAACTGGATTCTACTGATAGATTCATGAATCATCCAGGAGACAAACAAGGGGTATCAAGGAACACTGAGTTTTCTCTCCTGGTGATTTTTACAAGCCTCATCAATTTCTGTCCAAAAACACACTTCCCTTTGGGTTATTAATATGAAAGTTCTAGAATTCATGAAGTTGAAACTTATCTAAAATCCTGGCAACTTGGCCAGTGAAACTTTGCCGTTGCACCTATGATTTAATTGACATCAGTAAAGGAAAACTAAGCCTATACAAATGTGGGCTGGTTAGCCATGACAGTTAGAAAAAAGCCATAAAGGCAAATATTGTCAGTGTCCTAGAAAGAACAAGACTTAAATGGTCTATATGTCCTTGTCAAAAGATCTTAGCCTCATGCCAGTATGCACTTTAGCAAACATTCCTTGTTCTGATCCCATATGGATTTTTTTTATTAAATATAATTTTTAAAGATTTTATTTATTTATTCATGAGAAACACAGAGAGAGAGAGAGAGGCAGAGACACCGGCAGAAGGAGAAGCAGGCTCCATGCAAGGAGCCCGAGGTGGGACTCAATCCTGGGTCTCCAGGATCATGTCCTGGACTGAAGGCTGCGCTAAACCGCTGAGCCACCAGGGCTGCCCCGATCCCATATGGATTGAATGAGTTAGGTCATCCCACTTCTCCTCCCCCAATATATCCATTTATATTCCGTGTTTTGCATACAGGGGGAAAAGTTCCTGGGGTGAAGTCTCAAATTCTGGAATTTAGTTATAAATAACACAGCTGGTGAACTTAGATGATAATGAGGCTTGGTAAAGTGGTAAGAAGGGGATATAAAATGTCCGAGGTCAACTTCATAATGTTCAACAGTGGTTGAACCAGTTAACGTGCCACCAAAGATCTAGCATATGATCTAGATTCCATCTCTCGGTATATACGCAAAGGAAATGAAAACAGGATTTTGAAGAGATATAAGCATTCTCTCATTTATTGCAGCCTTATTCACGATAGCCAAGATATGAAAACAACCTAAATGCTCATCAATGGGTGAATAGAGGCTCTCTGCTCCTCCCGGTTCAATAGACAGCCACATCTTCCGGTGCAGTGCCAGCCGCGTCCCCGAGACATGATGGTGAAGGTTGGAGTGAATGGATTTGGCTGTATTGGGCGCCTGGTCACCAGGGCTGCTTTTAACTCTGGCAAAGTGGATATTGTAGCCATCAATGACCACTTCATTGACCTCAATTACATGGTGTACATGTTCCAGTATGATTCTACCCACGGCAAATTCCATGGCACAGTCAAGGCTGAGAATGGGAAACTTGTCATCAATGGGAAGTCCATCTCCATCTTCCAGGAGCAAGATCCCACCAATATCAAATGGGGTGATGCTGGTGCTGAGTATTTTGTGGAGTCCACTGGGGTCTTCACCACCATGGAGAAGGCTGGGGATCCCTTGAAGGGCAGGGCCAAGAGGGTCATCATCTCTACTCCTTCTGCTGATGCCCCCATGTTTGTGATGGGCGTGAACCATGAGAAGTATAACAACTCCCTCAAGATTGTCAGCAATGCCTCCTGCATCACCAACTGCTTGGCTCCTCTGGCCAAAGTCATCCATGACCACTTCGGCATCCATGACCACCATCCATGCCATCACTGCCACCCAGAAGACCGTGGACGGCCCCTCTGGGAAGCTGTGGCATGACGGCCAAGGGGCTGCCCAGAACATCATCCTTGCTTCCACTGGCGCCACCAAGGCTGTGGGCAAGGTCATCTCTGAGCTGAATGGGAAGCTCACTGGCATGACCTTCCATGTCCCCCTCCCCCAGACCCAACATGTCAGTTGTGGATCTGACCTGCTGCCTGGAGAAAGTTGCCAAATATGATGACATTGAGAAGGTGGTGAAGCAGGCATTAGAGGGTCCCCTCAAGGGCATCCTGGGCTACACTGAGGACCAGGTTGTCTCCTGCAACTTCAACAGTGACACCCACTCTTCTACCTTCGATGCCAGGGTTGGCATTGCTCTCAATGACCACTTTGTCAAGCTTTTCCTGGTATGACAATGCATTCGGCTACAGCAACTGGGTGGTGGACCTCATGGTCCACATGGCCTCCAAGAAGTAAGAGCCTCCTGGACCACTAGCCCCAGCAAGAACAAGAGGAAGAGAGAGGTCCTCAGCTGCTGGGGAGTCCCTGTCCCAACTTAATCCCCCAACACACTGAGAATCTCCTGACCTCCAATTTACATCCCAGGCCCCGAGGAAGGGGAGGGGCCTGGGGAGCCCTACCTTGTCATGTACCATCAATAAAGTATACTCTACCCCCCCCCCAAAAAAAAGGGTGAATAGATTAAAAGGATGTGTTATATATACACAATGGAATATTTTCAGCCATGAGAAAGAAGGGTATCTTGCCATTTGTATGACAACATGGACAGAACTTGAGCACATTATGAGATAATGTCAGAAAAGTCAGAGAAAGACAAGTATTATATGATATCAGTTTTATGTGGAATCTAAAAAAGTCAAACTCAGAATAAACAGAGAGTAAAATGGTAGTTACCAGGGGATGAGGGTGGGGGAAATAAAATTGATGCTGTTTAAGTGTATACACTTGCAATGAGCAGTAAATAAGCCATAGAGATCTAATGCACAGTATAATGAATATAGACAACAGTATGGTACTATAATTATATAATGTGATAAATACTGCTATAACAGGAATCCTATTAAAATATAGAAATGTATCAAAGTAACATGTTAACATCCCTTATATCAAATTTACTCGATAAATAAATAAAGGCTTTTCCAAGCCTTTTTTGGCAAAAAAAAAAAAAAAAAAAAGATGCCGAAGTACAATGGTGTGTGTGTGTGTGTGTGTCCTCCTCTCTATACTCTGCTGCCACGACACTGAAGTTAGCAATTAGTAAGTTTCTGGTGTCCCCATAGGTGAGTACCTGGAGATATTGGCCTTTCTCTGCCCCTTGACACTTCTTTGCCATTTGGTGGGGAGCAGGGAACTAGTAAAATCCAGCTTAATGGAGGCAATAATTGGAGTGCTGAGAGCTAACTCACCATAAGGGATGAATTGCAAGATGATGAGCTATACCCAATGCTGGGGCCTGATGTCAAAAGGGGTTAGTGGTTCTTGGTGATGTACAACTACTAACATGAGCATCTGTCCGAATCACATGCTTGCCTTGTAAGAAAGAGGTTGTGCAAGCAATCTAACTCTGGGGATTTTTGCATAACTAAGAAGAAATATTTCTTCAGAGCAGGGATAAAAGATCCTTGGCCTTGAGTCCTGTAGAACTGTCAGAGTTTGAGTATGTGATTTTTAAGTTCATCCAACTCTGATAGCTATAAATAAAAAGGACTCACATCTGTACAAATATAAGAATCACCTCTGAGTTTCTAAACCTATTTGGGAAAATAAATCTGGAAATGATTGAGATGCCAGCAGTAAGACGAGGGACTCAGAGCCATGAAGATTTGGATCTTATTGAGACTATATCTGTATTCTCAAGCTGACTAAGCCAGAGATACCTGGGATACATGCTTAACACTCTTGCCCACCACAAATATTTTCTGTTTGTAAGGCATTAATTTCTCCTCTCGGTTGATTTCTTTTCCCTATCTAAAGCCAATCCCTTCACATGTGAATACTTGGGACTGGATTCCAACCTCTTCACTTATCCAAAGATTTTGCTCCAGCAAGTCTCTTTCTTCTCTTACATCATCAGATTTTTTTTTCTTCCATTGGGTCATTATCATGAGCATACAAACATGCTATTGTTTCTCTCACCTTTAAAACAAACATTCTTTTAATTCTACTTTCCCTAGTAGCTCTGGTCCCATTTCTTTGCTCTCCTTTGTATCAAGCTCCCCAGGAGTGTTAGGTATACTAGTCAAGTACTTTCCTTCTATTCTTTTAAACATTCTAATCAGGTTCCTGCTCCCCAAATTGCTCTTATCAAGGTTACTGGTTAGCTACACATTCCTAAGTCTAATGATTTTTAGTTCTCATCTAACTTGATCTACTAGCAGCACTTGGCATGACTTGGCATGCCTTCTCCTGGATTCACTGTTCACTGGCTTCCAGGTAAAAACACTCGTGGTTTCTTTCTCTTCCATCTCCAGTGGTTCCTTGTAACTTCCTTGGGTCTTCTTTTCTCCCCAACCTCTTAATGTTAGAATCAGTCTTTTCTCAGTCCTTCGATGATCTGATCCAATCTCATTGTTTTAAATCTCATCTATTCCCTGATGACTCCCAAACTTATGTCTTCATTACAGATCTTCCTTCTTAACCACAGACCCATAGGTCCAGCTGCCCCCTGGAGTTGAACATTTGACTTTTCACTTGACATATCCAAAGCTGAACCCCTGATCTGCACCCCTAAACCTGTTTCATGTGCATTATTTTCTATCTCAGTTGATGGCAACTCTATTTTTCCAGTTACCCCACCCCAAAACCTTGAGTTCATTATTGACTCCAATGTTTTCCTCACACTCTCCATGTAAAACGTGTCTGGAAATCTTATATTTCAAAACATATCGAGAATGTGACCACTCCTTACTACTTCCATTTCTGCCATACTGGCCTGGACCACCATTCTCTCTCTTCTGGATGACTATAACAACCCCTTAACAGCTCTCCCTGTTTCCATCTGTGGCTTCTCCCCAGTCTATTTTCAACATAATAGAGTAATCCTTTTTAAAAGTGAGAAAATTGGTTAATATTTGAAAATCCATCAATGTAATTTATCACCTTAACAGAATGAGAAAAATCACAGGATCTTTTCGATAGATGCCAAAAAATCATTTGATAAAATTCAAAACAAGTTCTTGATTTAAAAAAAAAGTTTCAGTAAACAAGGAATAGAAAGGAACTTCCTTAAAATATCTACAAAACTAAGGTGTCTGGGTGGCTCAGTTGGTTAAGAGTCTGCCTTCGACTCAGATCATGATCCCAGGGTTCTGGGACGGAGCCTCACTTTAGGCTCCCTGTTCAGTAGAGAGCCTGCTTCTCCCTCTCCCTCTTCCCCCTCACCACCTCCCCCACTCATGTACTCTCTCTCACTCTACACTCTCTCTCTCAAATAAATAAATAAATGAAATCTTAAAAAAAAATCTACAAAACCAAGAGTATCTTCAAAAAACACCATATTCAATGGTTGTATTGAAATCTTTCTCCCCTAAAGTCAGGAATAAGATAAGGTCGTCCACTACCACAATTTCTTTTCAACACGGTGCTAGATGTCCTAGCCAGGGCTAAGGCAAGAATAAGATATGCAAGGTCTAATGACTAGAAAGGAATGTTTAAAACTCATTAATTCACAGATGACATAATAGCATGGTAAAAATACAAAAGAATTCATAAACTGTTAGAATTAAAAAGCAAATTGGCAAGATTTCATTCCTTTTTATGGCTGAATAATATTTCATTATATATATACATACTCTTAACTATGGAGAGCACACTGAAGGCTACCAAAGGGGAGGTGGCTGAGGGAAGTAACATGGAATTACTGAATCACTATATTGTGCACCTAAAACTAATATAACATTGTTTGTTATCTATGCTGCAATTAAAATAAGTTTAAAAATAGTCAAATTCATATAAAAAAAGAATGAGTTGAACAAGTTTGCTAGATATAAAGTGAATATACAAAAATAAATTATAGTTCTATATATTGCAAGAAAACAATTGGATAATTAAATGAAAAAATGTCATTTACAACAGCATCAAAATGATCACATACCTAATAAAAATATAATAAAAGGTTTACAAGACCTCTACATTAAAAACCACTAAATATTGCCTAGAGAGATCAAAGATCTAAATCAAAAGATAAATATTAAATGTATACTAATGGAAGAAGTCAGTATTACTAAGATGCAAATCTTTGTCAAATTGATCTAATTTATTCCCAATCAAAATCACAGCAAGATTATCTTCTGGAAACTGAAAAAGACATTCTAAAATTTATGAAAATCAAAGAACCTAGAATAACGAAGATAATGTTGAAGAAGAATAACCAAGTTGGAAAATTGCATACTATTTGATTTCAAGACTTATAAAGGTACAGCAATAACAGCAGTGTGGTGTGGGTGTAAATGTTGACAAATAGATCAAGTGCAAATAGATCAGAATAAACCTCCATCTATGTGGTGATCACCTGATTTACAAAAAATAAAAAGGCAATGCAATTCAGTGGAAAAAGAATTATCTTTCCAAAAAAGGATACTACTGAAGCAGTAAGATATCTTATGGAAAGAAAATTAACTCTGACTTCTACCTCATACTATCCATATAAAATGATTCAAAGTAGATCATATACCTAAAGTGAAAGTCAGATCATAGTGTAAAAAGAAAAATATGATAAATTAGATTTCAGTAAAATTAAGAATGATCAAATATCATCATTAAGAAAGTTAACAGGCAAGCTATGCACTGGAAGGAGATGCTGACAATACAAACATCTGACAAAGATCCTGTATTCATAATACATAAAGACTTCTAAAAACAATAGGAAAACAAACTGTTTTGCTGCGCCTGGGTGACTCAGTCCATTAAAGTGCCTGCTGTTGCCTCAGGTCATAATCTCAGTGGTTCTGGGATCGAGCCCCACGTCAGTTTCTCTCTCTCTCTCCTTATAATTTTGCCTTGACTTCCATCTTAGAGTAAAATGCCAATGTCTTCATAATGGCTACAAGATCCCATACGTTGTATCCTCATCGCCTCTATTACTACCATGTCCTCACTCACCCATCCCAGTGACATTGGCATTCTCCCTCCTTAGTGCCTTTGCTTAGACTGTGCTCTCTTCCTGAAATGCTCTTTCTCCACATCTCTACAACTCCTTCAATCTTTGAAGGAGTCAAAGTGTCATCTCCGTTAGACCACACTTACCACCCTATTTAAAGTTGCAACCCACTTCCTTGGTATTCTCAACCTTCTTTACTCTGAGGTATTTTCCCCTTTTTCCTTCATAGAACTAATACCTTTCTTTTTTTTTTTTTTAAGATTTTTATTTATTTATTTATTCATAGAGTCAGAGAGAGAGAGAGGCAGAGACACAGGCAGAGGGAGCAGCAGGCATCATACAGAGAGCCTGATGTGGGACTCGATCCAGGGTCTCCAGGATCACGCCCTGGGCTGCAGGCGGCGTTAAACCGCTGCGCCACCGGGGCTGCCCCTACTAATACCTTTCTAACACACTAAATAATTCACTTATTTACTGTGTTTATTGTTTAATATCTTCCTCTCTATCCTAAAATGTAAAGTCCTCAAAAACAAGTATCTTTGCCTGTTTTGCTCATCAAAGTATCCCAAGCACTCAAAATAGTGCCAAAGTCCCAAAAGAGTCCCTGGCATATAATATGTGCTCCATAAATACTTGTTTAATGAGTCAATGAATGAATGGCAGTCCAATAAAAAAGAATCTAATTCTGTCTTGACCTCCCATGCCTCTTGATTATAGAAAAAGAATGTGCTACTCATGCCCCCATAGTTGCGTCTGGACCACGTAAGAGTTGTGTTTTTGTTAAAATGGCATGTGTCAGTCTTTGGTGGCATAATAAATGTTAAGCAATGGCCTGTTTTCTCATTGTCCTATTTATCTTAATGGGGAAGATTTCCAGAGCCCTACAAGGGGATATCTAGGAGTCTGTCTTAGTTTGGGCTGCTGTAACAAAATAGCACAGACTGAGTGGCTGATCAACAATTTATTTCCCACAGTTTTGGAGCCTGGAAGTCCAAGATCAGGGTGCCAGCATGGTCAACTGAGGCCTTTTTCTGGGTCACAGACTTCTTGTCATATCCTCACACAGTGGAAGGAGCAAGAGATCTCTCTGGGGTCTCTTTATAAGGGCACTAAATCCATTCATGAGGCTGCATCCTAATGATCCAGTCATCTCCCAAAGCCCCACCTTCTAACACCATCATCTTGGAGGTAAGATTTCAATAGATGAATCTGGGGGTACATAATCCAATCACAGCTATACCTGACTGACCTGGCTTCTTGAGCTGCAGTCAGTTTGACTGAGAGTGAACCCAGGACACAGGAGAAGCCATACTACTGGCACCAGGGTCAAATCTGATCAATCACTCTTCATGTCTCAAGAATTTGGACCATGAAATAAGAAACCAGTCAGTGTAGTAGATCCTTGACCTGAATAGGTTGGGTGCTGCACAGGCAGAGAGTAAGGTCTTTGAGGAATAAGAATGCAACCTCTGTCCTGACTCTCCTCCCACTTATGGTCCCTGTCCCCCATGGCCCCGCAGGACTCTCTCTCTTGGCCTCTGATGACCTTTTAAATTCTTAAAGTAAACTCTCTTTACCCAAGCTTCAGTGACTTCGTGTTCATTGAAAGGCATCCTCAGACCAGGGCACCCAATGTCTGATATGCCTGGTTTCTGGGCATTCAAATGCAGGCAGACCTAGCCAGCCTCCCTTAACATCAGTGCATCCCAGAATAGTGGTCTAAGGTGATCAATACAGATTCCTGGGCTGATTTCTCAGAAATATGGATTCACATACACATGGTAGGAGATAAGGACTGATAAATGTGTTTTTAACATCTTCCTAGAATATTCTAATTTGCAAATCAGTTTGAGAAATCACTATAGGCTACCATTTCCAGATACAGACATTTCTACAGTGTACATGTAGTTCTTTTTATAATTTTGGACAAAATCTGCATTGCAAATACAGTAAGAAAGATCTTATTACACATAACTATACTATCTCCTATCCTCATTTAAGATAGTCTAAGGCACAAAACCCAGTCCCGGTAACCATTAGGATTCCCTGAAAGTAGCTCTCTATTTTGGCAGCATTACCTTGGTCTGTATATGCAAGCTCATAGAAATGAAAAAGAACGAAGCTCCTCACTTAGTAAGCAGCCGACCATTTTTTTTTTCCTGGAGGTCGCTGAGTCCTACACAGGGTCATACTGACAGAGGGGTGGACAGGGTGGGACACAGTAAATTTTACGATCTGTAATAACAGTCCAAATGACGCAGCAGAGATAAAAGCGCTAATCAAATTTCATGCTTCAAGGCATGAGCTGATTACTGTCAGGCAGAGAGGGGATTTATTCCCAGTGGTTCTGACAGGTACAGGGGGCCAGATGCAGTCTATGAGACTTCAGACACTACTGACCACTTCCAAAAAGGAGAACCCATGAGTCAGACAGCCTGATGCCCACTGGCTGGGTTTCTGTGGTTTTGCAGATTAGAGACAGAAGGATGCCATAAGAGATACTTCACAAGCAAAAGATTTGCCGAGGAAAAAATGACAGAAGGAACTGCAATGTGGACTATAACTGGGGAAGCCCTAGAGAATTTGTGTATCAGGTTCTGGTCCAACCTAGAAAGAAAGGAGAATCCTGATGATCTCTTCAATTTGGTGTCTTCTGTAAGAATCAGTTTCATCCTGTGTGCAATCAGGGTAATAATAGTACTACCTCTTGAGGTGGTTGTGAAGATGAAAGTGGACAAGACTGGATTATGGGACAGAATTACAAGTAGTACCCCAAACTTATTAAGCTGACAACCTGGGAGACATCAGAGCACAGGCCCTTGGCTGTGATAAGCTTAAGAGCTCTGTGTAGTTAAGATCTTTGGCTCTGGATCAGAAGCATACAGAGAGACTAAATCTAAAATGTTTTTGGTAAAGCCAAAGAAACCATAAACCTAGAAGTTGTTCAACCCTTAAGGCAATTCTCAGGCCCCAGAACTTGCACCAACAGAAAGTAGGCTGCCAACACTGCCAGACTTCCAAAACCTTTGTACTCATGTAGAGTATGGTCATGGAGGACAACCAACTAGAAAGATCCTTCCAGGAGCAGGCCTTGGCATTGAGAGGTAACCCAACCACTGGGATAACAGTCATAATTTTATTCTGCCACAGAACTTCTGCAGCTCTGAGGAACCTCTTGGCTGGAAATGAAAAGAAACTGAGCTTTACCTTCAAGTGTATCCTTCTAGTCCACTCCAGGATGCTGGGTCTCAAGCCAGTCCCCCTGCAGGTAGGTTAGTCTCTCTTTCCTCTTCTTAACTCCTTCTACTCTTTCTTCAGATCTTAGATAAAATCAGTCCTCCTCTACCCAGTCTTCTTTAACCAGCCATGTCATAAAACTTTCCTTCTTTCAGAATTACTTATAAATCTTTTTACTAAGCATCAGTACTATGCATGGCAATAATCTATCCTAAATAAAACAAATATAAGGTAATATATTTCAGAGGGGAGAGCTCTGGCTTTGAACATGGGCCCTGGTTCCACCTCTATTTAGTGAGTGAGCTGTGGAAAGTTCCTTACCTTCTCTGACTCAGGGTGCTCATCTGTTAAATGCAGATGATCATAGTGTTTGTAGGGTAATTTCAAAGTGTAAAATGATAGATGTAAATCACCTGGCATGCAGTAGGCAATTAGTACTTGTATCACTTACTTGAATTAATTAATATAATTATTATTTGTATCATTTACTTTTTCATGTGTTCCAGTTTTACATATTTAACTAAAATTTAAGCTACTTAAGAATAGAGTTGAGCCTTGCAGCTTTCATATTCTTCATAGATTGATGCCCACAAATAGGGTCATAAAATATTCTACTAAGGACTAAAGTAACTTTTGAGGTAAGGTCATTTTCTTCCCCATGGTGTTTCCAAAATAGTAGCCTACAGAGATATTGCCTAAGTTTATGTCCATAGCAAATGCAGGGTCCTTTTTCTAATAGTTCTGAAAGCAGACAATAAGTGGAGCAACTGGAGATTCCAGCTGAGGATCTGGACCCAAACATCCAGAGAGTCCATGTGGCAAGATTAAAAATGTAGCAAAAATAGAAATACGGAATAGAAATCTTACTATTTCCCAATGGAAATGAGAGGAGAGTGGGTGAAAGATCCCAAAAAGGAATCTGGACAATAGGCTCAAGAATCAGAGGCCCATAAAAAGGACTTTAAAACAGAATCAGGTCTTCTGACTCAGGTTCCAAGTTTTTCTATGTTACATATAGTGTCAGGCATTAATTCCGGTCTGATACCAGGTTTAGTAGGAACCAGGAGGAACCTGACTGAGATGTGTTCCCAAAGCTCCCTCCAGGCAGATAATGACAGACATTCTCTCTTTAAAACTAAACAAGAAAAAAAAATTTTTTTCAAACAATATAGTCTAATTTATTTTTGATCTTCTCCAAGAGTGACTGTGTTCTCTTTATATATTCCTTAAAAAGGCAGAGAAAAGTATTGAGCTTCCAAAATATAAACATAGAAGAAAGTGGGTGGTGTCTAGAAATCCAGGCAAATTGATCATTCTGCATTTGCATCCCCCTCCCAAAAAAAAAAAATATATACCACCTCCCATTCACCATCAACTTTCATGTGATTCTTGGGTCATTCCCTTCTTGCTCTCAATGGTTTGATGATCTTCCTTGGAAGACTTCCATGTGTACCAGGGGGAAACATGCCTTTCCAGGCCAAGTCTGGCTCTCCCATGTCTGGGGTGGCCTCCCTGATTTACCATTGGAGCTCCTTCCATTTCCCCTCCTCAACTTCTTCCTCTGCCATCAGGCATTGCACCACCATCAGCCTTGGAAAAGCTTCATAACTCAGGATGACAATATAGAGACCATTAAGCCTACATACATCAGCAAAACTGCCTCACTGCTGTCTGTGCTGCAGGTTATAAAGATATGTCACAACACACACAGGGCCCTCGAGCACTGGACTTGATGGGTTGTGCTCAGAAGACCACTTCTAAGACCAAAGCTGTTTCTCACTCAAGGACTCTGTCAACAGAAGGCTCCAAATGCTGCACAGTAATGCTGATGGCGATAGCTCCAGGGTATTACCCAGGCATGGCCCATTGCTCAGATCTCAAAACTGGCGATCAGATCAAAATATACACTCATTCATACACATACATTGAAACATGAATATCGATTCCTCTTACTCCTGACTGGCGGAAACCCACAGCCTACAGTGTAAGAATTCACTCACTAGATTAATGAATGAAACAATCAGGGTGGTAGAAAGTCAAGATCCCCAAACAAGCCTATTAACCCCCCAAATTTCCATAACTTAGAAAAATGTCTGGAGTTTCACAGAGATTTTTCCTAGTGCCCATAAAATATGAGCTCTATTGAAACTACCAAATTTCAATGGCCCTGGGCCTAGAAGCTGCCTTCTGAGACTCCTCAGCTTCCTCTTCTCAGCCCTGTATCCCAACTTTGACCTCTAGGCAGATTAGCAAAAGTTGATGGGTGACAGTGTCAAAACTCTAGTGATAATTTAAAAGGAAGTGACAAAGTTGAGAGCACACATATCAAAATTCACAAATGTGTGTGACATTTACCAAGAAATCTGTTTTCTGTGATGTTATGACCAGAGGCAACAAGATGGTACAATCTTGTCTCTTGTCCCTCTCTAGGGGCTCCATGATGACATCTTACTTGTGAAATGTTATATAGCTCATACAAACTGAACTTCAAGATTTTAATTTAATATACATTGGCATTTATTTAGAATTAGGGCTCTCAGGGCACCTGGGTGGCTCAATCCATTAAGCGTCTACCTTCAGCTCTAGTCATGATTCCAGGGTCCTAGAATTGAGCCCCACATTAGGCTCAGTGAGGAGCCTGCTTCTCCCTCTCCGTCTGCCTGACACTCTGCCTACCTGTGCTCTCTCTCTCTGTGTCAAATAAATAAATAAAATCTTTAAAAAATAAAATAGAATTAGGGCTCTCCTTCTTTTTTCATATCAGATTCCTACTGGTTTAAACTTCTTATGGCACTGTCTATCCAAATCAACACTGTCCAATGCAATTTCTGCAATGATGGAAGTGTTTTGTCCAAAATAAAGCCATACGTGGCTATTAAGCACCTGAGTATAAATACTCCAATTATGACCAATTTCCAGTTATCAATCAGAAGTTCCTGAACATACAGTCAGGGATGGATATGCAAAATCAACTTCACGGGGAAGTGTTAGCCAGCTCCAGTACACCACGGGGTAGACCACCAGTGAGCCAGGGGCTGCTGGGAAGTGGCTTACCTAGGGAATGGAAGGTATTCCCCACAGTGCAAGACTTGTGTGTGAGAGGTCCCCAGTGATGGCTGTGTCTGCAGAACCCAGGAGGAAGAATAAGTTTGACTACTTTCCCTACAGAGAGGAAAATTCACCCAGTCAAGGCAGAGCTTGCCTTTCCTCCTACATCTGTTTCCTCCTCTCTGCCCCTTCACCTTTCAGGATATAAAACAACTGTTTGGGATGCCTGGGTGGCCCAGTGGTTAAGTGCCTACCTTCGGCTCAGGGCGTGATCCTGCGGTCCCAAGATCGAGTCCCACATCGGGCTCCCTGTGTGGAGCCTGCTTCTCCCTTTGCCTGTGTCTCTGCCTCTCTCTCTTTCTCTGTGTCTCTCATGAATAAATAAATAAAATATTTTTAAAAAAATATTAAAACAGCAGTTTGGGAGTCTGTGAGCTTGCATTTAAAGCTGAATGATATCTCTTGGCCCTAAAGAGATTGCCTTATTTCATTGCCATCAAAATCCATCCTGATGACCAGGGGAGAGTTTCATAACTTTCACATCAAAGTCAATGACTGTCCCTCATGAGAACCCCCTCCTTCATTCAATGTCTTTGCATGAAATTTCTCCTTCCAGATCTCCTATGGTGAAACAAATGAGGGAAAGGAGAATGTAGGCATCTTCCTGCTATGACATGAGACAAACATGAATACATATCCACTCTTTTCCTCCAGTCATAGATGCTTACTCTAGACACTTTTCCTTGTTTGCCAGCTAGGTGCGTTTAGGACATGCATGGTGTCTGCTCTAAACCCTGTGCAGAAGCCAATCATCAAGTTGAGGGCTCAGAAAGAATAACAAGATTTGCTAGTATTTGGTGAGCACCCAAAGGTGCCAATCGGAGAGAATGGCACGATATGGTCTGAAAAACAGCCTTTTTTTCTCCCTATCTGAAGGACAGAGAAAATGGAAGGTGTCACACAGAATGTTGCTGCCTCGTCTTTCATGTTCATTGCAGGAGCCACTCTGGACCCTCTACCTTCTCCCTCTAGTTTCCTGATGTTAAGCAGAAGCTCAAATGATTCTTTACCCTTTCTGAGTCTTGGAACTATTTAAGAATTGTCCAAGTCCTGGCATCCCCAGAATAATGCATATTTTCTGAAGTGTTCCTATAATTTTAAGGGGGCTTTCAGACAACATTTACACTCACTTAGAATCAGTGGGCCCAGATTCTGGGGATTTGAGGCTCAGAAGCTCTGTTTGAAAGCAGGCCCTCTGAGAGCACCAATCTGAATGATCCCCCACCCCCAACTCCTTCTCACTTTCCCCAGCTGGTTGGGCTTCAGCATAAGATTGCTTGCCAGTTTAACTGCCACCATGAACTGTTCAGCAGTGGTTTCCTGGGTCTAGAGGAAACAGCCAAATTCCTTTAAGCAAATCATGTCTTTGTTATTGATTTTCTCCACTTGAGGTTTGAGTATCCCTGATTAAATCATAAACTGCTGCATCAGTCATCTACTGCTTCAGTTTCTTGAACCAAACTTCAATTTCTTTGGGGTGTTTCAACTCAAATGCAGCAAGGTCTGGATCTATATACATCATTCTTTCACTCATTTTAAAAACTAAAACTTGTTGAGTATATTTTAAGAGCCAGGCACTATTCTAGACATGGGATATAGCAATGAACAAAACAGATCTTAATTTATCCTCTTCCAAAATGGCAATTCTAGCCATTGTTACTTTCAAAACAATGGTAATAATTATTATAACAACTACACAAGTCACAGGCTCTGTTCTAAATATTTTATATATGTCACTTCATTATTTCTTAGAAAATTTGGTAAGGTAGATATTATCATTACCTCTATTTTACAGATGTAAAAACCAAATCAAAATTTACCTAATTTGCCTAAGCTAAGGAGAGGTAAAAACAAGTTAGTCAGTTTGCCTAACTAACTTAAATTCAAATCCCTGGTTGTGGTTACAAAACGAAGTTAGATCATGCAGCATCACTGAAATGTGAACAGATGTCTCACAAAAATTCAGTCTGGCAATGTTCATATATATAAGTAGACCTGGGGGTTATCTGTGGTTGCCAAGAGGATTGAAGTCAGCATGAATATAATCAGAGGGTACTGACAACTTTGTTAACTAGAGATGGCTTGGCAATCCTAGAAAAAAGTAGGATGTGTGTGGCTGGGAATATAGGGCTAAAGATTAGTAGAGTTGAGTAGGCAGCCAAAGGACAAACAAGCCAAAAGTTATTTTTAAAAAGCTATTTAAAAAAAAAAAACGTGATGGACAGAAGCGATGATCATAATTCTAAGGGAGTAACTGGAAAAAGTACAGAAGTACTAAAAGGACATACTAGTCTGAAGGAAATATTTTTAAGTAGCAGTTTCCTATATCCATGGCTTCTAAAGATCCCAGTTACTGCTAACAGACATTCAAATGAAATTTGAGGCTGGGAATATATGAGAGCAGTGGTCCCTATGCAGGGTGAGTTTATATTTTGCAGTGTCTGATGGTTATACAATTTGGATGTCCATAAAAAAAACTGCTAAATAGCAAATTAGGTCCAGAGCCTTGGAAGGGACCCTAAAGCTTCAGCTACATTAGCTTCACGGCAAATCCATCTCTGCCCAGATAAATAACAGAAAAGTACTTCCTTAGAGTTAGGATCGCAGTAACTAAGAGAAGATTAGCAGCCCAATTTGGAGAATTTTGTGACCAGAGAACTATATTACTTGAAAGTGATTTGATAAGAAGATGCAAGATAATAGTGGAGGTGGTATGAAGGGAGGCTTTTGGCAACCCAAACCACTGAAAGAGACATCCATTATAAATTTGAATGAGATAACAATTTTTGCCTATCGATTTGCCAACTTAAAAAAAATCATACTGTTAAGTCAGGCTCTAGCTAACACATATAGCACCCATGCATAATTTACAAAAAGACACCCACATAGGCAGAGAAGGTGAAAAGACAAGTCCCCTTTGATCATGCAGGGCCCCTGTAGGTGAACGGTATAACAAGCGGTGGAATTTGGGGGCAAGGTAAAAAGCATTCTTTTTACTATATGGTGCCCCACTTGCAGGGTGCCAGGCTGGGCAAGGGAAATGCAAACTGGATTTCAGCACTAACTCATCTTGTCAGTGGGGCATCTTTGTGCAGTGTTCCAACTGCACAACCGAACGTGGCCACACTGTATCTAGAAATGTAGTAATTTTAATAATATGCCTAAAGGGACAAAAATGTGTACTTCTCTGGTTCAGGAATGTCCACTTCTTGGAATTTATCTTAAGAAAATTATCAGTGAAAAGGACAAAGATTTGTGTAAAATAAAACATGTAGATGTAGTATTTGTATAGCAAAAATTAAAAACAGCAACCTGTATATCTAATAAATAGAAACCTGGTTAATTAACTAGTGATTCCACTTTACAAAAGAACGCTAACCATCCATTAAATGACTTTTCAAATATTCATGACATAATTCTAAATTAAAAAGCAAGGAAGGAGGGGCGCCTGGGTGGCTCAGTCAGTTAGGCATCTGCCTTCAGCTCAGATCATGATCCCAGGGTCCTGGGATGGGGACCTGTCCCCACCTTCGGGCCCCCTGCTCAGCAGGAAGTCTGCTTCTCCCTGTCCTCCTCCCCCTCCCCCACTCATGTTTTCTCTATAGAGCTCTCTCTAGTAAATAAATAAAATCTTTTAAAAAAAGCAAGAAAGGAAAGTATGCAGATTAAAAAATATATATGTCTCTTTAAAAGACTAGAAAGTTTTCCAAACATTAAAAGTACTTATCTATGGGTAGTGGGATTGCATGTGATTTTTACTTTCTTCTTCATGTTTTCCCATAGTAAAAAACTTTTCTATTTTGTGAATGTCATCATAACCCTTGCTGCAAACACACATTTTTAAATAGTATCCAGATTTGCAGGGCAGAGACAAAGTGGGAGCGGGGAATAAATGTCTCCCTGACCTCATGAGTGTATTGTCTGCACCTCATTGATTTCCACTTCTCATTTAGTCCTTGCCCTTGGTTGCCTGGCTGCACTTGGCTTCATTGCTCCCTCTGACTTACAGCGATGGGGGGTTATTGAAGGAACAAGGTGTCTCCCTATGACTGTCGCCACCTTTCAAAGACCTAGGAGTGTCTCTGTGTGCTTGAGCACTATGACACAACAGCTTTGGGTCACTAAAGACACTTTCTCAGAAGCCATCACAGGAGGTGAAGGTAATATGAACCAAGCAAGAGCAGCTAATTGACTTAGCTATTTATTTCCAGATTTATAGGACACCACTGCTGAGTAATTAAACTTACTGAGCTATTTCCACAAGATATTAACTTTATGTAATCCTCACTAAACATAAATTGAGAGCTGGGTTTGAGTTTTGTTTTGCTGTTTTTCATTTTGGAATCAGTAAAGATTATTCAATTAGGATGTGTTTCTTTTACAAATGGTCTTTGTGGCTGAAGCATGATGAATACCATGCAGTTTTGATGATAATAATAAAACTCTCCTGTAAAGTTCCAACTGGAGATGTGCTTTCTCACTTTTTGCAGGTTAGTTGTTCTCTAAACTTCATTCCAGAACCACCTTTAATGCAAGGCAGATTTTCTTCCCAGGGTTAAAGACGGACAGGGTTAGGCAGTGTATGTTTAGTTACTTGGAGCCCAGACACACCTGGCACCCTGTGGATCACATCAGCACATTGTGGGTAGCAAGGGGAAAGGGCTTCAGGATTAATAATCATGGTTAAGTGGTGACATAGAGTGGCCAGAAAGAATAGCTCAACACCCTAGTCCCCCAAATCTCTGAGGATTGAAGGGAAAAGCCCCAGTAGGGCTGCATGGCTTAGGCCAGCCTCCTCTCTGCAAAACAACTCTTACCTCAGGATTCCCCAGCAAACATTTATTGAGTGCTAGATGTTGATGCACATAACATCCCTAGTGAGCAAGTAATCAGCACTACTTCCGATGAGCACTTATCAGCCACTGGAGCAGAAGGTACATCCAGGTACAAAAGACCGGCAAGCAGGCTCCTGCCTCAGCTCCTGGCTCAGTAGGAACCAGATCTCTTTCCTTGGTCCATTCCCTTTCACAACTCCCAGTGCCTCCCAGGCTCCTCTCATTCAATCCTTAATACCACTGGCTACACTTCCGAGTCACCTGGGACACTTGTAAAAAACTGCAGATACTCGAGCCCTGTGTTATCTTTTGCTATATAGCAAATGACCCCACACTTAGTGGCTTAAAAATCATAAATATATTATCTCACAGTTTCTGTAGGTCTGAAATCTGGACCATCTTAGCCAAGTGGTTCTGGTTTAGCATCTCTCATGATACCCCAATTGAGGTGTCAGCTGGGGCTACAGTCACCTGGGGCTTAGCTGGGGAAGGAGAACATACTTCCAAATTCAGTCACATGACCATTGGCCCAAGGCCCTCACCTGTGGGCCTTCCATGTGGCTACTCATAACATGACACTTTGGCTTTCCCCAATTCAAGTGATCTGAGAGAGCCAGAAGGCAATGCCACTGTGTCTTTTCTGACCTGGTCTGCAAGTCACTTACTTTCATTAGAAGAAAGTCACAAAGTCCTGCCCACCTGCTATAGGAGGGAATTCCCAGGGGAAGGATCACTGTGGGCAATCCTGGAGGCTGGCCTCCACAAGCCCCAATCCCAAAGATTTCAGCTCAACTGGTTTGCTACTCAAGCATCTTTTTTTATCTTTTATTTTCTCTTAACTCTCTAGGTAACTCCAGTGTGCCACCAAGGTCAAAAACCACAGTCTATAAGTCGCCCCTAAATTATCTCCTCTCTGGCCCAACGTGGTCCATTTAATCCCTTCCCTCAGCATGTCCTTAATTGACTCATCACCTCCTGCTGCTAAATTCTCTCAGATACCTAAGCAGTCAGGCCAGAAGCAAGGCCCTTCAGAATGCAGATAGCAGTAGCAGAGAAGTCGAAGCCCAGATAAGCAAACAGTACCCAAAACTAACATGATATAAACGCTGGAAGGCCCTGGAGCTCCTGGAGCAAGCAGTTAGGGAAGGAGCCAGGCTAAGTCACAAAGGGGGAATGTTGAGGGCGCTGTGCATGTGTGGCTAGCAGGCCAGGAGACAGTGACACTGACCAGAGCAAAGAGGCCCCCCGCCCAAAGCCAAAGCAGTCTGCTGGCTCAGGCCTGGCTGCCTTACCATTGTTTACCCTCATGAAGGCCGGTTCCAAAACTCCTCCTTAAAATGCCCCAGGTGATGCCAGCCAAAAGCCGCCTGGAGCGTGAATTCCGAGGAGAGCAGACAGTCCCAGCTTCCTGGCAGAGGCAGTTCCCCTAACACAAGCTGCCCTCAAGCCCTCTCCCAGTAAGCAAGCTTTCCTGGCTCATTATCACATCGGCATTGCCATCCACAGATGAAAGTTGCCGACAACAAAAATAAACATGAAATGATTATGACATACACATCAGTGGGTGGCGAGGTGTCCATCATCACAGATGGCTTATTCATCTTTGTGTAATGAAACCCAAATTGTAACTGTCTACATTTCCAGCCTGCGCTCCCTCTGCTCACTAAAGAGGTAGCTGGCTTGGTCTGATCAATTGCTGCCTGCGCTGGCCCTGCGTCCTGTGGCCTTCTGCAGCACAGAACCGAGGTAGCGGGAGGAAGGGAAGGACCGGAGGGATGAGAGCCAGGGCCTGGGGAGGGCTAAGCATGGATGGCTCTGAAGAGAGATGGCGGGTATTTGCAGCCTGCAAGGGAAATGGATGGAAGAGAAAAGGGTTGTAAAAAAGAGAAATGTTTCTCAGGATGAGTCCCTTTAAAATATCCCAAGAATAGCAATTAAAAAAAAAAAAAACAGTTATTCGGAAATTTCTTTTTAGTTGATGGACTATGTTTTTTGATCATGATCATGTTTTGAGACTGGACCATCAGGGCCCCTGCTCAAACGAGGTTACACTGGTATCCACATTAGAGTCAACAAAGAGGCGGAAAGGCATGGAGAGTTCATGGCACTCCCACTTGGCACCATGACTGACAGGAGGTCACATCATACAAACTGTATCCTGTGAACAGTGGGGAGCCAGTGAAGAATTACAAAGGAGTCACGGGATTGGATCAGGGCATGCAGGGGCAGGGAGGCAGGCCCTCTCATTAGTAGGTATTAATCCAGGTGAGAGATGATAAAGGCCCGTGCTAAGACTGTAGCAGGGGTGAAAAAGGAAGGACTAGATATGAGGAACACTTAGGTGATAAAATCGGTAGGATTTAGTGCTTTGCTAGATCTTTGATGGGACAGGAAGCCACAGGTACTCTGAAGAAGGAGTCAAGGCTGACCCTAAGGGTCCAGCTTTGGTGTCTGGGGTGAGAGATCATGACAGACTTCACAAGACACAGGAGTTCAGAAGGGGAGCAAGCACTGAACTCTGGTTATAGGCGAGATCAATGGGAAAGCACCTGCCACATGCAGTGACAAGGCATTATCCTTATGGCTCTTATTACTAGTACTTTTCAGCTTTTACAATAGGAATCTCTCAAACCTTATGGAGATGTAATATTTATTTAACTTATTTTTTTTCAATTTCTAGCTTCTGCTATTCTAGGTACTATGGACACCCACATCACCCACAGCTCCCAGACATAATCCTGAAACTCCTTTGTTTGAAATTCTTCACTGGCTCCCCACTGTTCACAGGATACAGTTCAAAGGCATAAAAGGTTATTTATGATATCTACTTCCCTGGGGAACCTGGGTGGCTCAGTCTGTTGGGCAACTGCCTATGGCTCAGGTCATGATCTCAGAGTCTTGGGATTGAGTCCTGTGTTGGGCTCCCTGTTCAGCAGAGTCTGCTTCTCCCTCTCCCTCTGCCCCTCCCCCTGCTCATGCTTTCTCTTTCTCTCAAATAAATAAATAAAATATTTTTTAAAAATGATGTCTACCTCCCCATGCTCTGATGGTGCCTACGTGGAGTGCCATGAACTCTCCATGCCTTTTCACAACTGTGCATTTACTCAGGCTCTTCCCTCCACTGGATTGCCATTCTATCCCTACAACCTGTACCCATCTAGCCCCCATCTGGAGGGCAACTACTATGTCTGTACTGCATCGGTTCAATTATCACCCATCCTAGATACAATTAATTCCCTCTTTATTTTCCCCACTGAGCCCCAGAGGTAATTTCATCCCAGTGTTTATAACCTTGATGTACCTAGTATTTTGAATGTCTGCTTCACTCAATGAAGTTGAAAGCTTCTTAAGGGCAGGATCCTATCCTGATAGTAAGTAATAACTATAGTTTTATTGTTATTAATATTGTTCATGACCATGTTAAGCATCTAGTATGTGACAGAGCCAATGCTCCTTCCAACACCATGCTGCCTTTTTCTTTTCTTTTCTTTTTTTTTTTTTTTTTTAAGATTTTATTTGTTTGTTTGAAAGAGAGCATGCACAGAGGGAGAGGGAGAGGGAGAAGCAGACTGTCTGCTGAGCAGGGAGCCCGACACAGGACTTGATCCCAGGACCACGAGATCACAACCTGAGCCAAAAACAGATGTTTAACCAACTGAGCCATCAAAGCACCCCTGCCTTTTTCTTTTTGTCATTTATATTGCCAAGACCTGGCAGAGTCTAGCATATAGTGAGCACTTAGTAAACATTTTTAAACAAATGAATAGGTATCTATTTGTTGAAAAAAAAGCAACAGGAAGTTTGAGTTTGACTCTTGTTACTTATCTTCTCAGGCACTTATGAGGCCTGTAAGCTGATATCCTATTTCTGAGCCCCAAAAGTAGGCTTTTAGGAATAAATGAAGCAAATGTAACAAAATTTTTAATATACATATACATGCTTGTTTTTATATGAAAGTTTCTAGGGTAATAACAGATGATTGGGGAATTACTTTCCACGGTATTTCAATGAGCAGAAGAAAATACAAATGTGAATAGGAATTTTTAATCAGCTATACTCCATTGTATAAGACACACCAACCTAGTCATTGTTTTTTCATTTTTTTGTGTGTGTGATTTGATCTCTGAAGTTTCGAGCATTGTTTTAAGTTTTTCATGGTACAATATCTTGATAATTATTATATTATCATTTATTATCATATGATTTATGGGCATAAGAAGCTTCGTTTTATTATTTTCTCTACTTTTGAGTCTGTTTGAAAGCTATCATTAAAAAAGATAAGTTTTTTTTTTTTAACGCAGCATTATATTAGGATCTCTCCTTAGTAGACTCAACAATAACATCACAGAAGTTCCCTGTTCCTCCACTAAGCCCTCCCTTTTCCTAATGAGCAAGGAAACCACTCTCAGAGAGGTCGCTCTGGTGAGTGAGTGCTAGATCAACTATGGCACATTAAGTATTTTATCTGGTGAAATCACTCCCCAACATGTGCAATGAATTCACCTGATCTGATTTGCCTGGATGATGTATGCAGCAGTGATTCAGGCCGAAACAGTCACCTGGAAAGGCAATTCTTCTTCAGGGGACAGCCCAGGGAATGTGAGATGTGGTCAGTGACAGACATAATGACAGCAAGATTTATCAGTTGGGGACAGAGCTAGTGAGGTTCTTCAGCTTCAGGACAAGCTCCAGACTAAGCAGCAAAACTGCTCAAATTCTGCAGCCTGGAGCAAATGAGAATTTTCCTTCATCTCCGAAAAACCTCAGCCAGACCTTTGAGTCCAGGAAAGTTGCAGCTTGAAACCCAGCAAGCCATTAACCCCTCCTGAGGGCAGGAGCTGTCATGAGAAGAGCAGATGTGCAAATAACTTTGATAAAGCCTCAAACTTTCCAGATCCTCAAGGGAGCAAAACTGGATTCAGATGATTTTGTTAAGTTCTTGATGAGAGGTAGAAAATGAACACAGAAATAAAAACAAGTTTTAGAGTCAGAGATGTTGATACCTAAAAGGCACTCCCAATTTGTAAACTTCTTACTATTTAAGCAGCCTGAATTTCCACTGTCTTAGGTAAAAGATGGTGAAAATATCACAGAAATAATATATATAAAGAACAAGCATGATGCCAGAACATAGTTAGTTCTTAATAAATGACAGGATATATTGTCCTAGAAGATTTTTTTTAAGATTTTATTTTATTTACTCATGAGAGATACAGAGCAAGCGAGCGGCAGAGGGAGAAGCAGGCTCCACGCAGGGAGCCCAACGTGGGACTCTATCCCGGGTCTCCAGGATCAGGCCCTGGGCTGCAGGCGGCGCTAAACCACTGTGCCACCGGGCTGCCCCGTCCTAGAAGATTTTTGACTGAGTTTGCAAGGTTCCAAGAGGCAAACAAGAAAGAAAATAAGTGTTGGTTTTATAGATTAGAAAGAAAACACTGAGGAAAACAAGAAAATCATAAATTATGTAAAGACAGGTGAAGAAGAGATGAGAGAAAATAACAGGCAGCAAGGAATAGCAGAAAACAGAGATAGTTATTTCTCTTAACAATCTCAGTTTTTCAGGACTGGCTTCTTCTGGTTTTACAAGACATTAAATTATTAAAATTGAGCTAAAGTTTCCTGAACATTCAAAATCTCACTGTGATGGTTTGGAAGCTTTTAGCACTGACACATGCGATCCCCACAGAGATGCACAAGTGCTAGGACAGTGTTGGCCTGAATGCATCTCAATGCTCATTGCCCATAAAAAGAAGCAGAACAGACAGGGTTGCTAAACCTAGCCATTAAGTTACACTTCCTCCATTTCCCCAACCTCTGTAAAAACTTTACAATTCATTAATTTTGTGGGATTTTAGGATCCCAAGTCTGTAATTCTTGGTTAGTGCTGTCCCATATGCTCAGGCAGAGAAGATGAGCATATGTGGTTCCCAGCCACACATCAGTGTGGGCTCTGGGCTCAGACCTAGAGATGCAGCTTCAACTCGGATGGTTAACATCGGCCTGATTTATGGTCCCTTGATTTATGAAGAGAGCTGGTAAAAGCTGTTGGGGAGCATTTTGATGTCACTTGTGTTCATTTTCAGTAATAAATTGTAATGGTGTTGCAAGAACAAATGTAACAGACAGCCAGAATCTATTATGGTATAAGGCCAGCATCATCCTGGGAGAATCACAATTTATATGGGATGCAAAAAGCTACCTTCAAGTATCATTTGGGGCATGTTTTTAAATACACAAAAATTAGGAATACAGGCATTGGGTTCCCATATCCACATTCATTGGGCCACAGGATTGTCTAACCATCAGGTTGTATATGACATGGAGTAGGAGAGACATGTGTCATAACTAGACCCAAAAGGTCATTCAGCCATCTGCAGTGTGGAATTGTCAACCCTAATGGTCCGATTATACTTTGTGTTCGTACTTTGACATTTTACATGGCTTATGCATTATCTCCTAACTTGTTAAATAGTGTTAGAGCAACTTACATCTCTCCTCTTCTCTCTTTGCCCTAGGTCTTTCCTAGTTCAGGAACCCTCACTTCTTTTTACTCCAAAGCTTCACACAATTCTCTCTGGCATCAGTTACTTCCTAGCTAGTCTCTCTACAACTGATGACCAAATGAATCTTTTTAGAGCTCCACTCTATTCATATCATATTTATTCTATTCATATTCTAATCACATCATTTTTTTGGTGCTCAAAAACCATCAGTGGACTTTCACATCTTTTAAAACACAGTCATGACACATTTCATAACTAATGGGCTCTGTGGACCTGGTCTTCATGGGGACCTTCCCCAGCATCCCAGTGTAGTCAATTTTTGTCTTCCTCTTTTGACATTAAACTCTCTGACAGCAGAGATAATGCCAGAATACAGTAGGTGCTCATTAAATATTTGCTGAATGACTAAATGAATGATTTCACTCACACACAGTGGTTGGCAATATGAACTACTAAAAATTCTTCTGGAAAATAATCAGTAAATATCAATATTCATTAAAATATTCATAATTTTTTACCTTAAAATAATATTTCTGAGAACATGTTCTAAGGCAACCATTCAATGGGGAAACGATGTCTACAAAGTATTGCTTATAATAATGAAATGTCAGAATGAATTTAAAGCAATAATAAAAGAATGTTAAGTAAATTAAGGTAAATCCATTCAAGTGAATATTAAAAAGTCAATAAAAATTATTACGAAGACGTGTTAGTGACATGGAACATGCTATGTTCTATTTCTTTTTGAAAAGTATTGAAAATTAAAACAATCTAGATCTACTCACCTCGCAAAGATGGTAAAAAAAAAACAACTTAGACATAAAAATGGTGGTATTATAAAAAAACATTTTCTTTTATTTGCATTTCAGTTAGTGTTATTGAGTAGGCAAAAAAGTCATCTTCCTGCCTAATAAATGAGCACTTCCATTGCTCCCTATCCTATAGAATAAAATCCAGGCCAAGCCTACCATTCCAGATATTGACTGATTGATTGATTGATTGATTTAGAATAGTCTTTTCTAAATCTATATTTCTAGGCTTATTTCTTTTATTATTTTTGGTAGTGAGCTATAATACATACAAAAAGAACTGAAATTGAAATTGTGTAGCTTAGTAATTTCCCACACAGTGAAGCCCCGTGTGATTACCACCTAGATTAAAGAGATGACATTCAGAAGTCCCTCCTAATCCCCATGCTTACCACCTCCATAAAAGAAACTATTATTTTGACTTTTATTGTAATCATTCCATTTGGTTTTTTATAGTTTTATCACATATACATTTTCCCTGAATATCATATTACAATTTGTTTTGAACTAACTTAAATGGTATCATATATTTAACATTTTCAGCTTCTTTTCATTCAGTATTATATTGTTTATTCATGTTGCTATGTGTGGCTATATTTTGTTCATTTTCTTGAATGTCTAGCATTCCATCAAATGAATACACAGTATTCATTTATCCATTCTAAGGTTGGTGAATATTAGAGTTCTTTTAAATTTGAGGCACTATGAATAATGCTTGTACACAGTTCTTGGTACTCAAATGTGTATATTTCTGCTGGATATATACATAAAAGTGGAATTGCTGGATCATAAGGTATGTGTATTTTTAATATAAGTATGTAATGTTCAATTTTCTAAACTGCCAATTTCCATTCCTACCAGCAATGTATAAGAATTTGGAGTGCTCAGGCACCTGGGTAGCTTAGTGGTTGAGCATCTGCCTTTGGCTCAGGTCATGATCCCAGAGTCCTGGGATCGAGTCCCATATCGGGCTCCCTGCAGGGAACCTGCTTCTCCCTCTACCTATGTCTCTGCCTCTCTCTGTGTCTCTCACAAATAAATAAATAAAATAAATAAAATCCTTAAAAATAAAAAAGAATTTGGATTGCTCCATATCCTTCCTAAAACTTAATATTAGCAGTTTTAGGTTTTAGCCTTTTTGAGTTAGTATGAAGTGTTATCCCATTGTGGTTTTAATTTACATTTCCCATAGCTAATTAAACTTTTTATATGTTTATTATTTATTCAAACATTCTCTTTTATAAAATGCCTATTCACATCACTTGTCCATTTTTCCATTCTGTTTGTCTAGTATTTTCTTGTGGTCCTGTGGAAGTTATTTATACATTCTGGCTACAAGTTCCTTGCTATATGTGCTGCAAATATTTTCATCCACCAGCTTGCTTGCCCTTTAACTCTCTTAGTGACATTTTTGATGAGCAGAGATTTTAATTCCAATGAAGGCCAATTTGTCACTTTTCTTTTATGATTATATGTTTTGGTCCTGTTTTGAGAGCTTTTTCCCATCTAGAGGTCCTATATTACCTTATAGAAGTTTTATTTTTGGCTACTAATGTTAAGGTCTACAATCTACAACCTGAAATTGATTTGGAGGTAGGGTTTGTGTTTGGACTGTTTCTTTTCTATTGCCCCATTTTGCTCTTTTCCATCACTCCCAGTTCCCATTTTGCACAACCTTGTCTCTCCTTCTCTTAACCTGCTCTCACCTTCCTCCCCTACTCTGCCTTCCTTCTCTATCACTAGCTGCCTATCCAGCAAGAACTGGTTTATATGCAATCCCAACTCCATTGCCCAGTCCCCAGAATTAATTTCTATGCTCACTATCTCTCCCCACCACATAATCCCAAAGCATGTTTTCAGTATCTCCTATTTATCACTTAACACATTTGTATACTGAAGACATATAAAAATGATGTATCATTAATACATCTAATCAAATTTACTAAACAGTAAGCCCCTAAGGAAAGTATCTATTTCATTTTTGAATTATCCATGAATAATAAGGACTTGATGTTTCCTACCAACTGAGAGCATAGAGCTTCAAACAACTTCGAGTTAATTAGAGAAAATAAAGGAATGTGATACTTCTTTCATCAGAGCTGTAGGTTAAAAAGCACACCACCTCAACTGTCTTTTTTGCCCTTAGAATGTTTTAAGCATTCACCAAAACCCAAAAGTTCTTCAACTGCAAGATTCAGCATTGCCAAAGGGATTCTTAGAACAGCAGAATTGGTAGAAGGTATCCAAACACTTAAGGGAGCCAATCTGGATTATTGAGGAGGCAAAGTGTCATTCATTTCTTTACATTTATTGAACAAGTATTTATTTACCATGTTCTAGGCACGTTTCTAGCTGCTGGATAGATAGTAGATAAAACAAAGTCCCAACCATAATGCAGCTGGCAATCTAGTGAAGAGAAATGGATGACAAACTAACAAAATATAGGCATTGATAAGTGCTATGATGAAAAGCAAGCGGGAAGAGGAATTAGAGGGGAGGGCCAAAGAGGGGGTCTCTGTTTAGATGGGGAAGCCAGTGACATAGATGACATGGCCAAATGGCTAAGTAGAAAGAACAGGCATGGCAGGCAGAATTTTGGTCCCCATGGACTGATCCCTGGTGTCCTTCTCATGACTATGTTACTATGTTGTGTAACACAGCAAAGGGACTAAGGAAGGCTACCAATTAGTTGACCTTAAAATAGCAGATTATTGGGGATCCCCAGGTGGCTCAGCGGTTTAGCGCCGCCTTCAGCTCAGGGTGTGGTCCTGGAGACTCGGGATCGGGTCCCACGTTGGGCTCCCTGCATGGAGCCTGCTTCTCCCTCTGCCTGTGTCTCTGCCTCGGGGTGTGTGTGTGTGTGTGTGTGTGTGTGTGTGTGTGTGTGTCTTATGAATAAATAAATAAAATCTTTAAAAAAAAAATAGATTATCCAGGAATATGAAGGTCAGTCTAACGTCATCACCTGAGTCCTTCACAGCAAAAAGCAGGAGCAGAAGAGAAAGTCGGACGATTCAAAGTAGGAGGAGTCAGCACATAGTGTCACTGGCTTGAAGTTGGACGGGCCACACAGAAGGACCGCGGGCTGCCTCTGGATGCTCAGAGGCAGAGGAATGGGGACCTTAGTCCCACAGCCACAAGCAGCTGAATTCTTTCACCAATCCAGTGAGCATGGAAGCAGATTCTTTCCCAGAACCTCCGGATAAGAGCCGAGCAACGAACACCTTGATTTCAACTTTGGGAGAGCCTGAGCAGAGAACCTGGCCTAACTTCTGACCTACAGAATGACTCCATGCCCAACTTCTGACCTACAGAAATGAGACATAATGAGTGGGTTTTTTTTTTCTAAGATTTTATTTATTTATTCATGAGAGACACACAGAGAGAGGCAGAGACACAGGCAGAGGGAGAAGCAGGCTCCGTGCAGGGAGCCCGAGGTGGGACTCGATCCCAGAACTCCAGGATCACGTCCTGAGCCAAAGGCAGACACTCAACCACTGAGCCACCCAGGCGTCCTGAGTGGGGTGGTTTTATGCTGCTAAATTTGTGGTGATTTGTTACGACTGCAGCAATAGAGAACTGTTAAAATGGGCCATCTACTCTCGGGGAACCACAGGTAGTGGCCCCAAGCTGGGGGGCACACTCAGCATACGCTAAGAACAGCGAGTCAGCCAGTGTGGTTGGAGCAGAGTGATGGAGACGGAGAGTGGTTGGAGATGAGGTCAAAGATACGGTGAGAGGTGGACCACGAAAGGCCTGAAGGCTTTTACGTTTTTACAGGAAGCTATTGGAGAATTTTGAGCAGGAGAATGATGTATTAAGATTTACAGTTTAAACGGATTTTAAAAAGATAACTCTTGCTGTCACATAAGTAATGCGCTACAGGAAGGCTCGTAGAGATGCAGGAACCATTAGGAATCTACTGTCCCAGTTGATGAGAGAGATCATTATGGCTGGGAGGTGAGAAGAAACTGAATACTAAATCTACTTGAAGATACACTGGCAGGACTAACCGGTGGCGTGGATGTGGAGCAAGAGAAGGTGAGATACGGGGATGTGAGCAGGTAGTCAGATGCACAGCTCTGGAGACGCATATCAGGAACTGACTGCGGACAGAAGTGATTTAAAGCCACGAGACTGGAGATTTCCTGGAGAATGAACATAATTAGGAAACAGCAGTGCTCTCTGAGGCAGGCCATACTTAGAAATCTGGAAGAGGTGGGGCAAGCACCCAAGGTGTGAGGAAAACCAGAAGGGTGGTGTCCTAGGAGCAGAAGGTTGTGAGAAGTAGGGGTGACCTGTATGACACACTGCCAGGAGGGAGGAGAGAAGGACGGGACTGAACCGCTGGATTTGCAGCAGTGAGGTCACTGGGGACCTTAACTGGGCTGGTTTTGTGGAGTAGTGAGGATAAAAGCCTGTTTGGGGCTATCTCAAGAGGAAATGGAAGAAGTAGGGAGAGTGTTTTGAAACCTTTTACTGTAAAGAGGAGCTGAGAAATGAGGCAGTAGCAGAAGAGAAATGCAAGGTCAAGAGAGGATAACTTTTCTCTATGCTGGGAGCTATTATAGCATGTGTTTGATGCTGATGAGAATGACCTAATGGAGAATAGGGATTCCTGCAGGAGTAAAATGCCATAATAGGATCCAGGCCCTGGGAGAGGAGGCAGAGAGATGAGTGCGGAGGTCAGCAGGTTGGAACCTGTTGAGAGGATGTGGATGTGTCCTATGGAAATAACAGTTACCACCAGGAACACGTACACAGCACCTGATGCTTACAGAGAGGTACTCCCTCATTGCCTCGGGGAGATCATTTTATTTCACAGGCAAAGACTACCGTATCCCAAAGAAGGTAAGCAACTTGCCTCTGGTCACCTGTTGACAGGGTCAGAGTCAGATGGCAGGTCTTTGAGACCAACTTCAGAGAGTGAACCATTCATGGAAGTTTTGATCAATTGATTTTCTGTCCAGGGGGTGACTCCTGCTTCAGGCAACTGGAGATTTCCTGGAGTAAGTCAGACCTCCATGGCGGAGAGAGCTGACAAAAATCAAGAAGAAAAAAGATCTTGTTTTGTGAACAGAAGAGGTAAGACCGCCTATATTAATTAGGCTAGAGGAATGTGAAAGAGATAGATAAAACAAGGAAGAAAAGCTAGAAAATTCTAGTATGGACGAGACTTTGTACCTAACAGTATCTATTTGTATACGGTTTGGGTCCAGAGAGCTCATCCATTGTAACAAAATCTCTTGGTCCTTGTGCTCCAAATGTCACCTGGATCAAGTTGCAATGATTCCACGGCCCCCACCTGGCTGAGTCTTGGTTACCATCACCATTTTCCTAGGGGATGCATGTGGATGCCACAGGGCAGTCTGTCCGCTTTGGAATTCCTGGCTTCTGCCTTGCTCTTTTTTAGGCTCCTGTCCCTGCCTGCTCATAGCTACAACCACACTGTGTCCCCCACCACAGCCACTACTGCCCATGTTCATCACAGGATGCCCTACTTGGATAAGGGACTGACTTCTCTGCTGGTCCTGGGGAGTGGGTTGGTGCAGGGTCCTGTGCAGAATCAGGGAGATTGTCTTACTGCCCAACATCGGCCACATTCTGTTTCTGGTGCCCTCGCAGTGCTGTGGGGCCCAGAGCCTCAGGGTTTCATAACCTTCTGTGAACTCCTGGCTTCACCCCTAGCCCATGTGTCACAAAGACAGCTTTTCCATTTTTGATCTCATTTCCCATTTCTGAGTCAAGCCCAGTTCAAAGGAATGAACAAGGAACAGATGCTAGACCTTTTTACCACCTCTCCTTTCCTTCTCATCACCAGCCCCCAACCCAAACCCCTCCTTTCTCACCATTGAAATCAAGGTTATCAACAGCCAGGGAGGCAGTGGGGGTGCTCCAGATAACTCTGAACCACACACCAGCCCCAACCTGCTTCTTCTGTCGTCTCCCTGGCTAACCAAGGGTGGCCTGGCTACAGGTGCCTGATCAGAGGGAGAGAATGGAAGGGGGAAGGAAGAGACGGTAGTGGTTGGTGAAGAACATCTCACCATTCTCTTCAAGCTCCTCCCATGAGAGGCCAGAGGTCTCCCTAGGTCTGTTTATGTAGAACCAGTGAACAAAGGAAAACAGGTCCCAACTGGGTTCTTTGGGAGAAACTTGCAAGGGAACAGAGTACTGATACTGACTTCCTTTTGCCTGTAAGGTCCTAACGGCAAGGGTTGTGCTTTTGTTTAACCTAGCAGAGTGCCCCATACAGACAGACAGAAGCACTCAAGTAAACCACATACAACTTGGGGCAAGAAATGTGTCTGATACTTCTGTTATTTCCACAGGGCTGTAGGAGAGCTCATTTCATCTTAAAAGCTCATCATACACCTACTGACAACTGGTCATTGAGAAGCAGCTCGGGTACCAGGCCAACAGTGCCAGAGTGGGAAACAGAGGAGCTGGCTGACAATTCTGGCTCTGCTCTGCGACCCTGAGCAAATCCCTCCGCCTCCCTGAGCCCCATTTTTCACATTTCTGAATAAAGAACACTGCCGGCATGTCACAGGACTGTGTGGGATTTCCGACTCCACCAGACTTGAAGCACTGGACAAAGGAAAGGCGTTCTTGCACGGCTCTCCCCTCTCTCCTGCCACCGGGCACAAAAGCACACTGTAGAAAACCTTGGGATCTATCTTCCCAGTAGACGGGACAGGTACTATCTCAAGGCTCTTAGTAGAACAACAGAGAGAGACAAGAGGAAGGCACTTCCATGCACACTGGAGGACAGGAGGGCACTCGGGAAGAAACCCAGGAGCCCAGAAGAAAACTCATCCACAAGTCTGGGGTCACTCGGCTCCTCTGCGGAAGCCAGAGTCAGGATTCAGTGGGCAGCAAGTGAGTGGCAACAAGAGGCTTTAAGGAGGCATTGGCAATTGGCAGTTTCTACTTTTCCTGCAATCAGATATGTTAGAAATAAAGCCTCATTTGGGGTCTCCCCAAAGTTAATGAGACTGAGCTGACAGTTCATTGACTTGCTTCGCAGAATTTATTTTATGAGTGTCTCTAATCCACACGGCTCCTCTTTGCTTTGGGACTCAACCAAGGGGAAACTCAAGAAATCCCACCGGCTTATTTATACTTACCATGTGGCTTCAGATGCAGTGTGCAGTCAATCAACATAATTATTATTCCATTCCAAGAAAGAAAACACTATGTTGGAGATGATTTTAATTCACATACATATTCACATGTATGTATATGTGATTGTAATTCACATACATATACACATGCATGCCAACACATACACTCACATTTGTGTGTGTGTGTTTTGTGTCTGTCTGTCCGCCTGTCTGAATGCTCAAATTACAGTGTGTAAATTTCCCACAGGTACTGGGCTTCCTATTCAATCTAGAATCCAGATGAATTTTACAGGGGACGTCTCTCCCCGGCTGAAGTCCAAATTTCTCCGTTGGCATAGGAGAGAAAGAGAAACATCTTGAATAACTGTTCTTTCCCAAGACGATGTCCTCAGACAAAAGCCAGACCTCAGAGGGAACATCTATGTCCACACTCAGGGAAAGGTGCCCTAGTACTGGGAAAGCCTTCTGCAAAGGATGTGCCCAAGTGGAAAGACAGGGTAAGCAGGATGCATATGTAGTCAGGTCTTTGTTGATGTTAGTTCACATTACGGGAGTCTGTCATAAGGCCATGCACAAGAGCGAGGGGGGGTCCCATGAAGCCCAGAAATAGCTGCATACCTAGCCTCAAGAGAATACAGGAGCCGAATTCAGACATTCTCTCAGCTGCAGTTTCATTGATCCCTACTGTGAACTCCACTATTGACACTGACAAAGGTCCTCTCTGTCTCTGTTTCTGTATCCAGGAGCCACATCAGCCTCTGCTCCAGGGACTCTTCTCTACCTCCTAACTTGTATGCTCATAGCTATTACGTCCTCCTAGGCCCTTCTATATCATACCTTCTGTCAGTGTGCTGGCCCATCTCTGCTCCTCCTACAGATGACTCAGCCTTCTCTCCCTAATTCCAGTCCAGATTTGACCACACCATGTGACATCATTGGCCATGTGACATTGTTGGCCAGCCTATGGATTTCCTAATCCATACATCAGACACCTCCTACTGGTGTAACTGATTTAAGCTATGGTAGTGAGGTTCCATTACTGAGAACTGGGCCTCTACTTTCATAATTATAAAGCAGTACAAGAGATTTTCTTAGTATGAGGCTATAGTCATGACAGATTTTTCAAAGCTTAGCCTATTTAAAAATTAGAATGTCAGAGAGCCATTGTCAATTAGCTGAGCATACTTTTGCTTATCTCTTAGGTTGTATTAAATAAATAACTTTTTAAATCCCACTTTACAGAAGCTCATCCTCTCCATCTTAAGAAAGAAGTTAACTCTAGATATCTGACCCACTTTCCACTTTAAAGTGGAAGATATCACTGGGCAGAAGAGGCTTAAATGCCTGACAAGAGTCTTAGTGTCCAGGCCTCTGACTCAAGGGGCTTGGTCATCAGTGTCAGTGGGGAAGGAAGTGCAACAGTTCTCCCTCAGTGGGGATAAGTCTCTTCCCTCATAACAAAGGCTCAAGTCTCTAGGACAGTTCTGAAGAAAACCCGCCCAAGAAAGACTGTCTTTGCCATTCATTTAGTTGCACTGTCTCCTCAATAGTCAGCAAGCAGAGCAATGACCTGGATGTGAAGCTGTCGCATGCTTTCCACCAGACACATGCCTCAGGCAAACATCCTCCTGCACCCAAGTCTCAGGGACTGGCTCACAAGGTGACTTCCAGAGGGTCATCTTGGTCATGGAGGCTGAGAGGTCACCTCTGTAGCCTCTGGGGGTCTATGGATAGGAACTGCTGCCTCCAGCCCCGTATCCCCAGCAAGGGCCACTTGAGTTGAGCGTGAAGAGGCTGCTGCAATCAGAGAGGCTGGCAGGATGAGCGCACTTGTACTCCGTGGTGCATCAGGAAATTGGCCTTCTCGGCTTTTAACAGGTCATTTCTCCAGCAGTTTTATGATTACCAAAGATAATCAGGGCAGTTGGAAACCTGCAATATTTGTAGCCTTTACTCTGTTTGGGCCTCAAGCACCAAAAACATTAAGTCAGTGCCCTAGAGGGCCCCTCCCCTTTAGAGAAAATGTTTAGTAATTGAAAGGCACTCACTAATTTTTAAAAATTCCCCAGTCGATATTCTAACAATTAACGTGATTATTTACTACTTAGTGATGAGCTGAGGCTATGACAACCATCTTTCTTCTACCACCTTCTGTTGTCTCTCAGGAATAAATAGCAACACTCAACTATTCATAATATCTATTAGCAGCCAGTATGATTTTAAATAATATACATAAACATTTATTTTTTGTTGTTGTTCCCTCAACTTTGAGCAGTATTTCTTGATCAACACCTACCACTCTGAGGATCTTACTAAGATCCTACTTCTTTTCTTATCCATACGTCTATTGTTATCCATATTCACTTTTACGTGGTTGATGATAACATTTAAATACAATTCCAAACTTTTATTACATCTTCCACACTTTGTTTATAGGGTGAGTTGAAAGACTAACAAGTTGGTTAAATACTTTTTGTTGTAAATACTATGTAAATATTAAAATAGCCTCAGTTTTATTTCTGCCTCTCAATGATAGTGTTGCATGGAATCCCCCATTTTATCCAGACACAACTTCCACAGGCCTTCTTTCCCCATAGATTAACTATTCTCTAGGCCTGATATGGTTGCAGTGCTAGGACTTTCCTTTACCTCATTGTTGGGTTAGAACCACTGTTTCCTTAATCATGGCTTTCCTTCTCCCTGTTTTTGCTAGCATCATTCCCTTATTTTGCCAAGTAGATATTTTCTGAGTCCCTCTGTATCTAAAAATATATTTCACCCTCCCACTTGATTGACAGTTTGGCAGGATACAAAATTCTAGATCAAATTAAACACAGTTCAAAATAATTTTCCCTTAGAACTTTATGGCATTGTTCCATGAACTTCTATCAGCCAATGTTCTTGAGGCCAGCTGGTTTCTGTTACAATTCAGGCTACCTAAAAAAATAAAATAAAAAAAATAAAAAAAATTCAGGCTACCTGATATGCTAGTTTGTTTCACTCTGAAAACTTTTAGGGTCTTCTCTTCTTCTGACCTTTCTGACCTCTTTCTGAGTTTGGTGAACTTATTCTCACAGGTGGATCTTTATCCTTTCATGCTGCTCAGTCCTTGATGAACCCTGTCAAACTGAAGACTATATTGGACTTCAACTCTTAGAAATTTTCCTCACAATTAAAAAACAAAACAAAAGAAAAAAAACTCTACCATGTATAATACAGCTTAAATTCTGGAACTACTACCAGTCATATGTTGAAGTCTGGATTGATTTTCTCTTTAGGTTTTTTCCCCTGTTTTCTGTCTACCTTTTTGCTCTATAGTTTGGAATATTGCTTTGGCTTTATTATGAACACTTACTGCTAATTTTTAGGATTTTTGACATAACGTTTTCATTACAAGAGTTAATGCTTTGGGCACCTGGGTGGCTCAGTTGGTTAAGTGTCTGCCTTCGGCTCAGGTTATGATCCCACAGTCTTGGGATCAAGTCCCACATCAAGCTTCCTCCTTGGTAGGGAGTCTGCTTCTTTCTCTACCCCTGCCCCCTGCTCATGGTCTCTCTCTCTCTCTCTCAAATAAATTAATAAATTAATAAATTAATTAATTATGTTTTTAAAAGAGTTAATTCTCTGACCTTCCATTACGTCATTCATTCTATTCTTATCTTGGACACAGTGGCTTCTCACATCTCTGTGAAGACATAATCAGATTTTAAAAAATTCTTCTGTTTCCTGAAATAGCTCCTTCAGATTCAGTTATAATTATTTTGGTTCCTCTTGTATACACTGTTCTGTTTTCTTTTATATACTATTCATTCATATTCCACAATAAGAAACAAGGCTGATTACCCTAGGTAGCTGGTTATAAAATAAAGGAAATTTTCAATTTTGATGTTTGTGGGCCCTGCTCCCAGGTTCCCAGGAAAGCTATTTCCTAGCATTTACTAAGATCAAAATGACCCAGCGAAACCTCAAACCATGGGCTCTGTTTCTGTCTGGAGCATATTGTTATCTGTTGTGTTAAAAATAATAATAATAACCAGAAAGGAGCATTCCAAATATAAGACAAAGAAAAAAAAAAAAAAAAACCTGCTTGATTCCCATGAGATTAAAGTCATACAGCCTTGCCCAGGCTAAAAAAATACAACAAAGTTGTAACTTTCTGGACTGTCCTTAGCCATAGTCAGTTGTAACTCTTTATGTAAAACACCCACACACACACACACACACAACACTGCACCAAATGCTCCTTCCCTCAAGCACACTCTTCTTTATGAAGATTGTATATCCCAGGCAGCTGTTCCAACTTGGGCTCAAATAAACTTTTCTTTTGTCTTTAAAATTTTTTTGAAGATTTGTTCATTTTGTACATCAACACTGGTATGGTTTCTTTCTACTACTTTATGGGACTATATAACTATTTTCCCAACAGACCTAGGTCCTCAGTTGTGGGCTGTTTGCAACTGTTGTGTATCTGGATAGAATATATTTAATGGAAGGTTCTTCTTTACGGTGATCAGTGATGAAGAAAGCAACCCGAATTCCAGAAAAAAAAAAGCTTTATTCAGGGGTAGCAATATTCTCCAAGAGTCTTAGTTCTCTATAGATTTCTTGTTCTCTTTCTTTAGAGAAAGACAACAGTTTTCAGCTTTGGTTTGTTTTGCTTTTTATTTGTTTTTAGTCTTGGTGAAAATCCAAGCTACTAATTTTTCTATAAAGGGAGGCCAAAGAGAAGGTGGGTAGGAGGCTGACTTCGGCAGTTCTCATCTTTAATCATCCTTCTCTCTAAAGCTCCCTCTCACTACTGCCCTCCATAACTATTGACTCAGAGTCCAGAACCTCTTAAGGGTTTCACAGGTAAGATCAACTTCCACCTATCCTCAAGCCCCACTGTGGCTTCCTCTGCTTCACTCACTAATCAACACATTCCAATTTTCCCTCTTCTGAGAATTTCTTTTTTTTTTTTTTTAAGATTTTTAAATTATTTATTTATTTATTTGAGAGAGAGAGAGAGAGAGAGAGCATGAGCAGGAGGCAGAGGGAGAAGCAGGCTCACCGCTGAGCCTGGAGCCCAACATGAGGCTCCATCCTAGGACTCTGAGATAATGACATGAGCTGAAGACAGACCCTTAACTGACTGAGCCACCCAGGCATCCCCTGAGGATTTCTTAAAATCATTTATTCACTAGTGGTCTCTCTTTCCAAACGCTTTGCTGTTATAAGCTTATTTCTTTTTGTGTTTCTCTAAGTCCTGAATTTCAACTGAGTGTCAGGGAATAAGGGGAGTCCATGAGTCACTAGTTTCTACATCTTAAATCAGAAGCCTCCAAACCTTGTTTTGGGGTGTTCAGACAAGAGGAGCAGTATTTCCCCTTCCCCTAGGGCCAGGGTAGGGATATCAGTGGTTGTTGCTTGTGGAGATCCTACATTCATTATGAATGTTATATATCTTATTTTATTCAATACTCAGAAGAATTCCATGAGATTCAGTCATTCCTTAAATCGGTTAAATTTAATGAGCAGGCTATATATACCAATAACTGTGCTAGGCATGGGAAGTACAATGGTGTATGAAAACAACTGTATCCTTGTACACCACCATTGGCTCAGTCTAGGGAGGAGATAGACTTAATTAAGTAATCACTTTCTTATAAGTGTAAAATTATAAAACAAGTTCTAAAAAGTACTATAAGATGCCCATCAAAATGCACAAATAAGAAACCTGACCTTTGATGAGGGGAGGATCAGGGAAGACATTTCTGAGAAAATGATATTTGATATGAAATCTAAAAAATAATGACAGTTAACCAGTTGAAAAGGAGGAAGAGGGTATTCCGAGTAGAATACAATATGTCCAAAGGCTCTGGGGTGGGGACAGCATGGCATTTTCAGATGTATGAAAGAAGCACCATTTGGCAACCACTATAGTAATAATTATTTCAGGCAGGAATCATCACTGGATTCTAATATTAGAAAATGAGTGTGAAAAGAAATAGGATTCTACATAATTTTGAAGTATCTCTTATAAGATTTGTTTATTACAAAGGGAAAAATAGTAACATTTCAGTGGAGAAACCTGACAGACATCACTTTAACCAAGTGACTATTACTAATATCACAATAGTAGTAATGGAATAAATTGAAATCACATGCCTACAGATATAATGCACTAAAGAAGAACACAAAATAGCTTCTATGGTCTTCTTGCCAAAAATGTATAATCTATATCTAATTATGAGGAACCATCAGACAATTCAAAATGAGAGACATTCTACAGAATAACTGACATTTAAAAATGTCAGTGTCATAAAAGATGAAGAAAGACTGAGGAAGTATTCCAGACTAAGGAGTTGAAAGAGAAATGGCACTTATGTAGAACATGTGATCCTGAATCCTGAAGAAGAAAAGATTTTTTTTCTTTTGCTATAAATGGCACTAATGGGTTAACTAGTGAAATTTAAAAGAAGTCTATAAATTAGAAAACAGAATTATATTTTATTTAAGATTTCACTTATTTATTCATGAGAGACAGGCAGAGAGAGAGAGAGAGAGAAAGAAGCAGAGACACAGGCAGAGGGAGAAGCAGGCTCCATGCAGGGAGCCGGATATGGGACTTGATCCCGGGTCTCCAGGATCACTCTGGGCTGAAGGCGGTGCTAAACCGCTAAGCCACCTGGGCTGCCCAAGAACTATATTTATATTAATTTATTTTGATGCTCAAAAAGTTCAGAAAAATCTAGAAAAAAATGATAAACATTGTAGAGTGTAACATTAGAGGAACATGTATGAAGGGTACATAAGAATTCTTTGCACAGTTTATGTAATCTTTCTTTAAGTCTGAAATTATTTCAGAGTAAAAGTTTAAAACAACAGGGCACCTGGCTGGCTCAGTCAGCAAAGCATATGACTCTTGAGGTTGTGGGTTCAAGTCCCATGTTGGGCCTAGAGCTTACTTTAAAAAAAAAAAGGTGGGGGGGATCCCTGGGTGGCGCAGTGGTTTGGCGCCTGCCTTTGGCCCAGGGCGCGATCCTGGAGACCCGGGATCGAATCCCACATCGGGCTCTGGGTGCATGGAGCCTGCTTCTCCCTCTGCCTGTGTCTCTGCCTCTCTCTCTCTCTGTGACTATCATAAATAAATTAAAAAAAAAAGATTAAAACCACAAAAATGTGTGACAGATGATCCCAACAAATGGAACTCAATAGACAAAGAATGTAAGTCCTGAACTCATAGCAAAAGGCTAATCCATGCTGTCTTTGAAAGTCATGTTAAGATGTTGATCTTTATCCTGAAAGTGAAGGGAAGCCACTGAAAGGCATAGGCAGGTAAATGACATGATCAGATCAGCACTTTTTAAAGATCACTCTGGTTTCAGGGAAGAGGAGAGAGACTGTAGAGGATCCAGAATAATTAACTATAGGGAGGCCAGTTAGATGGGAATGTCATGGAGTGGCAGTGGGCAGGTGGATGGATTGAAGTGCTCCCTCCTGGCTAACCCTGACAGTGCTTGGCATGGGTTGGAAATGGAAGAGGAAGGTGAGCAGAGAGAATGGGAGGAATTGAAGTGGACCCCTGGGTTCTCTTTGGGTAAACAAGTGGGTGGACAACAAAGACTTCTCTGGCGGCGGGGGGGATGGAAAGGGGGCCAGGTTTGGGGAAGTCAAGAGTTTGACTGTGGGTGTGCTGAGGTTCAGTTTCCTCTGAGACATCTAGGTATGGCTGTCAGGTAGGCAGTTGCACTTGTACTGGGGTGGGAATGGAAGGTGGGGGTGTGGCTGAGCTCCCCTAGAGAGCTGGGAGCAGGTATAGAGAAGAAAGAGTGCAAGGCCTAGAGGGGAGACCTGAACACATCTGTCTGGTCTGTGTGCTTTCCCTCCCTTCGTAGATGAAGAACAAGTTATACAGCTAGTAAGTGACAGCAGAGATTTAAGCGGAGTCTGACTTCCAATCTCTGCCTTCCCCAGGAAGTTCTCAAAAAGTGCAAAATGTAGCCTTGCTGGGGTCCTTTTTGAGTTTCACAAAAAAATCAGCCTGAAAAGATAAAAATGTATTAAGAAAGAGGTAACGTGAAAAAAGAGATTTCCACACCCTCCTGTCTCTGGATGCCCAGTTAATGAGGGTTTTTTTTATCCCTTAGGAAAACCAAAAAGCCAGACTTTCTTGTACAGGTTTCAAAGTTTGCTTCTAGTCTGTCTGCAGAAGCATATTGGGAAGATACTCTTCCTTTTGTTGTAAGCAAATCTTTTGGTGTAAGGAGTTAGAAAAATTTATCCTGGCTCTGAGCATAAATTTCTGTGTTAGGGCTTCACTGAGTTGCTTCCTCCCTGAATTTTAACATTTGTCTCTTGTTAACATGTAGGAAATGACAGAATGGAGCCAGCAGCAGCCAGCTCAGCTGGGACTCAGGATGAAACCGTAGTAATCCTACTTCTTCCCTACTTCCTCATCTCAGCCCATGGCTGTGTAACTGGAGTGAGGAATTGCACGTATTCTTGAGAGACTTCACCTGTTACCTAGAAATTTCATGTCTGGGATTCCACTGACCTTTCCTCAGTAAGCAAAACAAACTCACAGCTGTCCTTTGGCCATCTCATGAGGAAGCCTAGGATAACTCCCAGCTTATGGGGTTGCTGCCGGTGAATCCTGAATGCCCAGGATGCCGTGGTGGGGTGGGAGAGGCCAGCCTCAGAGCTCAGTTCACAGAAGCATTTAGAGTGACAGGCTAAAGGCAAGAGGCGCAAGGATACCAAGCTCTGGGATGAGTCAGAAGCCTACCTGGCTTTTTAGACAGTTTTTAACCTTTCTAAGTACATTCACACATTTATTTGATCTTCCACTGTGCTTTACCAACAGCAAGTACCCTCATTTCCACACTTCAGTGTAGCTCTGATCCCAGGCCCAAGCCATCTTCCTAAACTCAGAGTTATCTCTGAAGGAGCAATGTATTTTTCAGACAAGCAGATAAATACAATGTTTATATATGCTTGTTAACATAAGGCGAAGCTGGGTGAAAAGTAGAAACTCTACTAGTTTTATGACTTTGCAGTGGATCTAATATTACTTCAAAATAATATACTCTTTTTAAGCGTTCCACTATATTCTGGTTTCTATCATTTCTGATGAAAGGTGAATGACAATTCAAATCATTTTTCTTCTTCCATATTATGTCGTTTTTATAATACATCATTTTCTCTGGCTGTTTTCAATATTTTCTCTTTTTCTCTGGTGTTAGAAATTTGCCTTTGGTGCACCTAGGCATACCTTTTTTTGTATTTATTCTGTGTGGTTTGCATTGGGATTCTTCATTGTCTAAATTTATGTTTTTCAATAAATTTGGGGAATTTGCATCCATTCTATCTTTAAATATTTTTTTCTGCCCCAGTGTCTCTTTTCTCTCTGGGATGGCACTTACATAGATTTCATAGTGAGATTTCCTTCTTTTAATTTATTGTAACCATATTTTCTTTCATTAATAATATTTATAATGGCCATTTATTTTAAAATCTTTATGTGCTGAGTCCAAGAATTGATCCTAAATAATTTCTCAGGAGTTTGGACTGGTTTTTGTCTTTTAAGAGTGAGGAACATTTCTTTGAATTGAATTAACCTTCCTGATGCTATGTTGTAGGGATGGTGATGGTGATGTTTTGTTTTAGTGGTCAGTGAAGTTGATTTGACTCAAACTGTAAATTCTGTCTTGGGCAATGGTTCAAATCTCACATCTGAGGTTTTGGTTTTCTCTGTAGTGCTTGAAATATGTCCCTGGCACACATGGTTCATGGACCAGTCAGAAACCTGGACAGAATTTATTCACAGAATTTGGGGCTCTGATGCTCTCCTTTCCAGGATTCTAATCTTACTTTCTAGTCACTGTGGTATTCCTGATCCCTGTCCTCTGATTCTTTGGGACAGAAAGACAGAAGGACAGGTCTGTATCAGAGTTTTGTTATCTCATACAGTACTAACTGTGATCTGCCATCAATTAGGCTAAGAGTCAAAGAATTGTGATTTCCTCCTTATTGGTCCCTTCTTGCAGGTTTTATCTCCCCTTCAGACTTCTCCCCGCCCCCTGCTGAAAGATGATAGTTATTATCTGTGGGATGGCGGGGTCCAGGAGGAGCCTACTCAGGCATGTCCTTGGATGCGGTTTCCTGATCTGCTTCTCACTGGGCCAGTACTACTTACTACTTGGCACATGCATGAAAGAGAAGCAACTTAGACTTCATGGGCTGATTTCTTTCCACTTCCCTTCACAGCAGTATCTTTAAGCTCTTGCTTTCTCAGTAGCCTTGAACTCCAACTGTCATCTCAGCTGAAAACTGCCTGGCCTCTCTTCCTCCTCACAGGGGCCTTTTCTTGTACCGCCAGTCCCTTTTCCCAGACCACTTAGGAATTGGCAAATGTCCCAGTTGAAAATTAGCACAGGTTGTCCAGCTTACCTTGATGACTTTCCTTTCTCACTGAGGTTTTGGCCCTCCTATTCTGGCTGCTTTACTAGCTCTCCAGTATTTCAAACATGGAGTTTTGTCTTTACTCATGTTTTCTGGTTATCTACAGCAGGAGGTTTAGTCTTCTACATGCTCATTTGCCAGTACTGGAAGTGGAACACCATCATCCAAGTTTTTAAAATCAACCTACATGATTCACTTAAGCATAAAGCAACAAGAAGGCAATTTGGGTAAAATATTTATATAAGACAAAAACTCTTATCCACATATCATGGTGGATAAGAGCATTTGCTTTGCAGTTGCCAGATCTAAACTCAAATCCTCCTCTGCTGCCTCCTCAACAAATAAGTACTTAAGTAAAAGGGAAATAATAGTTCTTACCTCCTTCTAATTAATAGTATCCTAATAAGTTATTATGAGAGAACTAAATGAATTACTCTTTGTTGCCCTTAGTATATATAAATATCCATGAGGTATAGGTATGCTGTGTTTGTATAGAGCTAGATGGATACAGCTAGATCTAGAGACAGAATGATAGATAGGCAGACAGATAGATAGAACATGCATGTAATGCATACATAACAGGGCCTAAAAATCATTATGGATAAAAAAGAAGAGAATGTAAAAACCACAGTGGATTATGTATGTATTTGTTTCCTATTGCTGTTATAATATGTTACCACAAATTGAGAGGCTTAAAAAAACACAAATTTATTATCTTACAGTTCTGCAAGTCAGAAGTCCAAAATGAGTTGACAGGACTGTGCTCCTTCTAAAGCCCTAGGAGAAAGTCCCTTGCCTTGCCTTTTCTAGTTTTTAGAAGCTGCCTGCATCCTTTGGCATAGGACCGCACATGCCTTTAGCCTCTACTTGGGTTGTTGAATCTCCTTCTCTGACTGACACACTTGTCTCCCTCTTACCACAACTCTTGTGATTACATTGGACCCACCCATACACTCCAGGATAATCTTCTAATCTTAAGATCCTTAATTTAAAGACATCTGCAAAATTCCTGTTATCATGTAAGGAAACATGTTCACAGATTTTGAGGATTAGTATCTGGAAATTTGGGGGCAGGGGCATTATTCCACAATACACCACAATACAACACCACTTGGAATTTAGTGCCATCCTTCCAACTGAGCTAAGAGTCACCAAATACATTGGCTTTTGATGAATTTGGGCATCCACTTAAGTTTCATCTTTATCATTGTTAACATGGTCCCAAATCCTTAAAAAATGGCTTTTTAAACCTCTAGGTAGCTACACATCAGAGTCTGAATTGCAAGACAGTAGGAAATCATGTCTTAGAGCCATCATTTCAGATACCATTCTTACCAGTTACCCAGGCTTCGCCTTTGACTGAATGGTTTTCAAGAGAATTTCTATTGTCCTACAAGTGTCAGAGAGATGATAATATAAGAATCATTCGACCATTACCTTCCTACTTTTGTAAAAGTGCTGGATAGCCCATTTTTTTCCAAGTAATTTTTTTCTTGCAAAGACATCCTGGGGTTAAGCAATCAACTACTCTATTAATTATGCTATAATCTGTCCCTTACTAGCCTTCTCCCCCCACCCCTTCTACACTACCTTCTTACTTCTATACAAGTATTCTCTTCCCCAGGGCTCCCATTAGCTCTCTGCCCACTTGAAACACCATTGTAACGGCTGTCTGTCATTACCACCATCATCTAAGGACCTCTACCTTTATAATGTAAATGCATTGGACAGGCAACCTAACCATTGTAACCATCTATCCCTGAAGGATTGATCCAATAAATGCTACACTTCTTCATATCACAGTTCGATGCAGGTTGGTAGCATGTATGGGGTATCCCTATGTTTTACAGTATCCAGGGACCCAGGATCCTTCCACTTTGAGGCTCCACATTCCTCAGGCTCTGTGGAGACAATAGAAGGAGAAAGAGAGAGAAGGCTCATACTTAGGAGAGTTTCATGAACCCTAGAAGTGCCATATGTCACTTCTGCTACATCTGACTACCCAGACTCTAGTCACTTGGCCACACCTAATTCATTACAAGGGAATCTGGGGAAAGAGTCCCCAGGAAGAAAAGAAAAATATCTGGTGAATTAGAAGCCAGTTTATACAGCAACAAATAACATATTATGTTGTATAATAAGAGAGATGAGAGGGGATATCATATAATGATATTGATGATATAAAAATTGTGTATCATCTATATTCCTGGCTAGATTTTGATATCTTTTAGGATAAAGATTTTATATCATTTTTTTGCAATAGTATCTAACACAGTAGTTGCCCAATAAGTGTTTGATGAACGAATCATAGTGTATGTATCGAAGCTAAAAGAGTCCATGGAGATTTTCTAATCTAAACTCTTCATTTTAAATGTGAAGAATCAGAAATCTAGAGACACTAAGCACTTTGCCCATGTTCACTGGCAGGGCCAGGACCCATTTATCTCATATTCCAGATCAAATAAGACAATCTTTGAAACCAACTTATCTTGTTTCCCTGACCAAATGAGATTCTCTCTTTAACCAACTTATCAGAACTTACACACCTCAAAAAGTATTATTTGCCTCTAAGAACCCTCCTTGGGAGCTCTTATACCAGTCAAATACTATTGCCATTTAAAAAAATTATGGAGCCTCCTTGCAGGAATTACTTTCATAGCCTATGGCATTTTCTTTGGAATTCCATTAATAGTGGCTGATAAATATTTATCCATTGAGGATAGATTTTATTTTGAGAAACCCAAGTTGTTTGGAGCCCATTTTGATAGATAAAGGTGAGTGGAGGTGATCTGGCCATGTGATACTGGGGAAAAAAAATAGATTTCTTGATCCAAAAACAGGTAAGACTGTGCACCATTTTGTGACAGGCTGTCTTGTATGATTTGCCACCAGTTGGGAAGAACCCCAGAAAAGGAGATGCGTGGGCATTTTGAGCAATGGCATCATTGTTGGAACAAGTACATGGAGTCATAAAATGATTGGTTTGAAGAGAAGTAACAGTGGGCTGAAATGTACATTCTAGTTTGTGTGACCCTCATGTCAGACATACCTGTGCTGCCAAATGCCCATTTTAACTATTCCAGTGCCTTTAATATTCTAGTAAGAAACTTATAACTTTTAGGCCCATGCTAGCTCCCTATTCAGAAACCTGTCATAAGATGGGAGGAGGAATTTTATTAAAAGAATGGGGGAAAGATTTCTGGATAAAACAGTAGAAAATTGGTAACCTGATCCTCTCTCGTCATGGGAAATATTTAGAAAAATACAAGAACAAAAGACTACAAAGTGCTAGGAGGTGCCAATCAACCCTCCAGTTTAGGAACCGAGAGGATGCTAAAGGCAACCATGTGCTCAGGGAGGATCCAAGAAAAAAAACTGCTGCCCTTTCCATCAACAAGCCCCAGGTCAGAGAGACCTTTCCTCCTTAGGGATGATAAGCAAACAAGGAGCAATAAGGACCTTTGAGGAGAGTTTGCAGCACAAAATAGATCCATGCTCTAGTATCAAAGTGTCTAGGGCTCTGCCTCAATTATACTATGTCAAACTGGGGAAGAAGGAAGTCAGAGTTCAGAATCATTGCTTTTGTTTTGTGTATATAAAAATGTAAACCTCGGTCTTCTTACTTTATACTCACACCTGGCTTGTTTTGAGCAGCTCCCCAGCATTTCCCTGAACGGTCCAATTTAAGGACTTTTCAATTGCATAATTATACTCTTTTAGTAAATTATCATCTTGGCAAATTTTGAGCAAGGGCCTGCATGGAGGGAACAGAAGTGCCAGCCATGCACTTCTGGGGAAAGTGTTGTTAGTGTGATGGGGATGGTTTCTAAAGTAAACATTCATTTTGGGAAATAGAAACTTGTGCACATGTGGCCGTGACATAATTATTTAACAATTCAACAAAGACCCCAGTCTAGAAAGTCTTTAGCTGGCCTCCTCCGCCCACATAACCACACATAAGGAGAAAACACCAGGGCTCCACGTCCAGGCCATCCTTCCTCAGGCTGAGCTCTACGTCTCCTGCTAGCAGCACTGCCAAGAAAAAGGAGCGTGCACACACACTGGTGGGCGACCTGTCCAAGCACAATGGCCCGACCGGTCTAGCTGGCTTGCCCTAACAGCTCAGCCTCTTAAAAGATCTTTCCTCTCAGATCTTTAGATCACACTTAGCTGAAGAAGTGCTGAACTCAGTTGCACACTCCTGAAAGAGTGTAACTCAGAGACACCACCAGTGGGGCGGGGGGCGGGGTTCAACTATCACCTCCCCACAATCACTTCCAGATGAAACTGGGCCCAGTGAACGGTCCAAAGCTCACCCCTCAACCTGCCAGTCCTGCGATTCCACCTGGGATGAGAAGCCCAGCTGTGCTCTTTTCCGCCTCTCACGTCTTCAGAAGTAATAGAGCCTCAGCAATTGGAGGATAGCTGTCAATTTTGCTGATGAGACAGCAGGAAAATCAGAAACCTTTTCCCAGCCTATGGCTGTGCTGGACCCAACAAATGCTAACTGGAGCAAAAAGTTGTGGCTGAGCACAAAGTCAGCAGCCAGCACCAAGGCTTTGGGAGCCAACATATTGGCTGAGAAAGGGGCATTTAAAATAGCCATTTTGCTGCCCCTAACTGTTACTTTAAAGGAGGCTTCTCTGATAATTGAGGGTTGTTTAAAATCTGATCTCCTCTGTTAAAACAAAACAAACAACTTAGAAATGCATCAAGCCGATTCCCTAGAGACCAATATAACCCAGAAAATGTAATAATGCAAAGCCTAGGCAGCTGAGTTTTTATTTGTGCCTAGCTTCAGAAAGCCAAACCCCTAAGGGCTCTGAACCCAAGGTTCATTTATTCTTAATAAGCTCAGTTCCAGGGGCGCTGTCAGCCTCCAGCTAATGATACCACCACCAGCAGCTGGGGTAGCTGGATTCCAAAGAAGAGTGAGGATCTAATTGAGATAAGAAATATAAGCATGACTCATGCCAGCATTTGTTAGTGTCCAGACCCTACATCTTATGTTTTTAACAGCTCACTCAGCATGAATTCTCCAGCTCCCAGAGAGAGAGAGAAAGCACTTCTTGGTGCTAATCAAAATGGCACTGGGGATGGAGGAAGTAACAGTCCCCTTTGTCCCCCTGTCCACAGATTTAGTGCCATAGCTGCTCAGAGAAGCTGCTCCTAGTTCACAAAATACAGGGGAGGGTGGGGCCTGCCCAATGTTACCCTCCAAACTGGCTGTCTCCGGGTCATAAGATTTTTCAACCCAGCTGATGAGTTATGAACTCACATTTCATCCCCTTCCCAGGGATGTGTTTCCTTCCTGATGCATCCAAGGCTGCTAGAGCCTGTGGGGAGTGAAGAATCTGGGGCAACAACTTTAGCTGTAACTCTGGTTAGCTTGGTCTTATAAAACAACCATTCTAACACAGACCTCACTCAAATCACCTTCCCTGGGCTGCCAGATTGAGGAACTCAAGTGATCCTCCCTTTTCTCTTGGTCAGCCCCATCTGTAAACAAAAGCAAAGCATTTCCAAAATTGTGTTAGCAAAGGAACAGAGAGAAGTTAACTGGCCCACAAGAGGATGGTTCTTGTTCTGGATGGGCCTGAGTTGTCTCTCCCTATCAGAACACGAAGCAGGCTTCCCTAGCTGAGGATACATCAAAATGGACAGAGGGATATTCCCAAAAGAAATAACAGGATAGAAATGTTAAATCTAGGAGGCTTCTCTCATTTCTGGTTCTCACCTGTGTTCGGTCTAGTCAAAATTCAGAGCTGTATGCTCCAGAAGACCTGAAGGTTTGCTTTTCACAGATCTCAGGATTCTGTAATCTGACTCACAGATTCAGATCTCTGGTATGGACCTCTCCTTGAGTCTGGGTCTCCAGGGCCACTGCCTGCCTATCCAACAACTCCACTTGAATTCAACCCAACCCAAATGAAATTTTTGATATTCTCCCCAAATCACCTTCTCTTCCTATGACATCTCCATGGATGTCCCCATCATCATCACAGTCACTTCAGGCAGAAACAAGTTGTCTTTGACATATTCCTCTCCATCACCAACCCTAATATCCCATTGATTATAGAGCCCTGTCTATGTTATTTCCCAAATGTCTCTCAAGTATGCCCCCCTCTCTATCTCTCCAGTCACTCTCTTTCTCTAGTCCAAGCAACCAATATGTCTCTCCCAGCCGACTGTCAATGACTCCTCTTTGGTCTTCCTACTTTCACTCTTGCCCCTCTACCTGCAACTCTCCACACAGTACCCAGAGAGACCTCATCATAATACAAAGCTGATATGTCACTCCCACATTTATACCATCCAATTGCTTCCCGTGGCTCTCAGGACAAATGAGAAATCCTTAGGGTCACTCTTAACGCTTCCCATAGCCTGGCTCCCACCTACCTCTCCAGCACCTCTTGCTCTCTAAGGACATCAACTTTTCCTCACTTCCTCTCAGGTGCCATATTTACCTCCTATGGCAGGAACTTTACACTTAGAGCTCACTCTGTGGAGTGTTCTTCTTCCACTTTGTGGTCACTTCTTCAGGAACTCCTTTCTGACCTCCTGACCAGGGCAGTTCTCCTGCTGCATTCTCTCGTGAGTATCATGTCCTTCCTTTCAAAGCCCTACCACACTTACTTGTTTTTGTTTGTATGACTATTTGATTAGTTTCTCTCTCTTGCCGTTTGCTGTAAGCCCCATCAAATCCATTTCTGTTCATTAGGGTGTCCCCTATACAATGATGCATAGTTGACATTCAAAAATCATTGAAGACATTTCTTAAATTAAGTGCCAGGAGGCAATAAAATAATGTCTACAGAATCTTGAAGGAAAAATGTTATAACCCAAGAGATTGCTTTAAGTTTTAATTTTACTTGGAATGCTTCATGTACTCCTTGCTTTAAAAAATTAAAACCTTATAGTTAACACTAGCAGGGTCTTTGACCATTAAGCACACCCAACATCTCTCTCTCTCTCTCACACACACACACACACACACATGCATACACATTCAAAATATTCATTCCTTACTTAACAGAGATAACTGTTGAAGATTGTTGAAAATCCCATATGTAACCTTCCAGAATTCCTCTGTACCTTTACATATACGCACATGTACCCAGAAGAATACTTCACACTAGTTTGTGAGAATGAGGGGGTAGGTCCTCAAGAGCTTAAACTTGGATAAGTTGTCATCTACTTGGGAAGACAACAAAACATCTCGAGATATACGAGCACTAAAAAATATACCTTTAAAAAAACATGCTTTTCTATATCCTTGAAAAAAAAGCTTTTAGAAAATTATGTTACCTAAGGGAAAATAAAAAATCATGATAACTAAGGCCTCCTGGGTCATCTTTATACCGTTTAGACTCCATAGTTGTATGTATGTTTTCAGATGAGGTCTGTGGCCAGAGGAATGCTTTTTTTTGCAATGTTTCAAATTAATTTTTAAAAAATGTTTCAAATTATTTTTCCCTTTTTGCTTCTGCACCTTCCAGTGTGCCAGGAAACTGGGTCTTGAGCCATATTTCCCATTCCCCAGTGATTGCCAATTCTGTTTAATAACATCAAAAAATAATAATAATGCTGTTCTAGTCCTTGCTAATTATGATCAAACTCCATGTGGATAGGATGCTGTCCCAGGAGAATTGCTAGAGAAAATCTCTTTTTTCTTTTCTCCACAAAAGCATAGCTGTAGGAAGAACATATTGTTCATTTTATTGCCAAGGAAATTGAGATAAGATTAGCTACTTTAAAACTCATACAGCTTTTTTAAGTGGTAAAGGATAACAAGCCAGATGCTCTCTGTTATTTCACTTTATTTTTTATTATTTTCATCTAGTATCTATGGCGGTACCTGTTATTGGTGCTTAAAAATCAATATACAAATGAGCTATGTTTTAATATGTATATGTATATATATATAATACACACATAAATAAATATATCAAAATGTTAGCAACTGCTATATCTGAATTTAATTATTCATTTAAATAAAGTCATTGAAATAAACATTCATTGAGACCCTACTATATGACATGTACAAAGAAACAATGGACAAAACAAAGGGTAGCCAAATTTTGGCTGCATTATCTATATTTTATAGTTTAGAATAAACTTATACTTTCTACAACTTTGAACATTTCTCATACTTCTAGGTTCATTACCATTACCATTAAGCCATTAGTAATATTCTTTTGTAATATTCTTAAACATGCCTGCTTCAGTTGTCCCTGTTTCATTCTTCATATTATTACTTTGTCACTTCTGCCTTTTTTTACTTTTAAGTAATCCTGACAGAGATTTGTCAATTTCTTACAGCTTTTCAAAGAAAAACTGTCAGGTGTTTTTTTTGTTTTGTTTTGTTTTGTTTTGTTTTGTTTTGTTTTGTTTTATCACTCTAGTGGTACTTTTTTTCCTAGATCAATAATTTCTGGGTTTTGTTGACTATTTTCTTCTGTGTTTTTAGAAGTTATTCTATTCTTTTTAACTTCAGAATTTGGATGCTAGGCTTATTTATTTCCAACCTTTTTTTCTAATATGAGCATAATAGGCCATGAATTTTCCTCTAAGTACCACATACACTGGACTATAAATTTCCCTCTGAGTACCACTAACTACCACACATTTTAATATGTAGTCATTCTATGTTGTTCAGTACTAAATGCAAACGAATCCTGTAAGTAATACCTACAATCTGTACATTACTAGCTGTTTACAGCAGCCACAATCTGTCACAGTCTACACCTGATCTCCTTTTTCCAGTAATTCCCAAACAAGAGGCCATGAGTACTAATTAGCATCAATAGCATTATGAATAAGTACTCATCTGAGCTTAAACTCTGTCTTTAAGACCTGAATACAAAGACTGGTCAAACAGGCTAAGACCACATAGCAATTATTCCCCGTCAAGGTGTCAATCCATTAGTTTAGTAAACAATCTAATCTTACTTTCCCTCATCCTGTATAAAAAGTCTTCCCCAGCCATCCATGGGGAGTCATTTTCCTGACCATATCTCACATATACATCTATACATCTGTCTATAGCTAGTGCTCATTTCAGTTACTGCTTTTTGCTGCTTTCAATATTTTTCAATTCCCATTATTTCAAACATACGGATTATTTAGAAGTAAGTGTCAAAGCTGACAAATGTGGGTTTTCTTAAGTATTATTTTGTTTTTAATTTCTAATTTGTTGGCTTTGTAGTCATTGAATGTGATCTTAATAATACAAGGTCTTTAAAATGTGTAGACTTGCTTAATTACTTAGAATCAATTTTTATAAAAGTCCATGAAAACTAATACAAATATATCTTCCCGAATTGTTGGGTGAAGTGCTCTATATGCCTATTAAAACAATCTTACTATTTGTCTTGTTCAAATTCTCTATGTTCTTATTGATTTCTTCTTTTATCTGCTTGATCTATCAATTATTGAGAGATGTGTATTAAAATCTCCCACTTTGATTGTAGCTTTGTCTATTCCTCCTTGACGTTTCAGCAATTAAAAACTATGAAATTAGGTGCATCCAAGATTAAAGTTGTTTTATCTTCCCTGTGAATCAAAACTTTAATATTTAGACACCTTCTTTATCTCTAGTAAGGCTTTTTGCCTTAGAGCCTATTTATCTGAATAATATTCATAGCTATGCTGAACTTCTCTTAGTGACTATTTGTCTGCATATATTTTTTCTTGTGCCTTTACTCTCAACCCTTGTATGTTCTTTTGTTTTAAGCACATTTCAGAAAAAGCCATTGGGTGGGTTTTTTAAAAATTTAGTGGGACAAGCTTTATCTTTTAACCAAAGAATTCATTTTTTTTTTTAAGATTTTGTTTATTTATTCATGACAGACACACACACACACACACACACACACAGAGGCAGAGACACAGGCAGAGGGAGAAGCAGGCTCCATTCAGGGAGCCCGACGTGGGACTCGACCCCCGGTCTCCGGGATCAGGCCCTGGGCTGAAGGCGGCGCTAAACTGCCAAGCCACCCAGGCTCCCCTAGAATTCAATTTTTTAAAAGTTACTTGTGATTACTAAAACATTTAGATTCACTTCTAACATCTCATCTTGTACATTCTATTTGTTCTTTTTATTCTAATTTTCTTCTCTTTGACTAAATTTTACTCCATTTCCATTTCATTCTTCCCCTCTACTAGTTTGGGAGTTGTACCTTTTATTCTATTCCTTTAGTGCGCACCCTGGATGTATTAATTACATATGCATTTTAACATAAAGTCCACAATTAATCTTTAATCCTTTTTCTTAATAATACCCGAATAATAGAATATTAATTCTTCTCTCCTCTCTCTTTCATATGCACTCACAGTGAATTAATGAATCATACGCAATTCTTACATAGAATTCAAGTTTCCTTTTGATATTTCAGCTTCTCAAATTAGAATTATTGTTATTTCTTTACAGATGTTTATTTATATTTATAGATGTGCTTACAATTTTATCTCCTCATCATTCCTTTTTAAATCTCAAACCTTCCTTGTGGAACAATTTTACTTTTATTTGAAGCACATCATTTAGGAATTCTTTCAGTGAGAATCTACGGGCAATGAATCCTTCCAGTTTCAGTTTGTCAAAAAATGACTTTATTTACCTTCACTTTTGAAGGATAGTTTCACTCAGCATCCAATATAAGAATCCTTGTTATTTTCCCTTAGCTCCTCAGAGATCCTCCACTGCCCTCTGGATTCTACTGTTGCTGTTGAAAGTCAGTTGTACCTTCTTTGTAGGTAGTCTATCTTTTCTCCCACCGCTCTTAAGATCTTTTCTTTGACTATTGTGTTCTGTCCTTCTTCAATGTCAGACACACGTCAGTGCAGACACAAGGATATGCCTGAGTGTGCATTTCTTTTAATTATTATGCCTAGAATTCTTTGCGTGTAGTTACTCTGAGATTAGTGTCTTCTATTCATTATGAAATATTTTCAGCTTTTATGCCTTCTAATGTTTTCCCTCCTCCATTCTTTCAGTGAGAGAGAGATTAGACATGTATTAGAACTCATCTCCCTATCATACATCTCCCTTAACTTCTCTTTTATATTTGCCATCTTCATATCTCCCTGCAATGGATTCTGGGAAATTTATTTAGATCTGTCTTTCAGCTTACTAAGTCTCAACTCAACTATGTGAGTCTGCTATTTAATCAATACATTAATTTTCTAATATTCATCATTTTATATGTCAGGCAATCATTACCTTGATATTAAAGCCAGATCAAGTAGGATTCATCACTGAGATTCAAGGATGGTTTAAAATATGCAAATCAATAAATGTGATATAATACATTAATAGAATTTAAAAATAAAAAGCATATGATCATCTCAATAGATACAGGAAAAGCATTTGATGAAATCCAATATCCATTTGTGATTAAGAAAAAAATCTCTCAACAAATTGGGTACTAAAAGGAAGGTATCTCAACATAATAAATCCATATAAAACAAGCTCACAACTAACATACTCAGGACAAGACAATGGTGGCTACTCTCATGATTCCCATTCAACATAGTACTGGACCTATATCTAGAGCAATGAGGCAAGAAAAAGAAATAAAAGGCATCCAATTGGAAGGGAAGAAGTAAAATTTTCTGTTTGAAAATTACATATTATATCTAAAAAACTCTACCAGAAACAGAACTAAAAAGCAAATCCAATAAAGTTGCAGTATATGAAAATCAACACAGAAGTAATCCCACTTCTGTGTATATATGCAAAGGAAATGAAATCACTATCTTGTTTGAAGATAAAAAAATTGGTTATGTCCTCACATACTAATGACAAACTATCTGAAAAAGAAATAAGGAAAGCAATCTCATTTATAATAGCATCAAAAACAATAAAATACTTAGAAACAAATCTTTATACTGAAAATTATAAGACATTGATGAAAGAAATTGAAGATACAAATAAATGAAAATATACCCTGTGTTCATGTATCAGAAGAATTAATATTGTTAAAATGTGTATACTATTCAAGCCCATGTATTAATCCAATGCACTCTTTATCAAAATTCTAATGACATTTTTTACATAAACAGAAAAAAACAGTCCTAAAACTTATATAGAACCACAAAAGACCAAAAGCCAAAGCAATCTTGAGAAAGAACAAAACTATGGGCAACACGCTTCCTGATTTCAAACTATATAAAGTTTTACTTTGTACTATAAAGTTTACTATATAATCATGTTAATATTAGACTGGCATAAAAAAAGACAGATTGACCAATGGATTAGAATCAACAGCCCAGAGATAAACCCACACACATATGGTCAACCGATATTTGACAAGGGAGCCAAGAATACTCAATGGGAAAAAGACAGTCTCTTCAATAAGTAGTGTTGAGAAAGCTAGATAGTCTCATGCAAAAGAATGAAACTGGATCCCTATCTTACATCAACACAAAAATTAACTTAAAATGGATCAGAAGCTTATGTGTGAGACCTGAAATCATGAAACTTCTTGAAGAAAATATAGGAAGTAGTTTCCTTGACATTGGTCTTGGCAATGATTTTTTGGAAATGACACCACAAGAAGCACAAGTTATAAAAGCAAAAAGCAACAAGTGGGACTACATCTAACTAAAATGCTTCTGCATAGGAAAATAAATGATTAATAAAATGAAAAGACAACCTATAGAATGGGAGAAAATATTCATAACTCATATATCTGTTAAGTGGTTAATATCCAAAATTTATAAGGAACTCATGCAACTCAAAAGAAAAGAAGATAGAAAAGAAAAAAAAGAAAAAGAGAGAGAAAACAAGGAAGAAAAAAGGAAGGAAAAAAGAAAGGAAGAAATGAAGGAAGAAAAGAAAGAATATAATTTAAAAATGGGCAAAGGACTACAATAAACATTTTTCCAGATAATAGCCAACAGGTGCATGATAAAGTGCTCAACATCACTAATCATCAGGGAAATGTAAATCAAAGTCACCAATGAGGTATCTACACCTACTAGAATCACTATTATCAAAAGACATGAGATGATGAGTGCTGGTGAAAGGAGTACCCTGCGTGTTGTCACCAGGAATGCAATATGGTACAGCTATTATGGAAACTAGTATGAAGGTTCCTCAAAACTTAAAAATAAAAAGAACTACCATGTGATCCAGTAATCCCACTTCTGTGTATATATGCAAAGGAAATGAAATCACTATCTTGAAAAGATAGCTGTATTCCTATATTCACTGCAGCCTTATTTATAGTAGTCAAGACATGGAAACAACCTAAGTGTCCATTGATGGATGAATGGATAAAGAAACTCTGGGTGTGTATGTGTATACATACATACAATGGAATGTTATTTAGCCACAAAAAAAGAATGAAATCCTTCCATTTGCAATAACATATATAAATCTTGAGGTCATCATGCTAAGTGAAATAAGTCAGACATGGAAGGGCAAATACTATATGACTTCACTTATATGTGGAATCTAAAATAAAAATTTTTTTAAAGATTTTATTTATTTATTCATAGAGACAGAGAGAGAGAGAGGCAGAGAGAGAAGCAAGCTCCATGCAGAGAGCCTGACGTGGGACTCGATCCAGGGTCTCCAGGATCACGCCCTGGGCTGCAGGCGGCACTAAACCGCTGCGCCACCAGGGCTGCCCTAAAATAATAATTTTTTATTTTTTGTCTTATAGAAACAGTAGATTTGTGGTTGCCAGGAGTGGAGCGTTGGGGGTAGGAAATAGGTAAAGGTGACAAGGTTTATACCAAAGGGTATAAACTTCCACTTATAAGGTAAGTGAGTTCTGGGGATGCAATGGACAGCATTATGGCATCACAATACTGTATTGTATGCTTGAAATTTGCCAATAGAGTACATCTAAATAGCTCTCAATCCTCCAGATACACACAAATGCTATGTGAAGTGATGGATGTGTTAACTAACCTTATTGTGGTAATCATGTTGAAATATATACATACATTCTATCATCACATTGTACACCTTAAATGTACTTGGTGTTACATTACAAATATATCTCAATAAAGCCAGAAGGAAAAAGTACTCTGTGTTACTCCATATTGACATAGGCCTGGCTATAGATTTATTATTTTTCCTGACATTCTAGCATATAGTTATATATTTTTGTCTTTTTTTTTTTTATTCAGAGAGAGAGAGGCAAGGGGAGAAGCAGGCTCCATGCACGAAGCCCAACGCGGGACTTGATCCTCGGTCTCCAGGATCACACCCCGGGCTGCACGCGGCGCTAAACCGCTGAGCCACCTGGGCTGCCCTAGTTATGTATTTTTGGACATTGGAAAGGTTTGATTTGTATATATTTACCTACTTCCTATCTTTCTTTCTGCTCATCTGACGCCCTCCTCAGTTGCTCCTCTACTATTATCTGTCATTGGCTGGTTCCCTTTGGTCTCTTCCTTAGACCCCCCCACCCCTACCACCCAAACTCAGCACAAAGGTTTCCTGTCTTCATATGAAATTTGCAGGGCCTGACACAGTGCCTGAGCCATAGAAAATCTTCAGTAAATGTCTGGTGGAGGGTAGAGGGGCCAGCCCATGGGTATATGAACAATGGCCTTTGGTGGTATAAATGGAAGATTGTTTTCCCCTCTTATACATACAACAAATTCCCCAGTGCAACTAGGCACAGAACCTCAAACTTCATAATTATGCGAATATGCTTTTTTAAAAAAAAAATCATGTTTTTTGAGAACTTTATTAAAAATAAAATGCAAGAAGTCCTGTAGCCCTGACGGGAGCAACAAATCAACTTGTTTTCACATGGCTGCTTTACCTCTAATGACTTAAACTAATTAGACAGACAACTGAGAGAGAATTATGAGCCTGGATTCGATTCACAACAGTCCAAACAAATGCTTGAGACTGTTTTCTGGGCACTAGGAGAAAGCAGAAATAGGCCGGCTAAAGTCTAAAGGCAGATCAGATTCAGGTAGGGTAGCAAGCAGGAGAGAGCAGCTTCCACGTGGAGGGCCAGCATCTGTCTAGAAAGTTGTTTGAGGTTCAAATGACACAAAATATGTAAAAGTCTTAATGAACGTTGGCTCTGCTCAGCTGGGGGGGGGGGCGGGGGGAAGCAGGGTATGTTTGAGAGGCTTCAGACTTTGTCATGCTCCTGGTTAGCAATGCACAGAAATAGACTTCTTGTGTAATTTATGTCATGGGAGCTATTATAACAAATCCCACAAGTACTTTCAGGGATATTGAGTCAATTGGGTTGTGTTTCCTCACTCTAGGGAATTTCCTTTCAGAAACCTGAGCACCAAAGTGGGTGAATCCCCAGTAATCCAACCCTACAGCCCCTCTCCCCCACCACCCACCTTCTTCTCATTCCTTTTAAATACAGCTTAAGGAGCAACCAGCCTTTCCGGGCCCCAGGACAGTTCCACATTGAAATGCTCAGCCAGCACAGGAGGGTAAGGAGGACACTAAGGTACAAAACCCACTTCCCCAAGCAGACTTGCTCTGGGAATTCCCTTGGCTTCACACTCTCCTGCCCTTACAGCTCTTAGCTAATTTTTAGGAGAAAAACAAAACAGATGCTTCCTTAATATCCGATGCTCTATCTATTCAACATGAATATAGAGGTTTAGCATAGATCAAGGGAATTAAACAAAGAGGCTTACGTTGGCAGTCATCTATCCAAGGAATCCTAATCTGAGTTCAAAAACAATAGGGGAGGGGCACCTGGATGGCTCAGTGGTTGAGTGTCTGCCTTTGGCTGAGGTCAAGATCTGGGAGTCTTGGGATGGAGTTCCGCATCCAGCTCCCTGCAGGAAGCCTGCTTCTCCTTCTGCCTGTGTCTCTGCTTCTCTCTGTGTGTCTCTTATGAATAAATAAATAAAATTAAAAAAAAAAAAACAGTGGGGGAGAAGGACCATGGGGGCAAACAGAACAAGAGGTCCAACCCTCTGAATAATCAGTCTTTGCTCAGAGACATACTCAGGGGATTCTTTTTTTTTTTTTTTTTTTACTCAGGAGATTCTAAACAAGAATTTTAAATATTGGATATTGGACACTGAAAAATTTGTAAAGGTCCTTTTTCCCTTATCTGCAAAAACTCCATCCCCCTTGCCATAGTCTCTCCCCAAAGGACCAGAAGAGACCACATATATTTTAGTGGAAGAAGGAACCACCCAAAAAAAGAGAAGTGAAAAAAATATGTGGTGGAGAGAAAAGATGTCAGCTTGGCAAGGATGACAGCTTGGTCACAGCCCAGGCTCCTTCCTCACACTGCATATCCTTCTACACACTTGTCCTTGTCTTCCAGCTGAACCCTCATCACTGCTGTTGTGATAACTCAAGCAGAGAAAATCCAAGGACTTTTGTCTGGCTTTCAAGTGCCTCTTTGGCCCATTCTCATACCTATTTTTCTAGCCTCCTTTCACATGGACTCTGGAACCAGACCACCTTGCGCTGAATCCTGCCTCTGCCATTTACTATTGGGTGACCTTGGGCAAGTTCCTCTGTGTCTCTCTGCCTCAGGATAATATATTTCACAAGTGTTATCCTGACCCAGTTTTGAAATTATAGCTACAAATTTCTCAATTCCTCTTTGCAGACAGTTTGCTAAACCCACACCCTCACTGTTTTCCTTATGGGGCTCTAACACTATAATACCCAACTGCCATCAGGCCCTGATGCTAACTGTCCAAAGACAGCCTCTTCTTCTTTGCACTTGCAGAATCCAGCAGGGGCCTGTGAGATCTAGTTGACCTTACCCCTCCTGTCATACATAGACAAGCCACCTCCTACAGCTCCAGCTTGCCGTCCCCTTCCCCCAGATAAATCCCCTGTGTGGTTCTGTAAGGCAGCCTTCTTTCTTGGGGAGCTGTAGATAATAGAGTTCTGCCTCTCATCTTCCTAGGGATCACTGTCTTATGTCCTGTACTTATCAGAATCTAGCAAATGTTAGATTAAGCATTTGTTAGTAAAACACTCAGTCTCCTCATCCGTAAAATGAGTATAATTAGTATTATTGGTTATAACTACCTCATAGTGATGTTATGAGAATTAAAGGATTTATTATTTGGAAAGCCCTTTGGAGAGCCCTTAGAGGAAAGCCCTTTTCTTTATTTAACAAGTACAGTATTTGTTAAATACATTAATATTTGTTAAATAAAGAAAAAGAAGTGGTCAAGTCTAGCCATAGGAGGTTGCCTGGACTGGCTATCCATATTCTATCTCTGTGACTTTACTCTCAACTGCTGCTTCCTAAAAGATCACTCTTTTTTCCCATCAATGCTTTTATTTAATTTTTTTTGGTCCAAATCTTTCCTATTCTTTAGGTCCCTATTTAAATGCCATATCTTGTGTGTCAGTTGGGTTGTGCTCCTCTTGCTCTGAATGGTTTCCTCTCAGAAACCTGAGCACCAAGCAGGTGAGTCTCCAGCAATCTACTCTCTACCTTCCTTTTTAAAGATATCTTAAGAAGCAATTGTACCAGCAAGAATGAGCCTTGATTCCCACAACCAAAGTAACCTGTTCCTCCATTTATCTCTCATAGCACCTAGTTCTTAGTCGCATAAAATCACAGACCTTTGAAGCTGAAAGAAAGCTAGGTGTCAACACATGTCAAGTAGAAGCTCGGTCTACAACATTTCCATCACATGGCCTTCTGGCCTCCGCTCTAGAACTGCTGGCATTCGAGTCTGGCCTTTTGTAGCTCTGACTGTGGAGGAGTGCTGGCTTTCCAGAATATTACCCAATCCCTTCTGAAACTTGAGAAGGTCTAATGCTTTTCTCTTTCTTTTTCTCTTCTTTTTTTGCAGATCCTTGTTCTATCTTCACTCAATAAAGTACAGGCTGCAAAATGGCAGCTTACAAGGCCAAGTCTATGTGGGTTTTTAAAAATACATATTTATTTAAACTAAATTTGCCAACATACAGTATAACACCCAGTACTCATCCCATCAAGTGCCCTCCTTAATGCCTGTCACCCAGTCACCCCATCCCCTCACCCACCTCCCCTTCTGCAACCCTTTGTTTGTTTCCCAGAGTTAGGAGTCTCTCATGGTTTGTCTTCTCTAATTTTTCCCCCACTCAGTTCCCCTCCTTTCCCTTATGGTCCCTTTCACTATTTCTTATATTCCACACATGAGTGACACCATATAATAATTGTCTTTTTCTGATTGACTTATTTCACTCAGCATAATACCCTCCAGTTCATCCACGTCAAAGTAAATGGTAGGTATTCATCCTTTCTGATGGCTGCGTAGTATTCCATTGTATGTGTGTGTATATATATACATATATATATATATATATATATACATATATATGTGTGTGTGTGTATATATACACACACACACATATATATACAACACTTTTTTCATTCATCTGTCAAAGGACATTGTGGCTTCTTCCACAGTTTGGCTATTATGGACATTGCTGTTATGAATATTGGGGTGCAGGTTTCCCATCATTTCACATCATCTGTGTCTTTAGGGTAAATACCTAGCAGTGCAATTACTCGGTCATAGAGTAACTCTATTGTTAACCTCTTGAGGAACTTCCACACTGTTTTCCAGAGTGGCTGCACCAGCTTGCATTCGATGTGGGTTTTTTTATCCTATGTAGAAATTTTCTTCTTCAGAGTGTTTTTGATTTATAAAATTAGTTGCCAACATCCAAAAAACAGAGATGCTTCATATAAACCTCTGAATTTATGCCTCCTTTGTAAAAAATGAAAAATTTGGTTATGTTGAACCCGCAATTCCAGGAGGTAATAATCAGCTGGGGCCAAATAGAGGCTGTCTCTAAGAAGGGCCACGTATGCTCCACAGTTCTTGCCTGACTTCAGGTACTTCAGGCTGGTTATATCACCTGAATGTTTCCTATTGAAATTTGAGTTTGAAACTCTTTTACATGAGGCTGTACAATTTTCTCAGCACTATTTACTAAAGAAACTATCTTTTCTCCATTGTATATTTTTGCCTCCTTTGTCATAAATTAATTGACTATATAAGTATGGGTTTTTTTCTGGGTGTTCTATACTAGTCCATTGATCTATGTGTCTATTTATTGTGCCAGTGCCATACTGTTTTTATTACTATATACTATTACTATATACATTATACTATATGATGACTTTGAAATATAGGTAGAAATCTGGAATTATGATAACTCCAGCTTTGCTCTTCTTTCTCAAGATTGCTTTCAGCTATTTGGGATCTTTTGTGCTTCCATACAAATTTTAGGATTATCTACTCTAGTTCTGTTAGAAATATGATTGATATTTTGATTAGGATTGTACGGAATCTATAGATTGCTTTGGTTATCAGAAAGGAAGGGGTTCAGGTAAGGGTAAAATAGGTGAAGGCAATTAAGAAGCACAAGTTGTGAGACAAGAATCCATCCAAATCCTAGAGAAGAACACAGGCAACACCATTTTTGAACTTGGCCACAGCAACTTCTTACAAGATACATCTATGAAGGCAAGGGAAACAAAAGCAAAAATGAATTATTGGGACTTAATCAAGATAAAAAGCTTCTGCACAGCAAAAGAAAAAGTCAACAAAACCAAAAGACAACCTACAGAATGGGAGAAGATATTTACAAATGACATATCAGATAAAGGGCTAGTATCCAAAACCCATAAAGAACTTATTAAACTCAACAGCAAAGAAACAAACAATCCAGTCATGAAATGGGCAAAAGACATGAACAGAAATCTCACAGAGGAAGACACAGACATCGTCAACAAGCACATGAGAAAATGTTCTGCATCACTTGCCATCAGGGAAATACAAATCCAAACCACAATGAGATACCACCTCACACCAGTGAGAATGGGGAAAATTAACAAGACAGGAAACAACAAATGTTGGTGGAGAAAGGGAACCTTCTTGCACTGTTGGTGGGAATGTGAACTGGTGCAGCCACTCTGGAAAACTGTGTGGACATTCCTCAAAGAGTTAAAAATAGACCTGCCCTACGACCCAGCAATTGCACTGCTGGGGATTTACCCCAAAGATACAGATGCAGTGAAACAGCAGGACATCTGCACCCCAATATTTATAGCAGCAGTGTCCACAATAGCCAAACTGTGGAAGGAGCCTCGGTTCCATCGAAAGATGAATGGATAAAGAAGATGTGGTTTATGTATACAATGGAATATTACTCAGCCATTAGACACGACGAATACCCAGCATTTGTTTCGTGGATGGAACTGGAGGGTATTATGCTGAGTGAAATAAGTCAATCAGAGAAGGACAAACATTATATGGTCTCATTCATTTGGGGAATATAAAAAAATAGTGAAAGGGAATAAAGGGGAAGGGAGAGAAAATGAGTGAAAATATCAGTGAGGGTGACAGAGCATGAGAGACTCCTAACTCTGGGAAACAAGCAAGGGGTAGTGGAAAGGGAGGTGGGCGGGGGGTTGGAGTGACAGGCGCTGAGGGGGGCACTTGACGGGATGAGCACTGGGTGCTATGCTATATGTTGGCAAATTGAACTCCAATAAAAAAATAATATAAAAAAAAAGAAGCACAAGTTTCCAGGTGTAGAATAAATAAATTACAGGGATACAAAGTACTTAATAGGGAATATAGTCAGTAATATTGAATAACTTCGTATGGTGACACATGATAACTATGGTGAGCTGATTGTTGAGTCACTGTGTTGTACACCTGAAGCTAATATAAACCTGAAGCTAATATAACATTATATGTCAACTATACTATAATGAAAAGAGAAACAAACAAACAAACAAACTTGGGAGTCTGGCTAGTATTCACCACATCTTACTTGTACAATCAAATCCAAAACATAACCCTTGTGAAAAAAACATGTTTCTTCTTTCTTTGTTGCTGAAAACTTCCCATTCGAAATGGAGAAAACTGCAGGGACACTGTTGAAACATTCAAGTTTAGGAACTGGGGATAATGTTTTGATGCAGCCATAAGGAAGGACCCAGAAATATTCCAGCCCTGCCCCAGTGATCATCCTAAACCTTTCCTCCTGCCATGTCCAGCCTCTCAGGAGGGAGCTCCTCACAACCACACAGTGTTAAGTGGAAAAATAGGACCATGGGATTAGAGATGTAGATTTGATGAGAATGGTAATAAAAATCTCATCCTCAGGTTCTTCTATCTGGGTTACAATTAAACAAATATAATGAATTTTCTGCTCTAGTCAGAAACACTTGCAGATTTAGCTTTCTGGAACAGACTCTAATTGCATTAGAAAGAAAGATGGGGATGTAATTTGGAGGATAGTTAAAAAAAAAAAAAAAAAGAAGATTTGAAGTTGAGGGGAAAAATAAACTATTCACAAACTTAAAATGGGGGTTGGGGGAAACCAGTGACTTCACAAGGCACCAGAGCAGAGCAGCTGAGAGCATGACCTCTAGTATCAGATAAGGCACAAAAGAATCACCCTCTTGGATCAGACACAACAATTCAGATATTCCATTGCTACAAATTCCACCTACAGATACAGGTACAAGTCCTGATGCCCTGACTTACTTTGCGAATTTGAGCATGTAACATCTCTGAGCCTTGATTTCTTCACTTATATTACCTACATGATATAGTAGTTGTGAAGATCAAATGAGCAAAGCACTCACACTATATCTTGCCATTTGCAATCAATAAATATTGGTCAGTAATTATAATTATTGTTGGTGTTACCAGGAACTGTAGCATTGTTTGAATCAAAGGGAGTTGCTTTTTGCTTACCTTACAATTTAAAGCCATATTTTCATCTATTTTCTGTTTCAACATATTCACCATCATAACATTAGGGTCTCTCTTTTTGCACTGCCCTTTCCCTAAACCAATCTGCTCCATGGATGTATTTACACTTGATGATCCAATATCTTTGTTTCAGCCATGTGTCTGCTGAGCTTCTGCTTGTAATTTTTAAAAAAAATAAAAGGTGGGAGATAAAGATGCTGAATGTTTCGGGGTTTGTGGAATGGGAAGGAGTGGCCCTAAAGTGTGTGGAGATCACCCACTCCAAGGTGGATCTCCATTGCATCCACCCGTGTAAGCATCTTTTCCAATGTGATTTGAGAATGTTCCTATATTAAACACCTTTGCTCTGTCCAAAAAAAAAAAAAAAAGGTCTTTTGAAGTTTCTTTTCTGAAGTTGTTTAAGCTCTTTGGATCTCTCTAAGGACTTATGAGAAACAGTATAGGACGTTCTAGTCTGACTTCAAAACAGAGACCTTTTTTTGAGGCCAGCTACAAAGCACTACTACTCCTTAATGAAAAGCTTGCACTGCATTTTAATGTCTGGCTTGTTAAACATACCATCTTAAAAAGAATATCCTTGCTCTTCAGTGGGGTTATGTTGGTATAGTTCACTGGGAATAGAATCACTTGTTTGGAGCTGGAAACGATCCCGGAGACTGCAGATTTAATCATTTTTAAAAGTAAGAGCCAGTGAGGTTATGGAAAATAAGATCCACACATCTTATATGAGGCCTAGAACCAAATTTCCTCATTTGGGATTTAAGGCTATTTCCATCCTACATTCAGACAGAATGGCCAGGATTTCCCATTCTTGCCAAACATCCATTTATTCCCAGTTTGCTAATAGCCGCTTGCAGGCAACCTTTGGCCATAACTGTCCGCCAAAGCTCTATGGTGACTTCTCCAGGCAGCAACTCCTCCTTTCCCCTTTGTTATACTGGCACTGACATTTCCAGAGAGCCAAACGGTTCTCCAGTCCCACGTTATTCTTCAAAATGTAAATGGACAATTTGTATTGTGACCCCTACAAGGAAGGTTAAAAGACCTGATGGTATATTTTCCCCGGTCTCTTCAGGGTGCTAATCAGCAGTCAGCCTTTGAACTGCAACGGTTTGGCCCCCCTGCAGGCCTCTGCCACCAGCTGTGGCTATAGATATTTTGAAGTAAAAAAAAAAAAAAAACTACCTGATTTTGCATCTAAAAAGCAGGAATCCCCAGAAATAGAGAGCCTGTTTCCTGAGGAGCCTGTCTTCCTGATTGCATTCTGAGAGGAAACAGAGAAGCTTGCTCACTGAGAGCAGGAAGAAAAAAAAGGGAGAGGGAAAAAAAAACCCAAAAGTGAGAAATTGATACTAAGATAAGAAAAGACACAGGAGAAAAGAGAGAAAGAAAACAGCCACATAAAACAGGAAGAAATGAGGGGGCGCCTGGGTAGTTGGTGAAGCATCTGCCTTCAGCTCAGGTCATGATCTCAGGTCCTGGGGTTGAGTCTCGCATTGGGTTCCCTGCTCAGTGGAGAGTCTGCTTCTCCTTCTCCCTCTTTCTCTCTCAAATAAATAAATAAATAAATAAATAAATAAATAAATAAATATCTTTAATAAACAAAAATGGAAGAAATGAGAAAGCTGAAAAGTAGAAATGGGAGCCAGTAAGGCTTGCATGGAAGGAAGAGCATCCAGGACATAGATGACAGCTGTTTCACAGAATCACCCATCAGTAACATCGTGGGTCTGAAGTATAGCAGAATATATCACCTCAAAACAGGCCAGACTGGCACAATTATTATCTTGAGTGAAGGCAATTGAGAAGAAACAGATAACAAAAAAAAAAAAAAAAGCTCTCTGCCCTCCCTCTCTTTGTCTGAAAGCAAGACATGTATTTGTAAAAGGGTGCCCTCTCCACTCTCAACCAAGAAGGACAGAAGTTAGTTACCAGAGAGAACTCTATGCCCTTATCAGCCCACACACAGCACCAGAGATGCCTACATAATAAACTTTACTATCTAGGCCTTATCTCCCATTAGTTTCCCCATACATTCACCTTCCCACAATTTGTCAAAACTTGGGCCAAAACTTAAGGCCCTTTCTTTTCTTTGTCACTTCTCTAAAAATATGTTGTTCTTGTGTTAAGAAGCCTTCTAAGCCCAAGTTCTAAGCACTCCTTTGAGTTACTCATTACTAAGTGTCCCCATATGTATTGAGATCAATGAAGATGCCAGTAAACTTCGGCGTTTTTCTCATGTTAATCTGTCTTTTGTCAGTCTAATTTACAAAGCCCTAGCCAATGAACCTAAAATGGTGCAATAAACTGAAAGTCTGTGTCCCCACAAAATTTATATGGTGAAACCTAGCCCCCAGTGCATTGGTATTAGGAGGTGGAGGTCCTTGGGTGGTGATTAGTACATAAGGGTGGAGCCTCAAGAATGGGACTAGTTCCTTTATAAAAGAGACCCTACAGAGAACCCATAAACCCATACCCCTCCAGCCATGTGAGAACACAGCAAAAAGGCAGCCATCACAAGATGCTGAATCTGCTATTGCCTTGATCTTAAACTTCCCAGCCTCCTGAGAAATAAATTTCTGTTGTTCGTAAGTCACCCAGTCTATGGTGTTTTGCTATAGCAGCCTGAATGGATTAAGACAGATGGGTAAAGAGAAAAAGAATTTTTCTCTTCCTATAGGTCACATTAGCCAAGGATGATGGTCCAGACTCTAGACAGAAGGGAATTGCTCATCCAGACTTTCATGGTTTGATAGTTCTTACTACTTCCCCAAGTGAGGAGGGATGGATGGTACAACACATGTAGGTTTGGTTCTAAATATCTAAATGATAATACTCAGTAAATCATAGTTAAAATCCCATCCAAACATCAAATGTCATTGAGATATTTTTTTTGGGGGGGGGGGAACAGTAGGCTTATGCTACTGAAGCTTGTTCCCAAAGAAGAGCCAACCATGAGTACCCCTGACCCACTCACAGAAAGCACCAACAAGGATTATAGAATAGAAATTTGGATGTAGAAGATTGCAGTGACACACATCAATGGGATCAAATTGTTATGTTTCCAAAATAGAGGCCAAAGTACTCCAGATGACAGATAAGGCTTTCCAGAGAATTACCTAGGAAGGTATGGCTCACACATCTGGACCTGTTTCCCTATCAAAAAGAATAGAAAAATCTAAGAGAAAAAGCACAAAAGCATAACCCTCCTGGATCAAACACAACACTTCAAATATTCCAGTGCTACAAATTCCACCTACATCACAAATGCCTCTAGCTGTCAGATTTTCAGATTCAATTTTGCTCCAAAAAGAAGAAGAAGAAGAAGAAGAAGAAGAAGAAGAAGAAGAAGAAGAAGAAGAAGAAGAAGAAGAAGAAGAAGAAGAAGAAGAAGAAGAAGAAGGAGGAGGAGGAGGAAAAGGAGGAGGAGGAGGAGGAGGAGGAGGAGAAAAGGGAAAAAAATTCCTTCCATGTATGAACACAACTTCTTGGATTTTTCATTCCAAACAATCCTGCAAGCCTGGGGAATTTTCTGAACTTGGAGCTTTGGTTCATAATCCTCCCAGTAGCAGATTGGGTTTTTATATTTAAGCTCAATATTTTGTAGCCTTGCTATTACACTTGTAACTAGCTGCATATACCTAATCTAAATGTCTTTAAAATCTTAAATAAAAGTTTATCTATAGTATTAAGTGAAGAAACTCTTATTAGGATCCCCATAGGAAACTCTTAATAAAGGATAAAGTATAGTATGGCAGATATAGACGGGCTGTCCCCAAACCGCTGGGTGACTCCTCTCCCTTGTTCTCCTCTGCTACAGAGTGCAAAATGCCAGGATACAGGATACTCATCTTCCCAGTCTCCCTTACAGCTGGGGTAGCCATACAATCCCTGAGATGCTTTTCTTTTCCCAAATAGGAAGAGAAAATCTCAAAGTGGGAAGAATCAGGGCTCTTCCCCCTTCTTCCTACCTGAAATTCAGAAAGAAATGCCTGGAGGCACAGAAGCCATCTGGAACCCATGAAGATAAAACTAAGAATGGAAAGCAGAAGGTAGGAGACTGGATCTAATGCCTCTATAAACTACTGCACCAGCTTAGGACTGCTTATCTACACATTTCTTAGTACATGAGAAAAATGAATGCCTTACTGGTTTAAGTCACTGTGGGATAAAGGGGAAAAAAACCGAAAGACTTTGAAATGGACCAATTATCTTCAAAGGAAAATGAGGCATTGTCTAGTGCTCCCTTCCAGGTTATCTGATTCTATGGGGCCTCTGCACATTTCAGTGTTGTTGAGCTATTTTACAACTCTGTAAATTACATGGAACTGCCAGCAATGCAAATGATTTTTGTTCATAAACATGCAAATGAATTTTGTCTAGCAGAGGTGTGACTGATCTCCCACAGTTTTGCTCTGCTAAGCAAATGAATTTTAGTATTCCTAATTGCCTATATATGTCTCTGCTCTACGGACTTTCCTTTGAATTGGTTATAATATCTTATTAGCATCCTCTTTAATTAATGGGTTAAATAAAATCATTGGCATGTATTTATATGAAAGTCACAGTTTTACCTTTTTAAAAAAGATATACCCTTTAACAAGGGTTTTCTATTACTTGCAGTCTTATTTAAACAATCTTAACCAATGCCTATAACTTAGCATGACCAGACCCAAGTAAACTGGTACTTAGACAAGAGCTTGAGCCACTGCCACCACCATAGAAAAACAGAGCAGGAGAAATAATTCATCCTAGCAGACTCTGATCAAACCAGTGTCACCTGGACTCACCACACATGGCCACTGTCCTATTTATCACCCCCCACAACAGAGAGAGCAGAGGGGCAGGTGCTCAAAAAGAGTTAACTCGCTGCAAATTCCTGAGATATTCTGGCAGGGGAGGGAACTGGCTATCAGAAAGTCCGGAAGAGCCTGTGTGGTTTTTATTTATCTTGTGGGTGATGACAATTGAAGTTTTGATTTCCAGGTGATCGTGTGCCCACTCAGAAAAGACCCATGACTCCTGCTCCATCCACCCTTTTTCTCTACCAAGAGCCAAAGAGTCCACAAAGGAGGAGAAAGGTTAATCAGGGTTCAGTCTCTCTGGTCTCTGGCATGGGAAAAAATGCTCTCAAGTGCCCTTCTTCTCCTCTGCATTTTCTGTCTGGTTCTCTATGGTCCCAGAATGTGTCATATCTTTGCTTGATGGAAATGCCATAAGGACTGGGGCATGTCTTCATGATGGATCTCATAAAGCATCCAGCACACCAGGGGCATTTCATTTGAATAAAAAGCATACTGGTAATTGGAATAAGAAATTAACATTTTTCTTTCTCCCAGGGATTTCTCTGCAACAGTCCCTGGAGATGCTCTAAGTTACATTCTAATAAGCATGGGGACATTTTGCATGAGACTATTAGACCATGTCATGTTCCATCTGACCTTCAGAAGGCTCTGTGGGAAATTGAATTCCACTGCCTGTGTTTAAAGATGTACTCTCTCGTGTATTAACATGTTAAAGGTTGATGGCAGCCCAGAAAGTACATTCTAGAGACTTGGGTAAACAAGGGACCAGAGTTTGAAATGGAATATCTTAACATTTGAAAGATCATATTCTAACAATGATGCATTTTAAGCCTAGACACACTTGATCTCAAGGACAATCAAAAAACTCCCCTGGAAAAAAGAATGCTTAAAAACTGTCCTTCCCCAGGGCGCCTGGGTGGCTTGGTCAGTTAGGCTGACCTAGCAACAGTAGGTGGTCATCGTCAATGAGGCCAGCAGAAGTATATCTGGCTTATATGACTTGACCTTTGAGGGCTTGCAGCCTGGACTTAACCAGTGAGGTAAATCAGATGAAAGACAACTTTTAAAGAAGGCTCATAAGACAAAAGGCACTGGAATCAATTAGAGAGAAATAAAATTACAGTAGAGACTTTGCCTTATTTACCCTATGTCTCCAGTGCCCAGACAGAGCCAGGCACATAGAAAGACTTCAGTACATCCTTGTTAAATCCATTAAAGATCAAAGAGCAGGGCACCTGGGTGGCTCAGTCAGCTGATCATCTGCCTTCAGCTCAGGTTGTGATCTCTGGGTCCTGGGATTGAGTCCCACATAGGGCTCCCTGTCAGCAGAGGGCCTGCTTCTCCCTCTCCCTCTGCTGCTCCCCACTGCTTGTATATTCTCTCTCTCTCTCTCTCTGTCAAATAGATAAATAAAATATTTTTTAAAAATAATAAAGATCAAACAGCAGGAAGCCCAGCTCCCTCCCAGGGCTTCTGAGCACTCCAGGAAGACAAGGGTTTCTGTTTCCTCAGCGTTGTCACTCCTGCTCCCTGAGCTCCAGTGCACTTGTGCGTGAACACTCTCCTGAATCTTGTTCACCATGTGTGGACACACGGACTCTGGCCCCTTTCTCTTTTAGTCCCCTTAACATTGCCAGTACAGGCTTGTGTGAAGCTCACTTTTTCTCCACAGCAGATGAAGATCATAGCACTGTTCAGGAAGTCAGGCGGACATCTGGACCATCTCTGCCACAGGAGACCCAGTGCAGACCAGCCCCTTTCTGAGCTCTCACATCCCATAAGGTGCTTGGGCTGGTTCTCCCATCTCTGCTCTATCTGGAGAGACTCCCATTGTTGGCTCCAACACTGACAGATTTGGGTGGCAGATGTGGGTGCGGGTGCTTGATAATTCTGCTTGGATGAAGCAGGTAGGCCCCTTTGGTCATAATCTCTTTCTTTCAAACTATACCAAACAATTGTCTTTCAGAATCAAAAAGGTGATTCACTAGTTTCTTAAAATGACCATCCCCCCTCTTTTATCTCCTCTAGCATACTCGTACCCCACCCAACCCAAGTTGAAAGGCAAACACTCTCAACTCTTTCTATTTCATTTTTTTCTGGTATTTACTACCATATTTTTTAACATGATGTTTACACTGCTATTTCTTGACTTATTAATTACAAATATTATTAATTGGCTTCTGTACCAGTCAGACTCCCACAAACCGATGCCAGATAGTCCAATAGAGGGAAATTTAATAGAGGATATTAGGTAGAATGTGTTAGAATTGCTGAATGAGTAGAGATCCATAATTCCAGCTCCCACCTCCTCCACAGCTAGAGGGACAAGGAGAAGGAGGTATTCTTTGAGCATCCAACAGGAGGGGGAACCACTGTGGCCACCTGGCAGATTATGTAAATATTATTCACTATTGAGTTGATACTGTAATTACATTTTCCTTCTCATACAACTTTTTTTTTGTTTTTCTTAAAATAATTGCACTTTCTGTGATTTGCTTAGTTTACTGTATAACCAGTGCAAAGTATTTCCCAACACTCAACAGTCTATGAAACCTCCTGATGCTCTCATCCACTTGATCAACACAGATGAAGGGGTTTGGAACATGCCACCCCAAAACATGTTGCTTTGGCATATTGATTATTTTGAGCCAAAGACCTTTGAGAAACAGCAGATGTAGGATGTAGGAATGGCTCTCCCAGCTCCCTTTATCTACTGAAACGTAGATCATAAAATTCCACATAACAAAAATACCCGCCCTGGACCAGGAACAGAAGAACAATCCTATCATAAGAGTATGGGGGTCAGTGCCAGAACGCACCCACACAAACAAACCTATTAAAATAAGCCATGATTCCCCCATATATTTCCTAGTCCTTGTCCCACAACTCACTGCCCTGAGCCCAAGCCCCTCTGTCTCGTCACATCCCCATAATTTATCACTCTTTATATAAAAAGGTAAATAAAGCATTTGGGCCTAACGGCTTCTTTGGGTCTTCTTTTATCTTTTGAAATCTCCCACATGCCCATAAAAATATTGAATAAATGTATATGTTCTTCTCCCGTTACTCTGCCTTATGTCATTTTCACCCTTAGGCCAGTCACAAAACCTAAGGAAGCAGGAGGAAGCTTGCCCCCTCTACATAGACAAGCCATCAGTTCCACGTTCTTTCCTGGGAGACCCTCTCCTATACCTTGCTCTTGCCTGGGCCTGGGATACAGCTGCCACCCCAGTATCTGTCATCACTGTCCTTACCAGAGGACTCCATAGCTTCCTCTTTCTTGGCTTATTCTCTTACTATACTAAAACACATCCCCCACGGAAGACAAAAAGTACCATTTTTGAGTCACAGCTGTCTGAAAACACCTTGATCCTATCCTTACACCAGATTAAATTCTAGGTTGAAAGTTGTTTCTCCCATAGTATTTTTAAATCACTTTCTTGTAACCTTCACAGCTGCTTTTGAGAAGTTCAGTCCCATTCTGATTTCTGATCTTTTGTATGTGACCTTTGTTATTCTCAGGAATCTCTTAGGATTTTCTCTTTATCCCTACTGTTCTAAAAACACACGGTAATGTCCTTGGCCTGGGTCTTTTACATTCATTGTGTTGGTCAATCCAGGGATCTTTTGATTCTAGACCAGAAATCAGCTAACTTTTTCTGTAGAGAACAAGATATTAAATATTTTAGGCTTTGTGGGCCTTATGGTCTCTGTCACATCTTCTCCACTCTATCATTGTAGCAAAGCAGCTGTGGACTACATGGAAACAAAGAAACATAGCTGTGTTCCAATAAAACTTTATTTACAAAACATGCCAGCAATCCAAATTTGGTCCCTGGATGATTGTTGTTTGCCAACCCCTGCTCTAGACTCTAGATACTCATGGTCTTAAGCTCAGGGGCATTATTTGGTATTATTTCTTCAATAGTATCCTCCCCTCCATCTTTTCTAGTCTCCCTTTCTAGATCTATTAGTCAGGTGTTGGCCTTTTTAAATTGTCTCCCTGATATTCTTATTTTTTCTTTCTTATTGTCCACGTCTTATTGTTTTACTTTATGAGAGATTTCTCCCACTATTGATACTTCTGTAACTGTACTTTTAATTTCTAAGATCTTTCTTGTTCTCTGATTCTTTTTTGTTGTTGTTCTGGTTGTTTTTCTTTCATTCCTTTTTCAAAAAAATAGTAGCCTGCTTTTGTTTTGTAGGTGAAATATCTTTGTCTTTCTGAAAAAGAAGAGTTTATTTTTTAATTTTGTTCTGCTGTGGGCAATATCTCTATTTCTTCTGAGAACCCTTCTTATTTCATTTCTCTTTTATTGTTGGATGCTCTCCTCAGACTTTTGCTGATCTTTACCTGTTTACTAATATTTAAGTAAGGTGGAAAAAGCAATGGGAGAATAAAAGTCACCCACAAGTAGTTAACTTGTTCCTGAGGAACATAGTTCCTCTTAGCTTATCAGACTAGGAAGGGAGGTTTTATTCACTATAAACCCTGAACAAAACGTAAAAAACTGGGGGACCTGGGTGGCTCAGTTGGTTAAATCATCTATATTGATTTCAGCTCAGGTCATGATGTCATGGTTGTGAGATCAAGGTCCACAGTCAGGCACCACACTCAGCAGGGTGTCTGCTTTTCTCTCCCTCCCTCTACCCCTTCCCTCATTCGCTTGCTCGTGCTCTCTCTCAAATAAATAAATAAATCTTTAGAAAAAAAATGTAAAAACAAGGGTGTCTGAGTGGCTCGGTTGGTTAAGCATCTGCCATCAGCTCAGGTCATGACCTCAGAGTCCTGGGATGGAGCCCCATGTTGGGGTCTCCACTCAGTGAGGAGTCTGCTTCTCCCTCTCTCCCTCCCTCTGTGTGCACACTCTCAAATAAATAAAATATTTTTTTTTAAAAAATGTAAAAAATCAACTATCTGAAGGCACTGAAGAGTGACCAAAAGTAACCAGCTTTGGAGAAGAGCTGACAAGCACTGGGTCATTTCTCATTCTGTTACAGCTTCTAGCCTGAGTACAAGTCCCATTTTGTACCAAGCAGAAGGTGACAGTTCTAATAGAAACTTCCAGGCTCTCTGGCTTAAAGAATCAGAGTCCTGAGCAGCAACAAAGTAGGGGCAAACTGGAAAGGAGAGAGTCAGACACAGGAAGCCCCAAACTTCGTGTATAAATTCCCACCCCATCTCTGGCCACTGCCTGAACCCCAATGTGCAGACAGAGTCTACGCAGCTCAGCTAAGGCTAAAACAGACCTGAGGATGCTGCTGCTGCCCACCACGGGAGGGAGAGTTAAAGACTGAGTTACAGTTTGAGTTCGGGGAAGTTCACTTCTTGGTCATTTTTTTTTTTAATAATTAATTAGAAGCAATAAATACAAATAGTAGTGATGAGAAGTTTTAAACGTCGAGGCCAGGCTTATAAGCTGCTAAGGTTTAAGGGGCTCCTCAGACATCAGGAATCAAATGTTTCCTGCTCAGTTCCCTAGCCCCACCTCGGGGAAGAAGCAGCCTCTCCCAGCCCTTACCCAGTGGTGGGTAGGGAGTGGGGAGGAGGGGCTGGTGGTCAGCATTTCAAGGGCAGGGCAGGGGAGGGGGATTACAGAGCTCCCTCATTCAGAATGTAGACATGTCATTGAACCCCAACTTACACCTGTGTGCTACCTCTACCACCTGTGGTGCATGATGTTCTTAAAAGGAGAGTCTCCCCAGCATCCATTTCTAAAGGGAGAAGTTGGGATATTGGAGGGGAAGGGGTTATCACCTCTGCAGGAACTGCAGAGAGACCTGGGCCTCTAACACAACCTAGGCAGATTTTCAATCAATCTTTTGGTTCAGGGCCCTGTGTCAGGCCTCCACAGCCTGGCTGGGGCCCTGGGCTTGCTTCTCCGCAGTGCTTTTTTGTGGGCACCGAAGCCGTAACTTTACCCTGTTTGGGGTGGAGGGGGTGTCAGTCACCATTCTTTCCTCTGCTCTCCATCCTCCAAGAATGCGCTGACGTCTTTCATAGTTTCCCATATTTCCTCTAGCCTGTGTTTCATAACATGTTCTTCAGCAATCGTTAATTTAGGGAGCTTTCAGGAGGCAGAAGAGCTGCCTGCCTGGGTTCATCTGCCCCATTCCGCTGGGAAGAACTACAATTCAGGAATGCGCACCCATGCTTCGGCACCCAGCACCTACATCAGGGCACCGGGCAGCGGGTCCGGCCAGAGTGCGGAGCACCCAGCGGTGGCTGCCCTGGAGAGGCTGGCGGAAGGGGGAGATCTAAATCCGTGCGGGCGTCCAGAGCTGTCCTTTATTTCTGTGCGAAGGAGGCAGCGGCAGGGTTTTCAGCTCTAAGGTGTCTGATTTGCAGGCAAGGGAAAAGGAAACACAACCCATTTCCCCGGCAGGTTGTCCATGGATCAAAGCCGGGAGTGTCCTGATGTTCTGGCCGAGCTGCCCTTTTCCTGGCGTCCGTGTGATTCATGCTAGGGCCTCTCTCAGGTGGCAGCTGTCTCTGCTCACCTGGGCAGAGCTTCTGGCTGCTTCCAGACTCCCTTTAGGAAAGACAAAATAGCGTTTTTCACAGAACACGATGGGCTACCTTGGGTCCAAGTTTCTTTCCCAATTAAACTGCTAGAGAGGAAAGCCGGCAGCCTCCCTCCCATCTGTACCTTTGGCAGTTTTCACATATCCAGAAATGGAGCCAAACCTGCCTCACAGGTGTGTGAAGACACGGGGATCGGCCAGGAGCCGCGGGCAGCAACCGCCCACAGCGGTGCGCGCATTGGCCGCGGGCACTTGTCACCCCCAGGCCCGGGGCCTAGCACAGTGTCCGGCAGGTAGAGTGCGAGCTCAATAAAGTTTTTTTGAATATGACAGTGAATGACAAGAGAGTAAGTACTCGACCAAGTGCACAGGCCCAGGACTGAGGGGACCTGAAAGCCAGGGCTGTGGGACTCCACGCCCCACCCATAGCTGGCCCAGTCCCCAGCTGAGTCCCCCTGGACGAGCCTCTCGTCGCTGCTTCCTTAGCTAGTCAATTGTGCAGAGTTTTTCTACAACTTGAGCAGACTACGCGCAGCAAATCGATACTCTTGGACCAAGGGCTGCCACCTGCCATCTGCAGGAAGGCTGCCTGTCAACAGGAAAAGAAATCAATCCCTTCTGTAGTTACGTTAGCCAGCCCCCCAGGAGGACCTGCCAGCAGCGCCTGCCCAGACTCAGGCACTTCACCCAGCGGGAGACAGGGAGGACATCTGCCTGGAGGCCTCAGGTGGGCCCTGCAGGGCGTTTTCTGGAAGAAACCGAAACAAGGCCGCTGAAGGATGGATGACCCCTCCAGACATGAGTTGTGCCCACTCCCACCTCTGTGCCCACAGCTGTCGGGTGTCTTCCTGTTGTGATCAACAAACCACCCTGCTGGGCCATGATTTCCTGTGAGGGACATTTCTCATTTTGTCCTCACTTTGGAGCCAGAGACAACCTTCCTTCCCTCAGCAACCCCATCTCTACTTTCCCTGACAACAAACAAAAGCCCAGCCAGCCCCCAAGCAACCCAGTCAGCTCTAGGAAGCTTCTGGAAGTGGGGAGCAAAGCACCAATCAGGAACATCCTTTCAAAAGAGAAGGCTGGAAATGGCTTCTCTTCAGCGTCAAAAAAGATTAGTCTACCTCTCTTGCCTCTCTCCTTCCTACTCTTTTTCCTGCTGGCAGGCCAGGTTTGTCTCTTCCTTATTAATCCCTCGCAGCAGGGGGATTGTCCTGCTGCCATTCCAGATGCCTGGAAAGCCTGCCTGGTCCTAATTTTGGCAACGCAATTCCCAAGGAGCAAAAGGATCACACGCTACAGATACAAAATAGGATTTGTAGGGAGAAAGTTTCAAAGCAGAAAAGCAGCTGAACATGTAACCCCTGGACTTCTCACCATCCCACAGCCTGTGCCAAGTATAGAGGGTCCACATGCTCCACCCAGCATTCCCATCAGGGGGGCCCATCCCTAGAACACTCTATGCATTTAGACAGCAGGGAGGAGCTTTGTGACTGCAACACAAACAAAGCTCCCTGGGGGCCTTTTAATGGATGCAGCCTTGAAGCCCAGTGGCCAGTCCATCTACTGAGCTTACTCATGCCTGCTGAGCCAGCACCTGCCAAGTTGCCAGAAAGGGGAGAGAATGAGCTGCCAGGCCAGTTGTATTTGTCTTTCAAAACAGAGAGAAAACCAGACTGCAGAAATGCACTGTTCCTTTGACTGGACACAGGCTTCAGATAGTTCCAGTCTCCCAACAAAGGGTCACTCAAAAGATGAAAATGCTCTTCCCTTTCAAAATCAAGGGGAAGCAGGGTCCCTCTCAGCTATGCCTGGGAAGTGAAGCCTTCAGTTTTCCTCCTGGCCTATCTCTGTGCTCCTTCCCTGTTTTCAGTATCATCTCCCATCTGTGTCCCATCCCACCGCCTCCCTGGAAATGAACTCAATAAGTCATTAAAATCTTACAATTAACTCTAAAACGTAACTTTTGTGTACCACCTTTGTGTCCATTCTCATTGTATATGAATGGTAATTACTGAATGTATGCCTGGCAGGTAGATACCAAGCACTGCACTAAAAGGTGAGAGTCCCTAACAGAATAGAACTTAAATGTCACCCACATGTCTGCTCCCTGTGTGTCCCAAATTATCCAGGTCGCTCTTCCCTTCAGTTTGAAAAATAAAATGAATTGAATGTCCCTCCCTCACTCCATTGAACTGCAGGATTTCTATGTGTTTCTGGAAGGGCTCATGTACTCATACTCATCCCTCTATCTGCTTTCCCCTCCCCACTGAACTCTCACTTTGGTCTGAGAGCTTCCCTCTTCAAGCCATCACTCCCTTACTGCTCCCAGCCCCTCTTACAAGACGTTTGGCAATAGTTTCCCATTAGAACAAACTCCCAGAGATAGTCCACAGTTTTCTTTAGGACAATTTTCCCCTCATTGAAGACTGCTCATTGATACAAATAGGCCATTGGGAATCACTGGGATGTAGAGAACTTTATTGCTGTGGTATTTGCTATATGGGATTGCACCCATGTTTGAAATTTTCCATCGGCTTCAAATTGAATTTCTTTCCCCTGACCTTCCAGAGAGTGAGATGCAATTGCCCCAAAACATCATCACAATTAATGATGTGGAGCTATCCGCCTCCTCCACCCAAAAGAAACAACTTCTCTTAGAGTCCCAGGAAAATCTAGTGAAGACAGAAATACATTTGGCATGTGCAATATTAGGAAAATGTACTGGCCTCATGATGTGTATTAACATCAGAAATAGTCAATACAACATCTCGAGCTTGCCTCACAGTAGTAAATTTTGTCCCCAAATATTTATGGGTCATGTTCTTCCCCATATGACCCACATCATATTTTTTGTAATACCCACCTAGTTCAACATTCTCCTGACTTCCAAAACAACATTCTATAAAAAGTAATAGCTGTGTTATTAAAAAAGATAGAACAAGTCTTTAGATGCAGTTTGTGCCTTGATTCAAAAGTGCTTGTCTTCAGGCATAGTATCTGATGTTGTTATTGAAAACTTCTCAGTCTCTTATGAGAATCTGTTGTCCCCAGGAAACGTCCTCACAAGCATTCCCAATGTGTTGGATACCAAGGTTATCACTGTATGTCCTTCCCACCACACACACAAACACACGTACACATACACAACACACATCCTCTCAAATAAACTGTCCAACAAATGCCAAGTTCACATAAATCCTAAGAATCATAGTTCAGACATCTACTACACTGCAGTCACAAAATGAGTCTATAAAATTTTCTAAGTAACCTATATGGCAATGCAGAAAGTCACTGGGGCAGGCAATTGCCTACCCCAAAAGCATTAATGCAAGGGAAATAAAAGGAAAGAGAATTATAGGCCAATGCATGTATGAAATGTCTACTCAGTTTGCCCCTTAAGCTTGATACTTAGTATAATTTACCTCAATTAAGCTTGCGTGTCTCACCTTTTAAGACTCTACAACCCATGTCACCTACTTTGGGGACTGCTAACTACCCCTGAATTCAGTCACCATCAAGAACCTGGTCATAAGAATCCAGCTTATGCTGGCTGACAGAGTGTGAGAAACTGCCAGTGAGTCTGTGTGCGTGGGGTGCCTTCAAATCCATTTCAATTGGACAGCTGCTTATCAAGACTTTTCCCCAGAAACCGATTTAGCCTAATGATTGTGAGTAGCAATGACTTTTGCTTAATTAGTACAGTAATCAGTGCAAATTCCCCCTGAATGGTAGAGACCCATTTGGCAGGTGCCAAGTGATATTTAACCAGGTGCTAAATAGGTGTGAAAGCCTCAGTTCTGGTCTTTCCCACCTAGTTGCCAAATACATAAAGATGAAATGAGGTTCTAAGTATGCCTGGATGGATGAGTTGTTTAAAAGTTCCCTTAATTGCTGGTAAGAGCTACCCTATCCTCATCTCTTCTCCCAGTGAATCTTTGTGAAGGCAGAGACAGCACCAGAAGCAAAACAGAGCAAAAGTCAAGTCAGTAACACTTTGATGTCTCTGCCTCTGATTCCCAATTCTTCCTCTTTCCCAGGCCTCATTCAGCATTCCTCTCCTGATCATATGTCCTAATTTCTGTACTTAAAAGTGGGGCTGCTTTCATGCACAAAACAAGCCCAGGGCTACCATCCCAGTCTGCACTGCCCTGTAATCCACACTGATGGAAGTGAAATTATGCTCCTGACTGAACGAGAGAGGGGTTAAGATCAACATTAAAGAGAAAGGACATTCTACATACAGTCAGCTGTGTATGTATAATTGACCCAAAGAACATTCTCTTCATTATTAGGAAAAATGACTAATTTTTATTGAGTGCTAGACATGAGCTAGAAATGCTCAGGGTTTACTACTTAATCCTTTTCAATACCCAGTCCACCTCATGCTAAGCCAACCCATGTATGGCATTTGGCTGCTGGCTAAGGGTCCATGTGTGGGCATGTGTTCTAAGAGAGTCCAGACAGATGGAATGGAAATGCATGTATTCAACCACTAGGGATGCACTTTTTCCCTCTCCTGCACTGGATGTGAGGGAGAAAGCATGTTGCCCCAGTTGCTGTGGATGATCCTCTTGTCAACTCAAAAGGAGCCAGCCCGACAACAAAGTTGACAATCAGAAGAGGACAGAGACAAGAGAACTGAAGAAAACTTAAAGTTGGCCCAATAACATTTTGCCTGGAGCCTTCTTTACCTCTAGACTTCTCCCTATGTGAGCAAATAAATTCCCATATTGTTTAAACACATTTGAGCTGACTTTTCTGTTATTTGCTGCTGAAAGCATCCTAATTAAAACTACAGCACTCTGGGGAAGGAATTGTAATATCCATTTCATAGCTGAAGGACCTAAGTGTGTTGGGGTTAATTAACATGGCCAGGGGACTGGTTGAATCAGGGTTGAAACCCAAGACTGCCTGGGCACGCGTTGCCTATACCCAGGAGTAAGAAAAGCCTGAGAATACCCTCAAGGCTGATACATCCCTGTGACGGTTGATTTTACCTGTCAACTTGATGGGGTCTAGGGATGCCCAGATACTTGACTAAACTTCATTCACTTTCTGGGTGTGTTTGTAAGGGTGTTTCAGATGGATCAGCATCTGAACTGGCGGGCTCAGTAAAGCAGATTGCCCTCTCTACTGCAGGTAGGCATCATTCAATCCTTTGAGATACTGAACAGAACAAAAGGCTGATGAAGGGAAAATTCCTTTGTCCCTTTCTGCCTGTCTGCTATCTTCTACCCTCATACTGGGATATGCACCACCATCTCCACCAGTTCTCAGGCTTTCAGATTGAAGCTGAATCATGCTACTGGCTTTCCCATGATATATTCCTAGGATGTATATATCCTGTTGGTTCTGTTTCTCTGGAGAACCCTAATATAATCCCTTTCAGTTATTATTTTTAAATAAGTAACTGATTTACTTGGACCCAAGCTTAGAAAATCAGATGGGCGATCAGATAAAGAAATAACACCTTTTTAAAAGATTTATTTATTTATTTATTTGTTTGTTTGTTTATTTATGAGAGACTGTGTGTGTGTGTGTGTGTGTGTGTGTGTGTATATCTCTGTGAGCTGGGGAAGGGACAGAGGGAGAGGGAGAAAGAATCTCCAGCAGACTCCCCTTTGAGTGTGAAGTCAGACACAGGGCTTGATCTCACAACCCTAAGTCATGACCTGAGCCAAAATCAAGAGTTAGCCGCTTAACCAGCTGAGTACCCAGATACCCCTAGAAATGACATCCTTTAGCAAAGTTAGGGGACCTTTACCATTTGGCTGAAATCCATCCTGAAGGAAGAGTTTCTCATACAAGAGTAATGGCAGTGTTGCCAGAACAACACAAAAATCTCCCTAGTTAGCTACTTTAGAGGACCATATATTGTTTGTTTAGATCCATATATTATAGTGCGTTTAAGAAATCATGGAGTCATGATTATCACAATCTCATCTCACCCACATTCAAGGTGCAAGCTTGAATGTCTGGAAATAGTGGAGTCCTCCCTTTCTCTCTACCTCTACTCACACACAAAGTACAGAACATTCTCATCCCATCACGTGTCTTTGGAATTCATCTTTGCCTCTCCACTTGCCTCCACTCTCACAAGCCTCTTTCTCATTTTTCTCCTCATGCGGCAACAACTACTTCATTGTTGACCTCTTGTAATAGCTGCCCTACCTCCGGACTCTCTACCACTCTGACCTCCTCACCTCCTCAAACAACTTCCATTATTCAGGCCTCTAAAAAAACTCAGAAACTGGCAGCGTAGCATTGCACACACACACACACAAATGCAGGCTTTGTCAGACAGACGTTGGGGCCAAATCTTGGTTCCACTGCTAATTAGCTGTGTGATTTTGCAGAGAAGTTTCTCAGCCCTATTGAGACTCAGTTTTTTCATCTTCAAAATTTAAGTAATAACAAGTACCTTACTGGGTTGCTTCGAACAGTATCGTGGACAATGAATACCTACTGATTTAAAGAGTGATTAGGTAGGGACACCTGGGTGGCTCAGTGGTTGAGCGTCTCCCTTCGGCTCACTCAGGTTGTGGTCCTGGGGTCCTGGGGTCGAGTCCTATGTCAGGCTCCCTGCAGGGAACCTGCTTCTCCCTTTGCCTATGTCTCTGCCTCTTTCTCTGTGCCTCTCATGAATAAGTAAATAAAATCTTTTAAAAAAAAAAAGTAATTAGGTAGATGGCACATGAAACATCAACTGCAAGACCAAGCAAATATTAGATATACCAGTCATCATTTCTATTGTATTTACCATATGTAATTACCATACTGTATATGGTGGCTGTCACCAGGGAGCTAATTTCTTGGTTTGGCATTTAAGCTTTACCTGGATTCCTAGGCTTATGTTTCTGCCCTCTCTTATATCAACACTCCAGTCCAGTCATATTCTGTTCATTGTCTTCTAAATATGATTCATGCATTCCCAGCTCAAAATACTAATTCCATCTGCTACCCCTGCCTGGAGCATTCTTCCCCTGCATCTCTACTTCTCTAAATAGTATCCCTCACTGAAGGTCTTTCATCATTCTATCTCCTTTCTACGTCATCGCCGATTGTACCAGACCAATTTCTCCATCCACTGAGCAACTCCTTACCCAGCATCCATGGCTTAGCCTAAGTGGGTCTTTTCAACTTGAGTACAAACTGCTTGAGGGCATGGAGCCCACCCTATACCTCTTGGATCCACAGTGCTTAGCAAAGTTTCCAACACACAGTAGGAACTCAATAAATATTTTTAACCATTACAATTCAGTGAGGCCACAACAACTTTTTAAAACATCCTTATCTGAGACTGTCAAGTGTGTATTAAGCAAAAATCTCTCCCAGATTTTTGAGGTTCTGGATATAAGAGTACATTTCCAAAGTTAGAATTATGATTCCACGAGAAGTTCACGCAAGTAGGCCTTGAGAGAATTGGTATCCATAAAAGCTGTTTTGACCTTTCCTCCATCCAACTTCATGTGTCTGAAGATATATAAAGAGATAGGGGGAAAGAGAAAGATAATTTTATATATATAATGAGGTTTCAGTCATTCACAGGTGACAGTACTAGAAACTTTGATTGTATCAGTAACAGCAGAGCTAGCTTCTCTGTCTATTGACGATGAATCAGTATGGAGCAAACTTGCTGAGTTTCCACTCCAAGAAAAGGGCCACAGGAGAAATAAATTAATTAAGGTGAAAATACTTTGTTAACTGTAAGACAGCAGCTCATGGATGAGTATTACAATTGCCATCACCATTGTTACCTCCTGATAATAATTAAATCATGGGGATTCTCTTAAGGGCAGGGGATGGTCTTATACTTCTTGGAATCTCCCCTAGACTCTAGCACTTCCTTCTTTACAGTGAGCAACTAGAAAAACCTTTGGAAAGTTTTGCTTATTAATAATTCTCCCACAGAGAGAAAATATGAGAGCTTAGCTATGAGTGAATAAATGTCTATGTGTGTTATAAATGACCCAAATTTCTCTAGAAATACCGGGAAGGGAACCCCACCTTCTGACAGTGTCATTAACAAGCTGTGTGCATTCCTTGTCTCTATCCATGGAGCTCCCCACCGTGAGCAGGAATCTGTGATCTAGGACCAGCTGCTCTGCCAAGCACAGATTTTAATGAGGGACTCTGCAATGGGAAACCATAGCTGCCACTGCTTTTTACGTTACGAGGGACTGCTGATTGACACCAAGAAGGCTTGCCAAGGTCTTGGGGCATGTGGAAGGGAGCAGTGAGCTATGTGCAGATACACTTTTTACATGTTGTTGACAGCCAGTGAGAGCAAGCTACCAAACACAGCTCCGGGCGACACAAAGCTTACAAAAATTAAACTTATCTGGATAGAAAATACAAAATCAAACTTTATTTCACTCAGCTGCATGCCATTGCATTTCAGGCAAAAAAAAAAAAAAGAAAAGAAAAAAATGTTTGTTCATGCAAACCTCTCTTCCCCCCAACCAAAATCCTTCTAGATTTAGAATCAAAAGTTCTGGATTTAAATCCCAGCTCTGCACCTTACTTATTAGTTGTGTGGTCATGAGGAAATCACTTAAATTCTAAGGATCTCAGTTCTTTCATTTATAATGAAAACAATGAAAGTTCTTTTTTATTTTTATTTTTTAATTTAATTCTCACAGAGCAGCTGTGAGAATTCATTGCGATAATATTGATTTGGGTCAGGTCTCCCAGAAGTAGAGCCCGAGACAAGATTCATAGGCAGGTGATTCAGCACAAAGTGCTCCCAGGAGAAACAGGCAGCAAGAAAAAGCAGAACAGGAAGAGAAAGAAACCAAGGTGGGCTGCAATTTCAGGCGAAGCTCCTCGACAGTAACCTGGGCCTGATCCCACAAGCAAACTCAGGAGCATAAAAGGATGCCTGCGTTTCTCCCATCAGGACCTTAAACCCTGTGTGTGGGAGGAGAGCAACTCCAGGGGCTGGGAACTGTCTTCAGGGAAGGGAAGCAGGGGCGGGCTGATGGAGAGAAAGGGCGCCCAGACTGGGAGAGGAGTGTAGACACAGACTGGCAGTAAAAAGGAGTCCAGAGCGGACCCCTGCTTGACACGCAGTGGGGCTGGATCTCAATCCGCCCGTGGCAAAAGGGGCAGCATCTATTTCAGGTTACAAGATGGAAGATTGCATAGAATCTAAATATCTAGAAGCCTGAAGGATTTTCTGAACTCTTGGCCCTGCCCAAAAGCTACACATCCAATGCCCTAGAGAGTCTCAAAGCGGCTTCTTAGGAAACAATCAATACTTCTTCCTCCTTGCTAGTCAGGCTGTGAGTGAGGAATCGAGATGAGGTTGACATTAAAATAATGAACAGGAAGCAATTCAGGGGAAATGAACTCAATTCTTCTTGAACATTCGGAGATTTTTGGCAGAAGATGGAAAGGGGTTAGGAAATAATTTCAACCTTGTTAACAGACCCCACCCCACCCCACCCCCAGCTGAGTCTTGGGACAAATTTCACAAATCCTCAGTAAAGATCTCTAGCCATACCCCTGAGGCCAAATCAGCTTCAACCAACATCTACAAAGGGCCCACCAGGCAGCTCCCCATGGACATCTCACTTGATTGTCAGTGGCTTGTGTGGGGCATTTAACCTTTAAGGAACGGAGGAGCCAAAATTGCAAAAGTGAAAGAAGCTTAGAAGTGACTTTTTATTTCATCTGTCTCTGAAATCACAATGCCCCCAAACCCCAGGGTTCCTTGCACTTTCTCTCATATGAGGCACTCAATTTGGAGGTTTAGGGAGTTGACCCCTCCTGTGTGAATGAATGACTTTGCAAGCACAATAATTGTTTCTTTCTCCAGGCAGAGAGGCAACAACGCCAAAAATACTCGTCTTCCTGCATAGAACAAAGCGAGAAGGCTGAAAACAGAACCCTGAAGCTCCACTTACAGCCCCACATTATCATTCCAATTAACAGGTATTTATTAAGTTGTCACTGTAGGCCGGCTCCCTGCTGCCTGCCGAGGGCAAATAGAGCGAGGGCGGAGGGTCCTGCGACAGCAGCACAGCACAGGGACCTCCTTCCAGGGACAACAGAGCAGACCGGTGGAGGCAACGCAAGGAAGGGTGACCTAAGGGAGGAGTCCCAGGGCCAAGGCAGAGAGCGAGGATGGAGAAAATCAGAGGCATTCTGAGTAGGGTCCGAAGCCAGCAGGCCCTGGGGAGTGCTGGGTGCAGAAGCAGCAGAGGCAGCAAAGATTGCTTACAGCAAAATGATTTCTCTTGGCATTCTCACCTTGAACCTCTTACTCAGCATTCTTACCAGAGAAATATCTGCCTTTTGGGGAGCACTGGGGAAAGAGTTTCTGTGCTTTATTCCCACCCCACACCCACAAGGCAGGAGAGGAGTCTCCCCCAAGAGGCAAACAAACCACACCTCAAACTCCTAGAGATGACCCACAAAGATGGCTCACAACAAAACTGGAAGCAGAAGAAAAGGAGAGTTTGAAAAAGCGACTAAAACAAGAACTATTTCAAATCAAGAATCGAGGTTTAAAGGTGGGGACGGGGCTGCAGAAATGGTGGTGACTATACGTACAAGTTTTCTCAGGACAGCCTTGGTTTTGCCTGTGGTCCAGGCTTTATTATTAATAATAGCTCCCTTTGACTCTCAATAGTCCAAATAGTCCTAGTTTGGACAATAAGCTACGTGGTCACAATAAAGGAAATGGGATCAAGCACATAGAAGAGCGAGTAGTTCGTTTTGATAAGAGAACATCTACTCCTCAGAAGAAAGAAAAAGGAAAAATGGAGATTTACAAATAACAAGTTAATTCAAGTAACCAAAATAGCAGGTAATTATATGAATCCAAGTAGCTGGGTTATATTATTTCTAAAACCTCTCCTAGCTTCTAAATTTTAGGATTCTAGATTTTTTTTCCTCAATAATAACAGAAGAGGGGAATATTGGGAGTTTAAATGGGCTGGTTGCTTGTGAAAGTTACCAAGAGATAATTATCTTCTGATTTTTCTCTACCTAGTATCCCACCTGCAGGCTTCTAACTCCTGCCTATCCTCTAAAAAAAAAAAACAAAAACAAAAACCTAACTAAAGGAGATTTAATCTCTAAGAAATGACTTGGAACCTAATTAATTAGACAGAAGGTTGTGTGAAAAGTTAGTGAAAGTGGTCTTCAAGGAGTCAGGACAGATAGAGACCAAACAATGAGAATTTACTGGTACATTTTTAATACTGCCAAGAGGATAATGTGTCCTCTTTATGGGCTTTACTTAGCAAATGACTTTTAAATTGTGATTTGCAGATTTACCTACACAGAGAGAAGGAGCCAACCAGCCAATTTAGATTAATACACACATAAAATACATCCTTACCCCAGTAATTATATATTCTCATTAGAAATAAGTAACTGAGATTTTCTACTTATTTATCAGGCTCATAGGAGTTTGGTGAGTGTAAGTCAATTCCCTTAGCCTGGCCTCAGAACAAACAGTTACTCAGGTTTCTGAAATTAAAAAGCTAAAAAGCACCCCAACTGGGCAAGATCCCATGAGGCACTGACTGAGCTGTCAGTCCACTTCTTTTTTGGTAATTCCATCTGTTTTTTCTTCAATATTAACACCTAGGAACTCTGAACAGCTGTGGAGCGTCTGGGGTCCCTCTACTGTGGGTAAGGACTGAGCAATTCAGGGAGGCTCTGTGTTGGGACCAGAGCTCTGATTCTTCCTCTCTGCATCCCCCAAGGACCACTGGACTCATCCGGGATTGTCTGTCTAAATCGTCTAAATCACCACTTAATTCCCTTCTCTTTGGAACCAACTTCCCAGAGTATACAGACTGGCAAATCTACCCTGTAGGATGCTTTCTATCTCTGAGGAGCCTTCTTAGGCTTTTCTCAAAGTAGTATGAGTTACTTAATCTCTTGTCTTTGCCAACCCACAGAACTTGGCAAATATTACCTCCTGCTATTCTCCAGCCCCAGCCAGACAGATACGACCACCCCCATGTTCTCACTAGCACCCAGGTCCCTCTTCTGCAGTTGTCTCTCCCTTCCTTGTAGGCCCAGCCTCTTGTGCAGACTAATTGACTTTCCTAACCTCCAAGAGTTTTCTAATCCTCATACCAAACATCTAGCACCTGATGACACCCCCAAATCAAGAGAAAAGCTAGAATAAGGAAGGTGAGCATGGTGAGGGAAACCTATACAGAGCCCAGGATATCATCTAGGAGAAGCTTGTCATTTCAGGCCACCCACCAGCCAATGGCCATTTTAGATTTTTAGGCATGCTGAAAGTGATGTTTTATGAAGGAGAAGAACATTTTCAATAATCCACTGGCATAGGATGCTGTTAGTGCAGAAAGCAGGCGGGAAATGCCTACTCGTTAGTATGCCTCTGCATGACTGCATCTTTCAAGCTTGATTAATACTTAATGTGATTGTCTTTAAAATCTGTCACTGTTTGGCAGTGATCAGACGACTGCCAGTGACAGAAGCACAAATATTTGTATTAGGGCTATGCCGTCTGCGAGGGTTATATGATTAATAAATTTTGCCTGGTCGCCCACAGAGATTTCGTTTTCTAATTTATCAGCAGTGGTATTAACCAAAAATGCTAGAATGAGTGTGAAAAAGGAGAGGAAGGGCAGGTTGTTAGTAGCTTTGGGGTTTTTTCCTTTAATTATTGAAAGGGTGGCCCACTGCTTACAGGGACTGGCTGACAAATTTAAAAGTCCTCAAAACCCTGCTGGAACCAGAGCAGACACTCTTGAAACCTGAATTTCATCAAGGCGGATACAGCCTGAAGAGAGGAGAATGTTCCAAACAAATGCTTTAAAATTAAAAGGGGGGAGGGGAGGGGAGACATAGAAAGAGACAGATATTTTACTGCAGGGAGAACAATAAGATCCTTTTTTTTTTTTAATTTCAGAGTAAATGCACGCAAAATACCAGATGCTGTAACTTCAACAATTCAAATAGAGCCACACTAAATATTTCTGCGCCAGAAAGAACATTCTGAAAGGAGACGGAAGAGAGGAATGCCCGGGCTCACTTCGCCTTGAGAACAGCTGTGAAGTAATTACCAAAGTCTCTGCTCCAGGAAAATCCTAAAATCTGCCTTTAACTCCTCAGTGGTCACAAGGCAGTCACATGGGGCACCATGTTCTAGTTTTTCTATCTCAGATGGGAAGAAAGGCTTACAGGTATCTCTCCAGGCCTTCCTGACTACATGATCAAGCCAACTCTTCAGAATTGCAGCGTCCTGCCGGCGGGGCTAGGGGCTCAGAACATGGGCTTCAGTCACTCAGGTCTGGGTTTGAATCTTATCTCTGTCACTTTACCAAGTATGTGATCTTGGGCAAGTTACTTACCCTTTCTGGGCTCATTTCTGCTGGCTTACCTGGATAGTCACCTCCATGACACACACAATTGTCTTTCAAGGAGTAGAACAAAGACACTGATCCAAACAAAGGAAGACAGCAGTCCCTACAGGATACAATACTAACAGAAGGTGTCTAGTTCAATTACCACTATATTATTACCATCATCATCATTAATTAGGTGTCTGCTGTGTGCTAGTTTTATAAAAGATGACTAGCCACCTGTGTCCTATAAGACCAATAAATTGCTGGCAAGGCCAAATTACTTTATGCCAAAGTCAAATGCTGTACAGGGTGGTAAGGAGGACTTAGAAGGAAGAAACCCACAGAGGAGAGGGGTTTGGGGTTCAGACCAACTCTGAAGGTTGACATTTGCATGAAAGGAAGCTCACTGGGAATAAGGAGGCTAAGCCTGCTTTATTGAGATACAATTGACATGTAACATTGTATAAATTAACAATTGTATAAATACAATTGACATGTAACATTGTACAAGGTGATGATTTGATACACATATATTATGAAATGATTGCCACAATAAGGTTAGTTATATCTATCACCTCACTTTTTCTTTTTTTGGTGTGATGAGAATTAAGACCTACTCTCTTAGCAAATTTCAAGTATACAATACTGTATTCTTAGCCATTATCACCATGCTCTCCATTAGATGCCCAGACTTGATTCATTTTATTTTATTTTATTTTATTTTTTATGATAGTCACAGAGAGAGAGAGAGAGGCAGAGACACAGGCAGAGGGAGAAGCAGGCTCCATGCACCGGGAGCCCGACGTGGGATTCGATCCCGGGTCTCCAGGATCGCGCCCTGGGCCAAAGGCAGGCGCCAAACCGCTGTGCCACCCAGGGATCCCTTGATTCATTTTATAACTGGAAGTTTGTATCCTTTGACTACGGCTACCCATTTCCATCATCCCCACCCCCACCACAACCTGGAACACCAATCTACTCTCTGGGTCTCTGAGTTTGGTTCTTTTTAGATTCCACATATAAGTGAAATCATCCAGTACTTGCCTTTCTCTGTCTGACTCATTTCACTTGGCATGATGTCCTCAAGTTTCATTTGTGTTGTCACAAATAGCAGGACTTTCATCTCTTTAGTGGCTGAAAAAATATTCTATTGAATATATTTATATATACACATACACACATGTATAAAATATGTATACATACTAAACATATATCCATTGAAAATATATATATATATAATTTTCTTTATTCACTCATCCATCAGTGGATACTTAGTCTGTTTCATGTCTTGACTATTGTAAATAATGCTGCAATAAACATGGGGGCGACAAGTATCTCTCCAAGATAGTGATTTCATTTCCTTTGGCTATATACCCAAAAGTGGGATTGCTACATTGTTCTACTGCCTTGAAATAACCAATGACAGACCCACAAAAGAATCATACCCACCACCTATATCTACATTCAAATAAAATTTTTGAACATGAAGCCCCAACATATATAAATGCAAATATAATTACACACACATAAATTCATTTATGTTCAAACAATCTGAGCCTTCAGCCCTTTCAGTTAGGAGTGTCTGCTTTCAATCACTTCTATTTAGTTGAGCAAATCCTAAGTATGAGCATCTTCTATGAGCCCTGCTCATAGTGCTAGAGTTTCAAAGCTGAACATACCAGACCCAATCCTGCTAGTGGGAGAGGACCACAAGAAACCCTATCTGCAGAATGTTGGAAGTTTGCCCATGGGCACTTAGTGTGGTTTAGGAAGAAAGAGTGATCAGGAGCACAACTGAACCTGGTCATGAAGCATGAGAAAGTATCAGGTGTTGAAGGATGGTGATCAATTGAATGCTTAAAAATCTGTGTTCCTACGTAGGCTTCAAAACACACATCAGTGAAAAGGACAGCACTGGCTAATGGAACCAGAAAAATTGAGGATTAAAACCCAAAAAGGAATATAAAAAGGCATATGTAACATGTCTTGACCTGTGAATAATTAATTTGGAATTACACTAAGTCTAAACGCTAAAAGCTTGGCATCCCATTCCTAGCTTGCCAGCCAAATCCCTGAGGAACAGAAAGCAGAGTATTTAGAGCTCCATGACCCCATCTATAAAATGACATGTCAACAGGTCACTCACTAACTATAGAAAATCCTTTAATCATTAAGCATGCAGAAATCTCTTGTAAATGTAAAAACATGCTATTTTGAAGCTTCCAAATCTAATCTAATTCCTTGTCTAAGTATCAATTAGCAGAGTTTTACTACCCCAGAGAGCTAGGACAGAAACTGAGACACAAGAGTGGCAAGAACCTATTTCCATTGGCACCGCAGAAGCTTATCTCATCACCTAGGACAACAGACTTCATTTCCTAACCAGCTTTCAAACCTCAAATCTCCCACATCTCTCCATCCCTCTGGCCATTACCCCACTGACCTTTCCTGAAATACTGTTATTCCCTTCCAGTCCATTTTAAAATGTAACCATTAAGGCACTCTCTTGCTTAAAACCCTTCATGGTTTTCCACTGCCCTTAGTATAAAATCCAAACACCGTAACACAGCTTCAATGTCCCTTTGGAACTTGGACCTGCCTACATCTCCAGCTTCATTTCTAATCTCTTCCCTGCTCAAGCTCTACATCCTAGCCATGCTGAATTCTTTCTATTCTGTGAATGTACCATACTCTCTCGCTACTGGCTTTCATATATAGTTCCTCTGCTTGGAATACTCCTCCCTCTTCACTTGTTTAATTCCTCCTTATTTTTCAAACAATCTTCTTCTAGGAACTCTTTCCTTATCCTCTCAATTAATTTGCTAGCCCTGCAACATCTTCTCAATTCCATCTGTACTGGTCAAGAAAATATGGGCAATGATGTGGCAACAGTAAACTCTGACACCTTAGTGACTTAATAACATTTTATTTTTTAACAATTTGGAAATTATTTCAAGCTTACAAAAAGTTGCAAAACTAAAAATAGTACAAGGAACATCCAAATATCTTTTATCCAGATTTACTCATTGTTAACATTTTACCCTATTTGCATTTAACTTACATAACATGTGGTTCTTTGTCCCTAAATACTTAGGTGTATATGCCCTAAGAATAGAGAGGTCTCCTATGTAACTATAGTTACAATTGTCATCTTTACAGATAACACTAATACTTCTTAAAATCTCCTCTCATATTCATATTTTAATTTCATCAGTTGATCTTAGTATGTTTCTTGTAGCATTATCCCCCTTCTCGTATATGATCCATTCTAGGGGTGAATACTGCAATTAGTTGCCTCTTTTAATCTGAAATATTGCCACAGGCTTTGTCTTTTGTGACGCTGACATTAGAAGATTCTTTCTCATTCACATCACATGTCTGAAGCAGACCAGGCCACCCTCTTCTGTCTTGTAGCTCTGTTCTCTGGAATCTGAGGCCTCCAAGTGAGCATGGAGAGACTATCCTGGATGAAAGTGACACATCATTTCAACACACGAGGCTTTGGTGACAATTAATCACACAATGCTACCAAATGCAAGGGACTAAAAAACGTAGAAACATAGATAATGCGGAGCTCACGGTCTCTGCCATGCCTCCTACACTTCTGCTGTCATGAAACTTACTCTGTCCTATTGTAAATGCACATGGACCTCATTGTCACACTAGGGAGATTTTTGATGGTGTCATGGTAGGGTTTGCCTTGGTTGCTGCCATCTCCCTAATACTTAGTATATGGCCTGGAACATAGTCAGAACTCCTTAAATATGTGTGGAATGAATGAATGAATGACCAAGTCTGCTCAAATTACATATTTCAAATATCATGCACCCTCAAGAATTTTAACAAATTTCATACACCCACAAGAACTATAACAACTTTAGATTGCTCAGAATAGAATCTACACATTGAGTTTGGTCAAAGAATTAAACTCCCAGGTCAGTTCTAGAAACAAAGTGTAAGCCTCACTAGTGACTATAAATAAAGCCAAGAAATAGTTAAAAACTACCTAATTGTGGTTGGGAAATTGTTTCAATAGCCACAAATTCTAAGATGCCCACCTAATGCTTAATAGGATAGATGAATTAAGGGGAAGCAAATATTCCATTTAAGTCATATAACTGTTATCCCCATCTTCAACTGAGATCTCTCTGGAGCCTTTAGCAATTTGTTAGAGAAGATTCTCTGTCTCTTCCTTAAAGACCTTGGATGAAACTTAATGCATATTTGGAGGTTACTAAGAATAATACGTAAGACCTTAAAAACCTACAGCCCACAGAGGTAGTGACTCACTCAATATCACAAAACTGGCAAGTGATGACACAACCTTAGAATGGAGATTTCTGAGTCTATTGCTTGCGCTAACCTTCCCTCTTACCAGGAAGTCCCAACTCTGCAGAGCTGTTGCCACCTCAGTTTAGTTATTTCTATCCCCTCATCCAAAGTCATTGCTTTGAGCCCTGACAGTGCTTATCTCCAGGCTTAGGCTTAGAAATTTCTACTTGTATTTGGGAAAGCCTACTTCCATGTCTGCTTCTCACATTTCGCTCTGGGAGATGGGTCCCTGTTTCTTTCACTTACATTTTCCCCAAGTTGGCATGTTAATTGGCCAGAGTCATTACAGATCTGATGGCATAAGCTCCATGGCTCTTACACTGTTCTAGTCAGAAACCTAAGCTTTGAACTAGCCTGAAATTGGAGCTGGGACATCTAAGCAGATGTGATATGGCAGGCAAAGGCTAAGGAAATGTATGCCTCATCCTGGCTCCAGTAATGGTGGCTTTCATCATATTTCTTCCCTTTAACACAGCACTGTTAGCTCTTTTGTAAAGGCTTTACCTTGAACATCTCTTACTAATTAAGCCCATTCCTTCCTGGCAGTCTCTTTGTACTGCAAATGGGATGCAGCACTGGCTGCTGTGTGATTTGCAGCCACAAGAGTTACAAAGGTGCAGGGTGCCCAGAGAGCACTCAGGGAGAGGGTGAGGGGAGTGATAAATGGGTTATTTGTTCTAAGTAAAAATTACATATCCCTTCCTGGACTCTCCTACTAAGCACTGAATTGTTTTATTACCTAGCACTGAAAAGAGCCAGAAAAGAAGTATTAGACATGAAGAAAAACCTACTTAAAAGGATTAGTTCATTTGGCAAATAAGATGAAACCATCCTTTTTCCAACCTTCCATATCCTTAGCCAACATGCATATAGTGATTATTCCAGGAGTTTTTTAAGCATTAATGTATACTAATTCTTAAATCTTTGCAAACTTATAAAGCAGATGCCATTATTATGTCCACTTTACAGATGGAGGAACTGAGGTAGGGGGAGCTTGAGTATAGCCAGGTCTTACACTACTAAGTGGCAGAGCTAGGATCTGAACTTCAGAGTTGATGTGCCTTAACCTCCATACCAAAACGTCAGAAAAAAAAGAAAACTGTGGCTAAATTTCCCCACTTGGTTAGCATTTTATACTCTAAGTGAATTGCTTCATCTCAGTCTCCATCTCCTCAATGGGACAATGAGGCTAATAGTAGCCACTGTGCCAGCTGGAGAGGATTTGTGCTGATGTCTATAGCGTTCCTATGACAGAAAGCCATGGCATGTACTCCCTAGTAGTACTATTATCTTTGTCATTTCTTACATGTCAACAGGGACCCCATAACACCTTCCAATGCAAACAGAATCATGCAAAGGTGTACTCATTTAAACCCAAGCCCAGAGGCACCGAGCAAATATTAGTATTTACAGTTTTCAGTACTGAAAATCTGACCTCAAGTAGACAAATGTCACGAATTCAAATACCTAGCAGAAATTTCCTGAAACTTTTACCTCTCTCTCCCTGTGACTTTTTGTGTTCTCTGGTCAGTCCCCGGGGCCAGCCTCACCCTTAGGCATCCAAGGATACCTGGCAGCCAGGTCAAGTCCAGACCCACTGGACCCACTCTGGTTCCAGGCCTCCTCAGAGTTTACTTTCTTTTAGAGTTCTGATCTAGAAGATCCCCAGCCTCCCAGGAGCTCTCCAGTTTGGGTATGGCCTAGGTGAACCACATGGAGAAGGTCCAGATTGAAAGAGCTCCCTTGGGGCAAGAGGAAGAGACAGGTGAAAAAAGAAAACATTCTAAGGCCTCAGAGTTTCCTGGGCTCAGTTTAGTAAGCCTCATACCAAGCAGAAGCCTAGTGGAGCTCAAAAGTGCCAATTAGCTTCCCTGCATACTTCTGTCCTGGAAGACAACGGCCAAAAAAATACATAGCTCCCTGCCAGGGCCTTGTGACAATAGGTTCCCAGCCTGAGTAGGAAAGCCCAAAGGAAATGCAGGCCCAGAAAAGGGAGATTAAAGGAAGTGGAGCCCCTTGGAAGCTCAGTCACATGGAGCATATCCCTGAAGAACAGGAAAGGAAAGGAGGGTCAGACAAAGTGTCTGTCCTGCCTACTGCCCACTGAGGCAGAGGGAGAGCCTCGTTCTTTCCACACAGGAGGTCGAGGAGTGGCACGGAAGCTGGGGCTTTGAGAATGGAGTTGAAAGGAGTAATCTTGGTGGGCAGTTTTGTCAGGATGGGATCAGAACTGTCACTAGAGAAAGAATATTGCTCATGAAAGAGCAGGAGCCTTTCTTGTCTACTTAGAAGACTGAAAGAAAATGCATCTGCTCAGCTGCTGAACTTTGCTTGAAAAGCAAAGACAAATCTATGAACGAGGGGAACTAACAATACCTCTGCTTAGGGCAAGGATTTGTGGTAATATTAAAACTTCAATTTGAAGAAATTGTTAAAATCCCCAGACATGAAATTAATATAATTAGGTAATAGCTCCTGAACTTAGATCTTTCAGCAAGCTGAGAGAGGGGGAAAGGCAGCTAGATCGGACCTCATTAAAACTAAATGAACAAACGCCGGCTTCCAAAAGAAAGCCACGGGGAAGAAGAAAAAAAAACACCCAGTGAGTGAAGCTCAGGAAGGGGCAGAAGCAGAGCAATGGAGCTCTACACTGGATGTCAGGAAACCCAACTTTGTGTCCTGCTGGTAGCTGCATGATCTTGCACAAATGGCTCAAGCCAGTGTTTTGTTTTGTTTTGTTTTTAAGGGTTTATTTATTTATTTGAGGGAGAGCACACATACACACAGGCACACGCACACACATGTGTGGGGCATGGGTGGGGGGGCGGAGAGAGAGAATCCTCAAGCAGACTCCTAGCTGAGCAAGAATCCAGACATGGGCCTCCATCATAGGACTCTGAGATCATGACCTGTGCGGAAACCAAGAGTCCAAGGCTTAATTGCACCATGCAGGCACCCCTCAAGCCACTGCTTTTAAAACTACACAGCATGAATCAGAATCTTCTGGAGGGCTGGTTAAAATGCAGATTGCTGGGCCCCACCCCCCAGTGTTTCAGAGTCAGGAGGTATGATGTGGGACCTGAGAATGTGCATTTCCATATCCCAGGGAGGCTGATGCCACCGGTCCCCACACTGGAGGACACACTAGGCCTACCTGGTCCTCAGTTTCCAAGTCAATAAAATGAAACAAGAAACCAGGTAATCTCTAAGCTCTGCTCTAAAACTCTGTAAGATGAATGACCTAAGAAAGTAGGGCAGTAGCAAGAGAATTCCTCCGCAGAGATGGGAATGGCGGGGATCCCTGGATGGCTTGGTGGTTTAGTGCCTGCCTCTGGCCCAGGATGTGGTTCTGGAGTTTCCAGTTCGAGTCCCACATCAGCCTCCCTGCATGGAGCCTCCCTCTGCCTATGTCTCTGCCTCTCTCTCTATGTGTCTCTCATGAATAAATAATAAAATAAATAAAATCTTTTTTTAAAAAAAAGAGAGAGAGAGAGATGGGAATGGGAATGGCTTGCCTGCTGCCTGGACCCTCGGGTCGGGAAGGCACAGATGTGCTGCCAGAGGAACCATGGGAGCCCTTCTGCTCAATGACTCTAGACCCCCAGCAGGACCCGCTGGGAGCTACACAGCCCAAGTGGCAGCTGCAAATGCTTTCTCCCCACCTGCTAGGAAAAGAAGAAAGGGAGACGGACATGGCCAGAAATATCCTCAGTCAAAATGACACTACTTTACTAAAGAGTCCCAGTCATTTTGTGAAGAAAGAGTAGCCTTGAGTGACTAAGGAAAGATACTCTATTTTATGATTTCAAGGACAGGATAACTATTTGAAAAGATATGCATTATCCTGTTTTAAATGCAAAGTCAGTCGTTTGTCTTTGTCACCCGTGGCTACTTTAGTAAGCTTCTATATGAACATACTGTCTTTTGGTAGGAAAAATAAAACCACCAAAAAAAAAATTACATATAATCTGCAGAACTCACTCAAGGGTCTAAGAGTCCTGTGCTCCTTTTATACTTATTAGTTTTTTTAAAAATCCTGTTTTATTTTATTTATTTTATTTATTTATTTATTTATTTATTTATTTATTTATTTATTTATTTATGATAGTCACACAGAGAGAGAGATAGAGAGAGGCAGAGACACAGGCAGAGGGAGAAGCAGGCTCCATGAACCGGGAGCCCGACGTGGGATTCGATCCCGGGTCTTCAGGATCGCTCCCTGGGCCAAAGGCAGGCGCCAAACCACTGCGCCACCCAGGGATCCCCTATACTTATTAGTTTATGTGAGTAAATAAAGTAATAAACTTTGAGTCTTTGATATTCCTTGACTTTTTGGTCTATTCTTCTGGCAATTATTAATAAATATATATCTTGTGCAATCCTATCATGTATGTGAGAGTGTATAAAACTGATATAGCTAAGGACCATTAAGCAAAGTTGATAGAAATAGTATTTTTATTCATATTAATAATTAGTTGAGTATATATATGTATATATGTGTATTTTCTAAAAAAACTTATAAGTTCACATATAATATTCTTATACTATCTCTTCCACAATGTTTCTCCCATCTCCAAAAATCAGTTTCATGTAGTAAAACAATCTTGCTTTTAGACAAGAGCCATGTTCAATATATACCAATATATGTATATTCAATTATTTCTGTGGTTAAAAATATGACTCTGGAATGAAGCCACCCTGAAGTTTGAATTTGCACTCCATCATTCAGTGACTAACAGATGTTGGGCAAGTAATTCAACCTCTTGGAACCTTGGTCCCCTTCCAAGGGAAATGGGGTAAAAAATGCCTCATAGGGTCATATGAGGATTCTATGAGTTAATGTATAATAAAGCACCACATTTGTAAAATGGTAGCTATTATTACAAAATAATGTGACATGTTTTTTCATTAAAATGTTTAATAAATTATGTATGGGAGTCTTAATGAATATTAAATTAACATAATCGGTTTTTAACTTAAAAATTAGGTTTCTATTTCCAAGGTTAACTTCAAAAATACTGTGGAACCTGCCAAGTGGATCCCAAGAGGGGACATGTTGATCAATGTTGTAACTTAACAAGCAGTGACCATGACCTAAGGGATCGGGACCATTTAATGAATTTTTTTTTTCATTTAATGAATTTGCTAGTTGGTCTTTCCTAGTTAGATCTTTAACCATGAATAATAGCCAGTGCTTCATGTTTGAAATGGCCTTTTTTTGCCCGTATCTCTGACCTTAACTACTAGCTCTTTGGATTCCCTTACTACCACTTTCTGCATGATGTTCCACCACCTGTTTGTATTTCTGCACACATGCCTCTTCCACATTATTTGTCTTGCAACATCTGGTCACATTTGCAGACAGCTCAAGGCAATGGATTCTCCTACTGTGTGCAAAGAATGCAAAAAGACACAGGCCTTGCCTTAAGCTGCAGCTCTTATCTAAAACCTTCAATTTTAGGTTTGGTCAATAATAAATTGTGTTCATTAAAATCCGCAAGCATCTAGAGAACCACCCCACAGACCAGGCTCTGGGCTGAGCACTCTGGGAGGGAGTGCCACATGGGGACAAAAGCATGATTTTAGGGTCTAACAGGAGAAATAATATCTAGATGCATATAACTATCATAGGTAGAAAGTAGAATGCAGTACGTTTCACAAAGGAGAGGTCCAAATGAAGGCATGCAATTCAGAAGACAAAAATCTCTTCCTACTAGGGAGGGTCTAGGAAGGCAGGCTGGAGGAAAGGACGTTGAGTAGTTTTGAAGCTTTGTATTTCTCTGGAAAAGCATAAGTTGAGAGAGGAAATCCCAGGATGAAAGGATGAGATTTATAAAGATGACATATAAAGGTGGGGTTTCCTTTGGCCATGGTAACATAGGGAGTGTAAAAGAATGGACAGCAATCATTAATACTGACTGATATTTGCTGAGCAGCTGCTGTCCTTTATGTACTTTTTATATTTTGTATACTTTATAGAAGTATAGAAGTATACTTTTATATACTTGTTATATACTTCGTAAAGTATATAAAGTAGGAAAGTATAAAGTATACACTTCCATCCATTATTTTATTTAGTCCTCATAAACAACCTCTGCAGGGTAATATTAACTGAACTTTCCTATCCCTGGGAACAAGACTAGGACCATGCAAAAATAGTTTAGCTACTTGTTCCTGAAATACTTACTCCTAGAAGATAAGCCTGTGAAGTACCTAAAATAGCTCACTTCCAGACCTCTGCCTCACAGTGCCCACTAATTCAAAGCTGTCATTCTATACCGCTTCTTTGAGACCCACCTTAAAGTCATCCAATCCAGGCTTGAAAACCCTGTAAGTCCCTCTCCTGACTTATTCCTCCAGAGACACTACAGTCTTTGCCAAATGGTGATCTCTCCTTAACAGAAGTAAGTCTAGTAAACTGAGCTGTGCTTGATCAGCAGATTATTTTAGCTGTCTCTTGAGGAGTTGATATAGCATATCCCCCATTTTACAGGTAAGAAAGCTGAGATACAGAAAGGTAAAATAACTTATTCAATGTTTCAAAATTAAGTGGCAGTACTGGACTAAAATCCAAATATTTCTGATGCTGAAGTTAGCTCCTAACCAGACAATGGAGGTTATATATGGCAACCTGGGAGTCTGGGTATTTTTGGTACTCAAAGGGATGTTCAAAGGCTTCTCCTCAGAAAGCCTCTCTGCTCCCTGCCCTGCTTAGGAACCCCATCTACAATATTACTAGCAAGGGGCCTTGTAGCTTCTATATACATCCTTGCTGACTCAGAAGACAGCCGCTTGCATGACTCAACTGAATTAAAGACTCTTTAGCACTGGGCATTTATAAAAGAAATCCACTTATTAGGAGCATGGATACACCCTATACTCCTTCACCTGCGGCCCAAGAGTAGAAGATGCTCCAGTGCCCTTCTCCTTGGTATAGAGTGGGCTATGGGGGTCATGACTTTAACCACTCCATCTAAACCATGGTTCAACTTAGCAGGCCCCTTGATTTTCATCCTGGAGTACCCAGAGCAGTAGAGTTGGGCCTTCAGACATCTCCTGATGCTACCAACCACAGTACTTTCAGTTAGCGCTCAGGGCTCAAACATTTATGCTGAATTTCCAAACTTCTGTTCATCAAAGCACAGCCAATTTTCACTGATCCTTTTCCCCAAGGCTATTACTTCAGAATCAGGAGGAGGATAGAGACTGGGAAATATGCAGGACAGTATAATTCATTAACTTATTTCCTCCTAAAACTCAAACAGAGGATTCAGGCTCTAACTTCTATTTGACCACTTCTTTTTTAAATGTAATAGGCAAGAACATCATTCTGGCTGAGTGGTGCTGACTGGTACAAAGTTAACTTTTAATACATGATCAGTTCTGAGCCAAAATATAATTAGAAATTCTTGGCTTCTATCTTTTCCAAAGGGGATAAACATATACAGAGGAAATTTATCATATGTAGGACAATATCTCATTTGTCTTTTTTCATTCCAAACCCAAGTTTAGAAAAGTACCCATAGAATTTTAAAAAGAATTCACTACTTCAGAGATACTAGCTTAGCTCTCCAAATTCCTATCAACCACAAATCTGAGCATCAAGTCTTCCATCAAAATCATTGATTTCTTTTTTTACAAAAGAGAGGTAAGAGCAATAACAGGTTCCTGGAATATCTTTATAACCCTCCTTCCAAGTTTAAATTAATTCACATAACAACTTACTATGCGGAACCATACCATCATCTAGGCCACACTGTTTCAACTTCTCCATAAGAGCTTTATTCGTTTGAACTGATCAAAATTCTAGTGGAAATTCAGATAAACTGAACCTCCATTTACCACTGATCTTTAACCCTAATGACTCTATTAAAAGAGAAAAACAAGACCAACCTGAGATGATTTGTTCATAGCAAACCCAGCTGCATCCCATCTACTTACTAATAAGTTTTATAATTTTTCTAGATATAGATATCAAACTCATTGGACTACAGAATATAGAACTTCCTAAATTCTTTTCTTTTTTTAAAAAAATTTTTTATTGGAGTTCAATTTGCCAACATATAGCATAACACCCAGTGCTCATCCCGCCAAGAATTCTTTTCTTTTCAATTCAAAAATCTACTTATCTTTAATCCCTTGGCACCTTTCCCAATCACCATGCCCTGAAAGTTTACCCAGTTACTCAGCAGTTTCAGCTAGACCTCTCTCGGCCCCCTGGAATGAAATTTATCTTGGCCCAAAGACTTGAGCTGCTTCAGAAACTATATGTTTCCCATTACCTCCTCCCAAGTCTTGTGTTTCACTTTCCTTAATAATTCTTAACTAGAATTGTTTTTCCTTTCTGGGAAATTAATATTTCCCTCTATACACATACAGAAATTTATTGGTACTTCTATTCCAGCACTTACTCTCCATCCTCGTCCATAGCTCATTGTAAGCAGCTTAAATGCAGGGACAAGCTATCGTTCATTTCGGGGTCCTTTCCGCACCTATCACTGTGTGAATAGGAGCCCTATCACCATTGAGTTGTTGCTGAATGGAGCCAATGAAAATGACATTCTGAAACAGTAGATCAGTATGATTAATCTGGCTGTGGCATATGGGAGATGTGGGAAAATGTGGAGAATGGAAGCAAGGAAATCACTTAAGGAGGAGAGTATTTTAGGATGAGATCAGAAAGGCCTGGCCAAGGGTGGTGACAATGGAAATGGAAGTAGAGCACCAATATGAGAGATAATTTGGAAAGAGAATAGGCATGATTGGCAGGTGATTGAAAGTGGAGTGAATACATGTGACAAAGATGACTAGTTGATAACCAAAAATTCAATCTTCCCTAGAGTTTTGTGAGGAAGGGACTGCCCAGCAGGGACTACCTTTCCCTGTTCCCCATTCCATCTAGGTAGGGCCACACAAGCAGCTTTTGCCTTTCAAACATAAAAGGAAGTGATGCATGTTGCTTAGGTTCAAAGTGAGTGAAAGACCTTCATGATCTTTTTTCATCTACCACCCAGAAAAAGAGAATTCCAAGGTCTTGGAAGGGGATGGAGACACTCTGAAAGAAGCTTGTGTTCTTGAATAACCACATGGAAGATCACCTACCAAGAACTGAAAACACTGATACTGAACTTTACATGAATGAGACATAAATTGCTAGTATGTTAAGCCACTGAGTTTTTAGTTTATCTGTTGTAGCAGCTAGTGTTATTTTAATTAAAATAGAAATAGGCAGGAAAAGTTATGGATGCTTTGGAGTCTTTGGTGGCATTCAGCACTTTGGAGAATGATGGCACTGCCTTAATATAATAAGAAGTATCAAGAGGAAGGCCACTTAAGACAGAAATATCAATATCCAGCTGAATGACATCATGTAAGAAAAGTACCAGAAACAAAATCAAAGGGCTCAGCTCTAGACTCAGCTATTCCTCTTAAAAAGCATATCCTTAAATAGGTCCCCTATCTTTTCAGCCTCAACTTCCTCATCCAGAAGACAATAAATGGGGGCAAGTGTTATAAACAATAGTTTGTTTATAATGGCACTATTATAATCTTATCATCTGCTTTTAAATGTATAGGGGACTTTAAAGATCATCTAAGTGAGAAACCACTAAATCTCAGATAGTGGTTACTATAACTGACCCCTGCATTAACTTACACCATTTTTATGACATAGATACTATTATTACCATCATCAATTTATAGATGAAAAAATTGAAACACAGACAGTATAAGTAATTTTCCCATGGTCATACCCTTAGTAAGCGGTAAAGCAGAGATCAAAACTCAAGCAGCCTGGCTCTCAAAATCTGTGCTCTTAACCACCACAAAAAAATGTCCTCTCTAGGTACAGCTTCTTCATTTTAGATGTGAAAACTCAGGTCATGTCACACAGGTGGTTATGCACCAAATATAGACTACAGTGACAGAGAAGGCAATTTTCTCCCCGGGAAAATTCTAGTTTCTCATAAAAGGCTGGTTCTGCAGAAAATCACTGAGCTGAGAATGCATAAATTACTAAAGAAACTGAACCAGATATTTGAGCAGAATTTATGTTGATAGGAGAAAAAACAAAATCAGCCTTATCCTTGCCATAGCTTTCAAATATGGAACAGGAAGGATAAGCAGATGGATTTATTTAAATGTTTTCCAGGCAAATTTTTCCTGTGGTTCTAAGACATATCAAGGTCCTTAGAGGAATGAACTCCAGTCCCTTGAACCTTTTCCAATTTAGTGCAAAGAAATGGCCCCTGTGGTGATCATGAGGGCAGACCAAGATCAACTCTGCTTCTCAGAGCGCTAAGCCAGGGTAATCCAAGTCTAAGGAGTTGCTAGGGGATCCCCAACACACCCCCTCCTCCTTGGGTCTCCGAGGTACTCATCCCTGTGGAATCTGAACGTGCAAGCCAAGTGCCTCACGGGGATTGATGCCAACTGAACCTCTTTCTGGACAAAGTCACCCGTGAACAAGACTCCACCCTCCAGATGCTATCTGAAGCTACTACAGGAAAGAGAGAATTCTCTTAGTGTGAGATCATTCATATTTGCTTACCTTCATACCAGAGAAAATCTCATGTATCTGAAAGCCCCAGGGGCAACATGCTTCTTCCTTGGGACCAATTGATGACAGGATCCACATGTCTTACTCATTCCTACTGATTCTGTTTATGGAATGTCATCATTCTCTTAAGACACAGATGGAACATCTTAGATGAATTTCCAGATGGCTAGTCTGCCTCTTTCTATTTCTCACACTCAAAGACATAACAGTCCAGTGATTGCTACAGACTTGCACAGACCTTTGTGAGTATGTTTATCACCCCTATACGGACTGTTTATTTCTAACCATGCATTGACTTTTAATTATTTCAGAAGACACAGAAACCAAAACACACTGATAAAGATCTTAGTTGTGAAATGTCAGGAAATGATAAGATAAAACCAAGAAGAAAAAACAAATAATAAAAAAAAAGAGAAGGTAGGGATGCCTGGGTAGCTCAGTGGTTGAGCATCTGCCTCTGGCTCAGGTCATGATCCCAGGGCCCTGGGATCGAGTCCCACATCTGGCTCCCCACAAGGAGTCTGCTTCTCCCTCTGACAATGTCTCTGCCTCTGTGTCTCTCATGAATAGATAAATAAAATCTTTTTAAAAAAAATTTTTTAAATTAAAAAAAAAAAGACAGAAGGTAAAGTAGGGGTCTTGGGAGTCTGTAGATGATGAAAAGAGAGAGGCCAATTATCAAACAGATTTTTTTCTTTCCAATCCCAAAGCCCAGGTCCAGAAATTCAAATAACACCTGCCCTTGCAGGTGCAAAAAGGCAGCCAAAACAGTTATTCTTTACCTTTGGATGTCACCACTTGTAAAGCCTCTCCTACATTTTACCTAATTGGTCCTCACAGCAGCACATTTTACAGGAACTGTGGTCAATTTGTTTAAGTGATTTGCTCCAGGTCACAGAATTCTAAACAAAATTCATCTACAAATTCAAATTCTAGGCCTTTGTCCCATGCTATGCTCCCTCTTGCATCACCATGTGAATTCATGAAAAAATACAGGTTCTACCATCAACCAGCTGTATAATCAAGGATGAATTACAACTTCGTTAGGGCTTAGCGTCTTCACGTGGAAAATGAAGTTACACTAGAAATGAATGATCTACAGTTCTGAAAGTCTATGAACACAGAAGTCTCTACATCCATGAATTCTAACAAACTACTATTTTTAAATTGCCAGTTATGATTTATTAATGGATCATGAAATTAATCTAGTGTGTAGCCACCATTCCCTCTTTTTTCTTTTTTTAATGAAATAGAATGAAAAGGGTTTGAAGAGAGTATGGTAGAGTTTGGAAGGAAAAAGTGGAGAGGGATAGGACAGATAAAAATGTCAACAGGCACCACACTGAAGTGATGGTGAATGTTGCTTATAAAACTGGGTATGTATACTGAGTCATAACATAAAATTTATTTATTATAGACTCACATGATACATAATAGAGGTTTACTATATTCCCCCAAATATGTATATACTTGCTGTTATTAGTGGTTCATTTTGGCTCTGGTTTGACTTTCTCTTTCCCCTTTGGCATCAGTCTGGTTCTCATCTCCTCTCTCCTTTTCACACTTACTCAGCATCCACCCTCCTTGGGGAAGCTTCTGACTGCTGCCACAGAAGAAAGAAAGTTCCAAAGGAAAGGAAGGCATCAAGGTGTCAGATGTAATTGCAGATTCTGTTAAGCTCATGACATCTGGTTTCCTGAAAGGGGGAAACACAAAGGATGAAAACAGTCTCATTGGGATGATACTGAAGACCCTGGAGATTCTAGACAGTGTTATTGTCTGGAAGGGATGGGACTCCAATTAACTACATCTTTGGCTCTTCAACCCTTTCCTTGCAGGGAGGTGATTAATATAAATGCATCCCAAATTTTCACATTAGGTGGTGTCTCAGAAGAGGACTTCATGAAGGGAAGTGGGAGTTGTATCTGCTCTCCCAAAGCTGGCTGCCCAAGAGAAATTGTTTACATTTATATAGAAATGGAAGTTTAGGGAGGGAATTGAAGACTTAAGCTTCCAGTCTAGTGCTTAAAAACATTGTCCCCCAAAAGGGATTTCTCCCTACAGTTCAAGTTTAAGCAGATGAGACAGGAGCTCCATGGGACTGGATAGGAGTTTCATGACCCTGGAGCCTTCCACAGGAAATTTCCAATCATTGCCCTTTCCTGGAGGCTCTCAGCTATAAAAACTCTGGCTTCCTGTGTAATTCAAAATTCGAAGTCAAGGTCAGTAGCTAGAGAATAGAGCCCCTCTGCTATCAGATTCTTAGTCACTCAAGGTCTGAGATGAAGGTCAGGAAAAACATTTGAAAGAAATCTTTAACTCTAAATCACCTGGGTGGAAACCCAAGATGTGACATCCTAATTCTTCTTAGCAGTCTGGTCTCAAAGACAGCTTGGCTTGGAATAATGTCCAGAAAATTATTAATGAGAAAACACCATTCCTAGCAGCCACAGTCTATTAAAGGTATATGAAAGTTAAGTGTGATCTCATGGGTTCTGCACAAATATTTTCTTTTGGTCTTTTAATGGCAACACCAGTGTTCCTTTCATGGGGTTGCAGGCGGAGGTGAGACAAGGGTGGCTCCAGTTTCTAATTGGCTCCCTGTGCTGAGCTGTGTGCAGAGGATCACAGTGTCCATTTCAGATCTGTCTGGCAATGATGCCTTGTCAAGTGCTACTGTGTTAAGCAGCCCCTGTGGCTTTATAAAAGAGTTGACCTGCTATTGACCTGTTTTGTGTCATTGGAGCTAGGAGCAGTCTCTCTGGTCAAATACTTATGGGCCCCATGATAGATTATAATGAAGATTATAAAGGCACAGGCAAGCCTAATGGCTCCCAACTGGCCCACAGTACAAGGAGCAGTTCCTGTTGGAGGAGCATGGGTGAGCCCCTTTAGGGAGGCCAGGTCAGCAGCAATGACTGCGAAGTTGCTCTGTGACACTCCTTTCTCAACTCCTAGCCCTCCAAAGAAAGCCAAATGGTCCATCAGGGTCAACTCTACATTTTTTCAGAAAACAAACCTTTCCTTAATTAATTCCCAGATTCAAAGGTGGCTGGTACAAATTTCCACAGGTAAAACTTCATCTTTATCTTCCAAAATGACTTACCAGGAATTATCATTCTATGCTTGTGACTGGGCAAGGGAGGTTAAGTGTCACTTCTGCCCTGGCCATAGTCAAATAAGTTAAGCGCCTGAAGACAAGAGAACCAAAGCTCTCAAGAGACACTGAGATTAGATAAAATCAACATCACATATAAGACAGGAAGTCCACCAAAGATGATAGGAGAGGCCATTGGTGATGCACATCTGGACGAGGTAGGAAAGGTTGCTAATATTTTTAAGTGTCTACTATGTATCACACATATGTTAGGAATTATTATCTTTTATCCCATTTAAACTTTTTCATACCCTTAGAGGGAAGGCATTATTTCTCTTTTTTAACAAATGAAAAACTGATGCTTAGTGAGTGTTTGTTTTGTTTTGGTTTGCTTTTTCTTTTCCAGCTTTATTAAAGTATAATTGACAATTTAAAATTGTATACATTTAATATATACAACTTAGATTTGATATATGTATACATTGTGAAATATTCACCACAATCCAACTAATTAGCATACCAATCACCTCACATAGTTACCACTTTTTTTTTAAAGATTTTATTTATTTATTTATTCATGAGAGACATAGAGAGAGGCAGAGACCCAGACAGAGGGAGAAGCAGGCTCTATGCAAGGAGCCGGATGTGAGACTTGATCCCGGGACTCTGGGATCATGCCCTGAGCCAAAGACAGACGCTCAAACACTAAGCCACCCAGGCATCCCAGTTACCACTTTCTGTGTCTGGTGAGTTTTAAGTAACTTGCCTTGATATCAATTTCCTTTGGGATATGAAGATTAAATAAGATTATGTAGGTACGTTCTTAGAACTCTTTATATAATGCCTAATATATGCTATTTTGTGATTGCTTCAGTTTTCACACCTTGAAAAACCTGTGACTGTTATCAGTAGCTTTTTGGAAGAGACCTAATGGAACAGTCAAGATAGGAACTTGGGTCCAGGGACTAAGCCCCAGAGCCCATTGCTCTCTCTAGTATGGTTTTCCTTGTTTGTCCATTTGTTTATACTAATCTTCACTCTTTGAAGTACTAATAGATGGTTCACAGGAAATAAATGCATGTTCAAAATTCAGGATCAAGAAAAATAAGAATTCATTAAGCCCAGGCCAAGAACACAAAGATGGAGACCATCAGGAGTGGGGCAGCAGCTATAGCCAAACCTCAACTTACTGAGACTGACTTTTCCCAGAAAAATCCCTAAGCAGAAGGAGATGTGATATGTTGCCAGCTTTCTTTGTTCAAGAGGAAGGAATTGTGACAATCTCTTAGAGGAAGTAAAGTGTGTCTTTAAATTTTTCACTAAAATATATTACTCACATGAAGTATCATATTAGAAGCACTGCATGGATAATGTCCTTACCAATGGAAAATGCTCTTGTAATATCTCTTAGTAAAAGCCAGCAAGGTAACAAAGCACAGCTCAGGGAAAGTAGCCTACTGGAAGCCAAGCAACATGGCCCAGTTATATCTTTCCCATGGTCTAGTTTGATCAAAGAATGATGAACAGAACATCTAAAGAAATTAATGGACTTGTTAACAGTACTTCATAAAGACTACTTTCTTAATAGAAAATAATAGAGGGGAGGGATCATTCATGATCTGTCCCACCCTTTTCTCAAGAATCTTCTGCATCCCACTTGCACTAAACACAAGAACAGGTGGTTAGAACAGGGCAGGCATTTCATCAGATGGCCAGACAGAGATCCATGAGACTAGGCTCAATAGATGAGCAGAACCAATCAGATTTTCCCCCAGGAATTTGAATCCCAAGCCCCATTTGGAATCAGGAATGTTCTAAGGGGAGGAGTGGGAGACACTCTGATGGCCAAGTACTAAGGTTGAGGAAGAAGAAAATAGATAGCATATATAATCAGAGAAAGCCAGCTGGTAAAAAGTAAGGACAAAGCACATCTACACAGAGAGACCACGAAGCTCCTGAGAGAGGGACTGTGATCATAATTTGCCCCAAAGGCTGGCTTGGATCCAAAACCACCTGCCATTTCCAGACCTGGCTACAATGTAAGTTTTATTTTTGAATTCCTGGGAGAGTGCAGAATTCTAATAATAAAGTCCAATTTTCTTGGATGAGGTTGAATGGGTCTTTACTCCTCGCAAATAAGTGAGCCTGAAGAGAACACAGCCTTCTAGTAAGAGCTGAACAACAGAGAATATGATGTTCCAGTCTCTAGATTGCAGGCACAGTGGTGTTGATCCAATACATAGGAGAACAAGAGCAGGTGGTATGACACTCTGAAACTTGGATGAATCCAAAGGCGTTATGCTGAGTTAAAGAAGACAATTGCAAAAGGTCACATGCTCTATGACTCCATTTATATGTCACTCCTGACAATACAAAATGGTAGTGACAGAGAACAGATCAGTGGTTCCCAGGGGTGGCAGGAGGGGAGAGTGTGAATATGAAGGGATAGCACAAAGGAGTTTTGGGAGCTGGTCCGTATCCTGATTGTAGCAGTGGTTACACAAATCTATACCTACATTTAAAAACATAGAACTAGAAAAAGAAAAGAAGAAAAGGAAGAAGTGAGTGAAGACAGGAAGGGAATACATCAGTGATGATCCCTTAAGTAAACAAGGTCACTAAACAGAAACTCAGCCAGACCAGAAGGAGGGCCCACTCTCAATAAAACTGTTTTGGCTTAGGCTCTCCCCATGCTCTTAGCCTTATCTTTTTATCCCTCGATACCTCCTTCTCTTCTTTCTGGTTGGCACTGCCTTCATAACAACTCAAAGAAATGAGCAGTGAAGGTGGAATTTCAAATATAAGCCAAGAGATGGGGAAGGTTTTGATAGCTGGGATCAGAAGGTCTCACTATCCCTCCTAAAATCACACTGTAAATACAGAAAATCCTCTATTCTTCCTACAGATAATCTTAGTATGAGAAGAAGCAAGATAACCTAGAAAGAAGTAGCACTAAAACTTTGAGGGATAAAGAAATAAAAATCCCTAAGTAGAAAACAGGCTGGATATGAGGATATTGAGAATTAAGGCAAAAGCTGCTTTTACTCTAATCAGGATGATTAGATTCAATATTTGGGGTTGGAAATATGGGTAGAAAGCAAAGGCCTTTGTTCATTCTGGTGTAAGCTACTTAGGGCTTCCCAGTGAGGCAAGAGAGGGCCCCCCCACACGTTGTCCAGCATAGCTTCCTGGTCTTAGCCAACAATGGCATCTTGCTTTGCATCCATTCTCCAGGTATATATTTTCTTCAGGAACTTTGCAGGGAAGTATAACTCAGCAGAGTATGAACATTTTTGGGTTCCCTGACCAAATGTCATTAAAATACTATCAAAACCTTACTCCAAAGTGTTATTTCCAACAATGGTGTCCTGTTGATCTTATACCTGGTGTTTAGAACTGTGGTTTGACATATAGCACACAGCAAGTAAGAAACATTGAGTGAGTGAATGAAAAAGAGGCAAACAGAGAAAGGGAATGAGAAAGGAGAGGAGGAGACGGAAGAAGGAGAAATAGGCAGAGCCTAAGGCTCATTCTCTCAGGGAACATTCTGTATGAACATGACAGCCAGCACATATTTATTGAGTGCCATGCTGGAAAACCTCCTTTGACTTCCACAGATTCACTCTCCACCTCTGTCCACCCTGCTCTGAGCCCTAGGAGGCCAAATTGTATATAGACTGCAGCAACCCTTGCAGAGCACCCTTGAGTGCAGGTGGATTCAGTCCCTAAGGAGCCCCTTGGGAGATAAAGGAGGGAGGAGTGTAATATCAGAGAACTGATTTCCCTGCTCTTTCTCTAAGGGTCTGCCATGGCCAGGCTCCAGACCTTGAATAAAGTAGCTGTTAACACAGATCTCAGTGTCTCCGGTTTCAACTGTCCCCCCCTTGCCTTCAGATTTGGGGTAGTAATGGCTCCCCACTGTTGTTAATCTAGGGTACTACACTATACCTTCTGGTTTCCTACATCCTACTCACATCTTTGTAAATAATCATTTTAGTAAACTTTGAGTTATTTCTATTTGAGATCACCAACTGCTTTCTGCCAGGACCCTAATACAAGAGCCACCTATGGGCCAAGCACTACGGTAAGCTCTGGGGACACAGATATGGATTAGGCACAGCTCCTTTAGGACTTTGTGGTGCAGTAGGCACCAGACACATAACAACAAATTCTAATGCAGACTGGAGTGTGCGATGAGTGAGCTATGCACAGGGTGGTGCTTTCCAAGCCAATTTCTGGAAATTAAGCTGAGATCTGCCTCTCAGCAAAGCAGTGGAGAGCTGCCACTGTGCACTGCAGAAAATCCAGAGATAATGCTTGCAAGAGCTCATCTTCCTGAATTCTTTACTGGTCCCTGGAAGAGTAAGGAATGACTTGTTTGAGACTTCCAATTTGCATTGCAGAAACAAAAGCAAGTTCAACATGGAATCTTGCTATTCAAGCAAATCTATAAATACAGAGAACAAACTGATGGTTGCCAGTGAAGGGAAGGGCAGAATGGATGAAGGAGAGTGGGAGATAAGACTTCCAGTCAGAATGAATAAGTCACAAGAATTATAAGCAGAACATAGGGAATATAGTTAATGATATTGTAATCGCATTGTATGTATTACATATGAGACATGGTAGCTACACTTACACACTTAGGTGTATACACTATACACTTATGGGTATAGCATAAGGTATAGGGAAATTAAATCACTATGTTGTACACCCAAAACTAGTGTAAAATTGTGTGTCAACTATATTCAAATAAAAAAAAGAGAGAAAGAAGGAAAGAAAGAGAGAAAGAGAAGAGAGAAAGAAAGAGGGGCACCTTTGAGCAACTGCCTTTGGCTCAGGTTGTGATCCTGGGGTCTTGGGATGGAGTCCTGCATTGGGCTCCCCACAGAGAGCCTGCTTCTCCCTCTATGTCTCTGCCTCTCTCTGTGTGTTTCTCATGAATAAATGAACAGAATCAGAAAGAAAAAGAAAAAGAAAAAGAAAAAGAAAAAGAAAAAGAAAAAAGAAAGAAAGAAAGAAAGAAAGAGAAAGAAAGAAAGAAAGAAAGAAAGAAAGAAAGAAAGAAAGAAAGAAAGAAAGAAAGAAAGAAAGAAAGAAAGAAAGAAAGAAAGAAAGAAAGAGGGAGGGAGGGAGGGAGGGAGGGAGGGAGGGAGGGAGGGAGAGGAAGGAAGGAAGGAAGGAAGGAAGGAAGGAAGGAAGGAAGGAAGGAAGGAAGGAAGGAAGGAAGGGGGAGGGAAGGAAGGAAGGAAGGAAAGAAAAGAAAGAAACTTAGCTATATAATTAACTGGATTCTTCACATTCTCCCACTAGCTTACCACAGCCCTTTTAATCAGTTTTTAGTTTCTGATTACCCTTAAATGATTTTTGGCTAATTTCTTAACTAACTGATATAAGAAATATCACAGCACATTTTTTTTTGGTAAACAAATAGGGTTTCATTTTTCTCATATGACAAGAGAATTTAGGATGATGGGCTGTTGCTGATTTTGTTTCAGTGGCTCAACAGTGTTTTCAAAGATCTGGATTCCTTCTACATTTCTGTTCCACCAACTGTAGCATTGTTAGCTTTTCTTCCTCATGCTCGCTGCCTTCTGGTTACAAGATGATGGCCATACCTCAGGCATCATGGACAAGTTCAGGGGGAGAAGAAGGCAATAGGTAAGCTCTCCTCTCCTGCCTGTACCTTTTATCAGGGAAGCAAAGACATTTTCAGAGGGAAGCAGACTTTCTCTTGCATCTTAATGGCCTGGAGTAGTTCACATGATCACCTCCAGCTATTAGTTTTGCTGGGAAATTCAGTACCTGGCTTTCATTTTGTGCTTGGTTGTCCTCTGTTCCTATCATTACCAAGTTCATTTTTTCCCTTCCTTTTTGCATCTAGCATAGTCTTCTTTTACTTGTTCAGGAAGTCACTCTTGTAGCTCACTAAAGAGATCCTTCATGCTATTTTCTCTGAACATGCTACCTAGAGGAAAAGCTTGGACTGGCAGGTCTCAGATATCTCTTAACTTGCCCTCTTTATTAGGAGGTATCAGTATGTCCTGACTAACACAAAAACGTTAGCTGTAATAACTCTGTGTGGAACAAAAGAAAACCTCTATGAGTGTATGAAATAGGAACAATCACATCCTGGAGGATCTAAAATGTAACTTGAACAGGGTCTTCAGATAAAAGTAGCAATAAAAAAAACTGTCTCAATTTTTAAAAGATGGTTATTCTGCAAGTAATTCTGCAGGTCAGAGAGGACTCAGAAACAATGGCAAGGAAAGAGTGAGAGAACCATATGTACCAGGGCTGGCCATCCACAAGCCATCTGCCACCTTACATGGTCACTATCCTTCCAGCCACTGAAATGCAGAGGAGACAATGGCAGAAGGGTCAAGAGCAGGGGCCCTGGAGCCACACCTTGGCACCAGCACTCCATAGCACCATGATCTTTGGCGAGTTCCTTGGGCAAGCTTCCTCAGAAATGATAATAGTATCTACCTCATTGAGGGGTGAAGATTAAGTGAAATATACATATAAAACATTTAACAGTAACTGGTTCAATATATTACATTCCTCCCTTCCCCCCCCCCACACACACACCATTACAAAGTTATTCAAGGAGATCATGTGGAACACCAACATTATCTACTGCACATAAGCACTCAAAAATTCTAGTTCTCATAAGGATGCACCTGACAATGAGCTACCCCTGCTCCTCAGGAGGAGAGTCAAACTCAACGAATTAGAAGATGTCCTCCGTGAGATTTACATCAGTAAGACAGGGAGCAGTAAATAAAAGCAACAGATTAGTGCAATATTACTAAATCCCATCATTTAAGTTCCCGCCTGGCAGATTTAATAAATGAGATCTATCTCTTCTTGGTGGATGCAGTTGCATAAGTACCATCTAAATCAGGTCTGCAGAGAATCAAGTGACCTGATGGATATATATCTTCTAGCTCAATAGCAGAAATGCATGGAGGATTTGGAGGGATTCGTGCCAGGAATGAGAGAATGTAATGTTTGTCTTGAATTAACTAATTTTTATAACCAATGGACTGTGAGTGATATTCTCCTGCCAAAGTAGATTTGTGACCTGCCTGAAGTACCAACTATGTTCCAATTTATATAGTAAATCTATTTGGTAATATGAGGTGTTGCAGCAATTTTAACACATCAGTAAAGATGGAAATCAATTTATTTTCCTTAGTATTTGACAACAAGCTTTGTAAATAAAACAAGAAAATATGGGGTTTCTGGGGCTATTTTGCTTCTACCTTTACTACTTTGTGGCTGCTGGCTGAGGGCAGGGTTTTAGCCCCTAGAGATTGCACTCTGACACAAGACCAAGCCAGCTACCCTGGGGCCACTAACCAATTCAGTTGCTAGGAAGAGTGAGCTCTTCAGGACAGGCCTGTTGCTGGGTTGATGAGTAGGAACTATGCTTTAAAAGTGTGTCCAGGAGCAGCCCTGGTGGTCCAATGGTTTAGCGCCGCCTTCGGCCCAAGGTGTGATCCTGGAGACCCAGGATCAAGTCCCATATCGGGCTCCCTGCATGGAGCCTGCTTTTCCCTCTGCCTGTGTCTCTGCCTCTCTCTGTGTGTCTCTCATGAATAAATAAATAAAATCTTTTTTTTTAAATTCTGTAAAAAAAAAATAAAAAATAAAACAAATAAAAGTGTGTTCGGTATGGCCACACATCCTATCTCACCTGGCGAAGGAGGTTCAGCAGATATTGGCATTCCTACTTTACAAATAAGGAAACCGAGGCTCAAATACAAAGGATTTGCTGAGGACAAAGGTGAAACTCAAATGCTAGGTCTTTTGACAATAATCCTGTTTTTTGCTTATGAATCCACAAAGCAATTTAATCTCTGCATAAGCCTGCCCCTGTCTTCTGAGAAGATGAGAACATAAGGTCACAGAAACAAGTAGGAAGTTGTAGAGCCAAGAGGAGGGACTTGCAGGCAGAGCGAACACGTGTAAAAGCAATAAGGTTTACATGTGCTGGGTGAGACCTCCTCTTTCTGCTGAGATGGAGAAACCCAAAAAGAGCATCACTCCTACACTTACAAAAAAAAAAAAAAAATATCCTTTTTCAATGCCAAACAGCATATACAAAACTTTTCTTGAAACCATTAGGGAGTTGAGGTGATAGGACAACCAACTAACTTAAAACCTGAAGAAAGACAGGCACATGCAAGGATAGATGAGTCATGAGCTCTTGCTTACCTTGGGCTGCTGGACAATGAAGAACTTAGCTAAGACTATTAGTAAGTTGGTAAAGGTTGAGTATGAGCTAGCAAGAGTATTTAGAACCCCTTGAAGGAAGTGGATCTATAGGAAATCCTACCCACTTGCAATTTCTTCTTCATAAACCTCATGGGACACTCACAGAAAAGTCTGGCATGAGTCCTAAGAAAGTATCCCTTGTGTTACAGGCATAGAGAAAGGAAATAGCAGCTTCTGCAGGAAATACAAGAAACCTAACCCAGATCCTACTGCTCTATCTCCCCAACAGAACAAAAGCTTTAAACCACTGGGAAGAGAGCACCAAACACTGTCACCCTTAGGACATGAAAGAAAACCTACTACAGTTGAAGGAAGAAAATAGAAAGGAACTCTTGACTTGTGGGAGAGGTAAGGAATGAGGGTGAGATGGAACATGTGCTGAGCCATGACTACCTCTGATGAGGCAGAAGCACAGAGAGCACCACAGTCCTGAGGCCCAGGGACACAAGACCTATCTGAGACTATCTACTTCAAATGACAAGGAACACCTCTCCACTGCCCACCACTCCCCATGACCAGGCTAACAAGCAGCAAGAGACAAATAACGATCAAATATCACTGAGAGACTTACACAAATGTGGAAAGAGACTCTCTGAAGCACAACTCAAAGAGAATATGGAAACCTGAGGATGGAGAAGACATTAAGAAAAATATTTTGACAAACTAGCTCCCACTCTAAATACAAAGCAATGCCACAGAAATTTTAAGCCTGCAATGCACTATGGCTAACCATGACAACAACAAACCCCAGCCCAATTAACTAAAAGCCTAGCTAGCAGAAGGAAAGGTGTGCTCATTCCAGGCACAAAAACAATTTACAGACTACTTTATGCTATTAAGACATTCACCTTCTTAAAAAAAAAAGTTACAAGGCATACCAAAAAAAAAAAAAAGGAGAAAAATTACACTATCAACATAAAAAGCCAAAAGAAGCTAGGTATATCATATTAAAAATGCTTAGAACATAGGACAAATGTTTAAAATCTTTAAGAGATCCAGGGGGAAAAGATACATACAAGGGAACAAAGATAAGAAATACAGAAGACTTCTTATCAGAAACCAAGCAAGCTAGAAGACAATGGAGTGACATATTTAAAGTGCTAAAAGAAAAGAAAAAAAACAACAGCAAAATAACCAGCAAAAATATCTTTCACAAATTAAGAAGAAATACACTCATGAACAAACAAAAACTGAGAGAATTCATTGCCAGCAGGTCTGTACTATAAGGAACATTAAAGGGAAATTTTCAGGTAAAAGTAATATGATACTAGACAGAAATGTGGATCCACACAAAGAAATGACAAACTCTTGAAATGGAATAAATAAAGGTAAAGATAAAATTTATTTTTTTCTTATTTTTATAACTCTAATGTATCTGACTAATGTAAAAATAGTAGCAATGCACTGTGTTTTTATATCATCTATAAAAGCAAAATATTTGGGATCCCTGGGTGGCGCAGTGGTTTGGCGCCTGCCTTTGGCCCAGGGCGCGATCCCGGAGACCTGGGATCGAATCCCACATCGGGTTCCCGGTGCATGGAGCCTGCTTCTCCCTCTGCCTGTGTCTCTGCCTCTCTCTCTCTCTGTGACTATCATAAATAAATTTAAAAAATTAAAAAAAAATTAAAAAGCAAAATATTTAACAAAAATAGCATAAATAAAATGGAAGAATTGGGAATATACTGTTCTAAGGTATAATATTATTTGAAGATGGACTGTAATTATAGATTATGAAGTTGTACATTGCAAATTTATTGGCAATCACTGAAACATTTAAAAGAAAAGATATAAATAATAAGCCAAAATGGAATCATAAAATATATTTAATTCAATAAGGTACAAAAAGAGGAAGCATTTTTTAAACAGATGGAGAAAACTGAAAACAACTATCTAGATTGTAGATTTTAAAGCAACCATATCAATATGTTGATTATAAATGGTCTACATTCACCAATTAAAATGTAGACACTATCCAATTGTATAAAAAAACAAGACCAATTATAGGAAAAAAATAGTCAAAATTAAAGAAGAAATAGACAAATTCATAATTATAATTGCTTCAACACTCCTTTAACAGCAATTAATAGAATAAGAAAACAGAAAAATCTGTAAGAACCAGCCCTGTCAACCAACTTAACCTAATTGGCATTTATAGGATGTTCAACTTAACAAAAGTAGAAAATTTGGTCTTTTCAAATGAACATAGACTATTCACTATGAAAGACTGGACCACAAAACAAATCTTAACAAATTTTAAGGAATAGAAGTAATGCAAAGTATGTTCCCTAACCATCGCAGAATTAAACTTCATGAAAGAAGGATCTCAGACAGAGTTTCACTAGAAACCTCAGGATACCAGGCCAGCAGGAGAGTTCAGTGGGTTTCTCTGCTGGTCTCAGAGCATACATTGCACATTCAAATACATGCAAAAGCTTTGCAATTCACCAGAAGTTAACCCACATAGTAGGAAAACTGTTTTTGGTTGTCACATTCCTAGCAGGAAATACCTATGCTTTGCTTTGACTTGAGATGTATATACAGAGAAAGGCAGTGAAATATAAGCAGATATCTGGGGATCCCAATCCAGGGCCTCTTGCTGATCATGCCCTGCTCTTCCCTTCCCTCTATCAGATCACATGGGGCAAGCAACAGAGTGTGATGATTCAGCCCTCAGGCTTAAGGACTTAGAGAACTAGATTCAATACTTACTCCACTGCTCACTAGCTATGTGACTGTGGGTATATTACTTAACCTCTCTACACTTCATTTGCTCATCTGTCAAATGGAGATAGCAATTGTATCTGTCTCAAATGGTTTTTGTGAAAATTAAATGGAGATGATTATACAAAAGTACTTAGCACAGAGTGTAGAGACCATAGTAAGCTCTCAGTAAAGATAGCTATCACCATTATCATCTATTATTATTATTCCTAGGAAAGAAATCCTCCAGGGAAGCTTTCTATAAGACTAAAGCACTTGTACTATTTAGAGATTATTTAAATTTGGGACCTAGCAAGAGGCATAAAATCTATAGGTAGGAAGAAATTAAATCTGCTTTGTTTCCCATCTTCTTCCTGAGAAGGTCAGAGAGAATAAAATGGAGCCAAAATTTTGGGCTGCCCTTATTTAGACTCTCTCATATGAAGACCCAGTCTCATCCCAAACCTCCTAAGTTGTTTTCCCTACCTGATTGTTGGTGTTTGGAATTCCTTTAACTGGAACCAAATACTATCATTTCACAGAAATATGACTTAAATATCTACAGTGTCAGGAAGGGTAACACAGTATATTATATGCCTATTGAGGTAGAAAAGCAGGTCTTATATAAGAAGGAAGAAGGCAATAAATAAATAAATAAATAAATAAATAAATAAATAAATATTTTTTAAAAAAGAAGGAAGAAGGCTTTGTTTATATGACAAGTAGGGAATGAGGAGGTCCTCACTGAAAGGGGAGCTAGTACATCCTGAAGACCTCCTGAACCCAAAGAAAAAAAGGCAAACAAATAAAACTAGAAGGATCCTGGGGGACACACAGACCAGAGGTCTATAAAAACCAGGCCTCAGGTCTATTTGTTAGAATTACCTAAAGCGTTCATTAGACATACTGAAACTTGAACCCAGGATAATGCAGTAAGCTTGTCCAGGATCATTTCACAGCTGTCTTCAACAAACATGGCTCAGTTGTAACTGTGGGAGCGAGAAAGCAATGTGAGCAAGCAATGCTACTCACTGTCCTGCCTGCCCTAATGGTCCACCCAAGCGTTCAACACATGAATAGTGTCACTTTCCTGTAACCCCAGTCTCTCTATGCTACTAGACACAGTAACACGGTGACACTGTTATCAGGATGTCTGAGCTAAGCCAAAGCTCTTCCGTAAGCTCAACTTCTTGATTGTACCCTAAACTTTTCCCCAAACAGTAAAACTGTCCAAAGTGGAAATGTCACATTTGGTCAATAGCTGGCAATCATGATTGGAGCAGCACACACTAACAAGAGGAAGCAGCAAGAGGCCAAAAATGAATCTAAAGGGAACATAGTGACCTCTAACCAACAAGAAAACACAGACCAATAAACGGAGAAAATCAATAAAGTGAAAATGGTCTGCTCAGGAAAATCAATAGGGTGCAAATCAGCTGGATTCAGCCCTGTGGCCTTGCACCTGGCTCCAACCCCAAAGTTGAACCAAATCATTCCTGCTTCCAAATGACAGCTCTTTACTCACACCACAACCTCCTCCTCCCAGCATCTGCCTATTTACCCAAATGTATATTTTTCCCTGAAATGCCCTAAATCAAAAAAAAAAAAAAAATGCCCTAAATCTTGTCACTACATGAAAATGCCCTTTCTCCGTCCTTCCACGGGCACCACTCTTGCCTAGGACCTCATCATTTCACATCCAGGTTATTTCCACTCCCTCTACCTTCATCCTGTCCCTGGCACAACTGGCATGCAAACCACAGAATAATCTGCCTCCTATTACTCCCTTATATGAGTCCTCTGCCCACCAAGCACATCTCCTCTTTATCCCTCCTCTGAAACTCAAAGCTTTTGTTTAGACTGGTCCTTAGAATACCTGTTTTCTTCTCTCCCTAAATATTCAGATCTTCCCCCAGCTTTGGGTTGAGTCAAAGTGCCTCTGGCTCTACCAGACCTTTCTGGAAGAACAGCAGCCCCAAAGACCTCCTCCTTCCCTCAGCACGTATGGCACTTTCCATCTGAAGATGTGCCCTCATTTCTACTTTAAGCGCATGCCTGCTTTTACTGTTACAATGCTGGGGATTGGGGTGACCAGTGACATGTCTACAGTTAGAACTCCTGGAGGAAGGCAGCATAGAGTGGAAGGCACACTGGGATGGGTTGGGGTTGTTGTTTCTAGCTACTAAAGGACCTTGGGCTAGTAATTGAACCTCTCCAGCTTGTCTATAATATGAGATAGCTGTATGGGAGATCTCCAAGGCTCCTTCTCTTTAGAACATTCTAGACTTCTAAGGCATGGGTTGTCTCTTTTTGATACCCCCCATATCAATATTTATTAGCTCTTTGTCCTTCATTTTCTTTAACCTCTTAAGATTCTTTTTCCTCATTTGTTAAAGGGGATTGATAATACCTTCTTCACAGAATTTTTGAGAGGATCAAATAAGATACTGTTTTAAGATACTTAACACAGTCCTGGCTTAAAAAAGTAAGGCTTTACAAATTTTGTTGTTATTATTATTAAATAGAAGGAGCATATTAAATACATGTTGAGTAGATGATTAAAAAGAACCGCTTAAAAACAACTATTGTTTGAGGCACATACACACAAATCTCAACTAACATTTATTATTTGCTACTCAAATAATAAAGCATCTTGTCTTTCCTTTTAAAACAGAAGGAGAACACTTGATGTAATGAACACTGGGTATTACATGCAACTGATCAATCACTAAATTCTACCTCTGAAACTAATTAAAAAAAAAAAAAAAAAAACAGAAAGTATTTTCCTTTCCTTTCCCTGAGCTAGAAATTCCCATGTATAACTGCCCTTCTCTGCCCTTCTGCATCTGTGTTGAAAGCAAAAGCTCAGAGCTATTTCTGCAGCCCACTGTGCTTGACAATGTGTCCCAGAGAGACCAGGGAGACGTCCTTGCCCACCCAAGATGGCACTCCTAAAGGACAAAGAGGCTGCCCTTCCTGAGTAGGAAGGAAGCAGGTAGACCAAACACAATATGTAGAGAAGCAACAGTCGCTTTAACCCAAGACATGAAGATGATATTCCTTGAGAACAAAATGAGAGGAAGGCTGCAATTCAGAGGCCCTGGGTTCCTAGGTGATAAGGTGTTAAATGTCAGTGTGTTCACTGAATGAATCCTTTTCCTTCTCAAAGCAGATCCACTTGATGTTTCTCAGAGTCAGAAGATATAGAAATCCCATGCACTTGGTGCTCAGGCAGCCAAATCCAAAGCAGAGACAGCATGTCCTGAAGCAGGCCCCCAGGAATAAGATCAAATCCTGAGCTAGCCAGCTGGGAGGAAGAGTCCCAGCTCAGCCCATTGGAGGATTTCAGGGGAACCATGAAAAGGCCAGCAGCCCCAGTGACTAAAAGACAAGAGTTGTGCCATAAAATAGCAGCTAGAGAAATGGAGTTAGGCTGCCTGCAACAGAGTATAAAGGCCAGAGTACATGACATTCCAGAATTCAAGTAACCTAGACTAGAGTTAGGGAGCATGAAAACATCATTCTAGGAAATATAACAACATATTAAGTCCATAGATGAAAGAGCTTTACACAATAAAAACATTTTTACTGCTGTTTATGATTTCAAACTTTTGAAGTATTGCTTCAAGTGCCAAATAAATAAATAAAAAAACAAACAAATATGCTTCCTTTCCTTTGATGCAATTCCAATGGGGCCAGAAGGCAGGTTTGAATGTAAGACATACAGGGAGATTGAAAAAGAAATGAATATTTTCAAAAATGCATTATTCAGTAACTAGGTTATAATTGAACAACTAGTCAAAACCAATATATAAAGGAATTATCACATTATTTCTATAATCTTACAAACGCTCATTATGTACCCCTCATTCCATAGGACCCACATCAATCCTGAAGTCTAATCCATTCCAGACCTTCTGTAGATGGATGGTTGAAATGGTGTCACAATGCCTTCCTTCATTTACCCAGGATCACAGGGAAGGAGGTATAGACACAAGATCCTTGCAGTCTCTCTGCCAGAAATCAGATGGTATGATATTTGGGAATCAGGTTAGCCACCACGCCATTGGGTTTTTTTTTTTTAATCACCTTGTGTTTTTATAGGATATGTGTATTATATCAAACATATAAAGCAAATTTGGGAACATGACCAAAATTAGGTGGTGACAAGGAAGACAATGTTGAAAATATAGACAGCCTTCCAAAGTGAAGTTTATAGGAAAAAAAGTGAGAAAGATAAGAAAATGTTGTAAGGGAAGTCACATAGCAGAAGCTATGTGAAGCATTAAGTTTATGGCCAAAAGAATGGAAACATGTCATTGTCCTGACTCTTACCAACTGTAAGACCTCACACAAGTCCTTCACATTTTCTCAGCCTCAGCTTCATCATCTATAAAATAGTAAATATCTCTTGTGAAATCAAAATATTGGGTTTTTTTCTTCCAGGATCTCAGGGAGCAAAGTACAAAGACAAATCAGTGACAGACCTGGAATCCTGATACTTAACAGATTTCTGGATCTGTTTTGAAGAGCTGTCATTTGTGTTAGTATTTTGTAGTCTTGAGGTGGCCTGCATGGTACTGGGCATGAAATAGAGCCAGCCCTTGAATCTCTGAGTCCCTGAGCCAGGAAGGACCCACAGTGCAGTGAAAAATCATCATAGAAGGTCTGCCATGGATGCTGGGAATGAACATATGGGTATTCATGTCTTTTCACCTGCTCTAGCTATTAAGGTACATAACAAGAATTCATTTTTATTTTTACACAGAAAGCTTCATGGCCTGGTCCCCTGGATACTTTTCATATTCCAAAAAGAAGATTAATTCAATAGGTTAGTCCTGCTCCTATAACAGAAACACCCTCAGCAGGGTATACTATACTATATTTTGCCACCTCTGAGCCTGTGTGTGTGTGTGTGTGTGTGTGTGTGTGCATGCAAGTCCACCACAGAAAAAGTACCTTGGGTCTAGAAGGACACTGACTCTCTGAAGGAGAAAAGCAAAAGTGACAAGCTTGATCCTTGTGCCTATGAGAATTCCATTCCTGACCAATAATGATGGTCTTTGAGTCTGCCTCAAAAGTGTTTTCAGCAAGCCTGATAGCCCTGCCCTCCCTTCAGTGTCCAATCCCTCTGCTGTGCCGAGGCTGCCAGCCAAAGGACCAATTAGTGTCAACTGTGATGTCAACACTTGCCTGGTGAGTCCCACATCCAGCCACATCTTCCTAACGAAGCTCTGAACTATTTAATTAGGAGCTGCTCTGACAATTCTGTCCTTGTCACATCAGCAATAGATTGGAACACAAGGGAGAACACTTCCATTGAACCTGTGCCACACCATTTGCTCTATAAATTGAGATGAGTGGGATGAATTCACCTTGCTAATGCATAGAAATCAGAGGTAATGCAGCTTCTCACCAGATCATGTGGGAAGGCACAAAGACACAACCATTCATAAAACAAAGAATGTGTGTTTTTCTCCCCATCTGAGCAGTGTTTGCTCCCTATCCCTTCTTTCTGAGACACGTGTGCTGTCTTCAAGAGTATTGCCTTTAGAGTCACAGGGACCTGAGTTTGAATTCTGCTCTGGCCTTTATGAACTACCTGACTTTGGGCTAGATTGTTAATTTCTCTCAGACTCAGTCTTCTTGGCCGTTAAACGGACCGTTAATACTTATGCCTACTTCCGAGGTTGTTATAATGATTAAAACAAACAAAAATGAATATAACCCCCTAAGCTTAAGAACTAAATATTTAATTAAAGATCCTTATTACTGGTATACCTCAATGTCCTGTGTTCTAAATTAGAAGATGAATTCTACACTGTGATAAGTATAGCATTGTCTTTATTTGCCTCTCCTCTGTTGCTCACCCTAGACTCTTCTCTTTCCCAACCTACTCACTTTTACCAGTCCTTTTCAGGCACCTCCCCACATGTATTGTCGTCCTCTATTAATTCCAGTTTGTAGGAAATTTTCAAAAAATGTGGCTCCCAAGTGTGAACCCCAAGCTCACTATCACAAAGTACAATGGAATTTTTATTCCCCTTGAACTGGATAACTTGCTCACTAATTTAGTCTTGGGTCCCATTAACTTTTCAGCAGCCATTTCACACAGGGACAGGAAAGGGCCCTTCTAGCCCAAGGGCCAAGAAAAGGTGATTTACTTGGAAGGAACCACCAAACTCCACCCATTTGAGTTTTTATTAAATGCAGGAGAAATGAGATCTTGAGTTATATAATTCATTTGTGATTATTACATTCTCTGAAAAGGTTAAGGTGCTTATAACAAAATATAAAAGAGTAATCTGCATTTTTACTGCTGATATTTCAAGAAGGAGATTTGGAAATTTTGGAAGACAATCATTCCTCTAGAATCTTGGGAGACAAACACTCTATTGGGATGGAGTCTGACAATCAAGGAAAATGAAGATAAAGAGTAAAACTGATCCACAGTTTCACTGGTTTCTCCTTTCCAGTTCAAAAGAAAACATAGATCTTTTCAAACGCTGAAACTGCCTTTTAAAAATAAGTATGATGAGACTCCTTCTTTTTCTAAAAATAACATTTTTAAACACTGCCCTTTTACCCTTGAAACTAGCACTCTTCCTTCCCTGAAGATGACCAACCATGGCACATTTCCCATCAGCAGAGAAGGGACATTCCAAGCAAGGAGGGCCACAATTATCACATGACCATAGCACAAGAGATTTACTGGGAGCAAGTTCCATTTAGAATGTTTTTTCCTCACTCAATTTGTACCCAGGTAGGTCAATAATGACTTTTTAAAAAAAAATCTGGCAGGGATTTCCATGTTCCATGCCATCCAAATGTATCTGGCACATCTGCAAGGCCATTACTTCCCTACAGAGCCAGGCAGAGAAAAAAGAAGGAAGAGTGCCTTCACCAGGCTGTTTTGTGAGAGCAACAGTAACCTGTTTCAAAAACAGAACCGTACGATGATAAGGATAGGAAGTCAAAACTCTCACCTACTAACAAAGGGGCATTTTCATTGACAAATAAGAAGTAAGTAAGAGTTCATTACCTCTATCATCAAAAGGCTGGACCAAGAGAGAACTTAAAATCATCTTGTTCCCCCAATCTGAATGTGGAACCGGAAATAAAGAAGCCCAAGTACTCTAGGCCAGGATCTCTCTTTAGAAGATATAATAGGCAGGTAAAGGATGAGTGATACAGAGAGACAGGCTGAGGGAACTGAGACAGAGAAATGGGACAAAGAAGATATATTTCAAAGAAGATGGAGAGGAAGAGAGGGGGAGACAGAAATGCAAGAGGCCCAAAGTGAGGGGAAGAGAAAAGTGGCAAAAGGAAATCAAGAGTAGAATGAAGGTTAGAGGAAAGGCATTTGATGGGCAGGAAATAATGGGAATCAAAATCAACAGGGAAAGAGAATGGATTAATGAATGCTGGATGGGCTGCAGACACACTGAGAACTAGATGAGATCCTGAGACTGTGTGTTCTTTATGCATTTCTTTCGGGGACCTGGAAAATGTGAAGTATAATCTATGGTTATTAATGTTTGCTTTCCAAGAGCATTGACTTTGGGGTCAGGTTGATCTTGATTCAGATTCTTGAACAAAGAAAAAGCACTTAACCTTTTGAGTTTCAGTTTGCACATCTGCAAATGGGGCTAATAACCTGCTTCAGTGGATTGTTGTGAAGATTAAACACAACAAAGTGTATAAAACCCTATCACGATATCTGATTCATATTGAATGCTCAGTGAGTGTTAGTTTCCCCTCTTTTCCCATATTAGGCATTCTACATCATTAGATGCCTTTTTCATTAGGTCTTTTTCATCATTAATAATTCTCTATACTGCCTTTATACCCCACTATGGACCTGGCTTTTGATTGTTTAAGTTCTTTTTTTTTTTTAAGATTTTATTTATTTATTTATGAGAGACACAGAGACAGAGACATATGCAGAGGGAGAAGCAGGCTCCCTATGGGGAGCCGATGTGGGACTCAATCCCCAGACCCAAGGATCACACCCTGAGCCAAAGGCAGAAGCTCAACTGCTGAGCCACTCAGGTGTCCTGATTGTTTAAGTTATTTAAGGGAAAAACCTGTGTCCAGTTCACCAGAGAATTGTCAGTGTCTTGCACAGTGTTGGCACAATGTCAATAGAAGCAAGACAAGAAACAGGGAAGGCTAAGAGATAAACATAACTACTCTATGGCCTTGATTTTCTAGTATTCTCCCAACTGGAAAAATATATGGGTCCATCATCAGACTTCATGCACATTTTTGGGTTTGTAAAACTACCTCACATTATATACAGAAGAAAAGAATTCACCCCATTCCCCAAATATTTCTTCTATGACTTCATCCATATAGAAGACAGTCAGCATTCTGGAAAGAAATTACAGTAATTGAGATGGGATCTGTCTTGCCAAATGTTTCCTTAGAATCTTGAAAACATTCTTGTCTGTTGCATAGAAGATGCATGTTTTCTAAACCAACCAATGAATCATAAGCTGTGGCAGCCATCAGAACAGAGATCCCAAACTAATTTAGTTTGGGAAATGTAACTGACCAAGGACCCCAAGCTTGTACTGGCTCTGACACCCATTAAAATCCATCAGGCCACAGTGCCAAGGCCACTCTTCCCACTAGCAATGACTTCCCAGTCTTCTCAGTCTTCCCAGGCAATGACTCAGCACAGCAAGGAGTCTAAGGCAGGCTCTCTCTCCTGGGACACAAGGTACTTCTCTGACAGGTGACCTTGGCCCAAAGGACTCTCCCAGAGCCTCACCAAACTTTCTGTACAACTTCCCTTAACCCTGTCAGCAGTCTCTGGTGCTTCCATCCAACCTTTATATTCTCTCTCCTTCACTCAAGGTCAGACTCACATTCTGGTCTGACAGCTCTGGCAAAGTCTCAGCTTTCTCCTACTTTCTCTGACATTTTCCCAAACATTTTCCTTAATAAAATCTTAGGGACGTCTGGGTGGCTCAACAGTTGAGTGTCTGCCTTTAGCTCAGGGCATGATCCCAGTTTGGGAATTGAGTCCCATGTTGGGGTCCCTGTGAGGAGCCTGTTTTCTCCCTCTGTGTGTGTGTGTGTGTGTGTGTGTGTGTGTGTGTGTGTGTGTCTCGCATGAATAAATAAATAAAACATTTTTTTAAAAATAAAAATAAAATCCTGTCTTGGTGGGATGCCTGGGTGGCTCAGTGGTTCAGCATTTGCCTTTGGCTCAGGTCATGATCCTGGGATCCGGGATCGAGTCCCACATGGGGCTCCCCACAGGGAGCCTGCTTCTCCCTCTGTCTGTGTCTCTGCCTCTCTCTGTGTCTCTCATGAATAAATAAAACCTTTTAAAAAAAAAATCCTGTCGGACAGCCCAGGTGGCTCAATGGTTTAGCACCACCTTCAGCACAGGGCGTAATCCTGGAGACCCAGGGTCGAGTCCCACATCAGGCTCCCTGCATGAAGCCTGCTTCTCCCTCTGCCTGTGTCTCTGACTCTCTCTCTCTCTCTGTCTCTCATAAATAAATAAATAAATAAATAAATAAATAAATAAATAAATAAATAAATAACCTTTTTTAAAAAATCCTGTCTTGGAATCTGCTTTCTAGAGGACCTGGACTACCACATGAGTCATGCTGGGGCAAGCCTATGGCTGACCTTTAATGTCCCCATCCCAAGCATGTCAATAGGCAGGGAAGGAGGTGTGAAGGATGTGAGAACAAGAGGATCATTACAAGACCATCCAGAGCAGTCCTCTTACATAGGCAATAGAACCATATCTTATATATGTGTACATCTAATGAGAAAATAGCTTGCAGTCATGAGAGAGGAGGGAGTCTCAGAAGAAGCAGGAAAGGCTAAGAGATATACATGACTACTCTAGATTTTGAATTCCCAAGAGTGTTCCAATTCAAATATTCTGGATCACCACCAGGTCTCGTCTTTGAGGTTGTAAAACATCTTCACATCAGATACAGAAGAATAAAATTCACCTCAATTCCTAAATATCATGTATAAATACATACATCTGTGTGTGGTTTTTTTTTTTGTGTGTGTGTGTGTGTGAGAGAGAGAAAGAGACAGTTTATTCAGGAGCAACAACAGTTAAAGAAGGACATTTTGCATTGTTAATCATTGTCAAGAAAAATAATCTCCATTCTTGAATAGATAAAAATAATTTAAATGTTTTAAAGCTTTCTTCTCCTAGTGTATTCAAGCAAAATCTTCTTTCCTTTTGATGAGCTTTTGTCCTTAAGAGTTCAGGGTTTTTTGGGGATTTTTTTGTTTTGCTTTTTGTTTTTTTAGATTTTATTTATTTATTCATGAGAGACACAGAGAGAGAAGCAGAGACACAGGCAGAGGGAGAAGCAGGCTCCATGCAGGGAGCCTGACAGTGGGACTGGATCCAGAGTCTCCAGGATCACGCCGTGGGCTGCAGGCGGCGCTAAACCGCTAAGCCACCGGGGCTGCCCCAAGAGTTCAGGTTTTTTTTGTTTAAACTGTTCAGTTACAGTTTAAACAAAAAATGAAAGTTTTTCTTGATTATTTCACTTATAGCATACTTCTTGTTAAATAGATAATAGGTGATAGATGATAGATCACATGATTTTAGAAATCTAGTCTAGTAAACTTCATATCATTTTAGTTCAACGGTGTAACCTCAAACCCTAGCATAATGCTGAGCATATAGTCAGCACTTAAAAAAAAAAATTGTTGATAAAGTCTCAACCTTGACCTTCATGAAGGCTTTGATACAAACAATCCAGAGAAGATTCTCTTTGCATTTCTTTTCTATAATTTGTTAACCCCTTAAACAAAGCATATCTAGAAGGACTGAATTTATAGCTGACTTTCACAACCTAGATCATGTGAAATATGGAAAGGGATTGCCAAATGCCCACCTGGGAACTTCACTGTTACTGGTTAACCCTAAATAAAGTCTATCCAAATACAGTTGTTCAAACTCCTGTTCAACCACCCTTGGAGATCATTACAATGTGAAATATTTAAGGATACCTAGCACTCTCTGAGCAGTCTGAGAGGTTCGGATATTGCTCCTTCACCATTGTTTTGGCTCCGGAAGGTAAACCTGGAAGCAAAAATTGCTTGCTGCCCGATTAATTGAACCCACATTACCGGTTCAACTCAGTTGAACAATGGGGATCAACTCTAAATGAAACAAGAAATTCAAGTCTGGCCAAAACAGTCCCATGATCTAATTACTAGCACCTTTCTAAGGTAACTTTGATTATGTTATAGGCCAGGAATGCCGTTTTTCAATGGCCTAGATTGTGGAAAAGAACAAATCTTTTTGAATAACAAAGATGACCTTTGGTATGATGATTTTGTTTCTTCTGTTGTCATTTTTTTCTTTAATTTTCCCACTGTTCTTTCACTTTGGATCTTACCCCTGCCCAACCAGGCTACAGCTATGAAGTAGGAAAATCTTGACCCTCATGAATTCATTAAAAAATTATTTATTGAGAACACACTATATTCCAGGCCTGAACTTATGTTCTCTGAAGACCACGATGAGCAAAATCAGTACACTTTCTGCCATCATCAGGGCTTCAAGCTTGGGAGGGAGATGGTTAGTAATAAAGTAATCCCAAAAATCAATACCCAATTATTAATTAAGAAATGTGCTACAAGGAGCAGGATGCTAAAACGCATCCCAGAGAGAGTAACAGAGGGAAATGGGTTGTGAAACATGAGGAAGAGTTGACTCAGAAAAGAGAGGTAGATTTGGGATCCCTGGGTGGCTCAGCAGTTTGGCACCTGCCTTTGGCCCAAGGCGCGATCCTGGAGTCCCGGGATCGAGTCCCGCGTGGGGCTCCCAGCATGGAGCCTGCTTCTCCCTCTTCCTGTGTCTCTGCCTCTCTCTCTCTATGTCTATCATAAATAAATAAATACATGAAAGAAAGAAAGAAAGAAAGAAAGAAAGAAAGAAAGAAAGAAAGAAAGAAAGAAAGAAAGAAAGAAAGAAAAAGGAAGGAAGGAAGGAAGGAAGGAAGGAAGGAAGGAAGGAAGGAAGGAAGGAAGGAGAAAGGAAGGAAGGAAGGAAGGAAGGAAGGAAGGAAGGAAGGAAGGAAGGAAGGAAGGAAGGAAGGGAAAGAAAGAAAGAAAGAAAGAAAGAAAGAAAGAAAGAAAGAAAGAAAGAAAGAAAGAAAGAAAAGAGAGGTAGAGGTAGATAAAAACTGGGGTTGGGTAGGAGGTATGATTCCAGGCAGATGGAAAAGCAGAAATACAGAGCATTTCAAGGACTAGTAGAAGGCCACAATGACTGAGCCCCACACACAAGGGGGGATACAGTGAGACGAGGCCAACAGAAGGAAGCCACAGCCAGACCAGCAGACCCTTGCAAGTGCCACAGTTCTGAATATTTTCTCTCCTTTGGTTTTTTTTTTTTTTAGCCCCTCACCCCAGAGCCCAGTGTCCTCAGAGTTCCCTCAAGCTTGCATCTGACTCAGCATTGCACACTTTCTCATGCATTTTAAAATCCTCTCTCAAGCTTTTTCCTTCCCATGAAAACACCCAGGCTCTCATCCTGGGCCAGCTTGCAACAACACTTATAGCAGAGCCCCTGTCCCTTCCTGCTATTAGCTCTCCCTCCATCACCCTGGTGCTTTTTCAATGTGAATGTCTTGCTATTTTTTCTCTCTCTTAGCTCAAATTTATGCTCAGATCCTCCCCGTCCTGTTGCTGTATAAATACCTGGCTACAGCCCACTGTATAATCTTTCCCAAAGATATTAGACATTAAAAGGGAAAGTAAGGCTTCTTGGCTTTAACCCACAACAAGGAATCCTCAGTCAAGGTTTCTAGGGAGTAGATCTTTCATGGAGGGGAGACATTGTGGGCACCACACTGCTGGAACTCCTTAAATCTGCACATAAGCAACCTACTGTACATACCTAGCTTCTAGTGGAAATATATAAGAGACAAGGGTATCCACAGTTGCATGCAATTAACCAGCAGTTCTCAACTGGGAGTGATTTGGACTCCCAGGGGACTTAACATCAATGTCTGAAGACACTGTTGATTATCATGCTGGAGTTGAGAGGTGATACTCCCAGCAACTAGAGGCTAGGCTATCCTGAACATCCTACAATGCACAAAACAATCCTCACAACAAAGAATGATCTGACCCAAATGTTAATAATGTTGAGATTGAAAAACCCTTCGATAAGCTCCTCCAACTTTGAAGTGACAGTTGAAGGTCTATACCCCTTATCCCTGATTAATATCATCAATTTACTATAATTAATACCATTTGGTGGCTAACCACCTCCACAATGCATTCACATAATTATGGACTGTATTTGTATATATTTTTGTTGATTACATTTTCATCCTTCTTATCTCTTCAACTTAGATATTTAAGGCCTTCAAGTAGATGATACTTCAGTACACTTAGTGCATGTAGTGACCCAGTAAGATCTGAGCAGCTGGCATCGAGCAAGCTTCCTCTGTGTTGACAGAGATGATTAGATTGTTGAGAAGTACTAGGTCTCCCTTTTGCTTTGAACATTCCCTTTATTTTTCAAGATTTTTTTTATTTATTCATGAGAGACAGAGAGAGAGAGAGAGAGAGAGAGAGAGAGATACAAGCAGAGGGAGAAGCAGGCTCCATGCAGGGATCCTGACGTGGGACTCGAGGGACTCCAGGTCTCCAGGATCATGCCCTGGGCTGAAGGCGGCGCTAAACCACTGAGCCACCCGGGCTGCCCTGAACATTCCCTTTATGCAGGGGATGAGGTTACTGCAATGGAACCCGGGGCCACACTGTGTAGAGACAGATAAGGGTCTTTAAGATAGAATTAGACATGCTATAGTGACACAAATCACTATGGGGTTTCAGGGTTTACCTCAGGAGAGAAAGAGACACTAAAGAATCATGCCTTGGCCCCAGATTGATAGAAGTCATATCTTCTCATGGCTCAGACTAGACAGTTATATAGCCCTATCTAGACTAGAAATAATAGCAAGAGGACTAGAAAATATAGGCAAGTAAATATAGTATTAGCTGAGTTTGAATTCCAGCTTCACCACTTACAATCTGGAATGAGTTATCGAGTTTCTCTAGACCTCAGTTCCTTCATCTGCAAAATGGTAATAATAATAAACAGTTACTGCTAAGAGTGGTTGTGAGGATTAAATGAGAGGTTTTATATATAATTATGAGATAATAGAAAATATATATCTTGTTCTCTGCTCCAACTTCCTGGCAGAGAATTCCTGAAATGTTTGTAATATCCTAAGTGATAAGACTACCAGGAGCATCTCTTGTTCTGATGGGGTATCTCTGAGTGAGCTCCTGGGTGACTCCCTGATAGCATCTGGTCACCAGAAAGAATGGCTATGATTAGAAGCATGGAGCTTTAACTCTGCCCCCCACTTTCCAGATATGGAAGAGGGGCTGGAAATGGAGTTAACAATTCATCATGCCTATGTGGAGAAGTCTCCATTAAAATCCCAGTAGCATCGGTTTAGGGGAGCTTTCAGGTCAGTGAACACATCCATGTACCAGGATGGTGATGCATCCCAAGTCCATGGGGATAGAAACTCTTATGCTTGGGACCCCTCCCCCCAACCTCACCCTAATTAATCTATATATTTTATCATATCTTTTAATAAACTGGGAAGTGTAGGTTTTGCCCTGAGTTCTGTGAGTTGCTTTAGCAAATTAATCAAACCCAAGGGAGAAGGTTATTGGAACCTCCAATTTGTAGCCAAGTTGGACATATGCTTTGCCATCCTACTAGTGGGGACCTACTACTAATGGTTAGCATCTGAAGTGAGATGGAGCAGTCTTATGAAACTGAGCCCTTAACCTATGGAATCCGATGCTATCTCTGGGTAGGCAGTGTTAGAATTGAGTTGAATTTTAGGATGCCTAGCTGATATTAGAGAATTGTTGGTGTTAAGGTAATAACCTGCATGTACACCTTAGAATGGGGCTCAGAACACTTTAATAATCCATGGCATACTTCAGGTATATAGTACTAGCTCAATAAATGAAAACTTTTACTATTATTACAATGATGACGTTAATGATAACGTTGTTCTTGGTTTTTGAGCCACCAGAACGTGCAGGTCCAATAGATCATAATGTAAAGTGGACCCAAGAAAAGGCTACTCCCTCACTGTCTTTTACCATTCTATTAACACAGTGATTTGTCAGATTTTCTTTTGTATCACTGAGAATAGTTTCACTATTTGTTCCTTCATCCAAAATCATTTTTTGAATACCTACTATATTCTAGGCATCATGCAAAGTGTTGAAAATAGAAAGATGAATAAGACCTTAGTCCTAGCCTTCAAAAGTTCACATCTGGAAAGAGGAACAGCTGAGATCTATGGAAGCTCTGGGACATCACCCCATAGTCAAGGGAGGCATGAGTCAGGTCACAAAAGGCAAACTGAAGTTAACAGGGAAGGGGATGGTCTGGACAAGGGAGAACAACTTACCCAAGGGAAGAATATTTGCAAAGGGAAAGAGCAAGATCTTGGTACATTCTATCATTTAGCCAGCCAGCACACTGAGCAAGGGGGAGGGACAGGAGATGTAGAGGCCTTCTACACATAGAAGTTTAAGCAGGATGGTGATATGATCAATTTTGAAAGACTTATGTAAGGGTGTATATTAGTTTGGTAGGGCTGCCCTAACCAAATACCACTGACTGGGTAGCTTAAGCAACAGAAATGTATTTTCTCACAGTTCTGGATGCTGCAAGTCCAAGATCAAGATGGGAGATTTGGCTTTTCCTGAGGCCTCTCTCCTTGACTTGCAGATGGCCACTTTCTCACTGTATCCTCACGTGGTGTTTTCCTTGTGTCATATACATTCCTGCTGTCACCTTCTTTTCATGAGACAACAGTCACATTAGATTAGGGCCCCAACTTTATAATTTCATTTAATCTTCATTATTTCCTTAAAGCTCCCATCTCCAAATGCAGTCACATTGTGGATGAGGGTTTCAACATATGAATCGGGATGCAGGTGAGGGGACAACACACAATTCCGTCTATAACAATGGGCAAGCTTGGTGGCAGGCCAGCTAGAGAAGTGAAACCTATGGCAAAAATTTAAGAAAAAAATGAGGAGGCTTGCACTGAGTTAGTGGGAGTAAGAATGAAGAAAAGGAGAAATGCCTGAAAAACAGAGAGTTGGTAAGATTGATGAGATCCAGTAGCTCATTAATTGTGGAATGCCTTAGGAACTGAGTACAGAATGATCATGCACTGAGGTGGAGGGAAAGCAGTATGTGGGGGTGGAGCTCACTTCTTCACAGTTGGTTTTGAGGTTCCTGGAGGACATATCAGTGAAGGAATTAAACACGTAGTAGTTATGTGGTCTGGCTCAGGAAAGAAATCTAGGCTGGAAATATAGATTTGGGAATTGCCGGGATGGATAGGGACTGACTAAGGACATGAAAGTGGATGAAATCATCTAGGAAAAGTAAGTAGAGTGAAAAGAAGAGGTGGCCAAAATCTAAACCTCAGAAAGAAACCATGTAAAAAGTGGGAGGAATGAGAGTTGCTTCTGAAGGCGCTTGAGAAAAAAGTACCAGGAAGGTGATTTTAAAAATTGAAAACATTTGAAGTCAGGGAAGATAGGAAGGAAGAGCAGGAAAGGTTTGGTCAGCAGGGTCAAATGCCACCCATACATTAACAGTGTGGACTTAAAAATGACTGAGACAGGCAAATAAGAGTGACCCTCATGGGGACAGTTCTAGCAAGGCACAAGATGCAGGAACCACACTCGAGGATTGACAAGGGGGCACAAGGAAAGGGGTGATATTGAGTAAGCTAAGTCTCAATTTGTTGTGTGAAGGAAATGACAAGGAAAGAATGGAAACTAAAGGGGAACTTAGAAGAGCCTTCTGATGTTCACATAAAAGACTTAAACACATTTATGTGAGAAGGGGGATGTGCCAGTAAACATTAGATTGAAAATATAACTGAGCATAGGAAACTGAGAGCATAAGGATTCCAAGGAAGCAGGGATTGCAATCCAGGGTCCAGATGGAAGCAATGCATCAGGCATGAGAAACTTTTGAATGGATAGATTATGATCCTGAAGTGGGGAAAAAAAAAAAAAATCAGCATGCTGAGGCTCCTATCTCTCCTTCCTAAAGTCTTCATGTTACCACTTCTGCTTTGCTGGAGCCTTTGCCCTATTCAAACATCTCCCTTTTTCAGGACAAACACATTTTTCCAGTTGGACTATCATTAGTTAGCCATCTGGGACTTAACACCATCCCTCGTGCCTAGTAGTTTCAATAAATATTTACTAAATAAAAATCTAGGGGTGGGGCCTTAGCCTGTTCAGTGCAGATCTTGTACCTTCCCATGGTCACCAGAGAATAAACTATACAGAAAAGGCAGACATGCTTTCTGGGAAGGTCTCTGGGAAAGACTCATTATTCATTCTACAAACATTTACTGGTGCATGGTGTTGCCTTCACCCATAGAACAGATGGCCCAAGGCAGCTGATTCATAAGGACTCCTCCAAACTGGAGGATTCCCTGCTCCCCACAAATGACAACTCAGTGGATTCTACACGCACCCATCTGCCGTGAACCAGAGCCCAAATATTCTCTCTGAATCCCCAGCATCGAGAAGCAGATCACTATCAATTTTTCTTTCTGTCAACAGGAGTTGAGGAATAATTATGCCCAATTGACATAAGCAGCTCCAATTGCCTTCAGAATTTGGCCTGAAGCCCAATTATATTTCTCTAGCTTGTGCCACAGTACATGAACAGTACAATTTGTCTTATTTCTTTCTCTTGCTTTTTAGAATATTCAAAAAAATCTGGCTCAGTGAAACCAACCAAGCATGTTCTTTAAGAATAATTTTGAGCACGATCCATAAGCCAACTTAATATGATATATATTCTGAGAGAAATTCAGTTGAAAGCATCTAGATATATTATTTTTAAATTATATGCACATGAGTAAAGTATATTGCACACAAATAATTTTAAAATGCTGTTGCTGGGTTGAATATAAATGAAGGTTGTAAATGCATACATGCAGGGATACACACACATACACACACACACACACACACACACACACACGGTTCCAAATTCACCCCTGAGCTGTTTTGTAAAAATTATTTTCTAAGCTGGTTGTTTGAAATTTAGATTGTAATGTTTCCACAAAAAATGCCATGAATGCTGGGCAGCTTCTGAGGGTTACCTCCAAAAATCAACCTTACCTATAATGTAGATGAACTAGGTAGGACTGTCTGATTCTTGAGGAGAATGGAGTATTGTTCAATGGGGAAGAAAAAGAGATCAGGGGACCACAGGAGAGAAAAAAATCAGCTCTAGCTAAAACTTTGCGTTTTCCTCTAAGTACCCTATGCTGCACTGTCTCATATTCTGGAACCCTTTTGCCAAGCTCAGACCTGCACTTGATGTCAAAGTCTCCATGTACCAACTGTGCTTGTCCCTGCCTGTAACCAAAATCTGCACTCCCACAAATCTTACCCCACAAATGGACCAGCACTGCCCACACACTTGTCCTCAGGAACCCACTGATGATACCAAGACCAAAGGAAGGTTTGTTTGGCTCATTCAGCGTAGGCTTGCTCAGTCATGCTTTCTTTTTTTTCAAACTACATTAGATACTAATACTCTAAAATCAGAAGGAGACAATAGATAATACTAGCACTTACCAACATCTATTTATCTTCTTCTGAGCATTCTTCCCAGTCCCTTTGTGGTCAGTAGGGCCACAGAACTGCCTCTGGCCAATGGACTGTGAGCACAAAGGGCATGTGTCTTTAAGGCTGAAGCAGGGAAAAGCTCCTATGTGTGTATTAGTTTCCTAGGGCTGCTATAACAAAGTATCACAAACTGAGTTGGTTAAACAACAGAATTTATTGTCTCAGAATTCTGAAGATCTAGAAGCTTGAGATCAAGGGATTGGCCAGACCAAGTTCTCTCTGAAGGCCCTAGGGAAGGATCCATTCCAAGCTTCTGTCCTTGCCTCCACTAGTGCCTTGGCTTGAGGCAGTATAACTCCACATCCTCGTATGGTATTCTCCCTGAGTCCGTGTCTTCAAAATTTCCCCTTTTTAGAAGAACACCAGCCATTCTGGATTAGTGCCCACATGATGACCTCACTTCAACATGATTACTTCTGTAAAGACCCTATCCTTAAGTAAAGTTACATTCTCGGGCACTGGAGGTTAAACCTCCAACATATCTTTTTAGGGGGATGTAGTTCAACTCATAATACAATACAGTATAATTCAATTCACCAGGAACACGGAAACCTGGTCTTAAGATAGTAGAGCCTGGCTTGCTGGTTCCCAGACTCCCAGAGGATTTCACATGAAGGAGAAATAAACTTTTGTTCATCCACTGGAATTTGGGCGTTGTTTGTTGTCACAGCATAAGCCAGCCTAACTACCTAATGATATAAGAATATTTCATGTAAAACTCCAGATTTTTTCCTTGGAAGATGTAGCCTTCTAGATTTACAACCCAATGACAACCATATAAGTAGTCAACTGAAGAGTAGCAGTTTCCCTTAGACTGAACAAAATACTGCTCCCCAGCCCTCAGTTCACTACAATCCCCACTACTCCCTATCATTGCCCCTCAACTTTCCACTATATGCTAGTTCTTATTTTTCTTACTCACCCCTGCTTTATTTGATTATTCTACCTGCCCAGCTTCTAAGCTTGTAAATCTGCCAACTCTGCTCTACCCTGATCCTATTGTTCACAGCTGCCACCTATTTCCCTTTCTGAATCTTTAAATTATAATTTTTGTGTGTGTTCTCAGTAGCTCCATAGATAGCTGCAGGTAATACCGGTGGAGTAAGTCCCTTCTAGGTCAAAGTTCATAATAACCCATTTGCCTGTTTGCTTTTAATATAGAAGTATAAACACATGTCAGGGCCACTTTCAAATATATGTTGAAAAATCATAAAAAATAGAACTTCATACCTATTTTCAAAGCTCATTTTTATAGTCATACCAATTCTGACAAGTTAGAGGCAGAAGTATTATTATCATCTCTTTATCAGTGAAGAAACTAAAGAGCAATGAATCAGGCGATATAACAACAGTCCCAGAACTGGCAATTGGTGAAAATGGGACTGTGTTTGCAACCCCTGGGACTCAAAAGCACTGTTCCTTCCAACCTCCGGGTCTCCATTTCCTCGCAGAAAAGTGAAGTTATCAGACAAGAAGTGGGAGTTTCCAAACTACAGTTTAGTGGTATAAGTTTTACTCTAGTCAAAGTTCACATGGAACAGCCAAAAGTAGGCCAGTGGCTCTGGCTGACCTAGAGGTGAGCTCCCAAGTCAGATAAGTGACATTTTGCTACCACCATCTGTTTTGATGAAGGAACATTTTGACTCGAGAAAATACAACCAATTAAACTTACAACTTAAAAAAATGCCAATTTTCTTTTTTAATTACCAAATGTAGTAGATATACCCACATCAAAAAGATATATCCATATCCTAACCCCCAGAATTTATTAATATTACCGTATATGGCAAAAGATTGAATGCTGCTTTATTTGGAAAAAGGATCTTTGCAGATATAATTAAGTTAAGGGCTTTAAGAGGAGGAGACGATTCTGGATTATCTGGGTGGGCCCTAAATATAATGACAAGTGTCCTTATAAGAAACAGAAGACACAGACACAGGCCATATGAAAACAGAGGCAGAGATTAGAGTTCTGCAGCCACACACCAGGAACACCTGGATCCACCTTCTAGAAAGGAAAGATTCAGGGAAAGGTTCTCCCATAGAGCCTTCAGGGGAAACACGGCCCTACTGATACTTGGTTTTGGATTTATGGCCTCCAGAACTAAGAAAGAATAAATTTCTGTTATTTTAAGCTGCCAAGTATGTGGAAATTTGTTACAGCAGCCAGGAAACTAAAATATCAAGTAATGTGAAAAATTAATAAGCCCATACTATATCTGAGCTTTATATGCTGCTAACACCATTCCAGGGCGGAGAAGTAGAGATGAGATCAAGCTGTAGGATGTAGTGAGGGTGGATGAGGTTCAGAGACAGGGTGAGGTTCAGGAATTCTCTGAGAATTTCTTATACCTTGGCTGGTCCATGTCTCAAATTCATTCTTCCAACAGAGTTAAAGACACTTTGTGTACAGATATTTAGCCTTTTATTCTCAGCTCCAGACTGCACAGGAAATTGCCAATTATATTTCTAGCAATACTCTCAGAACTTCTGATAATATACATTTTCATTTCATAATATTCCTAAGTAATGCTGGTTCGTGGAGATAAGCCTCATGGTCCTCAGAATCTCTCCCAGTTTAATCAGACTTCTAAAAAATATCTTTAGTGTTTTTCTGAATAAAAATAATAAATACACATAAAAATTCAAACAATAGGTCAGTGGATAAAATAGGAAATGAAAATTGCCACAACAGGAGTAGGGGTTGGGGTGGAATAAAACTCAAGAGTAGCTATTGCACACATTATTGATGATAACCAGTGATTTTATGGTTTTACAGGGTCATTTTGTGCAGCAATGCCATGACATAATATCTACGTCAAAATGATGAAGCCAAGATGAATCTTGTATTATTTAGACAGCCTAGTCAAAGTGCCCTGCTTCGCCCATTGAACTGTATACTTTCTCTGACCTTACAACACCCAGAAAGTCCCTTAAGAGATTTCTAGAAACTGCTAAGAAATCTTTGGGCCACACTTTGAAAAATGTTGGGTGCGATGCTCTTAAAGTATCTCTCCACTGTAACATTCAATAAATGTGTGTATATGTGGATGTGTTTAATAGGCCGTCATAAAATAACACAATACAATAGAAAGCTATTGGAATGGATACCCATAAACCAGTAAATGCCTGCCAGCAATCAGAAAACTAGTAGTTTCTGCCTCTATTGATACTTGTGATTGCAACTTAATGATGTTTTTACTTAACTGATGGCAGCTGTCTCCATGAGAAGCGATTAGCACATTAGGTCTTTATTAAGACTGGCAAAGTAATAAATAATGTTTGTGACTTCTCTTTTGTTCACAAGGTTAATTGTTGTTTAGTAATATTCTTGTGATGTTTTAAGAGCTCTCAAGGAATTATATATGTAAATCACTTAGCAAAAAAAAGAAGTCTTAGCAATCTACTAATTTACAGGTTGTTGATAGACTTGAGATATACCTGGTGGTAAAGTACTGAGTATTATAATGATTAATCAGAATTTTGCATTAATTCTAACTTTTTTGTTTAAATCAACAAATACTTATTCAGCAAAATATTGAGCTAGAAACTCTGGGAACTACAAAGACATATAAGATACCACCAATGTTCCCAAGAAAGATCCAATGTTGTTGAGAAGGAAACTATATACACATGTAAGTAAACTACTGAAATGATCTATACTCAGGGAATACAAAGAGAAAACTGATTCAGCTTGGTGATAATATATAATCTTTTTTACACATTGCTGGATTTGGTTTGTTGAAACTTGTTAAGAAATTTTTTTAATTTAGGGCAGCTGGGTGGCTGAGCATCTGCCTTTGGCTCATGGGAGTGATCCTGGAGTCCCGCATCAGGCTCCCCATGTAGAGCCTGCTTCTCCCTCTGCCTATGTCTCTGCCTCTGTGTGTGTGTGTGTGTGTGTGTGTGTGTGTGTGTGTGTGTCTCATGAATAAATAAATAAAATCTTTTTTAAAAAATATTTTAAGTGTATGCCATTTGTTTAAGCAACTGTTACTTGGTTACTTTGCTACTCACTGCCAAACACACCCTAACGTATCTAGGTGTGCTCCTTTAGACACCACTCTCCTCTGAGCAGGATAGGACTTGAGAGGGTATTAATTTTGATCTCTCTATCCTGCCAAAAAGAAGGGCAGAGCCCAAAGAGATGAAAGGACTGACCTAAATAATGTGGGAGTGGCAAAGCCTGGACCAACCAGGGCTCAGGTCACCCAATTTCTCACTCTCTGAGACTTTAAAAAATGTTTTCAGCTGTGCCAATTCTGCCCTTTATAGTTTTCCCAGTTTGGACTAACACTTCAAATTCCAGCACACAAATTAGACACAAAAGCAGAAAGGAAAAAAGATGGTAGTGGTGGTAGTAGTAGGGGTGATGAAGAATGAGGAGAAGGATATAGGAGAAAACAGCTATTTAATGGGAGCTGAAGATGGACTAGGCACTCTACAAACACACCTACAAGCTTTATGGTATCTCTCCGAAGTATGGACTTGAAGTATCCTAACTTGACAGATGAGGAAACAGGGACATTAAATACCTGAGGTTCACAGTAAGTAGCTCTAGCGAATATGAAATCCCAGACTAGTCTGACTTCAGAGCCTGGAGGCTAAACCACAGCACTACATATAGCACAATGGGCTATGTGACTTCTGGAAAAGCTGCCCACCCTATGAGACTGAGAGGGACCAGACAGGATCATGGGATAGTTTTTCCTGCTGGTGGCTGAGACAGCTCTGAGAAAGGCTGATTGCTAAAGCAGCCCCAAATGGCATTTCTGATGTTCCTGCTCTCTGTGGTACATTCGGTTACCAAGACAATCATCTCAAATAGGAATTCCAACGAAGCTCAGAGCAAGTTAATTAGCCGTGCTGCAGACACATTAAAACTCTGGGAGCAGATACCATAGTAGGTAACCTTGCATGTTTTACAAAGTATGGCGTTTTCATTTCAGCTCATGTTGAATAATGAATAATTTTCCCTGCCCCCTGCTAGACAGTGAATGATGAGAAGCCCTTTGGTAATTCAGTGATGTTGAATTAATCGGATAGTAAAATATCCACATCTTTCCCTAGGCCACCATCTCTTTACTTTATGTCTTTCCTCTTTTCCCCCTCTTCCTCCCCCAGAATTCTATCACAGACCTGGTAAGGAGATGGCTGCAGAGGCAGCACCTGCCAGACCTGCCCCACTGGAGGCAGGCCTGTGTGGCAATGGGAATGGGAGGGTGTGGGGGGCCACCAGGCATTTCTGGAAACCCAGATGGGGTGCCACTACCTAGCAGTCTCTGTTCAGCCCACTATCTTGTCTGAGGCATCACAAAGCATGGCCTCCAAGGAAGACAATTGCAACACCCTATGTCACTTTCCAGTTCCTATTTTATTTATTTTTAGAAAATGTTTGGGGCATCTGGGTGGCTCAGTCATTTAAGCCTCAGACTCTTGATTTTGGCTCAAGTCATGATCTCATGGATCATGAGATCAAGCTCTGAGCCCAGTGGGGAGTCTGCTTGCAGATTATCTCCCTCTTCCACCTCACTCTCTCTAAAATAAATAAATCTTTTTTTTTTTATTTTTTTTAATTTTTTTTTAATTTTTTATGATAGTCACAGAGAGAGAGAGGCAGAGACACAGGCAGAGGGAGAAGCAGGCTCCATGCACCGGGAGCCTGACGTGGGATTCGATCCTGGGTCTCCAGGATCGCGCCCTGGGCCAAAGGCAGGCGCCAAACTGCTGCGCCACCCAGGGATCCCTCTTTTTTTTAAAAAAAAAAGGTTATATGTATACCGGCTTTTAATTTTATTTCCCTCCACTGAATTGTAAACATCATGATAGCAGATACTGTTTTATTCACTACGGTGCTAGGAAGACAGAACCTAGAACAGTGCCTAGCAAATAGGAGGAATGCAATAATATTTGCTAACTGGATAAGTAAAAGCCAAAAGCATTCACCAGTAATGTCAATTTTGCTGAGGATTTCCTGGGGAGGCAGAGGAAAGTATGGTATCCCATCCCATGTAGCAACTTTACCTAGTCCACTACTGGACATCTGTCCTCTGAAGTAACTCTTCTCCTTTTTCTCATTCAGCCTCCACAAATGCCCTCAGTTGTCCCAATAATCTAGAAGATACCTTCCATCAAAACAAAGCCCAGAGTTGCTATGCATGCTTTCCCCCTGTACCTTAGAAATCATTTCAGCTAAAGACAAAACAATCCATCAATAAAGAATTGAATAAGTAAATTATGGTACATTCAGAAAATGGGATACTATGCAGCCATCACAAAGAATTTGGCCAATGACAGATATATGATTGATTGATAGAACAAATAATAACTGAGAGGGGTGCTCAGGTGGCACCACAGGTTGGGCATCCAACTCTTGGTTTCAGCTCAGATCATGCTCTCAGGGTCATAAGATCCCTGCATAGCATGAAGTCTGCTTGGATTCTCACCTCTCCCATTGCCCCTGCCCCCCTCCTCACTCTCTCTCTCTCTCAAATAAATAAATAAAAATGTTTTAAAAGTAATAACTGAAAACTGTTATTTAATGAAAAAAGCAAGACATTGTATCACATGTATAGTATGATTACATATGTGAAGAAGAGATAAATACATATATATTAAGATTTGCTTAGTAGATCTTTGGAAAGACACATAAGAAACTGCTAGTGGTGGCTGCCTGCAGGGTACAGAACTATGAAATTGTGTAGAAAGAGACTTTTCTAAGGGATTTTTGGTATTATATGAAGTTTTAGTTTTGGGGGTGTAGCTTTTTTTCTTCTTTTGGAGTCTTTAAATTTTTTTAATGTATATCAAATAAACATAATTATAAACTAAAGGAAAGAAGAGTGAGGGTGGGAAGGCAGTCAGATAGCTAAGCAAGCCATTGATCAATTTCATCACGCCCCTGAAAGAATTCACCCAACCAGAAATATCCTGCCTTGAGGGTGTCTGCTGAGAGCATAGACTTGAATCTTCACCCTCACATTCTGCAAGAAGAAAACCTTAAAGTACATAATGGTACTTGTTAGATCCCAAGGCCAAAGAAACTCAGTGAGCCAACAATTAACTTAAAAATGCATTTTAGCGTAAGCTATTTAGAAGTAACTATGGGATTGGTCTACCCAGAACTTTTAGTTCCCCCAGCCATTCTCTTCACAGAAAATAATTTTTTAAATCAGACTAAATTAGCTTTGCAGTAACAATAGACTGTAATGAGTGTTTGGAAACATGTTCTGTTTATCAAAAAACTCTCCAATCACATCAACTTGGTTTTCTGGAATGTATTTCTCACTGAATTATTTATTATCTGCTGGTCTTTTCCCTGTATCTACCACTTGCTAATGCGTCCTATACAGTTATTAGGTCAATTGTTGGAGTAAGAGAGAGAGCAAGAGCAAGGATTTTGTTTTTGTGTTAACCCCCCTGAGAGAAATCCTACCTGCCCTTTGAAGGGTACTGTGAACTCTCCTGAGGGATGAGGGTATTGGCTCTCTGCTAGGGAGACCCCATGGCAGCTGACGACCACATTTAGTGGCTGATCAAACCATGTTCCAGAGCCACTGAAGGACGGAAGGGAATTAAGTCAGGATCCAAGAAACATTCAGTCTAGGCAATCCTCACCTTCCACAGAGTCTGCCAAGTTCCTCATCTATACCTGTGTGTGTATATATGCCAATACTGATGCCTATGCCTACACCTACGCCTATGTCTATACCTGCGTCTATACATATACTTCACCTGTACCAAGATAGCTATATCCTTTCTCTTCAACTGAGTTAGACAATAGACTGCATGATACTGAGTTCAGACGAAGAAAGGGAAGGCTCGTGAATTTAATTCCTGAAAGATGTGGGAGAAGCCCTTCTCTTAGTCATTCTGCACTATTTGGAACCATGAAGGAGATCATGGTGGAAAGAGCAGTTCCTTTTCAACTACCAAAGAACAGCCAGGACTGGATTTTATGCTTCCAAGCCAGCTAAAGAAAGGAGGCTGTGATAAGGCCTGAAGAATAAACCCTGCACTATCAAATCCTGGATAAATCAGATGAGATTGCCAGTGCAAATGCAGATGACTTAAGCATGGCAACCAATCCTAGGTTCATATCTTCATAACTTTTTATTTTGTATCTTCCTGGAATTAAAGAAATTGTTAATGTAATCAGCAAATTCCCAGATTACTGACAATCATAGGAGATAAATGGAGACAGTGGCATTTTACTTTAGGGGCTGATTAGCTAATAAAAGAAGTGCCATTTAGAACTGGATGATCCATATGTCTAGCCTTACAGCCTCACTTGTCTAATTTAAGGTCTTAACAATCACTTACAAATCACTCAACACCGAGTCATTTAAAGCCCTTGTCAGTCATTCACACCTAAATGTGAATTAATCTTTTTGATTTCCCCTTAAGAATAGTTTCAACAGGAGGAAGAGGGACAGAATATGGTTTGAGGGAGTTGAAAAGGATTCCACTATGCAATGGGGTAACTGGAAGGAAAATATGGGGAGCACAGAATCAGCACCAATGATAAATTTCAGCATTTTTCTTGGGGAGCAGGGCTTTCAAGCAGAGAGAGCTTTGCCCACCTTAAGCACCTCCGTGCTCTGTCCAGTGTCAGAGAATATGGTTTCCTCGAGTCTCCTAATCCATTTGTTTATCTTTAGGTGTTTATGTATAGAAAAGCCTTGTCCACAGATATTTGCCAACTGCCCGAGCTATGGTTGTTCTTGGACCATTCCTGTAACAAGCAGCAGGAGAATGTAACCTCACTCTGAAATTTCATAGAAATCATTCTCTGCTTACAGGATATCACCTCTGCCTAGCCATTCCCTCTCCTTCTTTTTTTTTTTTTATTTTTTTTTATTTATGATAGTCACAGAGAGAGAGAGAGAGAGAGGCAGAGACACAGGCAGAGGGAGAAGCAGGCTCCATGCACTGGGAGCCTGATGTGGGATTCGATCCCGGGTCTCCAGGATCGCGCCCTGGGCCAAAGGCAGGCGCCAAACCGCTGCGCCACCCAGGGATCCCCTCCCTCTCCTTCTTAACCACAGTAACATCCACCTGGAATATCCTTATTATACAATAAACATAGAATTCATAATGGTTTATGAATTCATCTGCATGGTCTATTATTTGCAACTTCTTGAGAAAGCAATCCTAATGTTAAACATGGCTTTATTAAGAAAGTTATTTGAATAGCTTCTAGCTGGTCCCCATAGCCAGAGACCTAACACTTAGGGAAAACTGAACTTCACCATTGGGGTTTAAATTGTGTCCCCCCCAAATTCACATATCGAAGCCCTTAGTACTAGAATGTGACTGCACTTGGAAACAGAACATTTGCATTTAACATTTGCAGATGATCAAGTTAAAATGAAGTCATTAGGATGGGCCCTAATCCAATATAATAGTGTCCTTATAAATAAGGGCAAATTTGGACATAGCAACACAAACACATGCACACAGGAAGAATGTCACATGAACATGAACATGAACATGAAGGTAGAGGTCAGGGTGATATGTCTACAAGCCAAGAAACATCAAAAATTGCCAGCAAGCCACCAGAAGCTCGAGGAGAGGCATGAACAGATTCTCCCTCAGAGCTCTCAGAAGAAGTCAACTCTGCTGACCCCTTAATATCGGAGACTTCCAACCTATATTACTATTACCTATATTACTTATAGAACTATAAGACAATACATTTCTACATTTAAGCCAACCAGTCTGTTTTACTTTGTTATAGCAGCCCAAGCAAACTAATACAGTAAACTTCAAAGCCATGGCTTAAACCATTCCTTGGCTTAAACCTAATACATAAAAATGTCCCTTTCTCTACTTTGCCTAACATCCAGGAATCAATCATCAGTAAAATAGCTCTAAACTGAGATGGGTCTTGAGTTTCCAGTTGAGGAGGGGCAAAAAACTGGTTTTAGTCTTGGTTCATTCTCTGTGTGAACCTGAATATGTTGTTTCAAATCCCTATGCTACTGTTTCCTGATTGCCAGATGAGGAGATCGAATAAAATTCTGGTGGCAAATAGATTTCATCTCCCATGCCTATTCTAAGTGACTTATAGCAGTAACTTAGAGCACTATCTTGATCACTTGATATGGATCAGTTCCCTGCATTCCCCAGCCTGATCCACTGACTCTGCTGGTCTTACCGCATGAGAACGAGGTGATTTAGCGAGTTATAAACATCCTTTTCATATACTGTTCCAATGGCTCTAGGTGAGACTCTTTATAATCCCACAGAGCAAGTACTTCAGCTTTGGGAATCACTCTTTGCCTTGTCACTCAGATGCCCTGACTGAGTAGACCGCATACAATGAGTGATCAGCAATGTCTGCGGCAGGCGTAAGATGGGGAATTTGCCCCTCGTGACCTATGTATTTGCCATGCCTGGACCAAATGATCTCTAGCCCTTCCAAATTTAAAAACTTTAAAATTTCTTTCTCCACTGATCCAGGGCTTATTATTGCCTTCATTATCACTTTCAGTTATTGCTGCTGTTTTATGCTACTCTCTCTTGAATCATCTGCTCTTTCTTTTTTTCTCTCTTATCTCTTTTCCAGTTGTGATGGTTAATTTTATGTGTCAACTTGACTGGTTCTAAAGGATGCCCAGACAACTAGTAAACATTTCTGGATGTAGCATTTGAATAGGCAAACTGAATAAAGTAGATTGTCTTCATCGATGTAGGTGGGCATCATCCTAGTGAGGACCTGAGTAGAACCAAAAGAGGAAGAATAAATTTGCTCTCTGGTTAAGCTGAGACATCCATTTTCTCCTGCCCATGGACATTGGTGCTCAAGGTTCTCAGGCCTTACACCAGGACTTACACCATTGGCTTCCCTGGTTCTCAGGGCTTTGGACCCAGACTGAATCACACCACCAGCTTTCTTGATTTTTCAGCTTACAGATGGCAGATCATGGGGCCTCTAGGCCTCTGTAATCGTGTAAGCCAATTCCTATAATACATGATAAGAACACCTGGATGGCTCAGTCAGTTAAGTAGCCAACTCTCGATTTCACCTCAGATTGTAATCTCAGGATGTTAAGATTGAGCCCCTGAGTTGGGCTCCACTCTCAGTGGGGAGTCTTCTTGAGATTCACTCCCTCTCCTTCTGTCCCTTCCCCTGCTTCCGTGTTCTCTCTAAAATAAATGAATGAATATTTTAAGAGATAGATAGGTAGATGATAGGTAAATAGATATGAGAATATTTGTACATATCCAGTTGACTTTGTTCCTCTGTAGAACCCTATAATGCACCAACCTTATCCTACTTTCCTTTGCCTATGCTTTATAGCTTTGGTGCTAACAGAATTATCTATTATAACAAAAACCAGCCAATGAAAATGTACTTTTCCATCTAAGCTGGTGAAATGATCAATAACAAGACATTGTCTATGACTTTTACAGATGAAGCTCTTGGCTATTTTCCTCAGTGCTAATAATAGTCTTTTTTTCTTTAAGACTCCTAAAGGTTTGTGGTAATCCTGAGGGTTTATGAGTGCTGGGTGCTGATAAACTGGAACAGAGTTGTGATACCACCAAAAGCTTCCAACCCTCAATGACTGACAGGAGGTAAGGCCATAGCCACAATTTCTTGAAGAGGAGGTGATTACATTACAGTAAACCAAGTCCTATCTTTCTCTACAGCTTTCCATACATCATCCTGTTTGATCTTCACAATCTCATGATACAGGCAGGGCAAGTACTCTGTGTTATTCCTACATTACATTTAGGGCTCAAAATCAGAAAGAGTGACTCAACTGCATAGAATTAAAACATTACAGGTTGTGTCATCTCACCAGTCATGCAACAAATCATTTAATCTCACTCATAGGGATATTATCATATATGAGTAGATCCTCTAATAACCACCAAGATCCACTAAGTCAGTAGGGTTAAACTTGGCCAGGATTGCACTGATTAAAAACCACATTTATGAGGCTTTGAACTGTGTCCAAACAGCTTTTCCCCAAAGCAGCAGAATGGCTTCTCTCAGAAGCATTCTCACTTTTGAGTGAACCAGTTTGTTATATAATTTCATGCCTCACTCAGAGGCTCTGATTGCCTCATCAGGTGTGAATCAGACAAATTAAAGAAATAACTAAATTCATTTTGCACATGGTTCTGAATTAATAGGCTCAGGGCGAGGGCATGTACTTTACTTCACATTTACCCCACAAGAGTAATGGGTTTTGGGGTCACTGTTTTCCTTACTAAGAATGCCCCCTTTCACTGGTCTAGATACCATCAGCGTGTCTAGGAGTCAGTCACCATAAATACGCAAACACATGGCCAAGTGTTTCCACAGGGAAACAACCAAGCTTTAATGTTTTCCAGGAAAGTAAGGAGATTATAGCAAATTACATGCTCTCTATTACTGCCACTCTTCCTAATCCCTGAAGCTGGACTTTTCCTGAAATATTGGCAAATAGAAGTAACAGGTTCTTCTTCAGCCTAAATTTTCCTCTGGACCAAAGACTAAAGAAAGCTACACTGAGAGCTCAAAATAGAAAAGGCTTGCTGTAAAACAGAACATATCTCCAGGATGAGAAATCAGAATCTCCTCTGCCTCCTGGTTCCAGTGAGATATCCAGTGTTAGAGGAGCTCTGTGGGGCCGAGCAATGAAAGCTCACCTCAGGAGGTGCAGCTGTGTCTAGGTTTAGAACAAGAAATACAGGTTTGCTCCCTAAAGAGCTAGTAAGTATTGGGAAGAAGTAGGAACATCACTATCCTTCTTTGCTTTTGACAGGTATTTCCCAAGTTATTTGCCAAAAGGACAGAGTACAGGTTTCAAATAAGTCTTTCAAATTGAGATAGCGTAGAGCTCATTTATCAGATTAGAGATTGAAAGCAAGCCCCTAGGGTGATGGCTCCTGGGCAGGCCTCCCACAGTCCTGAATCACTCTTCCTGGGGCTGTCCACCCACACTGCTTCACAAATAAGGTCATCTATCACATGTTTCTTATATATCTGCAAGGTTCAAAAACTCAGATAATTTTTACGCCATATTTTATCAGGTTTTTCATCAGATGAATTATCTGTGATCATTCCCTACCTCTTTAAATTTTCTTTTTCTTGTTTCTATGACACTACACTCACGGGTTTTCTCCTATCCCTCTGACAACCTCATCCTAGTGCTTCATTCATACTTTCTCCTGCAACTTTCAAATGTTGGAGTTTCCCAAAGTGCATGCCCAGTCCCTATTCTTTATTCTTTTCTCAATCTAGACTCTCTCCCAAGTGCCTCATTCATGTCATCATTTTCAGTGGTATCTGCACACTACTGATAACTAAGATCTTTTTCCACAGAAATCCCTCTTCCTGACCTCTAGATTTGTTTACCCAACCACTTTTCTGTTATCTCACTGTGGATGTCTCAAAAGCTTCTCAAATTTAACAAAAGTGGAACTGAAGTCTTAATTCGAAAAGGATCTGACACTTCTTGCACAGATTTTGATACAGAAAGACAGACAACCACCAATGCCAGGAGAATCCCTGCTGGTAATAATGGACCAGATAAATTAGACCAACTCTTCCATTAAGAACACCTAGAAAAAATGGGGGAATGGTTCTACATCTGTTTGAAGGCACCAGAGATGTACTTGGCAGTGAAAATTATGAGGCCAAGATCTAAGAAAAGATGGAAACCCAGAGAAATGAGCCTGTTTTGAGGACCACTTTTTCCCCTAGAGAGATCTTCCAAGTCACGTATAGATAGCTAAGAGGCAGAGAAACGGAATAAGGTTTCCACAAACTTATAAGGCAAGGAGACAAAAATGATAGTTTGGTGCCTGCCAAGGAAAGGAACCCTTGTAAATTCCCCAGGGTTTGTTTTGGGACCCTGTATTCATTGGAGTTCCAGGGTTATCCAGAAACAGAAAATAGGGTGTGTGTGTATGTGTGTATGTAAGAGAGAGACTGAGAGAAAGAGAGAGATAGAGAAATTTAAGGAATTGGCTCGCATGATTGTGGAAGCTGGCAAGTTCAAAATCTGCACAGCAGGCTGGCTGGGTAGAGATCCAGGGAACAGTAAATGTTGCAGTTTGAGTCCAAAGGCAATCTGGAGACAGAATTCTCTCTTTTTCAGAGGACTCCAGTCTTTTTTTTTTTTTTTTAAAGCTTTAAACTGATTGAGTACCACCTACATTGTGGAAAATAATCTGCTTGATTCAAAGTCCACTGATTTTTATTTATTTTTTTTAAAGATTTTATTCATTTATTTCAGAGAGAGAGAGAGAACATAAGTGGGGAGAGGGGCAAAAGGAAGAGAGAGAAGCAGACTCCCTGCTGAGCAGGAAGCCCGATGCTAGGTTTGATCCCAGGACCCTGAGATCATGACCTAAGCCAAAGGCAAACCCTTAACTGACTGAACAACCCAGGGTCCCCAAAGTCTACTGATTTTTAGAAAGGGACTTTACAAATGTGTACTATTAATTCCATCTAAACAATATCTTTACAGTGACATCTAGACTGGTGTTTGACCAAATACTGTAACCTAGCCAGATTGACACATAAAGTTAACCATCGCAGATCATGTAGCACTGCTGATCCAGAAAACACACATTGATTAGCACTAGTCTTAACATTTTCATATTATTTGGTATGAGGACAAGGTACTAATTTATATTAGACTTTGAAAAGTCAAGGATATATAATATAATCTCTAGTATAACCAAGATAAAAAGGAAAAAAATAGCCTTTGACTTCAGATAATAGAAAATAGCCCCCCAAAAAAGAAGAGATTAAAAATATAGGAGGAACAAATAAAAAATAATAATAGAAATATGCCCAGATATATCAGTAATTACTTTCATGTAAATGGACTAAATATTTCAATTAAAAGATAAAAACTGTCAAGGTACCTGGGTGGCTCAGTCAGTTAAGCATCTAAATTTGGCTCAGGTCATGATGATGGGGTCCTGGGATTGAGCCCTGTATCAGGCTCCCTGATTAGCAGGGAGTTTGTCCCTCTCCTTCTGCCCCATCCCCTCACAATCTCTCGTGTGCGCGTGCTCTCTCTTTCTCTCCCCCAAATAAATAAAATAAAACAAAAAAGATAAATAGTGTCAGGATGGATTTTTAAAAACTATACACTGCTTAAATAAACAATTTGAATATAATACAGAAAAATTAAAAGTAAGATGATTAAAAAAAGATATACCATGAAATCACAAACCAAAAAAAAAAAAAAACAATGGGAGCTATATTGCTATAGGATAAGTAAGACTTTGGAACAAGAAACATCAGAGTTAAAGAAGAACATCGTATAATAAAAATGTCAGTATACCAGGAAGATATAACTATCCCATATTTGCTTGTAACTTGCAACACAGCTTCAAAACATCAAAAAACACAAAGAGAAATAGTCAAATTCACAATTATAGTGGAAGATTTTAACTCACCTGTGACATAGCTACAATAAGCAATCAGAAAAATCAGTAAGGATACAGATGACCTAAACATCACAAATATAACAAACTTTTCCTAATGGACCTAGTAGAATACCTAACTTAATGACTACAGAATACATATTCTTTTCAAGAACATACAGGATACAACCCAGCAATTGCACTATTAGATATTTACCCAAAGGATACAAAAATACAGATGTGAAGGGATACATGCACCCTGATGTTTATAGCAGCATTATCAATAATAGCCAAACTATAGAGAGCTCAAATGCCCATAGACTGATGAATGGATAAAGAAGATATAGTATACAAATAAAATAGAATATCATTCACCCCTCAAAAAGAATGAAATCTTGCCATTTGCAACAATGTGAATGGAGCTAGAGTGTATTGTGCTAAGTGAAATAAGTCAGAGAAAGACAAACACTGTATGATCTCACTCATATGTGGAACTGAAGAAAGGAAACAGATGAATTGTTGGGAAGGGGGGAAAAGAAAAAATGGAGAGAGGGAAACAACATAAGTAACTTTTAACGATAGAGAACAACCTGAAGGTTGATAGACGGAGGTGGGTGGGGGATGGGCTAGATGGGGGATGGGGATTAAGAAGGTACTTATGATAAGCACTGGGTGTTGTATGTGAGGAGTCACTGAATTCTACTCCAGAAATCAATATTGCACTGTATGTTAACTAACAAAATTAAAAAAAAAAAAAAAGACACACAGCACATTTACCAAAACTGCCACATTCAGAACTATAAGGCAAGTCTGAACATATTTCAAAAAAAATCAAAATCGGGATCCCTGGGTGGCGCAGCGGTCTGGCGCCTGCCTTTGGCCCAGGGCACGATCCTGGAGACCCGGGATCGAATCCCTCGTCGGGCTCCCGGTGCATGGGGCCTGCTTTTCCCTCTGCCTGTGTCTCTGCCCCTCTCTCTCTCTCTCTCTCTCTCTCTCTCTCTCATAAATAAATAAATAAATAAATAAATAAATCAATCAATCAATCATATCAGAGTATGTTCTTTAATTTTAATGGAATCAAGCTGAATAACTAGTCCATATCAAGAAAATAAAGAAATAAACTGGTAAATACCTACAGTCCAAAGGAAAAAAATCACTAAGGAAATTATATAACCAATATTAACCCAAGAGTTTAAAAAATACATATTCAAACCATGCTTATACAAAATATATAGCCTTAAAGGCATACAGTAGAAAAGAGGGAGGCTGGGGGCACCTGGCTGGCTCATTCAGTGGAGTGTGCAACTCTTGATCTCAGGTTTATAAGTTCAAGCCCCAGGTCAGGTGTAAAGATTACTTAAAAATAAAATCTTAAAAAAGAAAAGAAGGAGGATGAAAACCAATCCACTAAGTATCCACTTTAAGAATTTAGAAAAAGAGGGCAGCCCGGGTGGTTCAGCGGTTTAGCGCCGCTTTCGGCCCAGGGCCTGATCCTGGAGACCCGGAATAGAGTCCCACATCCGCCTCCCTGCATGGAGCCTGCTTCTCCCTCTGCCTGTGTCTCTCCCTCTCTCTGTCTCTGTGTGTCTCTCATGAATAAATAAAGAAAATCTTTAAAAAAAAAAAAAAATGTGAAGTGACCCAACGGCCAAACATCATTCAAAGCAATCTGCTTCATTAATGAAATAAAAGAGATGAATTAATTCTATGATCATCTCAACAGGTACAAAAAAAGAAATTCATGAAAATTGAACATGCATTTTTTTAAAAAACAACTTGTAGCAAACTGGAAATAGACAGTGACATCCTTCATCTGGGTGTCTATAAAAAACCTAAAATTAAAAAAAAATAAAATAAAACTGAAGTTCTTAATTATCTGTTCCAAACCCACACTTCTTCCAGTCTTCCTCGTTTCAGTAAAATGACTTCTGTCCATCCAACTGCTAAAGCCAAATATCTGAAAGTTATTATTTAGAGTCCAGTCTCTCTTTCTCCAACCGGCCTCACATCCAATCCATTGCCAATCTAGTGATTCTACTTCCAAATATTTCCAGAGTTCACCCACTATTTTCCATCCTGTTCATTACCACTCTGGGCTTCTACATCTCTCACCTGCATCACTACCATCGACTTAAAATTAGTCTCCCTAGTTCTACTCTTACCCCCTCCAAAGCATTATCCAAATCCACTTAGCAGACACAGTGATAAACCAAAAATGTCATTCAGATTATATCACTATTTCATAACTCCCCAATGTCGTTGGAAAAAAGTACCAAATTCCTATCGGGGGTACATGCCTCCATATCTCATCCTCGAGCCATCTCCCCCTCACCTACTACATCACAGTGGCTTCTTTCCATTCTTTGAATTTGCCAGGCTAGTGCTCTCCCCAGCACTGCTTCCACTGCATGCACCGTTTCCCCACTTCTCATTGGCCAACTCTCGTTCAAGCTACAGGATTCAGCTAAAATTATCTCTGCACAGAACCCCTTCTGGCTGCCCTATCCTTCTCTTTCTCAAAATCCTATACATTTCCTTCAGAATTCTTATCAGAATTTGCAAATCTATATTATCTTGTACTTTTACTTTTTAAACCTCTGTCTTCTTTACTACACTGTAAACTTCGCAAAGGCAAGGATCATGATTGTTTCATTCTCTTCTGTTTCATCTCTACTTGTCCTAGTGCCTAGTACCTAAAAACTTTCAATAAATCATTGTTGAAATAATAAATGAATATTTCATTTTTCCAAATATTATATTTCAGTAGATTACTTCCACCATGCACATTTTGAGCCACCATTGTTAGTAGTTATAACTGTAAGCAGTTCCAGGCATATAACCTTGAGCTTTTAGATGAACAAATGAGCACTGTATCTCACCTAGACCCGTGCAATTAATTCTAGCTCCTAAAAACCCTTATCTACTGTCACTAAGTTTTCCTACACATGGATCTTATGGGAAGTTATTGCAAACAGGCAGAAAAGCAAACAAAGGCAACATATTAAGAGTTAAAAGCTTTTATTCAGCTATAGATAGTTTTCTGGCTGAGCAGACTTCAAAGTCAAGTTAGAAACCTTCATTTTTGCAGTAAGCAAGTAATGTTCCTAAAACAAAATAAATTGTGCAGCTGGTAATATTTATTTACAAATGCCCTATGATCACTTTCTAGAAATGCTAAATGATGAGAAAATCTCAAAAGGCAACAGCACAACACAATCTTTTTGTCAAAAATAGTATCATCTTTATGTGATGACCCCAGCAAAACAACCTTTATTAGTTTTGCAATTCATCTCTAACTCCAGAGTGATACAAAGTTAATTTGGGTATACCTTTGCATCTCTTTTTTTTTTTTTTTTTGCATCTCATTTTTTCTAACGCAAAATGTCATTGCTAATGCTATGTGAAAATAGAATCTGTAGAGGCCCCACATTCCTAACAAACTTTAATGATGGGATCAACTTCCTTATTATCCCAGAAAGAGAAGAAATAAAATTTTTACTTTTCTTCATACATTGAAAGACATGTCCATATGTGGTAGCATGATTAGAATCAGTTCTTTCTAGGATTAAACCAAAATCAAAATCACCAGCTGATAATCTGATACAAAAATGTAGTCAACTCAGGGGAAAAGGAGAAACATCCACTGTCTAACTCCTTACTTAAGAAAATTAAAAAGAGGGACTCCTGGTTGGCTCAGCGGTTGAGCACCTGCCTTTGGCTCCAGGACCCTGGGATCAAGTCCCACAGTGGGCTCCTTGCAGGGAGCCTGCTTCTCCCTCTGATTGTGTCTCTGCCTCTGTGTCTCTCATGAATAAATAAATAAAAATATTTTTTTAAAAAAGAAAGAAAGAAAAATATATAATTATCAAACTGTGGACCCAAGATCACTTAAGGGGTACTCAGGTAACAAGGGCTTTGTTGGTGGTAAGCTCAAACTCCAGCTCCTTCACATACAAGTTGTGCGACCCTGGGCAAGTTACTGAACATCACATAGCTTCAATTTATCCATCTATAGAAGGAGGATAACAATGCCTCTTCAAAACTTTCCTGTGAGAAAGCAGAGATTATCTATAGAAAGTACCTGGCACACAGTAGGAGTTCAATAAGCAATATTAAATGGAATGAATATTGGCTTGTCTTTCTATTCCTTATTAAAAATAGATGAAGAAAAGGAGAATGGGAACTAGCAAAAAATATTCTTAAATACTAACATACCACCTGAGGATGTTTAATACTGCCAGGAAACCTAAAACCTGTCCAAAAAGGAATGCGATGGATAGAAACATAGCTGGTCCCAGGACCATGTCCCCAAATTAACATTATCTAATAAACTGAGTGACACTAAATCTGTACTACATTGAGAATAAGTTTTGGAATCCCATGGGTAAGAGATAGGAAGGGAGGAAAGGAAGGAGGTGGAAGGAAAAGGAATGGGAAGGGAAGACACGGAAAGAGAAAACAAAGAGAAACCAATCAACATCAACTGTATTAAAGTTTGCTTATAAGCAGAATGGTAGGGGACTGTCTTCTTCCCTCTGATATATTCCCCATGAAGGCAAAGACCATAGCAGTTTGTTCACTTCTGTATACGCAGTAGCTAACACAGTGCCTGGGACATGATATTTAATAAATAGTTGTAGAATGTACAAATAAATGAATGAGTGCTGCATATGTCTCTGGAGTCATAAAAATTCACCCTGCAACCAAGAACTTGAAAACACAAAGGACTGATTTTATCCATTGACACTGCATGTTTAGAAATGGAATTCCAGATATAAGTGTTCCCAGGTTTGTACCTAGTGGCTGTCTCTTAACCATCTCTCTGGCCCTGCAAAATGGCCTTTTCAAATAAAGATGTGAGTATCTAGCAAGGTGGCCTCAATTTCAGCTCTCACTCTGACAATGTTCTCAGTTGCCTTATAATACAGTTTCTGGTATTAGATATTAAAATTCAGAAAGAACTGTTTAGAGACTCTAGGTTGTATACAAAAAAAAAAGCAACTCAAAGATAGAGCTGAGCAGTTAGAAATCAGTCAATACAGTGTCTGCTCTCATTACTGAGAAATGCTTAATCTCATTATTCAGTTTCAGGAGAGAACAGGAGGCATATTGTGAAATCCAATACAGACAAAATATATAGCTTCAAGTTAGCAACAGATAAGATAATGCTGCAATTACCAATTTCAACATAACTTTGCCTGTCAATAATTATAACTATTTAATCAAAACATTTTAAAAATATTTTTTGGTATATTGCCTATTAACATTTTTTAAAAATGAGTCAAATGTGCCCCATCAAATATACAAAGGCTACAGTAATTTCATCTGGTTGATAAGAACCACTGGATTTATGTTTCAAGACATTTTCTAGAATAATTCATATAAACCTGCTACCAAAACACAGAGCTGTGAGGATTAATTTTAATTGTGTATATAGAAGTGCTTTGCAAATATTTGGTCAATGTATGATGACATTGTTTCTTGCTCAGCCAGTTAGCATGCAACATGTAATGAAGTCACTTTCCATCTTTCCCTGCCTTTCAGTTAGAGGCAAGATTTTTCTTCTCTTTCCTTCTTAAACTAATGAGACTGTGAAAAAGCAATCTCAACCCATCAGAAGCCACCATATTTCAGAAATGAAGTGATTTATGGGTAGTAATTACATTACAAAAAGTTTATACATCGTTTGGGCATCATTCAGGGGAAAAGGCATAGTATGTTACTGCTGTTATTAAACCCCAAAGACTCATTGATCAAGAATATAAAGATCAGCCACTTGTTTTGTTAAGTAATTAACTTAACTCTTCCCCACAGCTCCCATTCAGCCTTAGAATGATCCAGTTTCTCATTGGTAATGAGGGTCCCCAATAATATATTGAGAAGAGCTACTGAAAGGTGATACCTATTAATTGCCAAAAGTAATTGTCATTTTGTAATCGTATTATTATCCAATTTGCTGCCACTAGATCATTAAAGTGCCAATTCACATCTCTGCTTTAATGTATTAATAAAAAAGACAATCATTCATTTATTGCCTTTATAATTCCTGAGATAATTATACAACAGGCTAAAGGTATATTTTTTCTCTGAGTCAGCAAACAGCCACTTAAGGTTCCAGTGGTTAGAAAATTAACATACCAGAACTGACTATAAGAGGTAACAAATATCCTCAGCTACTTTATTCAAAGTGCCATAGGGCCATTCCATAGAATAGTGTGATGAAAAGAAAGAGCTTGCCTCTGTAAAATAGTCTATTCCTTTTTTCTCCATTCTTTCCCAAAGGAAAGTATCAGTCAAATAGAATGAAAACCTTGTTCAGGAACAAGAAGGTGGTTTCCAGTTTGGTTTACAGGCCATGTGTTCTTCAGTGGGCATGTGGTCCAGGACAGGCTGCATTTCTAGGCCACAGAGGAAGCACTTTCATCTTCAGTAAGTCTCATCTTGCCTGAGGAAGGGTTTAAACATCTCTGCGGCATGGAGAAGGAGGCCAGGGGGGTTAAGTGACTGTTGAGAGACTGTTTTCAGGGTTTGGTTTCATTATTGTGCTTGAAATTCTGGCAATTCCCAGATCGCAAGTCTCTTCTTAAATACAGATACAAAAACCCATTCTGCAGATAAATAGAAATAATTTAAGGAGTCTCTACTTTGGATTATTTGTCCTAAATTTCACTATAAATAATTGAGCTTCAACTCAATTGAAGTGTCAATATTTCTTATCAAAAATTTATGAGAAAAAAAGTTCTATTGTTGCATATTTTTTTCTCTGCTCTTCTATTTGCCACATTTGAGACTTGAAATAGTTGTATTAAGTGCTCCCTGGAGCTACACACAGCAGGATTCTTCAAGATATTGTGGAAGCCACTGTCTTCTCTCAAGAAGGCTTCTGTGCAAGTTGCTTCTCCAGCTGTCACAGTCCCACTGATTTCCTTTATTCATTCCTGATATTGTTCTAGTGCAGAGGTTGTCAAACTATAGCCAGCAGGCCAATCCATCCAGTCCATCTCCTGTTTTTGTAAATAAAGTTTTATTGAAACACAGCCCTACGCATTTGCTTACATACTGTCTCAGTCTGCTTCACTCTACATCAGAGTTAAGTAGTTGCAACAGAGGCTGCATGACCCACAAGGTCTGAAATATTTATTATCTGAAACTTTGCAGTAAAAATATTGCCAATCCCTGTTCCACTGGGGTTTTTTGATCAACTGTCACAGAATCTCCTCCTCTACAAAGGATGATCTTTATTTTCACCCTGCTTAATGTTTCACTCTTCTTCTCTCTGGATTATTCTTTCTAAACTACAGCATCTTCTTTAACTTCCAAAATTTAACTCTGACATTTCATCCACCCACTCCCCAGTGACTTTGAGAACAGTTCCCCCAAGGATGCTCAAAGATGCTTGACAATTTCTCTTATTGATCTGTAGCCTGAGAAGGAATCACTCTCTAAGTGAATCTAAAAAGTTCATTTATCCCTTCAAGTAATAGACATTTGATGAAAGTCCTTCCTATGCACCAGGCACCAATGCTGAGAATAAGGCACTGATTCCATAAATAAAACACAGTCTAGACCTACCTAGAAACTCAGAGTCTGGCAAGAAAGCCCTCATATACTTCACGGTATTATTGTTGTTTACAATTGTTGTTTGTTTTAACATTTTCTAAGTTAACATCCCAAGAACTGTTAAGGGCTTTGCATATATTAACTCATTTAATCCTCATAACAATCCTATGACAAAGATGCTATTATTATCCTTATTTTAAAGATTAAGAAAAAAAATTCAGGCATGAATAAAGGAATAAACATAGGTAGGATTATAGCAAAGGTTTAGTAATTTGCCCAAGGTCACGTATTTATTAAGTAGCAAAGCTGGGATTTGAACCCAAGCGGTAGGGCTCCAGAATTCAAACTCTTATCACTTTGTCACCAATTTTTGTCTTCCCTTCCCGTCACCTAAGAGACATGTGGGCTTACATGTGGGCCATCCCTGAATTCCCTGACACATAATATGCAGAGCATCTGAGTTATGTTGTGCAGATCCATATTCACTCCCCAGCATCAACCTGTTCACTTTGTGGGAAGATAGGTGGGCCCTGGCACCTTCAAACTCCCAGCCATCTGGGGATGCCCTATTTCTTAGATAATGATTCTCTTATAAGACTAGAGCCTTTCAAAAAAGGAAAAAAGGTGATTTTAACTCCCCTGTTGTGGGAGGAGAGGAAGTATCATCTTTTGGCAAAGCTAATGGCAGCTATTTCCGACTTCCAGGAGAGAGGCAAAATTCCTTTTCAAGGGAGACTATTCTTTAGTTTAGGAAAAATACTTGCTATATCTTAACAGGGTACTTTTATTTGAGACTTGGTTTTTATTTTTTAATTTTTTTACACTTATTGTAAAAAGCCCCAGAGCACAGATGGAGATGAGTATGTGACAACAAAGAGTGTTGAACTACTCTACATAATAAAACGAAGAAAATTTTAAGGGCACCCCAAAGAGAAAAGATAAGAAGCTTGGGCTGATTGAAAATGGAAGAAGTATAAAGGACATCTAAAGAGTGAAAGAGGCCTCCAAAGATATTCATGCAGTGGGGCCATAGGAAAAGAAAATTGGCCAGGGATAAATCCTCTGTCTAAAGATAATCAATGACCTTTAAGACTGTGATGCCTGATACTAAGTTTAAAGTTGTTTGCTAAAAAAATAAAATAAAATAAAAAAATAAAGTTGTTTGCTGTGCTGGGGCACCTCGGTGGCTTAGTCAGTTAAGCATCCAAATCTTGATTTTGGTTCAGGTCATGGTCTCTGGGTCATGGAATCGAGCCTCACATCAGGCTCCACACTCAACGCTCAGTGCAGAGTCTGCTTGAGATTCTCTCTCTACCTCTGCTCTTCCACCTGTTCTTGCATGTACTCTCCCTCTCTCAAACAAATAAATGAATAAAATCTTCCAAAAAAAAAAAAAGTTGTCTGCTGTGTGATCCTGAGAGGGGCTGGCAGCCTGTCCAGAGGAGGCAGGAGCAGTGCAGCAAGGGAGAGGCCATTGTGGGAGTAAGATTGGATATTAAAACAGCCTCTGAATACAAGGCCCTATCACGATTGGAAAAGAAGAAGCAAATCTATCCCTATTCACAGATGTAATGATCTTATATATAGAAAATCCTAAGGAATTCACAATAAAACTATCAGAACTAATAAAACAGTTCTACAAGGTTGCAAGATATAAGATCAATACATAAAAATCTACTGTATTGGGGACCCTGGGTAGCTCAGTTGGTTAAGCATCCAACTCTTGGTTTCAGCTCAGGTCATGATCTCAGGATTGTGAGATCCAATTCCACATTGGGCTCTCCTCTCAGCACGCAGAGTCTGCTAGGGTTTCTCTCTCTCTCTCCCTCTGCCCCTGCTCTTGCTCACATGTGCTCTCTCTCACTCTAAATAAATAAATAAACCTTTTTAAAAATCAGTTGTATTTCTATACACTAGCAATGAACAATCCAAGATAAAATTAAGAAAATGACTCCATTTTCAGTAACATCAAAACAAATAAAACACTTAGGAATGAATTTAACAACAACAACAAAAAGCTACACTGTTACACTAAAGACATCATCATGAAAAAAATTAGACTTAAATGGAAAGACATCCTATGTGCATGGATGAGAAGACTTAACACTGTTAACATGACAATTTGCCCCAAATTGGTTTAGAGATTCAATGCAATCCCTATTTAAAAAAAAAAAAAAGAAAAAAATTCTGCTGCCTTTTTCATAGAAATTGACAAGCTGATCCTAAATTCATTTAGAGGTACCAGAGACCCACAATAGCCAAAACAATTCTGAAATATAACAAAGTTAGAGAGGACTAGTTCTACCATTTCAAAACTCACTACAAAACTACAGTAATCAAGACACTGTGCTGCTGACATAAGGATAGACATATAGAGCAAGAGAATAGACTTAAGAGACCAGAAATAAACTCATATACCTATGGTCAATTGATTTTCAATAGCAGAGAGAATTCAATGGGAAAGAATCATCATTTAACAAATGGTACTAAGACATGCAAAAAAATGAATTTGGATACTATCTTACACCCTACACAAAAATTAACTCAAAATGGGCCAAAGACCCAAATGTAATATCCAAAACTTACATATAAACAGTTTTATAACTCTTTAAAAAAAAAAAAAAAGCAAAGGTATACATATTCACGATTTGGAATAAGGCAATGGTTTCTTAAACAGGACACCAAAAGAGCGAGCAAAAGAAAAAACAGATAAATCAAATTCCATGAAAATGAAAAACTTTTGTGCTTCAAAGTATAGCATCAAGAAAGTGAAAGACAAATCCATAGAATGGGAGAAAAACTTTGAAAATTTATATAACAAGGAAGTTACATAAAGAATAAGTAAAGAACTCTTATAACTCAATAATAAAAAGCCGATGTAGTTGAAAAGTGGTCAAAGAATTTTGACATTTATTCAAAGAAAATACACACAGGACCATCCAGCCCATGAAAAGATGCCCAACATCACTGGTCATGAGAGAAATAAAAATCAAAACCACAGTGGTATAATTCACACCTACTAGGATAGTAATAATTAAAAAGATGAACAATAGTGAGTGCTGGGACAGTTGTAGAGAAATTGGAACCTTCGTATATTGTAAGTGGGAATGTAAAATGGCTCAGCCACTTTAGAAAACAGTTTGACACTTCCTTAAAATGTTAAACAAAAGATACAACATGATCTTGCAATTCCACTCTTAGGTATATACCCAAGAAAACTGAAATCATATGTCCACAACAAAACTCATATATATATATATATATATATATATATATATATATATATATATATATATATTCATACTTTTTATCCAAAAAGTAGAAATAATCCAAATATCCATCATAATGGATAAACAAAGTGTGATATATTCAAACAATGGAATATTATACATCAATAAGAAGGACTATAGTAATGGGACATCTGGGTGGCTCAGTCAGTTAAGCATCTGACTTAATTTTGGTTCAGGTCAGGATCTCTGAGTCATGGGATGGATTCCTCTATCAGGCACCATGCGCAGCAGGGAGTCTGCTTGAGATTCTCTCTCTCCCTCTCCCTGCCCCTCCTCTGCCTCTCTCTCTAAAATAAAAAAACAAATCTTTAAAAAAAAAGGAATGAAGTAGTGATACATGCTACAATATAACTGAACCTTAAAAACATTTTGCTGAGTTAAAGAAGCCAGACACAAAAGGCCACATATTGTGTGATTCCATCTTTGTGAAATGTCCAAAATAGCAAACCCATAGAGACAGAAAGTAGAATACTGGGGGGAAATGGGTAATGAAGAATGACGGCTAATGGATATGAAGTTTCTTTTTTAGAGTAATTAAAATGTTCTGGAATTAGACTGGTGGTTGTACAACTTTGTGAATATACTAAAAAAAAAAAACCTGAATTGTACAAGTTTAAAAGCATGAATTATATATGTGAATTATGCCTCAATTTAATGCTTTTTAAAAGCCTCCTTTTCACCAAATACAACCAAAAGAAGGTGGCCTTGAAAAGAGGAGGCAAACAGTTGGCAGAAGGGGGACATCCCTCATTCCTAGAGAAAGACTAAAAAAAAGCATGGTCTCTTTTTTTTTATAATTCAAAAGAATTAAAGGCGGTTTCTAAGGCATTCGTGTTTGAAGTACTGTACCAAATAGCAATTTCATCTAATCTAGAAAGTGGTTTCAGACAGTTCTGATTGAAAAGAAAGGGAAAAGAGATTTCCAAAATGACGTGCTGTGGGCAGATGTTTTTTGCTTTTTAGAGTGGCAGGAGTTCAAAGAAGGCATGTAGGATTCTCTGGCTGCGGAAGAGGCTTCAATCTCATAAGACTAGGAATGTTCTCAGAGAAAGCAAGCTGAGGGTAAATTTGCGGGCTGAGAGCCAACCCCAGCTGGGGTGTCACCCAATACAGGGGATGAGGATGTGGCTGGATAGGCCGGGAGATCTGGAAGAAAAAGTAACTAGGCAAGAAGGCCCTTCCCCATCCCCCTCCTGCCCTCACCCCTTCCGGGGGCCTGTGCTGGGGCTGTGGGTTCACGGATGCTCTGGACCACACAGGTCCATTGATGAGACTGTGGCAGAGCCCATTTCTGTGTCCTGGTTGATAACTTGAGCAAATGGGAAAAGAACAGTGCACCTCCCAGTTCTGTCCTTCAACCCCCTAGTTTTTGTTCTCCACAATGTAATAAACACCTGCATTGGTCAAAATTTGCTGTTGACCTTGTGAGACCAGTCAGAGCCCCATGGGACTTGAGACTTCACTCTTCCATGGAGGGCGCATGGTCACTGGAGGAAGGGGGCACTGAAGGGAGAGGGCAATGGCCAGTGGGGCAGGGGTTGAATATGTGGGATGCCCCCAGAAGACCTCGGAAGCATCCCATGGGAAAACCCTACCCCCATTGTACTCCTTCCCAAGGCCCAGACTAAAGGCCTTTTTCCCCATAAGGACAAAGGAGGAGATAGCTAGTACATAGGTAAAACACCACCACTACCCAGTCTCTGAAAGTCAGTCAGGAGAAAAGGGGTATCATCTCCCCCTGCCTTATCATCAGGGAGCAATAACACTCACCATGGACGGCCAAGAGCACAGACTCTTCTCTGCAGCTCAGCCAGAAACAGTGGGGTCCTGGTCTCCAGCTTCTGCTGCAGAGGAGACCACCCACCATATGACAGGTAGTAAAAGAGGTCTACCACAAATGTTCTAGCCCCCTAAATGTGGGCATCTCCAAAATGGCCTCCTATCAATCAGTGGTTTTAGCTCCAGTTCTGAAATCAGATGGCCCCAAATTCAAATCTCAGCTCTTCTACTAACAAACTAAGTGACCTTGAGCAAGGTGCCATCTCAAAAACACGTAAGAGGAACTGTTAGGTTTGGAGCTGAGGGAACTCATCCAAAGGTATAAACTTGAAATTCAACTGTTATTGAAAGTAACTGAAGCTATGGCCCAGAGGAAGGACAGAATGGATAGAGGGCTCAGGACTGTCAGGGAAAATTATCAAAACCTTGGAATGGACAACAGAGCTGACTGGGCTCTGAACACTGCCCAGTGGGTCCTGCAGGGATTATCCTATTCTGTAGACCTGTGCACTTTTGATTGCCTTCCTGTTGGCCAGTCTACTTTACAACTCTCTTAGGGGTAGAAGTTAATTTGTAGAAAAGTGATAGTAATGCAAATGATTGTTGTCTATAGCACTGTGACGAATTTTTGTCCCTACAGAGATATAATTGACTTTTACTCTGTAGGAAGATGACCCCTCATGTTATATTTTATTGTTCTATAGGATATTAACCATCTTGCATCTATGAGTAGATTCATTTCAGCATTCCTGAATATATCTGCATGTGTTCTTCTATCTGCATGTGTTCTCCTTTGACCTGATTTTAACACATTAGTGGTTTCTTCATTAATTAATGATTACATAAAATCTTTGATGTATTCTCTTACATTTGTGTGAGAGTCTTGGATTTTACCTTTTAGAAAATGATGCTTTAGCAGGACCAAGCCCTTGAGGAAAGCCAACAGATGGTGGAGGAGCATGACCTTGCGAAGGAGGGAAAGAAAATGCAGCCAATGAGGCAAGGAAAGAAGGAGGAGTGTCTGGGCACAAAAGTCAAGGTAAGACTAGTGTTTTGAAAACAGAGTGAGCAACTAAATCCAAGGGGCATTTAATTAATTTTCATCTTACTTGACCACACAACTGCATTCAACCCACAGCCCTCCTTGCCGCTGCTCTGCACCACCAGTCCCTCCCACAAATGTGAAGCAACCTTTTCTAAACCACACAAAGCACAGGATGTCTTGTTACTCCCTTCTCCTGTGACCAGAGGCCTACTGTCTGACATTTACATAACCAAGGGAGTCTACTCAAGCGTTCTTTGTAGAGCAAGGAACATTTACTTCAAGGTGATTTTCTGTTCCCAACTTGACTGAATCAGATAGCACTAAAAAAGAAGAAGAAGAGAAAGAAGGAAGGAAGGAATGATCGAACGAAAGAAAGAAAAGGAAAAAAACTCAAATTTAATCTATCCTCACACCACTTTAAATGAAGTATATATATCCTGCCATACTAACATCCTTAAGGATTGTCCCACAACATTAGCATCCTTGGAAGACAGTCGGTTGGCAAATTTGATTGTTCCCTTCATTTTCAACCACAGATAGGAACACTGAAAAGAATTATACAGCTGTATTTGAACACACGTTAAGTTACCCAGTCCCTCAACCTTCCTGGTACTTCTTACATAACCTTGAGATCTCAATTAAGCCCAGTTTCCCCCCTCTTTTTCCCATGTCTGACCTCTAGATAGATTGCATTTACCATAGCAACAATCTTCCTTGTTCCAACTCCAACAATCAGAAGGCAGAGCAGGATGTAGAAAAATTACTGAAACCCAGCCAATAGTTTTTAAAAAGCAACCCCCTCCAGATGTTCTCTAACCTTAAAAAAGCAAAAGCCACAAGGAGCAGCTTGAAGATGCTCTCATGTTTTTCATCCCCATTTGTCCAGGTTGAAGGAAAATCCCTCAACTGCCAGCAGGCATCATTACTTTTCATTTGTTAAGCACCCAATGAATGGATCAGCCTCTTGAATTGGGTGCACTACTGCACCACCTGCTATGATCTTTCCAGGTGTGCCAGCAAATGACATTTAGCTAACAAGCCTGAAGTTTTTCTGCTCATCAGAAAGGCACTTTAAGACATTACCCATTTGTCTAGAACTGGAGGTGGCTACAGTCACCGGCATCCCAGATGGTACCACTTTTCAGTATTACAGATTTTAAATGAGAAACCTGAATCCCCCCAGAGGGATCTTCCCTCTCCAGAATCCACCGTCTCACCTTCTTCCTAAAGGCAAAATTTCAAAGATGCCCTGGTGGTAATTTTCAAACTTTAAAGTTTTTGGTACCTATTCCGATGGCACTTGTGAGTGCATGCCAATAATGTCTCTGGTAAATTCCAACGGTTGCCATTCTTGAACTTTACCAAATGTCGGGTCATTCTAATGAGTAGCCACTAGATGGCAGGCTTCAACCTCCTAAAGGATCTCCAACACCAGTCTTGGTTGCCTACAGGGTTGGGGGACACTGGAATGACAAGCCGTGGGCAGAGGCATCGCTTCCATTTATTAATATTCCCAGGCACAGCTTGAGGAGCTCTCACTTCACTTTAGGGAGATGATTTGTTTAGGCATTCATTTGGCTTAAGAAAAATAATTCACTAATCACGTGTCAGGTGTCGTGCTTTTACATTTTAGCTCCTGCCTTTATAGAAAAAATGTCTACCTATGAGATCCACAAGAGGATGTGTATATGTGCAGAATATTCACCTACATGTTAAAAGAGCAACATAATTTTCCAGGGGTCCCAGGGAATAAAGAATTTACCTACTGGGAAAATAAATGTAGATATACATTACTGGAACACACACAAATCAGAATGAAAAATCATATTAATAGCTTGCAAATACCATTTCAAGTTCCAGCCATAATTATAACATTCACTATCAATCCTATTTGTTCTTTCTGACTTTTAATGACTCAGTCACCTACTCAAAGATAAGAAAATAAAAGTACAAGAATCTGCATTTTAAGGTGTCAGTCACATCTTCAAAAAGCAGAAAACAGAAACTCTGTCCCAACTTGTTTGGAAAGAGAGAATTATCACTTGTACCCATGAGGAATCTACCAGTTGGGGAGAGGGCTGCTGGGGAGGGAAGGCAGAGAACAAATGAGGACAGGGATCCACACTGGGGATGGTGGTTACACAAACAGAAATAATCTAGGTTCTCCGGGACGAAATAAGGAGGTTAATTTAGTTGCAGCTGGATCAGGACGACTTCAGAGCAATAAGAATCAGGTAAGGGCAACAGAGACACTTAATAGAGGACATTTTAGACTCACAATATAATGACATAATTTCCTTAGGGCCTTAAAAATAACAATAGCTTCCAGAAGGTAGTTAGCATGCAGACTGGAAGATTACTTCAGCTCATCCTGTTCATAAAGACACACACACGGGGCCATCCCCAATCACCAGTAATTAAATTCCACCACTCTCTGTCCTAAGCAGTCTTGCACAGTGACCATTAACCCTCTGCCCCCGAGTGGGAGAAGCGACCTGAGAACACTGTCTGCACAGGCCCGGGCTCATAATGACAGCAGCCGTTCCCCTCCCTCCGAGTGTGCGTCTGCCCCCGGGAGGGCCGGTGCACTTGGCACATTAAAGAGCGTTTATAAACAGTAGGTTAGAAGAGCTCAGGGGAAGAAGAACCATGTAACCAGTGATGGTTATTAATGACCATTATTATCCTTGTCCTGACCCAAGAACATTCCTCCAAGAATGTTTACTTAGCATGCAGGACTGGAGCTGAGTCGAACGTGAGGGGCTCTGAAACTCTGCTATTAATCTACCAGTTTTTATAGAGAGAGGAGATTGCTTCATGAAGTTCTCTTCTTAAAAATTAATATATATAAATGAAAATTTTAGAGGCCCCCATATTCCACCAGAAGAGAAATGGATCGATCCTCTGTGTGGTGAGTCACGTAATAGAGGGCATTAGGGCAGGTTTCACATGAATAACATATTGATTTCCCCTTGTTACTTGATTCAACTTTATTCCTTTTGGATTGCCAAAGGCCTCTGTGACAGCATAGGCTGTGGTCTGGAGGGCGGCTGGGAGCTGTATTTTCTGGTCCTTTATTTATTCATTAAAGTTTTGCTCTACCAACATCTGAGTGAAAGAGAGGATTCGGTTAAAGCCAACAAGTATGCTGATCCTTTCCGGATTTAAAAAAGGCCGTGAAGGTAGAGGCACCAAGAAAAGAGGCAGGCCATCCTCAGTGTGACTCATGCTATTGGGGGGTGGGGGGGGTTATCTTTTTACTTGTCAAAATTTCATATTCATTAATATAGTACCGTTAATATTTTATATGATACAAAAAGATTTTGAGGAAAAAGTGAACATCTCCTTTTGCATACCTGCCCCCTCTACCAATCCGTGCATCTCTTGTTGGTAACACTGTTAATACTTAGGTATGTGTCTACCTGGGATTTTCTGTGCATTTGCATCTATAAATACATACATAGTTTTCTTTCCACAGAAATGGAATCACCCTGTATGTATTATGCTAAAATATGATGTCTTGGAGATCTTCCTGTATCAGGGTAAGGAGATCTCCCTCACACTTTTTAATAGCTACAGAGTATTGTATAATTTGCAGCCTTTTTCATTTATTAATCCTCTTCCCGCTGATGGGCTTTCAGAAGATTTCCAGTTGTTAAGTAATGCTGCAGAGCTCACACACCTTGGCCTCAGAGAAGGTCCCTTGACACATGGGCAGCCAGAGAGGAGGCAACGTGGCAGTAGGATAGGTCTGAGGTGGCAGGCATGTGTCCTGGTAGTACCACCTCCCTGCCCTGATAGCCTGTGCCCCAGGGATGGGCTCAGGACATCTGAAAGGTCCGTCCATCCCTGCTTAACCCTACCTTACCCCCATGGTGTTCAGACAGGTGTAGATGAGGCTGAAAATGAATAGCCAGGACTGACTAAGCTTTCAATTAAGATGAGGATATCGAAGCCAAGTAAACAGGTTGGATCCAATGACCTGATAAAGAAGGAACGTGAGGAGTGAACACGTCCGCAATAGACACAGAGCATTTAAAGTCAATACAGCAAACAGAGACGTCTCAGCAGAATCCAGAGAAAGTAGACACCTCTGCTTAGGCCCACAGCCCAGAGAGAAGGGCAGGAGGGAGAGACAAGTCTGAATTCCCTGTGTCTTTATTCCAAAGAAACTGTGTTCAGCTGAAGACTCCCAAATATGCTTTGAATTGGCAAGATCAAGTCTACCACCATCACTGAAAGCGATTTGAGCATTGTGTGAGTTTGTTAGGGCTGTTGTAACTAAACACCACAAACTGGGTGGCTTAAACAACAGAAATTTACTATTTGACAATTCTCTTTCAATTCTTGAGGCTCGAAGTCCAAGATCAAGATGTTGACAGGGTTGCTTCTCCCAAGGGCCCAGAAAAAAACCACTCCATGCCTCCCCGTAGCTTCTGGAGGTTTGCTGGCAATCTTTGGCCTTCCTTGGTTTATGGAAGCATCACTCTGACTGACCTCTGCTTCTCTCTTTATGTGGTGTTCTCCCTATGCCCATGTCTGTGTCCAAATTTTCCCTTGGTGTAAGGACATTCATTGTATTTGATTAGGGTCATTCCAAATGAACTCACTTAAACTTGATTACCTCTATAAAGGATCTATCTCCATATAAGGTCATATTCTGAGGTACTGGGAATTAGAACTCTAACATTATCTCTCTCAGAGGACAAAATTCAATCCATAACAAGTGTTAAGTTCAGTTAAAGAGAAATAAAGCTCTAGTTTTGTGCACTTGAATTATGTATATTGAAATTTGAACCCCCAAAACTAGTTCACTTGCATCAAGAAATGGGAGAACTATTTCTTGTCTATCCTTAAAGATGCTTGGCCTATAACTTAGAAAATGTTTTCTCACAAGTTTGTCTCTAAATTTAGCAGAATTTGGGGCACCTCAGGGGTGCAGCAGATTGAGCATCCAACTCTTGGTTGCAGCTCAGGTCATGATCTTAGGCTTGTGAGATCAAGCCTCGAGTAGGGCTCCACACTCAGCACAGAGTCTTCTTGAGATTCTCTCTCTCCCTCTCTCTCTGCCCCTCCTGCTCATGCACTCTCTCTCTCTCTCAAATAAGTAAATAAATTCAGCAGAATTTGCAATAATCCCCAGAAAATCTGTTGTCTCACCTCTGCAAAGGAAGACCCTCAAGTCTCTGGGAAGGACCCCACTGGCCACAAAGTCTACCAGAGAATCAGCCCTAAGATGTAGCAGGTAAGTTACTAGTTGGTGGGCCCTGCACTGCAGAAGCACGAGACGAGATACCTACGACGGGCCGGGGGGTCTCCCCTGTTGTCCAGGGAAAGCATAGATATCTAAGAACAGGGAACAGGCCAGAAATCAGGAAGCTCAGGTGATGGCTCTGGTTGGTATGCAGCCTTCTCAGGATGCTTCTCATGATTCATTTTCCTGTTCATCCCAGAAAGAACCAGAGTAGCCTCAGAAGGTGGGCTGCAGGCACCTCAAGGGGTGGTCCCGGTGCCTGTGCCAGCATTTTGAATGATCATCTAGAAAGCAGGCAGGATTTATCCCAAACTCAGAGAGGAAGAAACTTGTCAGAAGCCAATTCACTCTGAATTAGTTAATACCTGAAGTGAGGTTAGCAATTTGGCAGCAGCTAGCATTATGTGGAGCTTCCGAACCTGCCATTCTCTCTTCACGGGTTCTATTAAGACATCCAGTTATGGAGTTGGTTATGGAGCTTTGTTGGGGGCTGTTGGTTTCTCGTATATGACTGCTCTTTTGCAGGAGTGCGGAGTGGGGTGGGGCTTAGGGACAGGGGTTGTCAGCACATGGGGTGGGACCATCAGAGACTGCAGCAGTACATCATACCTGAGAGGGAGCATGGAAAACCACTGTGACAAAAGCAACAAAAAACACAGAGATACACCACAGGGACCTGGTAAGTGGCTGACACCTAACTGCAAGATTGGATTAACTCCAAAAAGCACAAGTTGCATATCATGTGCATCACAGGCTGGAAGTGCTAGAAAAGCAGCCTCAAATGATGACTGATGAAATGTGGTAAATAAATGCCCCACTCCCTGACTCCAGCTGGAAGAGTCCATACTGGCTGTAGAGTTCCCCAGGGGCATAAAATCCAGTTGCCCATGGGGGTGTGTATAACACCCCTTTGCTTGGCTGCCTCTCTTTCCCCTTCCTCAAAGAGTGTTTCTTGGCATTACTTCCCAAATATACCCCTGGTTCCATAATCCTCATCTCAGAGAAGACCCACCTAGGAACACTTGCTCAATTGAATTGTTCATATTTCACTGAGATGTAAGCCAAGGCCTGAACACAGATTTGCTGAGAAATCTACCTTATTCCACACTGTGTGGGCTGAAGGGACATGCAGCATTAACAGAAGACAAACTCTAGGAGGACAGCAAGTGAGAACCGTGGTTGGAGGTGTGGAGAAAAGTCAGTGTCACTGAGACAGAAAGGGTGAGTGTGGAGGAGCTGTTTTTTCCTGCCATGTCTGCAGCACGTCTTAAAATAAGAACATGTGCCCTCTCCCCCATCTTCTCCATTTTCTTCAACCCCCATCTACTGATTCAGGAAAATGTCCTGAGCACATGGCTAGCTCTTGCTGGCTCTCTTCTGGATCCAGCCTGTCCACAGGCCTCAGGAGTTTCCACACTCCAGACTTCTCTGTCCCTTAAAGTTTACCCTTTCCTCTGTGGAATCCAACTGCCCTGGCTGTGATGGGGTCCTATGTTCAGTTCAGATGAGGAAGACTATGAAGTCCATGTCACCCTGGCATCTGAGCCCCATCTTCCCAGGACTAGAATGACCCCTGTGGACTCCTATTCTTAGTTCTCAACTGGCTCAGGATTCAGAGGGCAGATGACATGAATAAGTGGCACTTTAAAATACCAACAGTCCCCAGATATGCTACTCGCATGAAGGAACAGTGGGAGGAAAACACTTGCCCTTGTTTTGCTGGCAGAAGGAGTGTTTCACTGCTTCATTTTGTGGGCAGAAGGTCAGATGGTCGACCTGGGAACAAACTGGCAGCAGCAGGTGGCAGGAGCCACACAGCCCTACTCCAGCTGCAAACATCTGGCTTCATTCTGATTCATTTAATGAATATTAGTTCTCTTCACCTCCTCAAACCAGCTGCTCTGGAAAGCAGATTAGTGGCAGAGAAAAGAGAGCCATTCATGTCCTTAGCCAAGTCACTTCACCAGTCAGGGCCACTAAGAACTGCCCTCTTTTCTCCAGTCTTCCCAAGTCTCATGTTGCTCCATCTCCTTGAGCAAATATGTTTTCCTCTGCCAACCAAGTCTTTGCCTCCCCCTTGGTCCTGCACTGCAGTCAGGCCCCAAGGTGTCTCGCACCCAAACCCATCTTCAGCAACTCAGAATCCTAATTTCTCTTCCAGCTTCAGGACTCCATGGTTCTGTGTGCCCACAATCCCCCACACATAGAACTTCCTAACACTTCAATTCCCCCAGCCTGGGAATCACTGCCTCACCCTACCTGGAAGTTGTGTAACTAACTGTAAATAATTCCCTGAAAATCCACTGTAGGGATCCCTGGGTGGCGCAGCGGTTTGGCGCCTGCCTTTGGCCCAGGGCGTGATCCTGGAGACCCAGGATCGAATCCCACATCAGGCTCCCGGTGCATGGAGCCTGCTTCTCCCTCTGCCTGTGTCTCTGCCTCTCTCTCTCTCTCTCTGTGACTATCATAAATAAATAAAAATTTAAAAAAAAAAAAAAAAAAAAAAAAAAAAAAAAAAAAAAAAGAAAATCCACTGTAGAGGTGAAACCCTCAAGACTCCATGAAAGACCCCACTGGCCACCAAGTCCACTGAAGAAGAGACCCTAGGAGGCACCAAGGTAAGGTACCATGTGGTGGGTCTTACACTGCAAATGATGGAGAGCTATGCACTGTATCACCCAGGCATGGGACAGAAAGGCAGAAGCAAGGTAGAGGCAAGCTTGTGCCCCCTAGGGGGACTCTCCTCCCTCTGGACTTATTGAAATTCATTTCTATGAGAATAGGAGGGTAGGGAGAGGATGTTCTATCACAGTGAGATCATGTGAAACAGCTATTTCCAAGCCCCAGGCACTGGCCTACATAACTCAGGGAGGCTGATTTGTGTTAGCACCAAGGCACCTATATAGTCATGGGGAGTTCACTGTAATAGGATTTGACCAGAAGGATGTTATCCCTCCTCCTGGGACTCTCATTCTCTATAACCTGACACTCCAGGAAGGCTACCAGGCTTTCCACTGAGACAGACCATGAGGGAGGGCCTAAACAAGAGCAGAAAGATCATAATCACTGCAACAAAGAAAGGACACAAACCAACTGCCCCACCTCTGTGAAATAGGCACAGTTCAAATTCAACACAGCAGATGGTCTGCCTCCAAAGTAAACATCTCAAGTATCATCTTGAGATGTTTGACAGTGATGTCCACCTGGCCTGGGATCTTTGACTCTTCTGCTACCCTTTCCACCAGCAGGGAGGAGGGAACTGAAACTCAGTACTATACTTACAATGCCATTCTCTGCCTCAAGTGTAGTTATTTGGGCTCATATCTCACCTCTGGCTAGGGGTGAGAACTCTGGGCTGAGAGTGAGGAACTGGGTTTGGTCTTAGCACTGAAAAGCTACAGATCAAGGGGAAATCTTTTACCTATTCTAAATCCCACTTCCCTACTTCAGAAAATAGATGGATAAACCAAAAAATCTCTAAAGTCCTTCCATCTCCTAAAATATCTTTACTTTTATTCAATTTAAAGATGCACAATGGTTTCATTGCATGTATAGGCCATATTCAGGAAGGGGGTAAAAGAGGCAGATGGTTGAGAATAACACCTTTTCAAGACACCATTAAAAAGTAATTTATATTTCAAGACTCCCATTCTGTCTTCTTGGAAAGCCTGAAAGAAATTCCTTCCTTTATCCGGTTGCCAGACAACCTTTCTTTGAGGCTTTCATTTCTCTTTTTTCTTTAAAAAGAAATATAAATCTAGCTTTGGATACCTGGTTAGGAGTGAAAGCTGACTTCAGGTGTCCCTCAGCAAGAACATGAATTACAGTCGCCTACCAGTAGTGTGGCTAAAATTGAAAGAATTTAAGGGAAATGCTTTAAGGCAGATGATGAAACTAAAAATGGCTAGTAGACACTGGAGGATAGGAAAAGCTATAGAAAGATTGATAATTAAATAGTGTACTGTATTTAGTGACTCTCTACTTTGCAAAAATGTCTTCCCAAGTAGTATTTTGTCTTCATGTTAGCCTTTTGAGGAAAAAGGGCAGATAGTCCCTTTTTAATTGGTGAGCACTTACACCCAAAAGAATAAATGACTTGATTTAATTAATTTTCCTATATGACTAATGGCAGAGCCCAGGCTTTCAGCCTCTAGCTTGGTGCTTGACTTCCAGGTGAGAATCTACAGAAGACAAAGGTTATTTACATCAATCAGCTTCCATGAGACCAGCAGCCAAAAAGGGCCAGGACAGAAAAAGACAAGAAAATAAAAAGCTGGTCATGCAGTGAAACTCTAGGCAGGAAAATCGAGGGTTACTTTTGGAGGCAGCAAGAAAAATCATACTTCTTATTTCAAGTCCCACCCAGCCCTTATGAGAACATAGTCTGCTGGGTGACCAGGGCACTCCACTTGTCAGGAGTCAACACAGTGTTTTAGGAGGAAACAGAAAGAAACTCAACTGTTAAGATCCTAAAATTAGGGTATAGTTGGCTCTGTTGTTTCAGATTCCTAGCACTATCTTACTAGTCTGCAGAAATAAAGACCATTTGTCATATTGTAATGTACTTGTTTATTTGTTCACTTTCCTATTAGACTATAAACCCATTGAAGGCACAGGCTGATGAATCATTCAGTCAAGTTTAAATTGGCAGGGAGAAATCACATCCATTTAATCTGTAAGGTTATATATGCTTGATATATTCGGCCAAGAATGCTGGAAGCTTAAAAGCACTGAAATGAAAGTCATGAGGTAGTGGTCTTAATTAATATCACATACCTACTAGAGTTAAGAGATTCATTCTTTCACTTTGTTGTGGCAACTAAAATCATGATGAAAAATTCTCAACAGACTTTCTTTGCCAAGACCAACTGTCAAGATCAATTGCCAAATTTGTTTACCATATTAAGAGTGGAGACATTAAAAAGAGGTCAGAGTCATATCACTGTATTATTATAATAACTAGTATTATTCCTAGATGGTATTGCTATTGTGTAAATTCCTTTGAAATATATAGTCTATCACTGTATTTTAAGTAAACAAATTACCAAATTTATTGGTCCCAAGAACTTTACGGAAATGTTATGTAACTCATAATAAAAGATACACAAAAGGAGATGAACCAGAATATTAAACCACTTTCAAGGTGCCTGGGTGGCTCAGTCAGTTAAGTGTCCAACTCTTGATCTCAGCTAAGATCTCCATCTCAGGGTCATGAGTTCGAGCCTCACATTGGGCTCCAAATGGGACATGGCATCTACTTAAAAAAAGAAAAAAGTTAAACCACTTACTTTCAAGGATTTAAGTAGTACTGATGCCTTAAAACATAGTTCATGAGTTGTGCTTCGCACAAACTTTAAAAATGGGAAAATAAGGGGCACCTCGGTGGCTCAGTCGGATAAGCATCCAACTCTTGATTTCAGTTCAGGTCACAATCTCAGGGTCATGAGATTGTGAGATCAAGCCCTGCAAGAGACTCCTTCTCCTTCTGCCCCTCCCCCTGCTTGCACATGCACACACACTCTCTCACTCTGTCTAAAATAAATAAATAAAACTTTTTTAAAAAGGGAAAATATTGTATAAAGACAAATAATTATACAATTAATGGTATTACACATAAAAAGTCAGAAAAAAATAATGAAAGAATGCCACCAGGAGCAGCAGGGCAGCCACCCAGAGCAGAAGCAGAGGAAGCCATTGCTAGCAGTTTCCTATGATGCCTAGAACCTGAGGGTCTAGGTGTCATGATGCTGCCTAAGCCTAATCGTTTCATACCTGGGACTTGCATCACTATTCAAAGATGTATGCAAACAGTTCATGTCTTTGATAGGAAATATTCCTGGGTACCCATCAACCTTTTGGTTCCACATCCAGAGGTAGAAGTGAGGTGAGATGAGAGGGTAGGAAGTAATGGCAAGTATCCAGATTTTTCTGAACAATATTCTTGCTCCCAGGTACCCAGTGGGCTAGGCAGTCCATTTTCCTGCCATTTCTTTTTCCTCATATTCTCCAGTGTCTATATAACGTCTGGTTCACATGCATTTTTTCCCTTACTACCATCATTGTCTCTTAGCTGGGTTTCCATCTAAACACTTCTTTTCTCCCATTCTAACTGCACAAATATGAGCTTTGAAGACCTTGATTGACTTGAATGTTGACCCTGCTAATAGTGGCTTAATTCAGGTCTGCAAGCATTGATTCCATCTCTTTTCTATTATGCCACATAACTCCTCTCCTAAAAATCCACAGTGGTTCTGTGTGGCTTAGCAAATCAAATTGAGATGTTTCTTTTGCTCAGTCTTCTTACCCAAATGCCTCTTATATCCCCATCTTTTTCTCCACATTCACAGAAGACTCTCTTCACTAATCAAGCAGACCCACTGGGCATCTCCAAAGCCTTCTCAAAAGCACTTGGCCAGACTTTAAAATATTCTCTTGCCTCCTTCTACAAATTCATGTCTCTTTTCCTTCCTTGAAATCCCGTATCAGACTTCACCTCTTCCAGGAAGCCCACCTAAACTAGTACCACTTCCCTCCATTCCACTCTGACTACTCCTCAGCATTTCAGCAGTGCATATATTCTCTTCATGGTTCGTATTGGCTGACACATAGTGGGACCCAAATAAAAACATGTTGAATAGATTCTATTGATTCAGCCTCTGAGCCATCTCTCATCTGTGTCCCTTCCTCCCTATTCACACTGTCACAGCCCCATATATAGCTCTCATCATTGTCCCTATGGACCATCAAAATAGTCTCCTAAGAGCTTCCTTTCCCTCTCCTCCTCCCTTTATTCAGACTCCACAGTGCCACCTAAGTGAGCTTTCTGAAAGCAATCTGGTCACATATATTCTTCATGGTTTCCCAAAGCTGTTGGGATAAAGTCAAAAGATCTTACCATCACTTTCAAGGCTCTTCATAATCAAGTCCCAAATAATTCCTCTGGTCTCCATTATTTTCCACTATTGATATGTCCATGTTTGAGGTAACCCTTTAACACAGGGTATGCCTTGTCATTGCTACTCCTTTTGCTAGAAGCATCCTTCCCTCTTCTGTACCTGATAAACTTTTGCTTATGTTTTGGAGCCTATCACAGATGTCACCACCACAGCTTGATGGCTGGCCAACCCAACCTTGGGGCTAGCCCTGCTCTCTTCCAGATCACCATCAGTTTAGTCTGGGAGTGAGGTAAGGAGGAGCAGGGCACACTGAGCATAATGCATTGTAATTGCTAGTTTGTGAGCCTCTTGAAAGCAGGACCAAATGTTCCTATCTTTTGCATCCACAGCCCCATTAGAGTACTTAGCTCCTAGGATGTTCTTAGTATTGCTGAGTAAGTGAAAAAAGCATTTTGTTCACACCATGTTAATTTGCATTCACTTGGAACCATATACTTCTAGAGCTGAAAGGGATATTAGAAAATATCTTTTCTAACCTGCTCATTTTTCACACGAAGAAACTTCAGCCTATAAGGATTTATGTGACTTGCCCAAGATCACAAAGAGGCAATGAGAGGCATCAACCCTGCTCACCTGATCTATACCATCTTCTGTTTATTGTACATTTAAAGTCATGATGCCAAAAGACAGTAAGTGCCCCAACTGGAGGGGAAAGCATCTTCTTCCTTTGCATTTCAGGAGAGCTACATACCCTCATTTGAATTCAACAAATATGACTAAAAGACATTTACAGACCTGAAACTCTGCTTTGCCATTGTGTAATTACCCCCTTGATACCATCTGCAAGCACATTTTAGTGAGTCTATTCAGTTGGCTTCAAATTTTAAAAATTCTTCTGATCCAATGAAAATATTCAAAACCTCTCTTAGGACAATGTATATTAAAAGATTTAAGTAGGAATGCATGGGTGGCTCAGTGGTTGAGCTTCTGCCTTTGGCTCAGGGTGTGATCCCGGAGTTCTGGGATCGAGTCCTACATCGGGCTCCCTGTGAGGAGGCTGCTTCTCCCTCTGCCTATATCTCTGCCTTCTCTCTGTGTCTCTCATAAATAAATAAATAAAATCTTAAAAAAATAAAATAAAAGATTTAAGTAAATAATTATGGATATGGGCTTCTGATACACAAGATCAAGTTACAAAGTTCCAAATTTATGCAATTAGTCTAGACAAACACCAATGTCCAGCTCTTTCATTCAGACTCTGTCTCACAAAATGACACCGATGACAATTTTCACTTCTCAGATGTGAAAAGTTGAAGAAAGACAATAATAGTGATGATCATAGTAATAACAGACACATGGAAAAGCAAAGGAAATGACAGTGTCTGTCGGTGGGGAAAAAGGAGCACTCAGATTCTTCTATCTTTTCAATATTCTACTATACTCTAACAAAGAGAAATGTTCCTCTGCAGAAAAAAATTAGATGAATTCATACTGTACTCTTTTCAGCTATGCAAGGCAATGTGCCCTCTGAATTCATCACTATCTCCTATCTGTTGACACTATCCATCATGAGTTTGTAGCCTTCTAACAACAGAGCAAGCATCTTAAAAGGTTCCAAAAATTTGTTCAAGTAAATACACAACAAAGATTTTTCAATCATTTGCCATAGAAAGGGAAAAGCCCACTTTAGAGAGATTTAGTGGCTTTTAACAGAACATCCATGCACTAATATATGCACAGCCTGTAAGCGAGGAGGTTATCTTTACGCTCCTACTAATACACTCCATTTCCACTCCTTTGTCCTACCTACAGTTAAAACAGGCTTCGGTAGTCACATTACTGTCATTCTGTGCTATCTCAAAGTTAAATCATAATGAGCTTTGAGATTGTTAGTTGTTTCTCTCTTGTTTCTGCAGAAATGCAGGCTCCTTTTCCATTTTGGAGGATCTAAGCCTCCAGGTTTCTATGATTGCCTCTTACGCCTTCTCTCTTCTTTTATTCTTTTCCCTTCTTTGGCTCAAAAAGCAAACTCATTACCAAACCAAATGCATAAGCCTCCCACACAGAATCTGGAGGAGAAAGACATCCCATTTAATTCAGAGAAGCCATTTCAGAGGCTAGACGTGGTCCACAGCTTCACTGGCCTACAAGACTCGTCAATTATGACCTGACTAAACACAGGACTGTCTCTCTGAAGACTGCTCTGCCGTCTGAACAAAATCACCGACCTGGAAAAGCAGCTACCTTTCCCGTGGAGTACCCCAATCCCCAGCAGTTTACAATTTAAAAAGTAAAATGATTATAATAATAAACTCTTATATAAGCATTGATATGTGTCAGGTACTCATCAAAGCACTTAATGTGTTTTATCTCATTGAATCCTCACAACCTGTGAGATAGATGCTCTCATTACCTTTGTTTTACAGCTGAGTAAAATGAGGCTCAGAAAAGTTAATAACTTGCCTGATGTCACCCAGCTAGTGGGTGGCAGATGCAGACTCAACTTTAAATGCTCTGGTTCTGAATTTTTGCTCTTTACCACTATGCTATGCTGCCTCGAATTAAAGGATAAATGTATCTATTAATAATATTCTTCTCACCAAAAATGCCATAGAATCCATTTGGAAATCCAGAATTTTTTTGTAGAGATAGTAAAAGTAATAAGAATAAGAAAGGTAACAAGGAAAAAAAAAAAAAGAAAAAGAAAGGTAACAAGGAACATTTATCGAGGACTTACTATGTGTCAAATACAGCTGTTATTATCACTTCTCAGGAAACCCAGGTTAGGGACCTTGCCCTCAAACCACAAAGCTAGTAACTGTCAGGAATTGAACTCATGCACCCTGACTCTTAGATCATCTCGGTCTGTTACTCTGTCTTCCTTCCATGAATGTGAGGAACATGAGGTATGGAGGAGTATAGTATGTTATGCAATACAGTAACCGGATCTAATTATTTTCAGAGGTAGTCTTTGAAAAGCTCACACCAAACTGCAGGTCTTCTGGGTCTCAGCCTTATGCTTTTTTTCTCACAGTGGCTACCCCTCCTATGTTCCTTATCAGTAAATGCCACCCCTCTGATCACAGAAGTCCAAGTTTGACACCCGAAATCATTCCAAGTTCCTCTGTGATGTTCAGCACCCTAGAGCCAATGTGTCATTATGGCCCACTGCATCTGCCACCAAACCCTTCTGGAACCTATACCTTTTTTGCCTGCGGGATAAAGTCTACACTGCTTCACATAGCCACTTAAAGGTCTTTACCGTCTTATCTCAACTTTCTTTGCCAGTATCTGGCCACCACAACTGACTCTACCCAGTATGCATGCACACGCATGTGTGCACACACACACACACACAGAGTGCACTGCAATGTAGTCATGCTAAAGCTACATAAAAGCCATACTTCTGGGATCCCTGGGTGGCGCAGCGGTTTGGTGCCTGCCTTTGGCCCAGGGCATGATCCTGGAGACCCGGGATCGAGTCCCACGTCGGGCTCCCGGTGCATGGAGCCTGCTTCTCCCTCTGTGTCTCTGCCTCTCTCTCTCTCTCTGTGTGTCTCTCATGAATAAATAAATAAAAATCTTAAAAAAAAAAAAAAAAAAGCCATACTTCTTCACACCCATAGCTTTTGCAAACACTGTTCTCTTTGCAGGAATTACTCTTTCCCAATCTCTTCATTTTGTAAATTCCTATACAACCTTTAAAGCCTTCCTGTGTTTAGCCAGGCAGAGTTAGTCACTGTTTCCTTGGTAGTCCCATGTCATTTTTATAGTATTTATCATTCTATGTTCTCATTTCTTATCAAACTATAAATTCTAGGAGTGCAAGAATTTTGTCCTAAATTACTTTGCAACACTTGTACCTAACACCATGCTTCTTCATACTAAAGACTAAGTAACTGAAAGTTGAATTAAACTAAACTTCTCTCACATAACAGCTGACCCTATTGGTCTAGCTCCTTGCTACTCAAACTGGGATCTGACAGTAAGGCTCCATGTGACTAGTGTTTGAATAATATTTCAAAATGAACCTCCTTTCTCTTTAGTGATTATTTACAATAACCTGGAACTATTTTTCCTTTCTCATCTAATGAATATAATGAAAGTCAACTCTACCACTCTTCTAAAATTTGTGAGAGTTCAGAAACATGAAAAATTTGCGGGCGGCTAGGTTGGCTCAGCGGTTTAGCGCTGCCTTCAACCAGGGCGTGATCCTGGAGTCCCGGGATCAAGTTCCATGTCGGGCTCCCTGCATGGAGCCTGCTTCTCCCTCTGCCTATGTCTCTGCCTCTCTCTCTCTCTCTCTCTCAGTCTCTCATGAATAAATAAATAAAATTTTTAAAAAATTTGCAACCAGGTATTATTTATTTAGGTGTGCCCAACATGGAAATACTATACTTTTTTTTTTTAAGATTTATTTATTTATTCATTCAGAGAGAGCGAAGAGAGAGGCAGAGACACAGGCAGAGGGAGAAGCAGGCTCCACGCAGGAAGCCCAATGCAGGACTCGATCCTGGGTCTCCAGGATCACACCCAGGGCTGCAGGAGGTGCTAAACCACTGCGCCACGGGGGCTGCCCTGGAGATATTATACTAAGGTAACTTTTACCCTCTTGGTATAAAACAGAATAATCTATGGACAATCAGAATCATGTTGAGTAGGACAAAGAAAAAATGTAAAGTTCTTTTCACACTCCAAGTTCAAAGTTTAAATTGGTCTTGGAACTCCAACTAAATTAATACGTGCATTTAAAAAAGAATATATTTCTTTATCAGCTTACAGAAGATAAATAGCAGGAGTTGATAGTGCCTCATATTTAGAGCTACTAAGGCCTGCAAAATATTTTTCAATTAATTTTTCCTCCCAATTCTAGGTGGCAAGATGGTATAGCTCCTATTCATTTTAAAAATGAAGAGAATAAACCACAGAAAGTTAAATGATTTGCTGAAATTACCCAAACTTCTACCTTCTGGGAGTAAAATAGTAGTAATCATTTATTAGGGCTTACTGCATGACAGACAAAATGCTAACCATTTATCTGAATTATCCCATGGTACTTTATCAGTACCATGAAGTAAGTGCTATCCTATTTCTTCAACTGTAATCTTTTTTTTTTTTTACATTTTAACATCTCTAAAATGGGTGAATTTGCGGGCACCTGAGTAACTCAGTCAGGTAACCTTGATCTTGGCTCAGGTCATGCTCTCAGGGTTGTAGGATCAAGCCTCATCAACTATGTTCAGCAAGAAGTCTGCTTGAGATCTTCTCCCTCTCCCTCTGCCCCTGTCCCAGTGTGCACACACTTGCACTTGCTCTCACTCACTTTCATAAATAAGTAAGTAAATAAATAAATAAATAAATAAATAAATAGGCTGAATTTTACAATCACTGTTGTGTCATAGTTTAATTAGCAGCAATTTTTCTTCCTTAGTTGTACAAAAAAGAATGGTGGTATCCTAAATCTAAGAAAATACAGTATCAGCCCCATTTCTACAGGAGAGGGAGCTTAGAGCTTATCCAAGGTCAAACAGCTAGTGAGAATTTGAAAGCTCACCCACTCACATTCAACCAACCACAGCACCACCTCAACAGCTAGTCTACACACAGAATCCAACTTGCCAATGTGGTAACGGATGCTCTACATTGGCCTTAGGAGGCAGCAGTCTCTTTGGTTGCCAGGGACACTAGGAAGAATGATGTATGATGAGTGAATGAAAAATCAAGTTTCCCCTTAACAAGGGGCCTTTGATTTCACTGGGGCTCTTGCAGTGATACGAAACATCTATCAGTAGGAAAGGCCTGTGGGAAATGCTCATTCTTCCTAGAGACTGGAACTGGGTTGCAACACCTTCCAGGGGGTGCCATGCGGTCATCCCTCAGTTCTGCATCTCTCTCTTACAAAGGCAGCCAAGTGAGAACTCACCTCTGATTAGATCATCACCTACTGTGAACTTATTCTATTTCCTAACATAAGGCCTGATTTTCTTCTAAACTGTGAAAACCCTTCTAAGACCATAGTTAAGTTTCCAGTATTGGTTGTATTTTAAAAAACAAATTTGGCAAGGCTTAAACTTGGCAATAACAAAATAGATATGTAGTTTTCATTAATGGGAATTAAAATAAAGTTGTATGCAGGAATTGGAATGTGTCAGCTGCTGAGAGAGAGAAGCAGTTGATTTGGACAGCAGTGTGACTAATTAGGTTTTCTTTTGTGAAAGAATTAGTTTGTATTGATTCATTTATGTCTGATGTAACTCAGTAGTCCTCCCCCTGCCTGGGGGAAGCCTGCCTAGACTAGTAAAGTGATGAGAAGCTGGCAGGGCAGCTTGGCTCTTTGGGGCTATGTGTACCTCTCAACCAAATCAAGTGTGCAGGGCCAGTGTGACCAGATCACCCTCATGGGTGTCAATTCCCTGAGGAGACACAGGCCAACACTGTGAACTATCCGTATTGGCTGGATATGGAAGCCCTAACACCAGGGTTGCCCTGAAAAATCACTAGAGAGAGCTCACACTCTGAGCTACAGAGCTTGTACTTTCCTGATTCAATAAACCAAACGAAATAGGGACCTGTCTCTCTCTGGATTCAGGCCTTTACTATCATTCCCATCTCAGGTGAAATAATCTTTCTAGTGAACCTGGTACTAGAGTTACTGGATCAACAACAAAAATAAACTAAAAAACATGTAGGCAAAGCCTCCAGGACAACTTTTAGCACAGATAGTACTTTTCAGAAGGGATGAATTTTACATATGGTTTTGTAACCAATTAGCTATTAGTCAAGTGACTGAACTTCTCTGGGCCTGTGTTTCTTTATTTGTGACATTTCCTATATAAAATGACACTAGTGGGGATCCCTGGGTGGCTCAGCGGTTTCACGCCGCCTTCAGCCCGGAGTGTGATCCTGGAGTCCTGGGATCAAGTCCCACATCAGGCTCCCTGCATGGAGCCTGCTTATCCCTCTGCCTATGTCAGTCTGTCTGTCTGTCTCTCTCTCTCTCTGTCTCTCATGGATAAATAAATAAAATCTTTTTTAAAAAATGACACTAAATTTAGTAAATCTAGTAAATTTATCATCCCTAGAGTCCATACAGAGTCATTTTTCTCAAGAGACTAACAGTTTGCACCACATTATCCACACTCTATTGCCCAGAAACCTCTGTCTTCAGTACACACCAATACCAATACATGGACAGCAGTCTGAATTTCTACAGCCATGAAGAGCATTTATTAAAAGAAAGAAGAAAGAAGAAAGAAAGAGAAGAAAGAAAGAAAGAAAGAAAGAAGAAAGAAAGAGAAAAAAGAAAGAAAGAAAGAAAAGAAAAGAAAAGAAAAGAAAGAAAAGAAAGAAAAGAAAAGAAAAGAAAAGAAAAGAAAAGAAAAGAAAAGAAAAGAAAAGAAAGAAAAGAAAGAAGAAAGACTCAAGGAGATTAGGTAAAGTCATACATAAGTACTGGAAGTGAGATGCTAAATCAGGTTTGCCTCAATCCCAAACTCACCTCGTAGCCTAGAGGCTATGGACCTGGGAAAGAAGAGTTCCTGAAATAGTGAATCTCCAGGAAAGAAGAATGGAAACTCTGGGCATCCCATGGAATTTGTAGAGAAACAAGGAGACTTTTAGAGAAACTACCAGAGACAGAAAATATAAACTTTTTAGTACCAAAGCAGGTGGTAGACCAGAGGCAGCTTAAGGAAGCTGTCCTTAGAATGGAAAGTCCAAAGAAGGCGAACTGTAGGCTGAAGTAACCAGAATGCCAGAGCATAGGGAAGTCTGTCAGTCCAGACTCAAGAAAGCACAAAAGGAAAAATTTCATGCCAACACTCAGTGAGGAGTCTTAGCACTCAAACAGAAAAGGCTTTGTCATGTTACTGACCAACTACCCTGCTTTTGGCAGTTGTAATTTCAAATAAGTAAGGGTCTATATATATATATATATATATATATATATATATATATATATATATATATAAATATATATATATTTTTTTTTTTTTGAGAGGGAGAAAGAGAAAGAGAGTGGGGGAGGAGTAGAGAGAGAAAGAGAATCTTAGGCAGATTCTTAAGGCTTGATCTCATAACCCTGAGATCATGACCTAAGCCAAAATCAAGTCAGAAGCTGAATCAACTGAGCCACCCAGGCACCCCAAGGATCTATATTGATTAAAGTTCTTTGGTTGCAAACAACAGAAACTGATGAGAGCTCATTTGAACAGTAAAAAAGAAATTTGAGGAAGCACATGGGCAAATTCACAAAAATTAAAGAAAAGCTGAACATTAGACCTTAAAACAATCAGAAATAAAAGCAACCGGGGCAATCTTAATAGCAAGACTAATGCGCAGTCACCTGAAGTCATTCCTCGAACCACTTTCTATTCTTGGATCAATCTGTTTAAAATTTAAATTCCTGAAGAGAGTATTTGGTTGGACTACCTTTTCATGTGCTATGTGCATGCATGCACAAGTGCACCCACACACGCACATGCTAAGAGATTGGAAGTCTTGCAGTATGGGAAGTTATTATTACCAATAGAAGAAAGGATCCAGAGCAGGTAGAAACAGTAGATGTCTACTGAAGGGACTCAATAAGACTAAGAAGGCAGATGTCTCTCCGGGATCTACCTAGAAAGTTTGTGGGAGCTACCAGTTATTCAGAGTTGAAAGGAGTCCCAAGCAATCAAGTGCTTAGGAATGAGAGAGGCTCATGAATCAGACATTCAGAACAAGACACATAGATACCAAGCTTGGAGAGGGTGACAAAATTTTACCTCAGCCAAGATCATCTTAAATATTTTTTGCTATGGTGGGTCCCATTCAGAACCTGGATTAGCCAACCTGGTGCCTCTAGAGAGAGAAACAGCGAGATATGAGCTGTTTAGGAATTGAGTAACTGAAAATAATAGTAAGCCTTGCCAATGACAAGATAAAAAGTTGAAACAATTAGTTCTGCTCTTAGAGAGTAAGTGGGCACACAGTCAAACAGGACAGGAAGTATTTCTGGGAGCCTCTGGTTGTGCCCCAATGCACAGTAACAGATTCAAACACACACACACACACACACACACACACACACACACGACCTAGTATAAAAACAGGGAACAGCCACTGTTGTCCTCAATCTCTCCTTACCTCTCTTCAAAGACTCAGTTTAGTATCCTGGGCTTTCGAACTGTCCTCCCCAATTCTTTTATATATTAACAAATTCATGCACAAAGTGGTATGCCTTTGCATTTTAAAACCTACTATCTTTTTGCCCAACTCTGGAGTAAAATATATTAAGACATCATGAAAAGAGTACTTTATTTGGTGTCAGGAGACTTGGGTTCATGAATCTAGGCTGAACACAACGTTAAGCTGGTCTCCTTTCCACTCTCCATTACCACAGACAACATGCAAGATGAGGAACAGTGTTCACTCATCCCTCCCTCACCTTGGTCACTCTCCTCCCTTAGGTCAGATGCTGGTCCTAAGCTGCTCTACCCTACAACTAAATCATATCCATCTTTCAGGTCTGGCCTAAGCAAAGGCAATGAGGCATAAAAGACTGGATCAAATTGCCCCAGTTCAAACCCCAGCTCTACCCGTGATGAACTAGAAAACCTTAGACAAATTACTTTGCCTCTCTGATGCTGTGTTTCATGATCTGTAAAATGGAGGTAAATGTACCTCTATTTCAAGAAGATCATGAAACAGTGGATGTAGAAAGAAATGCCCACAATAGGCACCTGATAGCTATTATCATTCCCTCTTCCATAAAGCCTTCCCCGACCAACCCTCTCCAGAGTAAACTCTCATTTCTCCCCTATCTGTGGTGCAAATTCCCTGTATCATTTAGATAGTCATCAAGTGCTCTGGGCTGCCAAAATGTTACCTTTCTTCTGACACCTATATCAAAAATTGTCTCTTTAAAATGTACTCTTTAAAAAACAGAAACCAAACACCTTATCTGACAATGCATGATCTCGTGTGCTCCTTTTCCAGGAAATGTCCTGCTAATTCAACTCCCTCAACGTCATTAAGTCCTATGACTTAGCAGGATGAGTAAGATGTTCCAAAAAGACTATTTTGAGTAAGAAGTTTATACTATACCCAAATATATCCAAATCTGTGCTCATTTTCCTTTTCAATTTAACCCAGAAATGATTTTCATGCAGATATGCTTAATTTCTGAACCTCAGAACAAGCCCTTATTTCCTTACCCTCCAAGTGAGTCACTTCTCTTTTTCTGCCACTAATCCTACCTGCACCATCCATAGCCTAGCAGTCCTGTGTCCTAACTGTTCACGTCATCCTCTGTGTCTTGGTGATGCTCAGCATCAGGATGCTTTATCCTAGGACAGACACAGACATGGGCAGGAATAAGAGCCAGGCTTCATTAGAAACTGCCCACTCATCCCCTTTCACGCCTCCCCAGGCTGTTTCATTTGAGTAAAATATGCAGAAAGTGAGGAAGTTTAAGAGGCCCACTACCAATTCAGCAAGTTCAAGCCAGAGACACAATCTGGCTTTAGTGGAAGAGATAAAAGGGCATGGTTGATGGCTTCCCTGAGTGGGAGAGAAATGAAGTCTGAAAGCTGTTTCTGCTGACTTTGCTCATTGTCAGGTGTCTGCAAACAGATCCTTAAAACTTGAGCAAGATCAAAGGACTCATCAAAGACCCCTTTATCAAAGCTGGAACTCCATGCAGCGTGTGTTAGCAACCATGTCTTCTATCCGCACCCAGGAGATAGTCTTCAGTCCTGCTTATTGGTGTAAATCAAAAAATACCCAAAATGGGGAAGGGAGAAAATGATAAATGCCAGGGAAATCAAGATCTCTGAAAGCTTTATGGCCTTTTGAGACTCCTAAGAAAATCTCTACTTCCTTATTCCTTCTTTTCTTAGCAAGACTCTTACTAGCACCAAAAACAGATTTATAGTTCTTACTTACTATTGGTAAAAAGTAACACATGGAATGCCAGCAATGATAATACACAACATACAACTATATCCAAACTCTGTTCTGTGGGCTTACATTCAGAAGACATCAAGCACTGAGATAGTGATAAGAGAAAAGACACTGAGGCCCCAGGAGCAAAAACATGCAGCTGTATTTACAGATGTTTTCTCGCTTTCCCCACCAGGCTACAGGGGAGAGTGGTGGGATCAGCCCCCAAAAGACCGCCTTGCCCATAGTAGGTACTCCAAAAATTGGAAGAAGTGCACTTTGTTTTAGTTACTTTGGAATGCTGGGGCATAAACAGATGGAGTTTGCCCTGGTCACAGAAGAGAAATGGGCAGAAAGGAAATGCCAGAGGCCATATCTATTCCTGGCGAAGGACAAAACCATGACTGGCAGAAAAACTTCCCACTGCATTTTCTTACAAAGCAGAATGCAGGCTATGAAGGATCAGGCTGGACACTGACTCATAGCAGACTTGGTACTGCAGTTAAAGTTCATGCATTGCTTTCTCCACATCGTCTCCAAGGCCAAGTGCCAAGTAGAAAGAAATAGATGAAAGTTTCTCCCTAAAAGATCTTTGTGAGACAACAGATGATGACTTTAACAGACTCAAGGTTATGAACCCAGATGTATTTTCCAATAAGAGCAGAAAAATAGAAATCAGTCTCGGACATTGCCAAGCATCATGATGCCTTTGTCAGACAAGTCTTATCTTAATTTTAAAAGCATTTAAGAAATGGGATGCTTCTCTACTGTGCGATTTCCTAGTATTTTTCATAGAACAAAACCAAATGTTGCAGAACTTGAGAGAACCAAAAATCATAGAGTCCAATTAAGGTTTCAGGTGAGAACTGTATTCTCTCAAATGAAGTCTTTTCATGAAGAAACTGGATCCTAAAAAAAATAAATAAATAAAAAAATAAAAAATAAATAAAAAAAAAATAAAAAAAAATAAAAAAAAAAAAAGAAACTGGATCCTCAGCTCCTACAATATTTGGGGCTTGGCTACAATTAGCCTTGCTCTTCCTTGTGGTTTCTGACCCTTTTCCAGGAAGTAACAGCTGAATGCAAAATTAGGATGAGAGCTTACTGCGGGAGGGGGCGGACAGTCACAGCTGGAAGACTTCCAGAGAGTAGTCCCTCCATGAGATAAATCCACACACTTCAGTGACAACAGTGGGAAATGTTCTCAACAGACTTGCGACACGGCCACCACTGGGGTAGGGTGGGGGATGTCACTGCTTGTCAGACACACAGCGCTTACTTTGGTTTCTTAAGAAAATAGTACATGCCCTTTCTGCTTCCCACTGAGAGTGAATTACTCTTGCCTGCGCTCAAGCAGAGAGAGGCTGACTGGGCTGGGAGCACTCAGCTACAGCCTATTAAACTGAAGTTGCCTTTAAAGTTGGTTAATGACAAGAAAAACTGTTTCCATCTCTCTGTATATCCAAGTTCAGACACAAGAGAAAAAAGTTTGTGCAGAAAAATGCCTTCATTTTATAAATTTGAATGTTACTGACTTGACATCTAAAGACTCTTAAAATAAAAACACATCTTGAAAATGATTAAATCTATATTCTATGATGATTCAAATGCATGCCTGCTTGCTCACACACCCACAAACAAAATGACTTTCCTGGAGGTCAAGCTCTATACAGCAAAGTTGGGCAAGGGAGGTAACATGCCTTTCCTCCCACTCTGTATCATTATCATTGGTGGTTAGCATTTACACAGCACTGTGCTCTTGGCTGTTTTTCATAAGCATTCCTATCAGCTGGCCCTCAGCAGTAACCTTCCTTTAGAAGTCAGGTTAGAGAATGCTATTTGCACACGAGACACATAGAGGGCTGACAATCTGCCCAGCATGCCAAATCAAGAAATAATATCTGAGTATATAACTTTAGAACTGAAAATAAAATAGATAGTCACCATATTCCCAATCTCAGTTGTTAATCACCAAGGCCATTTATTCCCCAAAATTTTCAGGCCAAATTTGTAAAATTTTATTACTTAATTCCTGATATCTTTCTCTTTATTCACTATTGCAATCTGCTCTAGGTACTTCTAAGACATTTTCTGATATCAAGTAACTTAATATAAAAAAGACTACATACTTGGAATTATCCTCCTATCTCTGAGTCTAACAAAGCCTAGTTTTGCTATTTATTTTAATATTCAAAGGCCATATCCATACTTTAGTTGTCCAAGTCAACTGACCTAATTATTGCTGTCATTTTTTTTTAATTTTTATTTATTTATGATGGTCACACAGAGAGAGAGAGAGGCAGAGACACAGGCAGAGGGAGAAGCAGGCTCCATGCACCGGGAGCCTGACGTGGGATTCGATCCCGGGTCTCCAGGATCACGCCCTAGGCCAAAGGCAGGCGCTAAACCGCTGCGCCACCCAGGGATCCCTGCTGTCATATTTTTAACCATTGTTTAATTATCTTAGATAAGTAAGAGTTGGTAGTTGTATATGTCCCTGTCACAGTTTTAAAAGACAAAGGAACAATTTCAACTTTCTATAATTTTGTATTAGCTTTTGATGGAAAGTAGGAAACAGTGAAGAAAATGCAAAGCAAATACAACATCATGTGCCATGATTTGTCAACTGTAAAGCACCATACAAATGTTTGTTGGTGTTAATGATGAAAGGAAAGAGGAGAAGGAAGCAGAGGAAGAGGAGGCAACTGTCATTTCCCTAAAGAAGCACCAAGCTTCATTTCTGGTCCTTAGTTTCACCCATATAGATGATCAGCCTTGGCTAATCCTAAACTGGTTTTGAAAATGTTAGAGTTACGACATGGCTCGTGGCCTGATCTGGAAGTCTAAGCTTCTGATTGGATATAAGCTGACCATATAATATGTATTTTGTTAGAGTAACAGGATCTCAATCATTTTTTTCGTTTTTGATCTTGGAACTTATCAAATGGCAGGGAGATACATAACATCATAAAATCTAACTGGAAATAACCTGGGACTAACTTGTTCTTTTCTGAAGCACAGGACACTGAAAACATCTAGTTCCTTTTCAAAATCAGAACATTCAATAACCTGCAGTGATTTTAACTACATACAAAATGTGATAATTTTGAACTCTGATTATAACCCATTACAGATTTTCCTATCAAAAATCCCACCATAAAAATGAGCACTAACTCATTTACTTTGGGCCTAAAGAAAATCATACAATAAACTACAAATAGCTAACTGTGATTCCTTTGTTTGTGTTATTCCCATGTGTATCTGCACAGAGAACCCATAAGTAGCATGCAAAGAGTACCTTCACCCCATTTAGATGCCCTCTTTTCTGGTGCAACACTCATCCTACCATTACCACTAAGTATTTATTTCTTTAACTCGCGCTGCTGTCTTCCCACTATGCACACTGCTGCCACCTCCAGTCTCTGTTATCTAGCTCAAGTCAGTGACTCTGTACCTAGACAGCTGTCTCATCAACCAGCCACTCCTGAAACATGGGCAGTGAGACTGTGTAGTATGCTGAAAGGACCACAGACTCTGGAGTCAAACTGCCTGGGTTCAACCTCACCTTTGCCAGTTTCTAGCTATTTGACCTTGCAGTAAATGGCTGAACCTCTCTGTCTCAGCTTCCTCCTCTATAAAACATGCACAATAAGATTGCCTCCCTATGGGCTGTCCTAAGGATTGAATGACTGAATATATGTAAAACGTGTATGAGTACTACCTGGAATATAGTAAGCTTTATGCAAGTCTGAGGTATTTTTTATTGTTAAGGGCAAATTTTGAACAACCTCGCTGATGTCCTATGATAGTCTGGAGGCAAAAAATAAGCCTCCGCCTCTCTTTGGACAGGCAGGCAGTTTCCTGGAAACCCTGTGCTCCTGAAAACTCTCTAGCCTTTCATACACACTACAGATAGGACAGCAGTCACCATGCCCTCCAGTGCAAGCACTCCCTGGATTCTATCCATCTACTTGTCACTCATACATCACCTAACCAATCCTTCTGGCTGCCACCATTCACTCATGAGGGTCCCTAGGATGGACAGAGAGATTCAAGTGAAGTTTTTTTGGCAATGGAGGAATAGGATTGTTACTGTCGGTAAGAGAACTAAGCAAGCAAAGTCTCTTGTCCACATCCTGCCTGAATCCTTCAGAAAGGAAATACGCTAGAACCCCAACAAGTCTTTCCCCAGAAACATTTCCCCTTCAGCTCCTCATTATGTGATTCTTCATAAACATTATCCTACCCTTCTCCTCCGCCTTGGCATAAATGTCCATTCAGTTCTTCTTTAGCCAAACTCTGCTATTTTTTTTTAATATTTTATTTATTGATTCATAGACACAGAGAGAAAGAGGCAGAGACACAGGCAGAGAGAGAGGGAGAAGCAGGCTCCATGCAGGAAGCCCGACGCGGTACTCGATCCCAGGTCCCCAGGATCACACCCCAGGCTGCAGGCGGCGCCAAATTGCTGCGCCACCGGGGCTGCCCCCAAACTCTGCTATTTACTTAGCTGTTGGATCTCCACTCTCTCCATAAGGGCTTTTTGCTCTCTGAAAAGCCCTAAACAAGCTCATTTCTCCCCAACATTTCCTGCAGGTAGAAATTTATTTATTTTTTTAAAACGATTTTATTTATTTATTCATGAGAGACATACAGAGAGAGAGAGAGAGAGAGAGAGGCAGAGACACAGGCAGAGGGAGAAGCAGGCTCCATGCAAGGAACCCAACGTGAGACTCGATCCCAGGACTCTGGGATCACGCTGTGTAAGGTAGAAAGTTAAAGTCATGTAGAAGGGGGAAGAAGCAGTTGCCAGCAGAAAAACTGTGTTGGGCAAGCTGGATTCTCACTTCACCTTACATTTCTGACCAGCCTGCTTCAGAGGGTGCTCACATCACATTTGCTGCTTGTACTCTTTCCTTAGAAGGAGCCAGAAGGATGATAGTAGCCAGAAATAGTAAACATGGCAGGTCTACTTTGAAAACTGACTTTAGGATGACATTTTTTTTCCAATGGCAAAGAGTGAAGACAAGATATCAGCAGGCAAAGTGCTAGCCCTTTTCCACTTATAAAAAATTTAATAACAGGCTACAAGCCAATGACCTATCATATAGAACAAATTATTTTCTACCATGAAGGGGAAGTAGTAAATAGGTATGCTTGACAATAAGATCTTGGGACCCTCAAGGATCCACAAAGTACCTCACTGTAATTTTTATTTTTTAATTTTGTGACTTAATGAGATGCCTGGGTGGCTCAGCAGTTGAGTGTCTGCCTTCAGCTCAGGACGTGATCCCAGAGTTCCGGCATCGAGTCTCGCATTGGGCTCCTGCATGAAGCCTGCTTCTCCTCCCTCTGCCTAAGTCTTTGCCTCTCTCTAGGTCTCTCATGAGTAAATAAATAAAATCTTTTTAAAAAATTGTTGTCAGTTAACAGCAATTACATCTTTAAAAAATAATGTAAACATTGCTATATACTGAATGTCTGTGTCCCTCCCAAATTCATATATTGAACCTAATGTGATGGTGTTTGGTAGTGGGACCTGTGGGAGATTAGGTGATGATGGTGGAGCCCTCATGAATGGGATTTATATGCCTTTATAAAAGGGGCTCCAGAGAACTCCTTTGCCCTTCTGCTGTGTGAAGACACGGCACTAAGAAATCAGCCCTCACTAGATACCGAATCTTGATCTTGGACTTCCCAGCCTCCAGAACTGTAAGAAATAAATGGTTGCTGTTTATAAGCACTCAGTCTATGGTATTTTGTTATAGCAGCCAAAAGAGACTAAAACAAGCATATTTTGGATCATAGGCTTCTAAAGTCTCAAAATCCACTAAAGATTGAGCAATGTATAAAAACAGTTCACTCTTGAATAAAAAATATGGGGAAAATGTATAAACTCTAGGTTAATAGATACACATAAGCAAATGGAAGCCAAGATAAAAGTGTCTTTGAATTCGTTCTGTCAAACTTTCTATGAAAATTCTCAATTTTTTTTTTTTTAGATAGTGTTATTTTCCTGAGTCCTATCCATAATTTTTATGGGAAAGACATGTTCCCCAACTCACAGTACTTAGGTGATTCTGTCAAGACCAGTTTTCAAAGCCTTCTTTCTTTGTTTTATTGAGCTAAACTGAAGCTGATAACCTAAACTCAGGTGGTAGCTCCACCTCTAATTTACCTTGTAATCCTTCTGAGGTTCCTTTCCTCATTTGTGAAGCAGAGGTGATGACAGGAAAGAAAAGCTCT